>NC_092809.1:129246663-129882913 GCF_040954645.1 Diabrotica undecimpunctata | reverse complement strand
TCAAAAAATATTTTGTTCCATCTGCCTTATAATTTTAAAACATTATTAGGATTCGGCGGGTTATTTATTTTATGGATCTGTTTTGTATCATAATCCAGTTTGCCGTCATTTTTTGTTAATAAATCTTTTGTCTCAATGAATACAGGCAAATTATGAGTTAGTTTTTTAATTACTTGAATTCCGCGTACAAAGTTTTCTAAAGCTATTTGATTTTTTGATAAGTTGGAAATTTTTTCATTTAAGTATCTTAAATTTGGCGAGTCACATAATGTACAAAAGAATCTTAGATGGAAAAATTTTTGGTCCAATAGGGCTTTTGTGGTCGTTTTATTAAGCCCAGAGCATTTCATACAAAAATTTCTGCAGCAATTCCCATTGCTACGTAATTTATTTTATTTATCGCTTTCAACGAATTCTGTAAAGCAGCTCTCGCATTTGTAGGTCATGATCTTCTGCCCATTTTTGGTATTTAATCCCAAAATGAAAATAGTTTACAAATGAAAATAGTTTAAAATTTTTGGATTTCTTTATATTTGATTTTCAGAACTAGTTCAAAAAAGTATTTTCAATAAAAATAAGAATTATTGTATAAATAATTTCTTATGACTTTTGATGTCAAATAATTAGGGAAGCAGGAATTAGACGGTTTGGAATTACCCATAACGTTTCTTATAATACATTTGGAGATTCACCAGCCTGTATAAAAAATGATTTATATGTTAATATATCACAGGCTATTGTAACCCGCATAATTTTAAACATTCATATATTTTTTGCGACAAGCAGTCTACATTTTTTCCAGACTGTTGCCAAGTAGTCTAAATCATATACATAAATACCTTTTTTAAAATAAGTACTTAAATTATTTCATCATATCCGTTGTAGGAATTTGTAAATAATTTTACCTTTGCGTTGTTATGTACTTTAGAATAATAAACTGATAAGATTAGGCTTGTTTATTAGTGATTATTAGTAATAAAAAATATTTATTACGCCTTTCGAAGGCCATCTAAGGAAATAAGTACGTTAAGGGTACACCGAACTTATAGAATGTAACATATATTTTAAACATTTGCAGAATTAAAAAAAGAGATAAAAAAAGAGATATCGGCGTTCTTTCAGGTTCTTGTGGATATAGTTCCCGCTCTCTAGAGAATGCTCACTCAATAACTTGATTGTAAGAGAACCAAAAAACGCTTAGAAACAAACAAAATGAGAAACCTAAGAAGATTATCAGATGAAATGTTGATAGGTAGATCAGGCAAGTGGCAGAAAACAAAACAGCTCGAATAATCTGAGATAAGTCAATGAAAGCAAACGTCGCAAAAAACGAAGGCGAAGAAGAGGAGTCCCGGCTCAGTTTAATTTCTTGAAAATATTCCCCAACGCCTAATTAAAAGTTTTGGATATATTTCCTCTCCCTGTTTAACTCCACTTTTAATAGAGATAGTCTTAATTTCACTGGATCTGTTCCTCTCTTTATTTTTATGCTAGTTGAGATATTTCTATATTGATCATATACAGATTGAACGAATTTAAAACGGAACATACGAAATCAATGTAATTCGGCTCAACTCCGCTCTAGGTGGTTGGCCAACAAAAGGTTGTCAAATAATTATATTATAAAAATCCAATACTTCAGCGGGCTGCTGGATTCTGAATTCATTTAAGAACAAGTCAAAACTCCACCCAAATAGGTTGCCTAGAATCACTGTGAAAACTAGACTACACAAGCAGTTATTATGCTGTCAAACCACTTATCGCTTTCTTATAGTCCAAGAGATAGAGCCGAAATTTTGAACTGATCAGTAATATGACATTTCTACAGGGATGAAGTTGTAATTTTTTTCAGAAAAATGAACGATCGATAATATGGCTGAAAATTTGCCCAGAGTAAGATCTTGGTATAACCAGACGAAATCCCAAAGGGCGGACGCGAGAGTGGATACATAAGGGGTGGCGGACAGGGGTGAAATTGCAATTTTTTGGGGAAAAATTAACGATAAGTAATATGTCCGCCATTATCATGGCTCATTATTTAGCCCCTAAAAACTCTAAATCCAAAAGGGTGGACAGCTGGGTTGGTACAGAGAGCCATAAAACGGGGTCAAATGTACCACTTGCCTGCGCATTTTAGGTCTCGGTAACAATTTTCAAACTGATTTTATTATGATATTTTTATACCGATTGATTTGAAAATTTGTATGCTCACTTCTGTTACTATTCTGAGAAGCGTCAAGTAGAGTTTTCCTCAAAATTTTCCAAAAAAATTTCCGTAAATGAAAATTTTCGTAATTTTTTGAGGTAAAATCTAATTTATAGAATTCTTTCGATTTTCTGTAAGTTATACCATGATTTTTTTCCAAAAATTTTCAAACGATTTTTACGATAAGAAAAAAAATTAGAAAAACTTTTCTAAAACATTTGATAAAACTCTACGTCATCGTCTGAATCTTTTATAGAATATTTTGTAGTTTTAAAATGATATTATGATAATGTTTTTTTTTCAAACTAAAGTCATATTTACTTTACAAATCACATTTTTTTTTAATTGAATAAATGTTTGATATTTGATATTTTATTAAATTAAAGTAATTTTATAATGTTAACTATTAAATATTTTTGGTATAACAAATAGTAATTTTACTTATTTTTTATTACAATAAAAAGGTTTTTAAATTTATATTGCATAAATAATGGTTGTTCAGATATAAGAAAAATTTGATTTATTATTACATTAATAATCAAATACAAAATATATTATTTCTATTTATCAATAGGTAAAATTCAATTTGTAGAATTCCTTTAACATTTTACAAATAATTATTAATAAAAATCAATTTAATAGTGGAATTATCAATTTTTTAAGTTTTGAAATTTACTTTGTACTTAGATATTTTCAATATTTTTTTTTAACTTTCAAATCAATTGAATTTTTTTATCATTAGTTAATTATAATTTTACAAATTCTGTTTGGACATTAATTTTGCATCATTATTATTTTAAAATATTAAAATAATAATGATGCGCGTTCCATTTAGATCAGTAATTCTAGACGCATGCGCTAAATGTAATAAGTATCAAGATGCTTTTATCCAACTTGGTGAAACTGGCTTCGATTGTAATGAAGTTTTTGAAACCTTAGAAACTTTCATATGTCACTTATATGGAACAGGACTGACAAGAACAATTCCAAAAAGAAAAGTGAACGATGTCAGATTTTCACTATTTATATAAGTATAAGGTGCATGATATGAACGAGCCTTTTAAAAAAAAAACTAAAAAATTTCGATGCTTCAAGCTTACCACCATGTCAAGATGAATTACACCAACAACTACTGCGAGCCCATTATATTTCAAATATAATGGGCTCGCAGTAGTATTATACATAATATTAAATTGTATGTTCCGTTTTAAATTCGTTCAATCTGTATGTTGAGATATATCTACATCCAACTCGTCTATTTTGTAATGCATTTAATACCCCTGCCAGACCTGTGAGACCTTGTATAGTAAAGTGTCAAAATTGTAGACACTAAATTCTGAAAAATGATAATTGAGTTTTAACGACAACACTGTTGCCAGATTGTGATTATAGATAAATTATTAACTTCTATATTAATAATTCACATACAGTCAAATCCTCATAGAATAACGGACTTGTTAAAGTATCTTATAAAACATGACAACGTTCACACAACATAACAACATGACAAACTAGATAAGGATAAGAACAGTAGATAATCGAAACTGCAAGTTAGAGAGAGAGATATCACTCAGTCTGGACGTTCACTTCACACACAGTAGCGTATCGTTTACGTTGTTAAATTTTAAAAATTTACATATATTAAAAAAGTATTTTTGGCAAATTTATATTTTTGTATGTTTTTGAAGTATTATTAGGTGAAGGTTATTTATCTTTTACATGTATGCAAACAATATTAACTTACTTATTGTATGACCCAATGTTGACAAAGTAGTTTGTCTTCCATAAAAGGTCAAAATATTAACAACTATCGTCTGAAGGAAACGAGGAAGTTCGTAGACGAACCGGAGTGGAAGACATTATCGAACATATTACAAGGCAAAAATCGAGATGGGCAGGACATGTTGCAAGAATGAAAGACGACAGTTGGACAAAAAAATTGCTTGAGTGGAGACCACGGGCTGACAAGTGAAGCCGAGGAAGACCCCCAACGCGATGGACCGACGACCTCAAAAGAATCGTGACCAATTGGATAGCAGAGGCGCAGAACAGAAGCAGGTGGAAAAGTCTAGAGGAGGCCTATGTTCAACAATGGACAACTCAGGGCTGATTGATGATGATGATGATGATGATGATGATGATGATGATCGTCTGAAGACAACTCGTCGGATGATAAAGAACTATTGCAATCACTATTAGTCACATTGATTTTTAAAAACTAAACGGAAACATCCACGCTAGTGTCTAGATCCCACATTCTGCTTTCTTCTTTTCTAGTATAGTAGTAGAGGGGTTCTTCACGGTCTTCACGAGTAGAAACTAAGGATGACTCAACTACAGGTACTAGGTGACTCCCAGATTTTATTATCCTTCTCATGGCATGCAGAGCTTTGCTGAAAGTGACCATCCAGTCTTAAGCTTCCATTCTTAAGCAGGAAAAGGGAAACAAAAACCGGGAAGAATCTCAGCAAGAACCGAAAAAGGTCCAATAAGTGAACATGAGCGACACCGAGATGAAAAAATTTAAATACGTATTTGAATTACGTTCTCGACAGCAGACACTATCTAAGAACTTATACTTATACGAAAAATCATTCAGGTCGCAGGTTAAAAAGTCTATCTACAAGACTTTTATTTACAATTTTACATAAAAAACTCCTTTATCTACAATTTAACAATCTACAAGGGATTTATTAATGTTAAAAAGGTGATGTAGAAATGGGACAATTGAGAACTCGTTTCTGACGGGAAGAGCTGGATGCGCTACCCCTGCTACAGGCAGGCTGCGACTCAATTCAACCAAAGTTTGTTTTTGACAAACTCTACAAAATCGAAACAAGACAGTATAGGGAGACAAACGTGTGCAAATACGTAATGCATATACACCGATGGTCCAAAATGAAAGAAGGCTCAGTATGTGGGATATACTCCAGGTCACTGAACCTAGGAATAAAATGGGGTATGGGCAAAAATGCCAGCGTAGTTCAGTAAGAACTGGCTGGTATTTCCATAGCCGCAAAAGAGATAACCCAAAATGGTATAGCTGGAAAAACTATAATAATCTGCACAGATAGCAGATAAGCGATACTAACCTTAAATAGACCAGGTGTCACATCAAGGTTAGTAATGGAGTGTCACGAGTTACTAACTCAAGCTTCTGATGGTAATACCATCATCCTGATGTGGGTTTAAGGACAACCTCATTGCTGGCCAATTGGCTAGGAAGGCGGTAGACCTAAGACTCTTAGGACTTGAAGATCGCGGTCAACTACAACAATCGCGGAACTTGTCAAATGTCACTCCCATACGCAAACCGTGAAAAGATGGGTAGAAGGGCAAGGATGTAGACTTGCCAGGGTAACACTAAGTAACCATGAAAAGTCAGGTACCAAAAGGTACTTGGGAATGACCAGGAAAAACCTGCGCTTGACAGTAGGTTTTTTAACTGGTCATTGTCAACTAAGCAAACACCTCCATACACTGGGGCTAGTAGACACACCTCTATGCAGAAAGTGTGAACGAGAAGACGAAACTGTATAGCATGTTCTATGTGAATGCCCGGTATGAATGAGTATTCGTTAATACGAGAGTACACATTTGGCGAGTCTTGGCACACCTGCCCACATAACGGAGGTGCCCTCTGGTGACTTGTCCACCTTCCTAGAAATGGCAGGATGGACAATGAGCTAAAGACGACAGCTCCCTGGGAGGATACACAATGGGTCAATTGTGACCTAAGTGCTGTAGAATAAGAATAAGGAGATAAAATATAACTTTGATACGCCGAAATTTATTGGGACACCCTGTATATTTCAAAATAATTTTAAAATTTAGCTTTTATCAACTAACAAACTAATAATTTAAAATATTTTTAATATTTTTACTCTTTCGCTGTAATCTTCCGTTCCGTTAGTGGTAATTCACCCTGTATACAATGAAAAATTTTAATGTATGTAATTGCTCGCCCTCCCTACTTTACAGATACAGAATCATACACTTATTATATTTTTTACACTAACGTGAATCCGTCTTCGCTTACTTGCGTAAATTTAATAACAAATGCTTGTAGTACCTACTTAGTTGTATACAATATGGACTCTTTTCTGCATATATCCTGATTTGGTATATTGGTGAAGGCATTGCAAACAAGTTTCTCCCATATTATCATAAAATTTCTTGTATATTCGGGTTTGTATTCATTTGAGAACGATTTTTAGGGCATGACTATGTCTAGAATACGATCATATAAAATGGTAGCAAGGTTTAGGTTTCATGCGTTTTGGTGTTGCAAAATAGATAGACATTAGTCAGTCTTCCGGTAGAAGCCGCGTATAATACACCGGTAGTGTCGCAGCTAATTGGATTATTGTATACAGCGTATACAAATCTAGGAGATTGGTACCATAATATGTTTATTGACCACTTGGTAATCTCCAAAAACAGCCAACTACGATGTATTACTTCGCAGTCATGCAAAATATGACTGGCACCTAAAACCAACAGCAGATATTTATACCGAATGCGGTCTAGTATTTTAAGTAGACTGTGGTACATCCTTTTAATGGTGCCATAAGCAAGAATAGATCTAATATGTGTACGATAAAACATGAATAATTAATTTTAAAGTTCAGCTTTCCGTTGGGAACGATAAGCTATTTTAAGAAAATTGTAAAATAAGTAAATCTATACATAGTGGATAAAGACACGAGACGAAACGAGTTTTTTCAAAACTATTGTCACATACTTGTTTGTTATCTATAACAAATAAAATATTTAACACCTTTGAAGTAGTATTTATTATGTGCCCTAATAATTTCCAAAACATATGGAAAGTTGATATAACTGGGTCCCCTTTAAACGTTCACTGACTCATGTTATTGTTTGATATGATAACGATAATTTTTCACATTATGATTAACAAAACGGGTACGTGACCTCAGTAAATGTGAAAATAATTATCGCTTGTCTTTTGATTAAGTGTTGTTTATTTTTAACTGTTTACCCAATGGCGTAAACGTTACTACCGAATACAATTGAATCGTTGAGAAGAAGATTGAATTTCTCATAGTAATTAATATTTATGGACAATCTAAAAGTAATAAAACAACGGTAAATCGTTAACTACGAGGTTTGGCCTAAAAATGTTCAGTACTTAACTATGCGTTACTATGAGAACGAAAATCAAATCAACATTTCAATTGTCAATCTGCTAGCATTTAGTAGCAACAATTTTAAAAGTGTAAATTTATTTTAAAATACCAGGAAGTTCAAGAAGCAAATCCAATAAAAATCCTATAAAATATAAATGGTTATTTCTCTAACTCTGGTCATGGAGGAACGAACCGTACTAGTGGGTCATTCATGTACAATCGAAACTAGATTCTTCAAAAGAGAATGTGCAGTAAAATTAGACGTTTATGCATGTTTGTTGCATAAATTTACTGAATATTGTTTTTTGTCACTATTAGTACCAAACTAGATTAGATTTAAAGAGGTGGCTTTTAGGCCTATTCCAGTGCGACCTTTTCAGATCTATTGTGGTCCTCTAGTACTAGATAACATACTCTAGTCTGACACTTTTTATAAAGTCTAGTAGCTTCGAGACTGTACCTTCCATGTAGCTATTTGCCGGTGGATTTTCTTCTCCTAATGCAAAGAACCGCACACTTGCCAGACTGTCACACTGGCGTAAAATGTGCTCTGCTGTTTCTTCTTCGAGGTGACAGAATCTGCACAGGTCATCATCTCATAATCCCATCAGCTTCAAATGCCTATTCAGCTTACAGTGCCCTGTTAGAAGACCTGCTACGGCTTTGACTGTTTTCCTGTCTTTGCTTATTAGGTCTGCCGTAAATTTTGGCAAATGCTCTCTAATGAACTGTTTCGCCTGTCTTTGTCCTGGTGAATATCTCCACCATTCTAGAGATTTGTGAGCTATTCACTTCCTTGTAGCCGTTTTTGTTACTGACTTTGCAACGCCGCAGAAGGGTTCCGGTCTAATGAATGGCATTGATGAGCCTTGTTTGGCCATTTCATCTGCTTTTACATTGCATTTGTGACCCTCGTGGCCAGGTACCCAGGCTACCGTAACCTTGCTACGGTCTTCTAGTTTATTTAGGGCATACATGCAATCCCATACTAGCTTAGAATTGACCTCTACAGAATTGAGTGCCTTAAGCGCTGCCTGACTATCCGTGAAGATGGCAACTGAACAGAACATTCTTTTCTGCCTTTCTATTTCTTCCACGCAGTGATGGATTGCCGTTATTTCCGTCTGGAAAACTGTCACATCCTTAGATAGACTTACCGGTAAATGTATCCCTTGATTTGTCCTTTCTATGCCGGCTCCCACACCCTTCGACATTTTTCAGCCATCCGTGTACCAGGTAGCAGCAGCTTGTATGGGTACACATTTATTCCAGTCTTCCCTGCCTGGTACCTTAATTCTGAACTTGTTGTTGGTAAAGCTATATCTCGTAGCTGTTACATCGACAGGTTTCCCCATCACAATATCGGCTTTTAGCTCCTCGATTAGTCGCTTAGCTAGCACTCATAGCTTATATGTCGCTGACTATGGATTAATCTGTGCATCACTGATCTGGCTTCGCCCTGTATAAAGATATGAAATGGTGGTATATTCATCAGGACTTCCAACGATGCAGTAGGAGTTGTTTTTATGGCCCCCGTAATACACAGGCATGCTAGTGTATTACCTAGCAGGCTTATTGCTCCCACTTGCTGCGTCTTTGTCCACCACGTCACCGAGCCATAGGTTATCATGGGTCTAATAACCCTTATGTATAACCATAGAGTCATTTTGGGGTTAAGTCCCCAATTCTTACCGCACATTCTTCTACATCTGCCCAGGGACATAGTAGCTTTCTGTGTGGTTTTCAGAATGTGAGTATTACATGTAAGCCTATGATCAAAATATACCCAAGGTATTTTGTTGAATGAAAACAATATCCTTTATGGTAAGGTAATATACCATGCGTAAACTTTTTTGGATGTTGCTATAAAGGTCACCAAGGGATATACTGCAAACAACAGCCAGATGGTTGGTGGAGAGCGAGTCGTGGGTTCAAAACTAGCTTTTCGAATCGGTATGTTGTATAACAAAAGAAATTATCAAAGATAAGATAGGATAAGATAAATAAATAGATCGATATAGAAATAGGTAGAGAGAAATGTATGCAAGGTTATCATAGAAAAGTAGATGAAGATAGAAAAAAGGTGCCACTTAACTTTTTGTAAATAAAAGGGGAAAATAAGCATGTAATAAGCTTACAACTCAAGTTGTGTACTATACTTTTTTTACGATTATTTTCATTTATCAAAATAAAAAGTATAACAAGTAACTTTTATTTATATAACAAAAAAATATTAAAAAATATAATAAAAAAATTAAACATTTATTTATAATAATTAATCGTAAAATTTTGGCAATTATTTATAACTATACCCTTATCCGAGTTTGGCGGTTGTTCAATACGTGGTGAATGGTGAGATGACGTAAACTGTACGGTGTGTTCTTTTTGAACATTGGTATTTTCAGTGTATGTCTTCTTCTTCAAGTGCCATCTTCGTTCCGAAGGTTGGCGATCATCAGGGCTATACGTATTTTCGAAACTGCTGACCGAAACAATTCGTTGCTGCTACAGCTATACCATTCCCGTAGATTCTTTAGCCAGGAGTTTCGTCTTCTTCCTATGGACCTTTTTCCTGCTATTTTCCCTTGCATAATTATTCGAAGCAGTTCATATCTTT
This sequence comes from Diabrotica undecimpunctata, assembly GCF_040954645.1. Taxonomy (NCBI): domain Eukaryota; kingdom Metazoa; phylum Arthropoda; class Insecta; order Coleoptera; family Chrysomelidae; genus Diabrotica; species Diabrotica undecimpunctata. Next base: position 129,872,940 of record NC_092809.1, on the reverse strand, counting down.
CGCCTCTTGTAATGTGTCCCAAGTATTGCAGTTTTCGTTTTTTGATCGTAAATATGACTTCCTTTTCTTTATTCATTCTTCTCAAGACCTCGACATTTGTGACTCTCTCGGTCCATGATATTCTCAGGATTCTGCGATACATCCACAGTTCAAATGCCTCTAATTTTTTGGTATCAATCTTTTTCAACGTCCATGACTCCATTCCGTAGAACAGCACAGAAAGTACGTAACATCTCATCAGGCGAAGTTTCATTTCAAGGCTCAAATCTCTTCCGCAGAACACTCTCTTCATTTTAGTGAAGGTATGTAAAGTGAACACTCTCTTCAGTGTATGTAAAGGTCTGTAAATTACTTTCAATTAAATTTATAATTCTATTGGCTGTTGACGTCTTATTATTTATTGACTCATCGACATATCCTTCGGCCATTGTTGAAGATTTCCATCCGCCATGTCGTTTAAGAGCCATTAAATCACCACCGGCATCTATCAAAATAGTGGCAGAAGTTCGTCTTAAACAGTGACCTGTGTACATTTTGGGATGTGGTAACTTAAATATTCGGCTATTTGTTTAGGAACACCGCCTATTTTGTTTAACTAATCCGACCACCTCTTTTCACATTTACCTCTTTGATAATTAAGAAAAAATTTATTTATTTGCGCATCGCTAATCTGTAGTCGAATTTCTATATACTGTTTGCAGATTTTATAGAAATTTCCGGAAATAACGAAAGATCTACATATTTTTATTTTCGTAGGAATTTTAACCAATAACATGGTACTTAAATCATTAATGTCACAAATTTTAAGATTTTTTAACTCTTGTTTCCTACAAGCTCCACATATTCCAATAATTGCAATAACCTTAAAATAAAAGTATTATAAGTAGGCACATTTATGTTATACTTTTAAATAACATACCTTTATTAACAAGTACTGTACATCAAGAGCTCCATTTAAAAAGTTTTATTTCATCAGGATGTAAAATTTTAGATTTTTTGTTTTTAAAACCTTCTGATTGTCTTTTTAGATAAGCTCGCAATTTCGGGTAATTTTCAATATTAACATTATTTTTCAAAGTTATAACACTTCTTAGCATAGAATATATTGCCCATAATGAGGATGGTTTAAATTTCTAAGCGATTTCTCCAAAATAAGCCAAGAGTACGTTTTCAGAAAATGAATTTACATTATTTGTTGTACGCCAATCCATAAATTGCTGATATAGCTTTTCATATCTTCCTCTAGATTTTTCTGGTAATAGGTTCTCGGTAGTGTTCGCAGCTAACTGCATAATATTATAATATTGGGTGGTGTGCTACTAAATTCATCTTCACTATTCGATGAACTCATTTTATTTATCTGTATTTAAATTACCACTATATTTACAATGACAGATTAATAATTTTTAATTTGTCAAAATAACGTCTGTTAATTCGTTTCCATGGTAACTCGACCAACTGACTTACAAGGCTTGTGTGATATTACACCTTTTTATAGAACTGAACCGTACTTTTTTTTATTGCGTACTAGTCAGTACGCCTACGCCTCTACGGAATCCAAATTGGGTTTCTTCAATATCCATATCAAGTATTTGGTAAATGCGTTTATGGATGATCTTTAAAAACATTTTAAATGTCTGATCAGGCTTATGGTGAGGTGGTCGGTGTATTGTCTAGTATTTTTCTTTTTCGGGAGACAAATAAATATTGAGGTCAACCATTCATTGGGTATGTCACCCGACTGATAAATTTCATTAAGGAGCTTCAAGAGGACATCCATGTACTCATTTACTATTATTTTAAGGATATCAATAGGCAGTTGATCTTTTTCTGAGGCTTTTTCCGTTTCTGGTGTTCTTTAGTACATACAATATTTCTTCCTTTGTAATTTCTATACTTGTTTCTCTGTCGTCGAAAGATATGTCTTGTAGGTTTCCTCTTTCGTCGTCAAAGAGCTCTTCCATATATTCTTTCTATCGTTTTAGCTTTTCGTCGGTCGTTATCATAGTATTTCCATTTTTATCTAAAAGAGTTGTGCTGTGATTTCTTTTTTGCAGCCCTGCCATTTCTTTAATATTTTTATGTAGGTTGAATAGGTGAAATAAACCAAAATTTATATATCGCTTCCTCGCTGTTATGATATTATTTTAAAAAAAAAATTTTAAACATATAACTCCGTGTATAAACAACTTTCGAAAAATCTATATCTAACTTCTAAAACTTTCTCGTTTTTGATTGTTATTATATGTAATTCATCTGTAATTTCTACTGCTTTAATCGCCGCACAATAAAACCATACTTTTATTAACCACATCCCTAATACACTTATAATTTGACCGAATATATGTTTATCGTTTAAGAAAAAACTGGTCCAGTGGGACAAAAAGTGCTCATTAACGTGCCACGTTAGTATAGCATAGTAAGTGGATCTACAAATCTACAGCCTTAATATTGCAAATACTTAAATTGGATTTAGTAGTATCGTTTAAATTAGCACTAGTTTTTAATTTTATCGGGAGAAAATGAAAACTATAAAGTTTATACGAGGACTGCTCTGTAAATTTATAGAACTTTAGAAGGATTGAGCTTTCCCTTGGAAATTGTACTGGGTGACCAACTGGATAAGCACAACTGTGGGCTATATAAATATTAGATCAGAGAAATTAACAAATAAAAAGCTTCTTTCGTGCCACTCTTTGATAGAGGTATGTATAATAACAAATGCTTATGATAAATTTGCTGATAACCATATTTATGTAATAAGCAAAATATGCAAAAGATGAAACGCCATTTTTTACTTATAAACTATATACGGGGTGATCCTTAAGTAATTGTACAAAAAGAAACAGTAGATTCTACACTTTTAAATATTACGATTTAAGCCAGCTTGCTTTAATAAAATGTGGATGTTAAGAAAGATACAGGGTGTTAAAGCGGAAATTTAAAATTTTATTTTTCGCTATAACTTTCATGTTTATAAACATTTATATGTAAAAATTTACAACTGGGTGCTCTTGAGTATGAAAAATAATAATTTTGTGCATACTTTAATGTAGCTGATAGAGGGCGCCACATATGCCACATATGTGGCATAAATTTGCGCTTAACTTTTTTGCTCTTCAAGTTAACGCTATTTTTGTAAAAACATATTAAAAATACATTATTTTAATAAAAAAAGGTTTACTTCTTAATAACTTCAAAACTCAACAGTTTTCGAGATAATCGCATTTTATAAATCAGCTGCATAATAATTTCGAATACCTGTGGATAAGCATAATTATTAATAGTTTATTTCTATAAAAACAACTTAAAGATGGTGATGTAACATCGAAAAATGCTTTTTTATGGCTGCTAACTGTCTTATTGGAGCGAAACTTCTATCTTCTTCTTTAGGTGCCGTGTCCGTATTCAGACGTTGGCTGTCATCATGTTTACAATTTTCTAAAACCTTTCTCTATCGCTTCTGTACTAGCGTTGTATTACTTTTTCTCTATAGTAAAATTCTGAGGCGAGCGTCACGGAAGAAGCACCACGAGATGGCGTCACGAGTGGCGTCACGAAATACCGGTCTTCACATCGATATACTACTCTCCATCAATTCGTTTCTAGTCATCATATATTTTTTAACGTTAGTTGTTAATAAATTCCTTTCAAACTATAATCAAATTTTATTTTTAAACATCGCATTTATTTTATATAACAATTAAATTTACTATCAAATTATTGATCAAATATCAAATTTATATTTTATTAACAATTTAAAATTTAGTCTGATTTTGACGGGTCTGTCAGAAGTAAACAACGTATGCTTTGTTGATACGTTAGCAGGTGGCGCTACTAGTAAACATAATGATTTATTGAATATTTTAATATAACATAATTTGTTTCAAATATAAATAATAAGTAAATAATAAAATTACTTTATTAAATTTTAAAAATATTATTTAAATTTTAAAAATATAGAAAACACAGTACGAAGCTTCGTGCTAGTCTATAGTGCCAGCCAATGTACCTACCACTTTTTTTTGAAGCCAGTTTTGATGTCAGTAGACAACCTCAATGCCTTACGGGCAATTTTAACATAGTAGGCTGATGTTACGTATGACTTTGACAACTAAAAATAAATCTTGTTTCGTTTAATCAGTGATTTTTGTAATATCTAGTTTATTTTGGTTGATTAAAGAAAAGCATAATTATTATAATAATTATTATATAAAGCAATAATTTTTCCAATATGGATATGAGAGATATGATTGCTATTATTTATTGTCAGCAATACTATAACTGGCGTGCAGCGGAAAGGGAATATTTAAGTATATATATAAACAGAAAATCATTACTCCTGATCAAGAAGATGGTTCGCGTTGACGACGATTCTCAAGTAAGTACCTACGTAAGTAGTTTTAAAGATCCTACACCGTGAGCATTTTCACCCTTACCATTTTACATCTGTGCAAAATCTATTACCAGCAGATTTACCTTTAAGATGCAGATTTGCAAATGATATCCGAAACAGGCAAAATTTTTACCATTCTTTGGTCGATTGAATATGATTTACGGACGAAGCTACATTTGCAGGTCATGGTGTTTTTAATTTAAGGAACAATCATTTCTGGGATACTGAATATCCTTATGTTAAAAAAGAAAGGTATTTTCAACATGAATTTCAAATAAACGTATCATGTGGAATCATTTGAAATAATTTTTTAGGGCCATGCGAGTTACCTCGTAATTTAAATGGTGAGAACTATTTACATTTTTTACAAAACGATTTTATTTTTTTGTTGGAAGAATTGCCTTTAAACTTAAGGTAAAATATGTGGTTTGTGCAAGATGGTGCATCACTACATTATACGAGGACAGTGAGAACATACTTAAATACCAACTTTCCTTAACGTTGGATTGGTCGTGGTAGCCATTTTCCTTGGCCACCACGTAGCCCATAATTTAATCCGCTCGATTTTGGTGTATGGGATGCATTGAAACAACGTGTCTATAAGAATCCCATAAACATTCGCAATCAACTATGGGAAGAAATAAATACTACAGCAATGTTTCTTTTGAACCAATGATGCTATTTAATATGAGACGACCTTTTATGGAATGTATTGACAAATGCATTGAAGAAAATGGTGGACATATCAAACACTTACTTTGACAAAAATTTTAATATTATTTAATAAAGTTAATTTAATAGTTTAGTAACTATTTATTAATTAACTAATTTAATATAAAACGTAAAATGTTTGATGTAAAATCCTATTATCCTATTATTTTGTCAAATCCTATTATTAATTATCCTACTGATATATTTATTTTATTTAATATTTCGTTAACTATTAACCTAAAGTTAAAGGTATTTCATACGAAAATTCAGAAGTATTGATGTTTTTGTCCATTTTCCCTTCATTGCCTGGAGTAATTGCGTTAAATCAGAATTCTGGAGCTGATTTGTAAAATGCGATTATCTCGAAAACTGTTGAGTTTTAAAGTTATTAACAAATATACCTTTTTTGTTAAAATATTGTATATTTAATATTTTTTACCACAAATAGAGGTAACTTAAAGAGCAAAAAAGTTAAGAGCAAATTTATGCCACATATATGGCATATGTGGCTCCCTCTATCAGCTACATCAATGTAATTATCAAATTATAATTCCTTCTTCTCAAAAGCATCCAATTGTAAATTTTTATCCATAAATATTTACAAATGTGAAAGTTATAGTGAAAAATAAAATTTTAAATTTCAACTTTAACACCCTGTATCTTTCTTCACATCAACATTTTATTAAAACAAGTTGGCTTAAATCGTAATATTTTAAAGTGATGAATCTACTGTTTCTTTTTGTACAATTACTTAAGGACCACCCTGTATAAACACTAACTACGTAACATATATTAGAATAGAAAATCATTTAAAATGAGGGTTTGTAAAGCTATTTTTGTTAATTTTTTGCTTAATTATTGCAAAAATACCTTGAGACTGTTAAGAAGAACATTACCAGTATGCAGTAAAATCTTAGAGGACAAACCTACAGTGGAAGATAAAATAAAAAAAGGATAGAGAGGAAACATTCTTATGATATACAGGCCAAGGAAAGAGATGGGTTTTATAACAGACAAAGTGTAGTGCTTAAAAAGACAGGGTTTGGGTGCTCGCAGAAATTATAGATAAACATGAGAGTCCTAGGTCATATATTGTAAAGGATTTCGAAAATAATGAATATAGAAGAAACTCATCGTTTATAAAATCTTCTCCACATCCTTTTTTAATACTCATCCTGAATTTCATCCTAGTTTAGAATTGCCTGCTAGAGAATCTGATAAACCATGTCTAATACATCACCAGACAAACTTGATAACAATTCCCATAATGATATTAATAGTTCAAGTGATAGTAGTGAAAGTGAGATTCGACCTCAAACTAGATCAGATAGGAGAATGATCAAGGCTTCTAGATTTACGGAGTAAAAAGGGAATGTATCATATCGCTTAGGTTGGCAGCACTAGCAGTGAAGGCAGAGATGTCAATCAGTCAGTCAACAGGTCAACTAGGTTATAAAAAGTTACACGTTGTCAAGGAGCACAAATAAGTTAAAAAACCTACTTGTGTGTTTATAATATGTACTTGTTCACAGTAAACACAATTTTAATACATTATTAAGGCTAACTTTTCTGAAAATGCACAAAAAACTTTGATTTCGCATGAGAATAAGGTAATATTACTAATATTCAGCATTAAAAATTTCTAGAAGTTTCACTTAATAGTTATTTTAAAATTGAAATGGTTGATCTCAAAAAGCTTTTACACCTGTGATTCTGAAAGCACTAAATTAAAGAAAAAGGCTTATTTTATCAAATTAAATCATTTAACTTAAAAATATCATTTCATTTAAAATAAAACTAAATGTATTTTTATGATCTATGCCACGAGTTACCCCAAATTAAAACAAAAAACATCAGTTTTCGTTGATTATAACCGGAAATATTGCGACTTTTATAAATTTGGATTCTTAAGAATTCTTAAATCTTAACGAAATCGTTCGTATTTTTTGTTCTAAACTTGAATTCTTAATATTTCAAATAAAATGGTTCTTTTAAAAATTTTTATTGTTTATAAGCAAAACCCCGGTAAATTTTTAAAAAAATAAGGGCTAACTCGGGTTTTAAGGGTCGTAGGACATTATGTTTATATTAGGACATATTTTATACAGCATCCCTGGATCAAACCATTATTAACCTCTGACTTCATGTGTAACTGCGCATTGTTATACATTTTATATGTTAAACATATACTCGTACACTGTTCTTATTTCTTATATAGAAGAAAGAATAATCTTAGCCAGGACCTATAAAATGTTGTCAGCTCATTAAATCAATTCCAAAACCTTATCAAATTCTTCTGTGAATAGTACAGTCGTCACAGAGTTGACCCCTAAAAATCATACGAAAAAGCTGAATTTTGCGGAGAATATTAATTTTGAGACACCAAAAAAGATGCAAAAAAGTTTACCACTTTTACCCCGGGCTCCCCCGTAACACCCTCCTCGCAGGGGGATAAAAACACAAAAAAATCGATATACCAAGATCTGTACACCGTAGAAAAAAATGTTTAAAATAAAAAATGTAGCTGAGATAATTTTAAGTAAAAATGATTATAATCATTAGCTGTGTAGAATTAACCGTTCTCTTAGAAACAACGCTTGAAGCGACCGTCGATTTTGCATGTCAGTTACTTGCACGAAATCAATGTTCAATAAAATTTGTATCAGCTCGACGGTAAAAATTTGATATCTCTTGTTTCAAGCATCCTATCAACAAAAACCAAGATGAGTTTTAAAGGCAAAGAGTGCAGCTTTCGTATGCAGTGTTTGTATTTTGCCGATAATAAACTCAGTTTTTATAAAGGTGTTAAATAAATTAACGTGGCGCGATTTTTGCATTTCTTATGATTCTCGTGAGATCAATGCAATTGATCAATTTCATTGACCAGTTGTAGTAGAATTTCCATTTTTAGAGATTAATTTTTAAAACCTATGACATGAAATTTCAATTTAGAGTTGTGGTAACAAATATAAGGCATTTGAAATATGAATAAAAAACGCAGAATTTAATGTTTTACATTACAAACGATCACACGTCACGGGAAATGCATTTAAGAAGACGGTTTTGAGTGTAGTTTATTGCAGAAGTTTTGTTCTTTTGACAAACGTACTAACGTACAAACGTACAAACGACTACTGTAATTGAAAAAATGGTTTTAAATGTTTTAGATCGTTTGTTGAGTGAAAGTTTAAATCCAGCGTTTTTTAAACATATTTCAAATACCTCACATTTGTTGCCAAAACTCAAAACTAAAAATGTCATGTTATAAGTTTTAAAGGTTAGAGTCTAGTAATCGAAACTTCATAGTGACCAGTCAATGAAAGGGATAGATTGTATTGATCTCGTGAGAATCATAAAAAATGGCAAAAATCACGCCACATTTATTTATTTAACATCTGTATAAAATCCAAGTTTATTTGTGGTAAAATACAAAAACTGCATACGAAAGCTGAACTCTTTACCTTTCAATCGCATGTTGATTTTTGTCGATAGGTCACTTGAATCAAAAGATATCGAATTTTTACTGTCGAGCTGATACAAATTTTATTGAACATTAACTGACATGCAAAATCAATTTTCGCTTCAAGCGTTGTTTCTAAGAAAACGGTTCATTCTACACAAAAAATGCTTATTAACAGTTTTGTTTAAAATTATCTCAGCTACATTTTTTATTTAAAATTTTTTTTTCTACCGTGTACAGATTCTTTGTAAATTGATTTTTTTGCGTTTTTACCCCCCTGCGAGGCGGGTTTTAGGGGGAAGCCCGGGGGTTAAAGTGGTAAACTTTTTTGCATCTTTTTTGGGGTCTCAAAATTAATATGCTCGACATTGTTGCTCGGAATTTAGCTTGTTCGTATGATTTTTAGTATCAGTTTTACCAGTAAATTCAGAAGTCGATATGTAGTTTAGAATATGAAAACTAGTAATTGTACCAATATTTTTCGATTGTAATGTAACTGTACATTCCTGTAATGTAAATGTATATTCTTGTAATGTAACGTAATGCAATTATTGTACCTGTGTCAGTGACCTACACTGTCGAGACACGTAAATCTAAAAAATATATCATTTTTGTTAGATTCTATAATATGTATTCATTTTTCATTTAAGTAACCGACAATGACAATATTAACCAAACAACAAAAATTACTAATAATAATTTTTAAAAATAACTTGCACAAATAAGTCAGTTTTATTTACTCAGGCAATTGTTATATTTAGTTCTATTAAACAAACTTCTAAATATGATACATTTAAGTAACCTGACTTCTAAATTTGCCCTTGTCAAACTTCGATAAGTGAAGAGCATCTATTACTTGGTTGGAAATGACTTCGGGCTATATATAAAAACAAGTTATCTAATACACAACATCAATTCGAGATTCAGAAGCAATCATTCATTTATTTGTTATAGTAGAGGAAAATTAGTCAAGAAGTTCGGTTCTATGGAATAAATTGTAAAATTTTTAACTTTTCTTTTTAAACAATTTCGTTTGGATAAGTATTTAATTACTTGCGGATAAGAAACCCTATTGTTTTAATAACTGGTTATTTTAAAGAAATGGTAGAAAGATATTCTGTAATAATAATTATTATTGTGACTTCTTAATCATCATTAGCTCGACAACTCTTTGTGTGTTTTAGTTTATTCTATGATTTTCTGATCTGTTCCTTGCTTTGTCCCTCCAGTTGGTAATCTTTAGAGCTTTCAGATTTTTTTCCACTTCTTCCATGTATCTAAGATTGGATCTTCCCTTTCACCTTCTCCCTGCTGGTGTCTGTCTTATTATTTTCTTTCGTACTTAATCCTCCTGCATCGGTTCAACATTCCCTACCCAGCGCAAACGTCCAATTTTTATAAATGTTGTGATGATGAGATATTCTTTGTATGCTGTGTATAATTCAATCTACGCCAAACATTTTTTTTACTCATCTGTAATATATAACTCTTTTCATATTTTGGGAATGGTATTGTGGGCTAGATAGTTTAATTGCTCCGTCAGTAAGACTGAAATAGGTGCATCGGTATTAAAATTTAAATATCTTTCGGACCTAACATATTTTGTAAAACAGTTAGTAGTTATCAGTCGGTTATTTTTCTTATAATCTACACTTAAATCACGAAAAGTAATTTTGTTGTTTTTTTTAACTTATATAACTGTCTAATTTAAAAAAAAAAAAAAAAAAAAAAACAAGTTGTATTATCAAAAATCAATCTTATTCCGATACCAATCCAAAACAAACCCAAACTATACCTAGCAATAATAATAGTAATATCACTAACTCAAGCAAATGCTATAATATGTCCTTTATACCCAATGTTACTAAAGATTATCAGTCGGATTGTTTATAAATTTATAAAAGAAATTGTAAAGCCTGCAACCCAACATATATTGGCCAGCCACACCAATATCTACATAGGTGAGTTGTTGCTCACAAACATAGTGTACAAACCAAAAAATTAAACACTACAGCCTTAGCTAAGCATTCTCTAGAAAATAGCCATTCTTTTAATTTTGAAAATGTACAGATTTTGGAAAACTTAATAAACTACAACCAACGATGTATATTGGAGATGGTCAACACATAAAAAAAAGATCAAAATTCTGTCAATTAGACCGATATAAAAGATCTCTAATAAATATCATAGCTTAATAAATTGAGTCTGTCTCGTAAATGCACAATTGGCAGATATTTTAAATACGACACTAGGCGCGTGGTAGTTTGAAGTAGCTGCTAAGTGACTTTACGGTCAAATATCACTTTTGCATTTCATGGCAAACTAGCAAAAAGTGCAGACATAAATATAAAATGTATTATGTAATATTTATATAATTAAATATATAAAAACAAAAATAAAATTAAATATCAAGAAATTAATAAACAAATAAAATAGAAAATAAAACAAGCTAAGGAAACATGGATGTCTATTAAATGTCAAGAAATTGAGGAATGTGAGGCAAGGTATGACACTTGCAACATCCATAAGAAGGTTAAATAAATGATTTCAGGAAATAGTAACAAACCAATAGGCATATTAACAAATGCAGATGGTACCACTATAACTGAAACGCAAGACAAATTACGTAGATGGAAAGAATACATTGAGCACCTATTTCATGACCAAAAAGTAGAACAATCAGAAGTTGACGGAGAAATCACGGGACTAGAAATAATGAAAGAGGAAGTTATTTATGCCATAAAACACACAAAAGGTAGAAAAGCTCCAGGACCCGATAATATACCAATTGAACTATTGAAGATAATTGATGAAGATAATATTGATGTCTTGGTAGACCTTTTTAACTCCATACACAAGACGGGACACATACCCAAAGAATGGCTTCTCTCAACTTTTATAACGATTCCAAAAATCACAAATGCTAAAGATTGCAATGACTGTAGTATCTGTATCTGTAGAGTAGGGAGGGCGAGTTAAGTTTCACAGCACTTAGGCCACAATTGACCCATTGTGCATCCTCCCAGGGAGCTGTCACCCTTAGCTCATTGTCCATCCTGACACTTTTAGGAAGGTGGACAAGTCACCAGGAGACATATCTTTTATGTGTGCAGGTGTGGGCCAGGACTCGCCGAACACGTACTCTCGTATTAACGATAACTCTGGGCATTCACATAGGACATGCTCTACAGATTCGTCTTCTCGTTCACACTTCCTACATAGAGGTGTGTTTGCTAGCCCCAGTGTGTGGAGGTGTTTGCTTAGTTGACAATGACCAGTTAAAAAACCAACTGCCAAACGTAGGTTTTTCCTGGTCATTCCCAAGAACTTCTTTGATGTTGACTCTTCAAGGTTACTTAGTGTTACCCTGGCAAGTTTACATCCTTTCCCTTCTTCCCATCTTTTTACGGTTTTCGTATGGGAGTGACATTTGACAATTTCCGCGATTGTTGTAGATGACAAACCAAAAAGATCCCCAGGTCCTAAGAGTCTTAGGCCTGCCGCCTTCCTAGATAATTGGTCAGCAATGCGGTTGCCTTTATTCCTATTGTGTCCTTTAACCCACCTCATAATGATGGTATTACCATCCGAAGCTTGAGTTAGTGACTCGTGACACTCCATTACTAAACCTGATGTAACACGTGGTCTATTCAAGGTTAGTAGCGCTTGTCTGCTATCTGTGCAGATCATTATAGTTTTCCCTGCTATACCTTTTTGGGTTATCTCTTTTGCGGCTATGGCGGTACCAGTCAGTTCTGTCTGAACTACGCTGGCATTTTTGCCCAGTGATCTCCAGTGATCTGGAGTATATCCCGCATCCTGAGCCTTCTTTTAATGCTCAACGAATGCGCCAGTTCTTGCTCAACGAAAAAATCGAGGTAAAAAGAGGACTTGGTAGAAAGAAGATATTTTTTTCTCCATATGGTTTCATTCAGACAGTCTGCGGCTATGTTTGCTCTATTCACTTGATCTTCCACTTTAGTTTCGAGCTTTTCGTAGCTAGATAATGTGATGCCTAGATATTTAAACTCCATCACTTGTTCTATTATCAGACCTTCCAGCTCCAATTTACATCTTAGTAAATTTGCTGTTGCAACCATGCATTTTGTCTTTTTTGGAGAAATTAACATGTTAAATTTTCTGGCGGTTATATTAAATTGATGCAGCATACGTTGTAAATCAACATCACTTCGAAAGAGTAGTATTGCGTCGTCTGAGATATAGCAGATTATTTTAAGTTGTTTTTCTCCCATTTGGTATTCTTTTTTAGTTCTTAGAAAATTACACTTAGAAGGTAAAATGAGAAATGGGATAATTGTAAACGTAACTACTACGCTTGATACATCAACAATAATAATGGCCGAAAACTACGTAGAGAAGTTAGAGAAGGTTTATTATGTGAAAAAGACAGAAGACCGGCTTTGTTATCATCTCTACTCCGTGACGCCTGGCGGGATAACTGATCTAGTGATAATTGATCAGTTATCGACCAGGGTTAAAATGATTAAATTGCTAATATGGCTATTAAAACATAGGGGTTAGTGATAGAAAGGGTGAAAATTAAAAATTGTATTGTTTAATGCCACTTCATAAAAATATTAAAATAAAAAATTTTATCTAAAAATTTTTAAAAAATGTTTGTAATGGACGACCCTTACCACTTAGGCATATAAAAAAATAGATTACAATCTATTATCAGATTTACCAAATATACATATAAAATTTCATAAAAATCGGTCTAGCTGTTTCGGAGAAGTATAATAACTAACACTATAGACTATATTATGCTTTATATTGTTGAAAAAAAAAGACAAATAAACCACAAAATGTTAAACTATTATTTAATTTGAGCCCAACTTGTCAATTTTTTGAATAATCTGCCGTTACTAACACCCATTTATTTATTAAATCATCTCGATTACCTATTTTATTAAGGTTCAGGGTCGACAGTAATTATTCCGCCTATGCTCTAACCATTTTTGTTATGCTAGGTTGTTTTTTTGTTTTAATTGAAGTCTATTTATTACGTATGTTTTATTCATCTCAGTGAAAGATAATAACAGATTAGAATAATAGATAAGTTTTTTTAACAAACATTTGTTCGAATAATAACGAGTTGTCGGTGATGCGGTCAAGTAATTATTTGGAAACGAGTGCCATTTTTTACATTCACTAATTACTAACTTAAACTAATTATTGTCACAAATTCGGTTTTTATGTTTTAAACAAACGAACCTGGCAACAGTAATAATCGATATATTATGACATTTTTACTATTCAAAAAGAAACACAATCTGATTAAAATGACTAGAGCGTTCAAATAAAAATTGTAGAAGGGGAGACTTTCGAAGATTTAACGATGGTTTTTTTTGGAATCTGTGTCAAAGCCAATTTTTTTTCTGGAATCTGTTTGTTATAAATCGGCCATAGTGGCACATTGTACATACATCTTTTATCTATTTATTGTACCCTACCAAGTTGGACGGTAGATGAGTGTGAATAACGGAAGATGATAAATGCTCTGATATTTGGCAACAGGGTTACACAAATAACGACACTAAGGTCCGGGCTTCAGTTTGGTAGAGGTGTCTTAGTTGGGGTTCGTCAGAGCTAGACTACAAGTAAGTTCTTCTTCTTCCTATGCCGTCCCCATTAACGGAGATTGGCGACCACATTTCTAAAAGTTTCTCTGTCTTTTGCAACGTGGAATAATTCGTATACAGTCATGTTTGTCCAATGTCGAATATTTCGCAGCCATGACTTCCTCTTTTTACCTATTCCCTTTTTGCCATCGACTCTACCCTGCATGATGACCTGCAGAAGACTATATTTATCATTATCATTCCTCAGTATGTGTCCAAGGTATGCAGTCTTGCGTACTTTTATTGTTCTCAACAATTTTTTGTCTCGACCCATCCTTCTCAGCACTTCCTCATTGGTGACCCTGGCAGTTCATGGAATTTTCAACATTCTCCGGTATAACAAGTAAAATAACCAAGAGAACACGAAAGAAAAGAAAATTTTGGGCACCACCTTATTTTTGAAAGGAACAGGGAAACCTAGTAAGTAAGAGATCGGAGAGGAAAGAAAGCGCGAACGATAACTGGGAAGATACAAGATAATTACTACACCTTATGGATAACATATTAAATGGTTGAATTTGGCTTCACCCTGTATATGCAAAAGTACTATAATGCTACTAAACAGGGACAAATAAGTAGAAAGGAATAATTATTTCTCGAGACAAACTCTACTAATGTGACATATAGAGGGTTCAGAATAGAAGTGAACCAAGTCCACTTTTTGTCATTTACGAGTTAACGCTATAACATGCACCAACTAATTAGTTTTTCAGTATAATAATGAACCAAATCCTAGTTCTGATAATATCGGCTAGGCAGCAACAAGTTCTGGTGTTTACTAACAGATTGTTTTTTTTTCTGTCAGAGTACTACTGAACCAAGTCGTAAAGGGTAGTTTACCAAAGGGTAACGTTTGTTTACTGTGTACCGTTCTGTGTTGACGTGCTTTAAACCTTTAGTTATAGCTTTTGACAGTTTATTACACATTATTTTTGTTGGCTAGTTGGATTATGCAATGGATATTTCATCTGGATCAGGTGAAGAGTGGTCGCTAGGCGAATTTGACACAGGTAAATACAATGTCGTTATAGTTAAGTTTAGGATTGCCACTCAGTGTTTCATATTGGTTGAAACGTGAATCACAGCCTGACCTATTGTAGTAAACATCTAATTTCATATATATTTTTTTAAAGGGTGATACATCATCTGACTATAACGAGACTGTTCTGTCGGCCAAATTGAAACGGAGGCGTCCGCCCAAGTGCCTGCTAACCCAAAAACATTTCTCATGACTCAACCCAGTACATCAAGAGAGAAAGATATTTAAATCCCTGAAATATTATTTCAATCAGTTTTTAACTATGCTTAAAGCCTAAAAAATTATATTTTAATGCTTGAGTACAGCGGACGATAAAATCAGTTGTTTAAAAGAAATTGGTTGTAGTGCAAGATATCTACGAACAAAAAGTTTGTCTATATTTGCTTCTCTTGACTGTATTATAGATATGTTTTGTATGGGAAAATATTTTTTTACAATTTAATTTGTTTTAAGGTGATGGAGCTCCAGGTGACATCGTACCTGTCGCAGATACTGCTAACAGCAACTTCGTTACTCTGCCTGTCCATTCAGATTGGGAAAATGAAGAAATTTTCCGAGGAAGAAAGCGCCCGAGAAGCCTTGAAAACTGGAAAGTTAACAAAAGGAAGTTCAATCGTAACAGTGGTAAAGAGTGCAGATCTCGCAGTAATAAGGTAACTGAAGTGAAGATATTTCCCTCTGGATATGACTGTAAATACCCCAAAAAATGCTGTGAGAAGTTCCCTTTTGCAGATATATTGAAATCTTTTTTTAATTTATTTTGGAAACTGGCTGATTACTAAAAACAAAACTGTTTTTGGCGGGGTTAAGTTAACGCCTTAACTGTCAGTAGGCGTCGGACAATAGGCGGATCAGGACAAGCAAAATCAAAGATGTATCAGCACGTTATTCCAGATGAAGCTAATAATCAGCTGAGGGTTTGTAAGACTTACTTTCTTACCATCTTACAAATAAGTAGGGGAAGATTATACAGATGTTTAGATAATGCAATTTAGATTATTGACGCAATTAGAAAAGCAGCGTCGTGTAAAATTGATGACTCGTATGTTGTTGACCATATAAAGTAATTTCCCTGCTACCAAAGTCAATATACAAGAAAGGACAATGAGAACAAACGATGCTTAAGTCCAGATTTGAATATTAAAAAATGTATGATTTATACAAAGAGAAATGTGAAAGTGAGAACAGAAATCCGGTGAACGAAAAATATTATTACCAAATTTTCAGCCAAAAATTTAATTTGCACTTTAAACTACTTTTAAAGGGCACTTGCAGCAACTGTGACAAGTTATTTTAAAAACATCCATGCTGAAACTAATGAAAAAAGACAGCCGACTTAAAGACAGAAAGAGAACTGCAATTAAGGCGAGCAGAATAAGCACGCGCAGAACTGAAAAAAGATGCTGCGGAAGCCTCGCAGGATAAATATGCTTACACATTTGACCTTCAAAAGGCATTGCTTTTTCCCAAACTCACAACTTCAATAACCTACTATAAGAGAAATCTTTATATCTACAACTTTGGCATTCATTTTTTTAATAACAACTTTGTCTATATGCACGTCTGGATGAGACTAATGGTGTAAGGGGTTCTGAAGATCTAGTTTCATGCCTTAGGAAACATTTATATGAACTTGCCAGGATATTCAAACACATTGTTATGTTTTCTGACTCTGCACTGACTTCTGCATTGACTTCTGCACTAGGAAAAATTGGAATATAAAAACTAGCCTTACTCTACTGAAACTTGTTCAAGACCTTCCTTATCGTCTAGGATCTCCTACACGATAAGAAAGAGCTTTGATCTCCTAACCACCTAAGCTTTACATTTGGAATATGATTGCTTCAATATTTCGCTAATCAAATTGGCAAAAGACACTTTAGAAAATTAAGAGAACAGATAATAATATATTTTCAGCTCTTGTAGCAACCACTGGAAGTATGTTTAATGATTTACATAATTTTTCCAATGTTTCGTATATAGCTAAGGAAGAAATAAAAAAAAAGATTTATATAAATTAATAAATGATTATATTGTTTATATTAGCTAGTTTATTTTGGTAAATACGACATTTATTTAATAGTCTAAGTAGTTAAAAGCAATATATTTTAAAAAGGAACACTTACCCCCTCTCTTTTTCATACGAATAGCCCTCCATCTTTAGTGTGTCCGTTTTCCGTTTCATTTTCAGTTCTTTCTGCTTCGCTATCTTTTCTGCTTCTTTTCGTCTATGGTAGTCCCCTGACAGTAAATCTATAATGTCAACGAAAGCAGATGTATCTACTTTTTTGGCGTGTTGTTCCAGTAGAAGTTCTTCTTGCTCAATTTGCTTTCTGGACTTCTTCGGCGGGTACCGCAACTTTCCTAAGAGAAAATATTTGAAAAACAAGTCTAGCAATTAATAAAAGTATATTGGAACGATTGACAGCTCGGCGCAAAATTTCGGGCCAATGCGTTTTAAATGCATTCATTTTTTTTCGAATCCTGAAAAAACTAATAAGTATTTTTGAAAAATTTAAACGCAGAATGAAATACTACATTATTACTGAGGGCCAAAAGTCCCTGAAAACTTCTATGCTGTTTATTTTAATAAGTTACAGGGGTGAAAAAAAAGAGAAAATTTAGTGTGATTTTTAATTTCAAATATCTCATTAAAAAAACTTTTTGTTTATTCTAAGGGACTTTTGGCCCTCGGTAATAATGTAATCTTCCATTCTGCGTTTAAATTTTTCAAAAATATTTGTTAGTTTTCTTAGGATTCGAAAAAAATTATTGCATTTAAAAAGCATTGGCCCGAAATTTTGCGCCTACGCCTACGCTCTTAAATACTTCTTTTACCTCAAATTCTTTATTTTAACTGTAAAGTTAGCTTTACGGAAAGCCAAAAAATATTAAATACATTTTTATATTATAAAACTATTTTACTCTCTGTTCTGTGTATATTAATACTTGAACGTGTAGTAAACTGAGTATTTCTTATTGTAGTGTTGATTTATTGTTTAATTCCCCTCTATTTAACTGTAAGGCAGCGTATGATCCCCTCATTCTCATTTTTTTTTGCTTTTAAAAAATACAGAAGCACTGAGATTACTTAAGAGTCAATACTCTCTACGATTATTGCATAATTACGGTAATTTTTGGTGACTCTATTTTATGTGTTCCTACTTCTGTCTAATTTCCTTGTGAATAAATCATAAATAATGTATCGTTTAAACATCTTCAGGTATTGATTAGAGAGGAAGAGAGGAAATAAAGATATTGGTTCGGTAATCAGACTGAAGATAAGACTGAATTACAGAAATGAGTTAAATAGTATGTTTATATGGGTTGATTGTAATGAAAATTACATTTTTAACTAAGATTTGACGTATCCACCGATCTCCACTCCGGAAATCGTTTAAAAAAAAGATTATTTTAAAAATGATGGAAAAATATATAATAAACAAGTTTTAGTAGGTTATGTTTATGTATTGTGTGTTGCATATGTATTGTGTATAATTATAGAAGATGTCTGCAACTTCCTTTAATCCGCTATTGTTTTGGCGCAATGATTGACTCCACATTTCACTGATACTCTGTTACTCATTCTTACAATTTCTGCTACCTTTGTTTTCATTTCTGTGCAAACAATTATACAAACTCCAATACTAATATTACTTTTTCTACATATCACCAATTTTGTATTTTTCAGCTAGTTTTTGGCTTTTGCATTTAGAGCAGAACGCTCCAGCGAATTACAAGTATTTAGACTGACAGAATACTTAACAGCTGTATTTAACGACAAACAGTAGACTGGAGAAACGTTCGTGGATGTAATCCAAGCTTTCGACATAGTCTGGCTTAAAGGCCTAATATACAAAATAAGAGACTACGGATACAGTGAGGCCATGATAAGACTGATCACTTCATACTTGAGCAACCAAAGCTGGAGGTTTCGAATAGTACAGGTATTATCCAAACATACACGGAGCTCCGGAGGCTGGAATGCCTCCGGAGTGACAGTGACAGGGAGCAATCTTGTCACCCCTACTGTGCACAATATACACCGCAGATGTTCCAAGGACACCAGAAACACTACTCAGCCTTTATGCACACGACCAAGCGATTGCGGCCAAACACAGTAACTTAGAAGTAGCGGTAAACAATCTCCAGACAGCATTGGATAACATTGAAGAATGGTGTATCTAATGGAAAATAGCAATTAATTCAGCGAAGACACAAGCGATCATATTCAAAAAAAAGAAACCCCAGAGGAACAGCTGTTAGTGCAAGATAATCCCATCGAATAGAAAAAAGAAGCCAAATATCTAGAAGACATTATGAACCAAGGCTTAACATTCAAGCAACACATGGACATAACCATTTAGAAAACAGCAACAGCCAGAGCAGCAATAAGAGGACTTGCAGGTAGAAAGTCGAAAAAAAAACTGCGCATAAAGACGAAAATGAGACTGATGAACAGTATCATACTTCCAATAATCACATATGCATCTCTCACATGGGGACACATAAGCAATTTAAATAAAAAGAAAATACAAGCAGCCCACAATAACATCCTCAGAGAAGCGGCAAATGTGCTCAGATACATCGCTGAACGCTTTCTGTTTAGAGAACTGTAACAAGTAAGAGTGATAGATAAAACTGTAGAAAAGGCCAGAATTAGGTTTGCAGAATTAGAGAATCACCCAATCTCGATCATGCGAGAGATAATAAGATATGATGTGTTCCATCGATGGAAGCACAAAAGACCAAAACAGCAAATCCTGGCAAACACATAAAGTCAGCATTATTTCTAGCTCTACCAACAAAACAGCATGCAGCACTGGAAATTTTAATAATTGATGTTTATTTTCAGGACAACTGTAAAAAACAATAATAAATAAATAAAAGCTTCGACGATCAAAAAAAAAAATAAAAAATACTAACAAAAAGGCGACAGCTATCCAAAAAAATTATCAAAACCCCAAAACCTGGGCACAAAGGGCCCACATCCTCGGGCACCGAGTCGCCGAACTGGGCGAAGCCCGCAGCGGAAACTCGAGGCCCGAGCAAGCAATTTCAGTTCGATGATACGTCACTAGAGAAAGCAGCAAAAGAGCGCCTTATACTAGCCTGCACTGATCGGGTTAGGAACTCGTGTTGGACTTATTGTACCCAGGACTTCCACACGAAAAGCATTTGGCTGGCAATGAGCTCCTATCGCGTATCACAGTGCTATAGGGGGGAAAGGGATGGCCTGGAGTATTGGAGCGTAGTGGAGTGTGACCCGAAATACTATCTAGCGAGACGCAAAACATCAAGATGCGTGCAGTAACCTTGCGGTATATAGTAATATACATTATATGCATACATATACATTTATTATAAAAGTAAAATGACGTTCATCCAACGTTAATTTATTTTTGATACAAAGCTTCTATACTGGCGTTGTATTACTTTTTTTTCTACAGTAAATTGTTGAAGCGAGTGTCACGGAACTAGCGCCACAAGATGGCGTCGTTACGGGTAGCGTCATCGATTCACTACTCTAGATCAATTCGTTTCTAATCATGATATATTTACTTTAACCAGGTTTAAATTAAAAGCTGAATTTCATATAAATACAATTAATAATTTTAAACATATTATTTAGTTTACCATCAAATGATGGTAAACTAATTCCCCCTCCTACTTAAAAAATCTATCAAACTATTTATCTCTGCCAAATAGATGTTCTAAAACTAGTAAATATTTTTCTTTTAGCCTAGAGTCAAGCAGTTCTCAACACGCAACAACATAAAATTTAAATTTACAGCACCAGATCGACATAAAAATATACATGGTAATCTATTATCTAGACCTACGGTATAGAAGGAAAGTAACAGGATATATAAGTTTTTGTGTACTCAATATCACTATTACATACATAAAAAATGAAATAGTATATTACTTAAGAAAAGTTATTTACAGTTAAGTAAACAGATACATTTTTAGAAATTGAAAACAAAAAAAGTTTAATTTAGATTAGGGATCTAGAACGGGGACCTTATTTTTTAACAAGAATAATATAAGATTATTTTTCATACTAAACTACAACTTCATTGGGTTACCGAAGAAATTGGCACTTCACTTCATTGTTTTCCTGTATTTTTATTTTTGTCATGCTGACTAGGCGTGCCGCAGGTATTAAATGAAGCATTGTCAGGAATAATTATCACCAGTAATGCATCCTCTAAAGGTGACACTATACCACTATACACGTGTATAAACAATATTCCAAAGTCGTGTTCACCTAAAGCAAAGAGACATGTGCAGCTGAACAAATAGCTTATCTTGCAAAAATTATGCAGTTTTTTCTGTAGAAATATGATCAAAATATAAATTATATTGCATTTAATTTCACTGGCCATAATTGAAAAAAGATTTTGATTTTAACTTATTTAAAGTAGAAACTTATGTTTAATACACATTACCAGGGTATGTGAATTTTTTCATCTAACACCAAGAGAAATTTTTGTGCCCACAAGTTTGGTACTTGTTCGTATTTCGGGCATAATAAGTGCCTCTTCGGCTCTTCGCAAAGATAATGTATAGACCAGAGATTTTTTTTAACATCCCATTTATTTACAATCTGTAATATGGATTACAGTAAATAAATTGTTTAATTATATTACAAGAGACTTGCAGAAGACTATCCAGTGACAATAACCTATTAAATCATAATTTTAATAACAAAATTATTTGTGACTCTAACATAATGTTTATAATAAATAAAAAAATTTTAAAATTTAAAAGTTTAAAATCTTGTTGGTAGATCGCTTGGAGTAAGACGCTTTAGCCTTCTGTTTGCCTGGGGCCTCATAAGGTTCTTCGCTAGCCTGTTACGGTGGTTTTGCAGTCATCTGTCATATTTTTGGGAGTAACTGGCAATTTCTTCTTTGGCAGTTTTCATCTGAAGATCGCGATTGATGAATTTATTGGGCATATACCACGGTGCATTTGTGATAATGCGGAAGGTCTGGAACAATGGACTTGGAACAAGAGAGGCGTTGTTTGCACTGAACGTTATGTCTCAAAGATGTCTTGACATAAATCAAGATGTATTCATGTGTTTCATAGATTACAACAAGGCCTTTGATAAAGTGCGGCATGATCACCTAATCAGACTCCTGAGAGAAAAGAATTTAGATAAACGAGACATCCGACTAATAGCAAATATGTACTACAATTAGAAAGCAGTAGTGAGAGTAGAGAATAATACCACTGAAGAAATTGAAATAAAGCGAGGTGTGAGACAAGGGTGTATACTGTCACCAACCCTGTTTAATCTCTATTTCGAAGACGTAATGAATAGAACACTCTCTGAGCAATCCGTAGGTATTAAAATAAATGGTGTTAGATTAAACAATCTGAGATTTGCCGACGACACCGTTCTGATCGCAGAAACACTTGAAGAGCTACAGACATCTGTGAATAAGATAGCAGACTGCAGCGAAGAATATGGACTATCTTTGAACATAAAGAAAACTAAATTTATGGTAATATCGAAATCAACACAAAATGTCCAAAATTTATATTTACACAATGAAATTATCGATCGAGTTAGTAAATACAAATATTTAGGCACTTTTATAAATGAAGACAACGATAGCTCAGCAGAAATCAAAATAAGAATAGAAAAAGCCAGATCCATATTCACTAAAATGAAGAGAGTGTTCTGCGGAAGAGATTTGAGCCTTGAAATGAAACTTCGCCTGATGATATGTTACGTACTTTCTGTGCTGTTCTACAGAATGGAGTCATGGACGTTGAAAAAGATTGATACCAAAAAATTAGAGGCATTTGAACTGTGGATGTATCGCAGAATCCTGGGAATATCATGGACTGAGAGAGTCACAAATGTCGAGGTCTTGAGAAGAATGAATAAAGAAAAGGAAGTCATTCACTTGGGACACATTACAAGAGGCGAAAGATATGAACTGCTTCGAATAATTATGCAAGGGAAAATACCAGGAAAAAGGTCCATGGGAAGAAGACGAAACTCCTGGCTAAAGAATCTACGGGAATGGTATAGCTGTAGCAGCAACGAATTGTTTCGGTCAGCAGTTTCGAAAATACGTATAGCCCTGATGATCGCCAACCTTCGGAACGAAGATGGCACTTGAAGAAGAAGGAAGGTCTACGATTGGAATCTCTCCAGTATGTCGATATTGGATCTTGACGCAGATCCCCACAGTTGGATCCCATAGCCCCATATTGGCTTTATCACTGACTTGTATACTAGGATTTTATTGTACAAATTCAGTTGTGATCTTTTTCCTATTAGCTAGTACATTTTACTGAGTTTCAGACCCAACTGGTTTTCTTTTCGTGAATATGTGTTTCTTCCACGTTAATCTGCGGTCCAGGTGCATACCTAAGTATTTTACATCATCCTTTTGTTGTAGTATTTGGTTATTTAATGAGACGGTTGGGCATGTACCTTTTCGATTAGTGAACGTTATATGTGCTGACTTGCTTTCGTTAACATTAATTAGTCATGTTTGTAACCAAATCTTTGTTTTGTCGAGATTGGTCTGGAGCAGTTGTGAGGCGATATACGGGTTTGAGTGAGCCGCAAGGATTGCTGTGTCATCTGCGTATGTGGCTGTGACGATTTTTTGACTTGTAGGAAGATCTGCTGTGTAAAGAAGGTAGAGAACAGGTCTAAGGACACTACCCTGGTGTACTCCAGCTTTAATTGGATGTAACTCTGTGCACTGATCCTTTACTTTTACAAGGAAATGCCAGTCGGAAAGATAGGACTTAAGGATTAGAAAGTAGTTGAGAGGAAGGACTTGTCTTATTTTGTATAGCAGGCCAGTGTGCCAGACTTTATCAAAAGCCTGCGAGATATCCAAAAAGGCTGCAGAACAGTATTTCTTCTCTTCTAAGGCTTTGTCTATGGAATTGCAGATTCGGTGAATTTGCTCAATGGTAGCATGCTGTTGTACGAGGATTGGCTGTAATCTGTCTAGTAGTAGTTTTTCAGAAACAAAGGTTTTTGAAAAGTAGACCTATCAGTCTACTTTCAGTGATGTCAGATAGGTCTATAGGACTTAACTTCTTCTACAGATTTGCCTGGATTGGGTATTAAAATGATCTGTGCAACTTTCCACACAAGGGGATAGTAACCAGTTCTTAGGATTGCCTTAAAAATCTGTGTTAAATATTGCACCCCTTTCTTGGGAAGTTCTTTTAGAATTCTGGTAGTGATTAAGTCGAACCCTGGGGACTTTTTCGGATTCAGATATGTTTGGATTTTGTTGAAAACTTGTTTGGCAGTGAATTTCTCCAATGGTTCTTCTAGTTGATATGGAGATTCTAAATACGATTGTATGTTATCTTCTGCATCGGAGTTGTTGTTTTGAGTATGTGGTTGGAACACTTCCTCCAGGTATTTCACAAAGACTGTGGCTTTCTCTTTGTTACTTTTGTGTTCGTTACTGGCACGGATAGGCGGATTAGAAAGGTGGTCGATTAATTTTTCGTGTTGCCTTCCATAGTGAGTATTCGGAAGTTTCCGTAGCAGATAGATTTTGTAAATATCGTTTTATGTCATTGTTTTTATTGTTGTTTAACAATGTTTTTAATCTTGCTGTAGCTTGGTTTAATCCATTTTTATCCTGAGGTGCTCGGGTTCTTTGCCAGATTTTCCTTAGTCTTCGTTTTTCTGCGATTTTTTCTTTTATTTTCGTTCAACTACAACAACTGTTGCTAAATAGAAATTTGATTGAAAATATTATTAAATTGTATAGAGAATAGTGCACACAGCAATTTTGTTGATTTTTTGTTGAACATTTTTTTTTATTTTATCCAATGCTGAACCATAGGTCAAGGCATGACAATATTTAAAAATATTTTATACCAACTTAATACATGTTACTTGTTTAGCACATGTAATATACAGGGTTGTGGAAGAAATAGAAAAAAAAGTTTCTTTTTATAAACTCTCTGATATCAGGCATAAAAAAGGCTTTCTCAAATCTCCTGTAAGAATTAAATTTCCACCAGATCCCGTTTTAATACAATGGTGAACATCGTTGAAAGCCACTGTTTTCTATTCAGACTATTTCGTAGATTAAAAAAAAATAATTGACGCTTAAAGGGATTAAAAAATATTTAGTCGGTCAGATAGCCAAGCGGGCCAGGCGGCCGATTCTCATTCGTTTCACTGTCGAATGGTTCAGTGGATGTGGATTCAAGCCCCGGCTCAGTGTACAGAAATATAAAAAAGGCTAACGCAGCAGTTTAAAATTCTAAAATGAATCTGCGGCTTAGACTAGAATATGCTGGTGTCTGATCGGCCTATGGTGGAGTAGTACGGCAAGAAATAAGGGCTTGCGGCTCGGTGATACTCCTCCATATATCCCTACCGGAAGGGCGTGGCGCCTAAATACCGGTATATGTATATATTATCTCGTAACCTGTTTTACTAATAATAATAACAAGAGAAAAGTAAAATATGATCTAGGCCACTAGGTACCCGAAATCAAAAAAATCAATTTTCGTTGATTAGAACCGTAGATATTGCGACTTTTATAAATTTAAATTTATGAACTCAGTTTTTGAAATAATAAAATCGCTTCGCTTTTAAACACTTAGAATTACTGAGGCATGTCGATCAAGTATAAATATCGGGGACAGAAAAATTTCTCTTGGTATTTAATGAAAAAATTCACGTGCCCTGGTAATATGCATAAAACATAATTTTTCACTTTAAATAAATTAAAATCAAAATCTTTTTTCAATTATATCTAGTGAAAATAAATACTAATACACTTAATTAATGCACAATAAAAGTAATAAACAGAACTGCCTTTAGCTTACTAATGCAATACTTTACATTAATAATTATTTTACTTTGTTTTTAAGGTTAATTATAAGTCAGTTGACAGTATAAGTAAGGTCTGTTCAATATTATCCTAACTTTGATGCATATAATGGATGTAAACTGGAAATATGCCAGCAGGTTATGCAATGTTTTCTGTCTACATAAAACCCGATAAAAGTGTTGAGAATTTTCAGAAAACAATAGCAAAACATAATAAAGCTAACGATTGTTTAAAATACTTTATTACAATGTAAGTAAGTATCTCAACACACTAAATATAACTTCCTTGACCAACCTTACGTCCTTGATACAAGTTATTTTCACGTATAGGAAAATTTTCGACGAATACAAAAATATTTTTATATATAAAAACAAACTATTCATAAATCTTTTAATTAAAGTTGGCAGATAAAAGTGTATATCTAAATAAAATACAGAACCATGTAAAAGTTATTGATGCCAACGAGTTGAAAACTTTATCAATGAAGTATTCAGACAAATAATATTATTGTCAAGCGAATTATATATATATATATATATATATATATATATATATATATATATATATATATATATATATATATATATATATATATATATATATATATATATATATATATATATAGAGAAAAGAATATATATATATATGTGTGTGTGTGTATGTGTCTGTGTGTGTGTGTGTGTGTGTGTGTGTGTGTGTGTGTGTGTGTGTGTGTGTGTGTGTGTGTGTGTGTGTGTGTGTGTGTGTGTGTGTGTGTGTGTGTGTGTGTGTGTGTGTGTCTGTGTGTGTATGTAATGCTGACGCAAGCCTTTTAGGACCATAGTTTAGGCCCTTCATATTCTTTGGTCTTTGACCTTCTCCTTCTTTACGTGTCGTATCCTCTCAGAACTATCAGAACCATCATAGCGATTCGAATCTTCGATGCCGCTACTCTGCAAAGTTCTATAGAACTGCAGTTGAACCACTTTCTTAGATTGTTGTAGGAAACGCGTCTCCTACCTTGGCTTCTTTGTTCTTGTATTTGCCCCAGAATGATCACTTGCAGCAGTTCGCAGCGCTCACCTCAATATTGCAACTATCTCATTTTGATAGTACATATTTAATACTTTTTTTGGTTTCTCATTCTTATAATTAATATATTTAATACTACGTCGGTTGTAATTATATCCATCCAGCTTATTGTTAGCATTCTTTTATATGTCAACATTTCAAAAGACTCCAATCCATCAGCGATCTGTTCCTATAGCGCTCATACCTCCACTCCATATAGGAGCACATAGTGGATGGACCTCAAAACTCTTAATCCGATGGACAAATCTGTGTTACACAAGCCGTTTTTTATTTTGGTAAAAATGCGTGCCTTGTTTGTCCAATTCTTGATTTGATTTCTTCAGTATAGTCGTGGTTACCGTTAATTATTGATGCTAAATATTTATATTTTTGGACTTATTTGTTCTCCGTGTATCATTAGGCTCTCTTAACTTGGAGACAACACATAGAGTACATGCTTGATAGATGTAACAAAGGCAGCAATTTCCTCAGAATGACAACTAAAACGTGGTAGGGTTGCGATGTAGAAACATCCTTGTTGTTTTATCGCGCTTATATACGATCTATTCTAGATTACGGTGCTACTCTTTATGGTTCCGCCTCCAAGAACCTTTTAAGAAAAATTGACACGTTTCGAAGTTCCATTATGAGGGTATGTTCGGGTGCTATGAGATCAACCCCTATACAACCCTTATATGTTAACTGAGCTACCCCTTGAAAATAGAAGAAACATTTTAAGTGAAAAAAACCTTCTTAAAATTCTATTAACTAACTCCCAGTTATTTTCAAAGGTCCGACAACTTAACGAGTCAGATCTTACAAATATTGGGAGAAAAAACCTTCCCCGCCTTTATGCATGGCATTACAGAATAATCCTATTGTTTTCAAGAAATTGCAGACGATTGACAGAAGCTTAGACTACTTCTCTTTATTCCACAGAACTGAGGTTATAATACCCACTTATAGTGAGAACACCATTATGAGTAGCAATCTTCTAAGATCTCTACTGCAGGGTTATAGGGAAGCCACAGTAATATACACGGACGCATCAAAAACAACAGAAGGGACTGGAGGCGCATACTTTTTGAATTTTCAATCTTTTCAGCGGAATCAATAGCTATACTTGAAGCTCTAAAATATGTTAAAAATACCTGCAATAGACATATTTTAATTCTGTCAGGTTGCCTTTCAGTTTTGCAGAGCATAAAAAACATTGAATTGCCCTCAACATTTAGCAACCCCTACATATTTGAAATAAAAGATCGATTGTATCATTTATCATCGACTGGAGTCAACATAAAATTTATTTTGGTCAAAGCACATATTGCTCTCAAACATAATGAATATGTAGATCATTTAGCTAAAATGAGTGTAACAACTGGTTTAACGTTGATATATATGCTTAATACATCAGATGTTACTACGATTTTCAAAAAAAATCAGCAATTAAGATGGAAAGAGCAATGGAAACATTACTGTTCTACAAACCATAAAAGGTATACCTCTTTACAACCAATTATACCTCAAACAACCTGGTTTCAGAATTTCAAATAAATATATCTCCTCGTAAATATATTACAAATGTCTTGACGGACCCCTAGACGAGAAGCGAGTGTCCTTGTATTTTCCTTCGATGTGTTCTTCTATTAATCTTATAATACTAAAACGCTAAGCCCTTTTCTTGTCCACCACTTTACTCAAAAACCATATTAGATAATTAAAATATTTTTTCGGAATATTATTAGTATTACGTATGAGATTGTCAAGATATACTTTTGGGACAAAAATTCACTTCCGGTTTTGAGATGACCGGAAGTTATAATTTACTTTAAGTTTTAGACCCCACAATGTATATATGGATCAAAAGGTCTCGTCGAGACGAATCTAAATATGTACTTCCGGTTGCGATCCGACACCGGAAGTGACCCGAATCGCGCATAAAACGTCAAGATAGAGCAAATCTGACACCGGATTCGTGATCAGCATGCAAAATTAACTGCTAAATGATGTCCATGTCGACATTTGATGAAAATAAATAAAATAAAAATTTCATTTAAAACTTTAACCTTTAACCTTTCGAGGCTGGCTGAATGACGAAAGTCTATGTCACAAAAAAAAATTAGGCTCTCTTGTCGTTTTTGTGATATAGTGTGTGTTGTGATCACCAAATCACAACTTCACTCTATAGTTTTTAACGTCTTTCTATTTTAGTAGCTTTCTCTGATGATGCCTATGAAAATAGGCGAAATATATTGGATATAGTAAAAAGAGTATTTAAATGAAGAAAGCCAGACTCCTGCTGAACCAGAATAAAAGAAGATATGGAAGCATCAGCGAAAGATGAAATAGGAACAGAAATTTTGGGCTCAATCTCCTCCTTAATTTTACAATTTTATCGAGAAATACAAAAATAAAACTGTACAAAACAATAATATGCCCAGTCCTGACATATGGGTCAGAGACCTGGACTCTAACACAAAGTAATGAAAACATGTTATGATGTTTCGAAAGAAAAGTATTAAGGCGAATCTATGAAGCAGTGAATGACAATGGAGTGTGGAGAAGACGATACAACTTCCAACTTTATAGAATGTACGAGAAACCAGATATCGTAAAAGATATTAAGATAGGACGTCTGAGGTGGATAGGGCATGTAATTCGTATGGAACAGAATGAACCAGCTAGAAAAACCCTCCTTGATAGACCCATTGGTCAGAGAAGAAGAGTAAGACCCAGAACAAGGTTTTAAATACGTGCTTGGCGGAGGAAGGAGATGGATAGGCATGACTGGAGAGAAATTCTTGAGCAGGCTAGGACCCACGCGGGGTTATAAAGGCAGAATGATAATGATAGTAAAACACATAAAGATAGGACGTCTGAGGTGGGTAGGCCATGTAATGCGGATGGAGCAAACCGACCCAGCTAGAAAAACGCTCCTTGATAGACCTATTGGTCAAAGAAGAAGAGGAAGACCCAGAACAAGATTCCTAGATAACATCGATGAAGACATGAGAAATATGGAAATACGTGCTTGGCGGAGGAAGGCGATGGATAGGGACGACTTGAGAAAAATTCTTGGGGAGGCTAGGACCCACACAGGGTTGTAAAGCCAAAATGATGATGATGATGATGATGATAGTAAAAAGAGTAGTATATATTTGCAATTATATCTGCTCCATAGTCGGTTCAGGTATCTTAGTAATAATTTACATTTATTCTGAATTCCTTGTGTTGGACTGACTTATCATCCAAAAGAAGGAAGGCTTGCTCTGATTACCTAAAAGGGTTAAAGAGGAAAAAATAGTGGAAGAAAGTTTTATATCAGCTAAATCTTTTGTATTGATATTTTCTAACACTAAATGTCCTGTTAATCTATATAATGCAGTTGCAAGTTTAAACTTTATGTATTATCGTGTGTCTAATCATAAATTTTCTGAAAATCTAGATAACTGTAGTTTTCATCGTTTAATTTATTTACAAGAAATATTATTTTACAGACTAATTTATGTTAATTTAGTGTTATTAACACATTTCTGCATGACGCCGACGACGCGAAGTTTATAGCAATATAAACATATAAACCAACTAAATATTAATTTTTGAAAAAACTCGTTTTTTATAGACACGTGGGATGACACGGTTATGAAAATTTTATCACATCTATTTCGTCAATATTTACTGCTTAAAAAAATACGTAAAATGTTAGTGTGCCATCTCAACTGTGTTTTATTTACCTTCGAAGTTGTATCTGCCCACTTC
Organism: Diabrotica undecimpunctata; assembly: GCF_040954645.1. NCBI lineage: Eukaryota > Metazoa > Arthropoda > Insecta > Coleoptera > Chrysomelidae > Diabrotica > Diabrotica undecimpunctata. The sequence continues at coordinate 129,842,030 of NC_092809.1, read as the reverse complement.
TACAGGAAACGGTCATGGATAGTTGGTTTGTTTGTATATATGTTTGTTTATTAAGTTACAGAAGAACATGAGAAGTTGAAAGTATAAATGATTGGTCATTGAACAGAAGAAAGGCTGAAACGGGGATATTACTGGAATATATGACATAAAGTTAATGGAGGTGGGACAGATATATCTATGGAGTTCTATAACATTTGTATTTAGAGGAAGAATAAGAAAAAAAAGTGGTTAATTATGAACAATGAAGAATCAGGAAAATTAATAGCAAATACAAATATCATATTTATAATAAACGGTTCAAAACATTTTAGAAGTATCAAAAATATTATATTGCAATAAATATTTGTTTTCAATAGAAAACCGGAGCACAAGTATTGGATACCATGCGTGTCGTTTCATAAAATTTCGCTACACTTTAAGTTAACCTTGTAGATTTAGCAGTTTTGTATCAACATACTTGGGCTAGTAACGAGGCGATATATAATAGAACCTTGATGTTATAAGAGGTAAACAGACAGAAATTGAGTCGCTCAATAGTCGTAATGCAGTTTACTTAGTCAGTACTTTGTAATTAAACAGATGTAATCTTATTTACGCGTTGTCATGGATATCACCATACGGTAATCACGTAACATCTTTAATTAAGTACTATTTAAATATTTAATTATAAATTGTAAATTCTGAGATAGAATGGCTTATAGGGCAGAATGCCTACCCCAGATGTAGGCTCTCATCCTGCTTTACGTCAAGAATGCCTTTAACACGGCATTATGGGAAAAAATCATGTCCAGGCTAAGAGAATTGGGCGTTAGTGCGTACCTCGTCAACGTAATTGACAGATACTTTAGTGACAGGTCAATAAGAGAAAAAGATACCAGCATCAGTTTGTCGCAGAGTGTTCCGCAGTGTTCAATACTAGGTCCCATCCTTTGGAATGTCCTGTACGACGGGGTGTTGAGGGTACAGATGCCAAGGGGATGCACTCTTGTAGCTTATGCCGATGATCTCGCACTGGTTGCGAAGGCGAGTCAGAAAACGGACATGGCTAATGCGGCTAACACAGCCCTGCGTCGCATTAGTAGGTGGATCAGACAGAACGGTCTACAGCTAGCGTCTCAGAAAACTGAGGTGTTGGTTCTCAAAGGGAGCCGGGACAAATCCCCTCTTCGCTTTATAGTGGAAGGTGTGGAGGTTGCAGCGGTTAAATCGATTAAGTATCTCGGAGTCTGGTTGTCGGAAGGACTAAGGTTCGGAGTACACATCCAAAAGACGGTAGAGAAGGAGAACCGAAATCTGAAGGCGTTGATACGGCTGATGCCAAACATTGGAGGCCCAGGTAGCACCAAAATAAGGGTGCTAAATGCAGTTTTCCAGTCGGTGGTAACCTACGCTGCTCCCGTGTGGTGTAGCGCACTGAACACTGCGAAATACGCCAAGCTGATGGAGACTTCGGAAAAGCGAATGCTCCTCAGGGTATCTAGCGCATACAGGACGGTTTCAAATGAGGCTTTATATGTCGTTGGAGCGGTGATACCGATCGAACTACAAAGAGCGAGCCAGCGTATATGCGAGGAGGATGGATGGAAATATAGATGAGAATGAGAGAGAAAGAACGATAGTGGAGTGGCAGCGAAAATGGGAGAATAATAGCGGAAAGGCAAGGTGGACGAAGGTGCTTATTCCCGATCTGAGGCCGTGGTAGGAATGTAAATTCAGGAAACTAGACTACTTCCCGACACAGTTTCTGACTGAACATGGTAGTTTTGGCACTTTCACAAATAGAATAGGCAAATCTGCCTCGGCAGATTGTACTGTTTGTGGGGTACCGGATTTCGACAGGTAAATGGGTTTCGGGCTGGATTAAAGAAACATGGTAACCTAATATTGAGAGGAGAGAAAGAATGGAGAGAAGTACACTGTCTGATTTCTGGGGTGATGAAGAATAAGGAGGAGGAGGACAGAGGAGAAAATTGCACCAAGGATGTGACATTTATAATTATTATTATTTATTAGTTTATGGCCTAACGGAAATATTTTCTGATTTATGGTAATAGGTATTGTTATTAGTTTTTAGTTTTTTTTTTTTGTTTTAGTAGTGCATTGAGTGGCAAGACTACCTCTTTGGAACGGTGGTTAAGGTTTTAGCCGGAACACGATTAATCCGGCACTACCCTGGGGTCTTCTGGCCTTGTATCCTTCTCCTGACCGAAAGATGCCAGGGTGTCTTGTTCCGTGACGTAGATGTCCAAAAAAGGTTTTCCCCACCGTTGCCTGCCACAATTCAATGGATACCTTCTTAGGCTCTTACTGGAATCTGGCAATACGGCAATTAAAAAAAAAGATGACCTACTGTTCCACCATACACTAGAAGCTTTGTGGCTCGATAACAAAGATGGAACTGATGTATCCCGATACTGGGTCGAAATTATATGAATAATTTGTCCGGACACGATAAAGTAGGTAAATTAATATAAAAATAATAAGCTTTACTGTTTTGCCTTTCAAAATTTATATATACAGTCGTTACTGTTTATAAATAATATACTTAAGCCCATTTCAAGGTCTCTATATATAGTCAAAAATGTTATCAGAAGTCTTAAAGTATGTTTTTGCATTTCCTGAGCAGTTATCACTTATTTATAGTTTTAGTATATTCACATTAACTTGTTTATATTATTTAACTATGTTTAAAACAATCCATTATCATATTATCATAGTTGTTAAAAGCATTCATCCGGTGATATCCAGTAACAAGTTAAATGTTATTTAAACCAGAAATTAATCTCAGTCAGAATACCGTATCTTAATTATTTTTAAAATTGCCCCATATTAAAGTCTCAAATTGCTTTAATTAGTTTATTATTTTGCAGATTTATATATGATTATTTAACACCAGAACAGGCAATGACGGAAAAAAGATATACGTAAAATAAACTGCAATGGTTCAATTGACGACCACATCAATCATATTACAATATGTGAAATAATAATTAGCTTAATGATTATGGTAGAGCTATTAAGAGTTTGGTCACTCCAGAAGATAATTGAGATGTATTGGATTGGATATAATCAACTGTAATGGAAGTTAACTGAAAAAAGAAACAATTATACCAAAATCTACAAGACAAAAAGAAAGGTAAAACCATAAGAGTGTAGTTATGTAGTTATGAGTTCAGAAATGTAGTATGTGAAAACTACATTTCTGCATTATTTAAACAAGAAAGAGTTAAAGTGAATTATTTAAAGAAGAATCACTATACAACGATTGCTACAAAGCAACGATTGCAACAACGAGCGAAGTTAAACGGACAATCTTCATTATTGGTTGGCGCTACAGCCCTTCGTGGGCCCTAGCCTGCCTCAAAACATTCTTCCATTCTTCCTTGTCGAATGTCTGTCTTCTCCATCCCGATACAATCTCCCTTAAATCGTCCTACACGTCGTCTAGATACCTGTGCTTAGGTCGCCCATTTCTTCTTCTTCCGACCGGCCTATTTAGCATGGTTATTCATCATGCGGAAGGACCATCATGTGGATGGATCACTTTCATCCATTCGCATAACGTGGTCCACCCCATAGGCGGATTATTTTGATGGTTTTCACGCATCACCAAAAAGTCTATAAAGTTCGAAATTATATCGCCTTTTCCAGAGATTCTCTTCGTTAACTCCGGCATATATGATCTTTAATACTTTCAAAGATTCGTAGTAACTCTTCATCTTGGGTCGTCATTGCCCATGTTTCCAATCAGTAAGTAACCACTGGGCGTATTATTGTTTTATAAAGTTTACACTTTGTTTCTCTTGACACATTTCTCGCTCTTAGTTGAGGATTTAGGCCAAAATAACAGCGGTTAGCCATGCTAATTCTTTTTCTTATTTCTTTGGTTGTGTTGTTTTTGCATTCAATCAGTGATCCTAAGTAGCAGATCTCTTTCACCGTTTCTATAGTTTCGTGTTACACCTCAAGTTATTTTGTTGCATTCTTGACATAGCTGGTATATATTTATATAAAAACGGACAATACAAACGGGAAAAATTGGAAAAGCAGGCAGAAAAGTGTTGAAATACTAAAACTGCTGAAATAAAAGTAGTTTAATGTACTGTGTGGTCTCTTTAATAGAATTTCTGACACTGGTATCCTATTAACTGATTATTTGCTATCAACAGGTCAAAATATGTGTAAGAAGCAAGCAGACAATATAGCAATTTACATCAGCGGCAAAGAACACTAGAAAATCACCTAGAGAGAAAATCAGAATATGTGGGCAAATGGAAGATCAATATTAAGATGTAGGAGACCCAATTTATCATCTTCAAATGCCAGGTCAATCCACTTGGAGAAGAAATCAGATTAAGAGTGAATAAAAACCAAGAAAATGTCGTCGAGTACCTGGGAGTCAATCTTACCAGAAAACTTAACATCACAAGAAACAGAAATACATAAGAAATCAAAAGAAAGGTGGAGAAGAGTATGATCCAAAACTTATATATTCAGCCCTCTATCGCAAACCAAGAAGATCCAATTATACCGTCTTCGGTGTAGCGGTGATATGGTATGCAATCCCAATATGAAATTCCACAGCAGAAAACAACTGCTGTAGTCTCTGCTGTGGTATAAACTGATAAGAACAGAGAAGGTGGTCATGAAGATAACAGAATTCTACTATCAGACTTCAAGAAGACTCCCTTGACCATCTAATCAGAGTCTAACCAGGGGGTTGCTGAAGGCAGACAAGCAGATGTAAGTAAAGTAACGAAAATAGTACCTACTGAAATATAAGATCCGGAGCTCAACGAGGGCAGATCTAGATACGCGAAGAGGATGCGATTATAGACAGTAGTAAGTAGCAGGAGCGATATGGTGGAAGAAAGAAATACAAAGAAATGAAATACATTATATTTTATTGAAATGTTAGATATTTTAGAATGAGAATGTAATACTCATTAATATGATCGTCATTATGAATATTTTATTGGGCTGCTCAAATATGTATTTAAAGTAGCTAGTATTATTTTTAATATTTAAATAAATGTTTAAAAAACATATGCAAAAATATCTTACCATCTTCTCCTAAAGGACTAGGATTTACTTTTTTCTTTCGTTTTGGCAAATCCTGTATTCTTAGTTCTTGAGCGCCGGGTGTAAAAGTCGCACCTAAAAACAATAATTTTTATTAAATTGGCTTGAACTATATTTTATGAAAAGTATTTTTTTTATAAGTTTGCAAATTTACAATCTGCCATTACAGGCTATTAGTAAATGTGAGTATTGCAAATACATGAGAGGAGAGATTATCCACTGGTAACAGTCCCAATACTAACACTAACAAATTAAATTAATGTAGGATTATAATTTGAAACTGAAATTGAAATGAAAATTAAAATTAATATTGAAATTAGTGAATAAAGTCTGTTGGCCACTGTCTCTTCAATCTTCGTCTGACTTCTGGTTGGAGGTGTAGTTGTCTTGCTTCCTCGTTGGGGTGGGCTGGCAGATGTTCTAAATAATTTCTTGTTAGTCTGCTGATTTCGTCTTCAACGAACGGTATACCAGAGTCATCATGCAGTGTTTTGTTACTAACGTACCACGGCGCATTGAAAATCATTCTTAGTATTTTGGATTGGATTCTCTGAATGATTTTGATATTAGAAGGCTTTGCACAGCCCCATACTTGCACGTCGTATGTCTATATAGGCTTTATTATGCACTTATACAAGAGAAGTTTATTATCTGTAGATAACTGAGATTTTCGGTCTATTAACCAATTTATTTGACGTATTTTTATGTTGATTTGGATATTTTTGGCAAGATGTGTGCTTTCCAAGTGAGATTCTGATCAAGTGTCATTCCCAAGTATTTGACTTCTGTTTTTACTGATATTTATTAAAAGTGTAAAGTAATATTAAATATAGTGTTAATTAAATAGTATTAGACTAAGACTATTATGAGCTTCACAGATATTTCAATTTGATATTGTATGAAGCAATAATGTGTTTGGAACTTTAGAAAATGTATATAAACACAGGAAGTTGGCAGTTCGAATAACATTAGTAAGTGAGTTTTTTGAAGTTAATAGTTGTCAATGTGTAAAACTTTTTAACAACTATTGTAATATGGTTGGTGTTTCAATAAAGAGATCATAAAGAAGTGTAACAATACAAACAAATATACAGCAAAAAAAGCAAAAGATTTTACTTATATTGGATGTATATGAGAAGAAAATAATGAAATACTACTTTGACAGTTTGTTAAATGAATAATGTGACAAACCCAGTTGAACTAGATGCAGAAAGTTGCACAAGCAAACACTAAGCAAGAAATAAACGAAGTTAAACCAGTTGTACCAGATCATATACATGGAGAATTGTGAACAGGTTTAGGAGAGACAGAAACAAGTTGATTAACAGGTTAAAAAATAGAATTGTGGAAGTGCTACAAACACTGTTTACAAATACAAAGGAGATGTTTAGCAATGCACAAACGATAGGGCCATGTAGCTTCTTAGTCACACAATTGAAATATAGAAGGGAGTAAATGATAAACGGATACGTGAAGAAACCGAAATATACGAAGATCAGTTTGAATGTATGCAATAGAGATGAGATTTATGTGTGAAGGAGACACCGGTGAGTATGTGACAATTTTGCAAGATATTTATGATGGAGTAGCAACGAGCGTTAGGAGAGATATTGGAGAGACTTATAAATTTCATACGATAGCAGAATTGAATCAAGGCTCAGTGTTTAGAGCTTATTTATTATTATTAGCGTTGGATCAGATAACAGGGAAACTACAGGGTAATCTTCCCTGGTGCATAGTGTATCATTAGAATGTGAGGTTAGTATAAAATACTGATAAAAATTTAGACAAAATACTGGAACAGTGGTGATAATATCTTTAAGAAAATGATTTAAAACTTACATATTGGGTCAGTATTACAGAGTAGTGAGGAAGTAGGTTAAGACCACTATTTGGACTTTGGAAAAATGTTAAGTTAAACTAATATCTTTGTCTTTTATGTAAACAACCAAATTATCTACATATAAACGTGATTTTAAAGATTTCTGTTTTTATCACTAATCTCGATTAAGAAGAGTGTATGGCTAATAATTGAACCTTGGGTGGTTCTATTTTCTTCCTCCTGTTTTACGGAATAGTGATTGTTAACTCTTACACGAAACGATCTGTTTTCTAGAAACTTCTTAATAAAATGAAGGCTTTTTTCACGAATATTCCATGACTGTAACTTGTTTAAGATGTTGTATCTCCAACATGAAGTGAATAAAGTCTTAAGTCAAAAATACTGCTATAAAATACTATTTTGTTGCCAGGGATTCATAAATATTACTTTGCAGGTCTAATATGATCTATCCCAGATTAGTTTTTGAAAGCCATTTTGTTGATTTATTAAGTAAATTTGAATTTTGAGCCAAATCAGCCTTGAGTTGATATTTTTTTCTAATAGCTTGCCGATTCCACAAGTTAGGCTTATAGGTCTATAGGAATCAAGATGTAGACGAGAATTTTTGGCTTTTAAGAAGTAGGAGAATGATACATTTTGGACAACTCATAGGTACCGGTGCCGTTGCCAAATGAAGTTAAACGATTGAAGCGTGTAGTTTTTAGTAGACGTAGGTAGGTGTTTTAGAAAAACAGTAGGGATATCTATAACCGGAAGTGTTTTCTGACCAGGGATACCAAATAATTTTAGAGTATGCCGATGACATCAACATTGTAGCATTTTTATATTCTTTCGTATGTATTGAAATCACCCTGTATGTATTAAAACATCGAAAAAGTATTTTCAATCCTTTTGCATCGCTGGAGTTGATAATAAACACATTCTAAAGTTTGTTTATATATCACAGACGCGTATTTCTTTGGTATTTTCTTTTATTGTTTCCAATTAATATTGCGCCTGAAATAAATATCCACTTAAATCGCTGAGAAGGTTTTGCGGAGAAGAGAATTACATCACTCTCGCTGAGGCCGCTGTCAGGGGCAATTGGTTTCAGTGTTGGTCCAAATTTTTCTTCAAATTTGTAATATTTTTTCGTTTTTTTGCCTTTTATCATAGGAAAATGTGTATTATAGTAGCAGTGGTGAAGTTTTATGTGCAGCTATTGAGGTTTGGAAGCATCTTTAAACAGTCAAGACGCTCCGAGTGTCAGCGTTAAAAAGCCGGCAAATTTGTTGAAAAAAGTGATTTATACTCAATGTAATGTGTCAGTTCTGACAGGAGTAATCTCTGTTTTTGATTTATGTCATCTCTCACCTAAGAGATTTGAGGTGTTTCCAACAAATTAGGAAGATACTCACATGTGCTCCAGTTTTTAAAGAAGCAGAGTTTCAAAGTTTGCGACCAGTACCCAACTTTCAGCTTCATTTTTCGCAGTTTGGAGATGAATTTGTTCGTGTGGCAGAGAGTGTAAGTCCAGTTCCTAATCCCAAAGATTTTAAAGAAATTTTAGTGAAATCTTTTTTGTTGATTTTTAAAGGAAAAGTAAACATTTTCTAATAATAATTGCTTTCATAACAATTTAAGAAATTGTAATAATTAAAATTATAGATGTTAGGGTGTGACTTAGCTATCATACTAATTGTTCTCAGTTTTAAAATTTAATATTGACATCTAGCTTTATTTTTTTGACATTTGGTAAACACCTAATCATAACAGATCTTATTTTGCTTTGTTTTTTTAGAAAGAGGTTAACTTCTATGCATGGTTTTACCTAAAAACATATTTTTTTATTTGTAATAATTTATTTCTGCTATAAATTATCGCCCAGTAACAATTGTAAGTTCTTGTAGGATCTCCAACTTCAAGTGTTTGTAAACTGATAGAACATAGTAAGTTTGTTTTTGATATACTATTTTATTGTTATTATCTATATTTGTAACTGTTTGAGGTGAGACAGCAATAAATATTAAATTTTTTGCCTAAACCATTTTGTTTATTTCTCTTAACTAACTCTCTAACCCTTTTTTGTGTTTTTAGGAAGGAAGAACCTTTTCTTTTATCCAGCAAGAAGATTCTTAAAAGCGGCGTCCATTTAAAATAGCTTGATCTTCTTCTATTGTGTTTTGTTCCAGGAGATTTATGTAAGTACCCTTTTGCTTTACTTTTTGTAGTTGCTCCAATCCACGCCCCCTTGCCATTCACTAATCTACGACCCAGTTCTCCAAATTAAACCTGAGTAGCCATTCGCAAAAGTTTCGATTTGTTTTGCTTGCCCTATCTCCACCCCAATAATTTCTTTCAAAAATTTTGAACCCCTTATAATAATACCCTATGTGGTAGGCAAAGTAATCGTTACAACATTGTAGAAGCACCTCCAAAACACAGGAAATGTTTAACAAACTAGAAGAGGACGCAAAAAAGGTAGGACTAAAAATCAAAGAAGAAAAAACCAAATATATATATGCACAACTCCACAGCATGTAGAGACAGAATAGGGCAAAATATAACTATGGATACATACAATTTTGAAAGTGTCAAAAAATTCCAGTATCTAAGTGCCACTATAACTTACGACAACGACATGTCAAGGAAACAGGGGCCCGAATACACAAACTTAACAGAGGCTTCTATGCATTCCGAGAAATACCTAAGTCAAAGATGCTGTCGAGATCATCGAAGCTACGGCTCAGAAACCTGGATCATAAAACAAAACAAACTATTGTTAAGGCAAACATATATTTTTAAACACAAAATACTATGAAAAATATCTGGCCATACAGTTGACAGGATAACCGAACACTATCAAATTAGAATAAATGAAGAACTGGTATATAACCAACCAAACATTATTTAACATTTTAAAAAAAAATTTCCATACCATGGAAATACACAAGTGGCTAGAAGATATGATTGATTGAAGTAGGAAATTGAGCCAGGGATCTGAAATTTATGGTTAATATTATTTATTAGTTTATGGCCTAACGTCAGAAACATTTTCGGATTTACGGTAATAGGTATGGTTATTTATAATTTTTTAGTTTTTTTATTTTAGTTGTTCATTGAGTGGCAAGACCACCCCTCTGGAACGGTACGGTAGTTAAGGCTTTAGCCGGAACACGGATAATCCGGCACTACCTTGGGATTTCTGGCCTAGTATCCTACTCAGACGAAAGATGCCAGGATGTCTTGTTCCGTGACGTAGATGTCCAAAAAAGATTTCCCCCACCGTTGACTGTCAGAATTCAATGGATACCTTCTTAGGCTCTTACTGGAATCTGGCAATACTGCAATTAAAAAAAAAAGGTGGAGGCAAGTCGTGCAGACAGCGAAGACCCACGAAGGATTGTGAAGCTACAGTTGGAAAGAGAGAGAGAGAGAGAGAGAGAGAGAGAGAGAGAAAGAGATTTAATAGCAAAATTGTTGGTGGCTATTATTAAGTTATTCCACTTGTTGTTGTTTTAAAAACTGTAACGTTTTTAACATAGATCGATTACCCTATCATTAATATTGTTTAACAAAATAAGTTTAATTAACTTACTCAAAATAATAAACATTTTATTTATAATATTAATATTTTCATTCAATATTAAAACAGTTAAAATGCTTTGATTTATATTTTGTTTAGCTGAAACATCAAAACATTGATATTGAGAAACGCATGTCAATATCCCTTTGTCCAAAAAAACTATTCTGTTAACAATTTTATAAATCGTACTATGTATAAAGTACAAAAGCTGAGCTAATGTGTATTCCTAGGTCAACTCTATTTTTATTCATATCTCATAAGTAAAAAAAAGTTGAGTGTGTAATATTGCAGTACAGCTATTTCGTAATTTCGAGTCAATAAATTTCATTCGCGTTCAGCACAAATAATTTCAATACTAACAAAAAGTAATTGCAACTTGGATGTTAATTAGGATAGGTCGTTAGCGAATTCGATATACAGGGTTGGTCATTCAAAAGAGACCACTCTGACTCGACCTTGGGATCTTTCTGGCTATTCAATAAAACCTCTTCGTCCAACCTATTGCCTAAGAAACCGTTCATTAAGGTATCGCCTTACGTGACAATAAATTAAGGCCTTTTATATATATATAAGTAGCAACGACTGTCAAACTCGAATAAGTAGTAAGAAAACAATGGAAAAAATTTTCACACTGTAATTCTGGAAGTTCTCAGTCAGATAAACGGAGAAAAGAGACAAAGCTAAACGTTACTATTCCATATTATTAGCGGAAACGTTTCATTTTGTAATTACAAAACAGCATCAGTCCAAATCTGTGAGAGTAATACTCTTTTAGAAGGATTAGTCAAGCTCTTTGACCAAAAAGTGACCTCTTGTGTTAATAGAAAGGAGAATAATATGAAAATATTACTTATATGAGCAGTTATTCAATATCGATGGTAATTACAGCTACAGTGTAAAAAATTGATCTAGTATTAAAAATTCACATCTTATAATAATGTAGTAGAGATGTAATCACTTATTTAATCCATGAAAAATCAGATTTAACAAGTATATTTGACTTATATGTCGATGAAAGACAACCATATACGTATTTCTGACTATTCATCGTCTTCAGTACGGTGCAGCCAACTTAGAGAAGAAGAAGTTAAGAAAGGATCACTAAGGGAGAAATGCGACCAATTTGGAGTTGAGACTCTAATGGTTTCCAGGGCAACAACTGACAATAACTACGGAGGAAGCTACAGCTAGCTGAGAAAAGGAATGCCAAACATTAAAACGTTTAAACAAATAGGAAAGATTAATGCGAGTGAATAATATATAATTATATATATATATATATATATATATATATATATATATATATATATATATATATAATATATGTATGAAGCAACAAGAAGTTGGGAGAATTAGATGAACCGCAATTTCAAAGCCTCTTGCACAAAGGCTATTGAATGATACTAGGAATAACCTTTTATTCAGATATGCATCTACAGTTGTTCACCTTTGAAAACACTATCTTTTTCACTCTTCCTTAGAGAAAAGACGTTAAAAATGAAAGTAAAAGATTGCATTTCATTTCAATTCCAATACCACCATTGTTCTAAATGTGTTTCAAGTTATATCAACTCTCATCAGGAACACTTGTGAAAGTTCAAACTGAAATGAAATACAGTCTATAATATAATATACAGTAATAGTATTTGGCCGTTATAATTAAAATAACAGCCTGGTACACTAGCAGCGACATCTATACGAAGCAACAAGAAGTCGGGAGACCTCTCTTCGATAGCGAATTAGGTAAACCACAAATTCAAAGATTTTTACACAGAGCGATACTAGGAATAACCTTTTATTCCTGCATGCATCATTCAAAGGTGAACTGTAGATGGATGTAGGACAATTGATGAAATATTACATGACCAAATCGACAGCTCTCAATTAATGGAAATCATCATTGATAGTACCAAAGAACTACGAGGCCCACAACAACGAAATGAACATAGTAAACTGTCTAATAAAACCAAAATAAGGCTAAAACAAAGAGGGGAAATAAAAGTAAGTAGCAACATACAGAGAATACAATACACAGAACTTTGTAAGATAATAAGAAAAAGTATTAAGGAAGATATAAGAAAATACAATGAAAGACTGGTAGAAAATGCAATCGAAAACAGGGAAAACTAGAAAGAAAGCAAGAAAAGCATTAATCATTGGGAAAAAACCAAGCGTTGCTCTAACAAACGAAAACACCAAAATTACAGACAGAAATGAAATAATACTACAACTCGTAACTTAATTCTACAGCGAGCTACACAAAGCCCTTGAAGCATTTAAAGAAACAATCAGTAACGAAGAAGATGGACCAGAAGTCCTTCCAAATAAGTAGAATCGACAATTACAAAATTGAAAAGCAGTAACGCAACTGGAATAGATGGCCTAACAGTGAAATATCTTTGTTTTTTGTTGTTGTTAATTTTTAAGCCCAACAGCTGCAATTATAACTGTGTCATCGATATATTTTAAATTATTTATTAATATTCCATTATGATTTGAATAGGATTATTTCATTATATTGAGAAAAAAAATTTAATATTATAATGATCACTACGACTGGCAGTTTGAATAGTTGGGCTTTTATTTATGTTCTAGTTTTATTTAACAAAGCGATTTTAATTCAGAACCATCGGGATGCAGAGTACACAAAAATATATACCTATGTCGGTAAAGATAACACGTGTCGGCATATTTATTGTATAAAACCGTCATAAACACATAAAGCATGCCAGTGTATGTACCTAACACAAATAATATCTAAAATTAAAGCTATTGCACAAGCCATTTTCGTTAAAAGTATCTCGGCTATCTTTTGAGATAAGTATTAGGATAGATATAATCTCTAACATAATAATTTACTAATAAAAAATAGTTCTTCTTAATACTACTACATATTTTAATAGGCAGTTGCATGCTTATTCATCGAATTAACCTCGACTACCTTATTTTCTAGCGTTCACTTACTTTTCCGTTTGGCGACGAATATCTTTCTATTCTCACTGATGTGTCATATATTATTATTGCCTATTGCTTAAATATTATTTTTCTAACAACCACTTTTCATATGGTTTTTATTTTCACTGCCTCACAGATATTCGAAGATACAAACAAAACAAAAATAAATAATAAAAATAAACCTGTTCTAAAAACAAAACAAAAATACATTGCCCCTTTACTAAGTACACGTCGTCCCAAATTCTCCCCGCTTCATTCTGCGGAGGCCAACATACCAATCACCTCACGTGCGTCAGCAGCACAGTCAATTCATTACAAGGAATTGACGATTCCCGATATCATCAACCATGCTGACTTCTCTACAACCCTCCTACACCTCATACAACTCCCCTACTTCTACAAACGGAACAGATTCCCTGGGAGAATGTCAAACTTTCTCTGCAAACCCCAGCCATTTATCCATGATAAATATATTATCGGCAAGACCGAAATCCCACTCTCAAAACCTCTGCCCGAATATACACTCAGAGATCAAAAAATCAAACTTAACGAAACCCTCAACCAACCACCTCCCAGAATGTAACTCACAACAGGACCACCACTTCTCAAGAATTAGCTCAAAAATCCTTTTTATACCGAACTACGTACAACTGGAGTCTGCTAGCAGAAAAAATCTACCAAACCATGGAATCTCAGAATCTTCTCAAATTCCAAATTGAGAATCTAACTGCTCAATCAACGAATCTCCAATTTAACCAGCATCTAGCTATCACCATTTTTGTCAATATATCTACCTTGCCCACAAGTTTCTTAAGAATTTTTATAAACTCTGAGCCCTAGTATTCTAAACTCCTATAAGATCTTATTTAATGGGAGAAAAGACACTGCAAGAGACTTAAAAAAACAGCACACACAAAAGTGTGAAAAATATTGCACAATGCACAAAATGGACACAGAATGTGAAGATGGAATGCACAAAAACCGAAATGTCCTACGAAAGCGGGTACCTTGGTACCTAACTTGGCTTGTCTTTCTCCATTACCAAGTATAATCCCTCATCGTCGGCTCTTCCTGAAATAAGAAGCACAGATTCAACAGAAAAACCGTTTTCTTCGCAAATAGAAGAGATTTAGAGACCCTTTAATCAAAATAGAATACAAGCATTTTTTATCTATCAAGGTGAGAGTATAGGTCAACATAATTAAACAACATCAGTAAATTGGTGTTATTTTCGTTCTCGAATATCAAGGGTTTTATCGCAAAAAATCAGGTTATACTAATAACCAAGTTGTCTTTTCTATTAAGAAAATACCCAAAAATTTAAAAACGCTTTCCAAGCCACACTTTGTTCCTCAATCAAATAATCCAAATTTTGATCTTCATCTGAATAGCATCCACAATCGATATATTAAAAAATGTTCAAATAGTATACATATACGTTTCCATCATCACCATTCTCTTATTATGCGGGGTCGGTTTCTCTAATTACATTTCTCCATAAGATTTTATCTTGGTCATACCAATATCATTTCTCTTTCGTACGTCATACCTGGTCTTGTAGCAGTTTGTAGAATTTTCCTTTCAGTTTTATTGGAACCTTTTTGTCAGACAACACACCACTCAATTCTTTCAACTTCATCTATCCCACCCTACGTCTACTGCATATATCTCCATATGTTTATCCATTATTCTGTAATACAGATCATAGGTATTTAAAACTATTACTTTTAACAATCATTTCATCATCCAAATTTATCATTTTATTTGTAGTAACTCCATCTCGAAATGAACATTTCCAATTCTCTGTTTTTGCCCTACTAATTTTTAAACTTTCTCTTCAAGAGCTTGTCCCCACTATTTTAATTTTTGTTCAAAATATTTTCAGTATTTCCTTCCATTAAACCTAACACTAAGTAACCAGCACCAAGTCTAGTCGTACTTACTAATATTAGTTTCACGTGAAATTTATCAGTCTCTCCCACACGAGACCACGAAAACGATGGAACGACAACTTAATGGAGGCAAATTGAAAAACAGACAGAGTCATGTCTATATAAAAAGAAGAAGAAGAAGAAGAGTCTGTTTTTAGGGGGAAGCCCGGGGCTAGGTGGAGCAAACCTTTCTGCATCTTTTTTGAAATTCTAAAATTGCCATTCTCAGGAAAATTCACCTTGTTTTTATGATTTTTAGAGGTTCGGTGGCATTTTCGTCTGACACTGTCTTTCTCAAGCGTCCTCTTCTTCTTTCCTGCACTGGTCTCCACTCTATCAATTTCTTTTGCTACCTGTCTCCATCCATACCTCTTACACGTCCGTACCATCTCAAACTCTTGGCTTTAATGGTATCAATTATTGTTGTTTCAATACCCATTATTTTCCTTTCGTCATTTCTTATTTTGTCGTGACGTGTTAGCCCACAATAGCGTCTCCATAACCCCATTTCCATTGACAGTAAGTAGCTTCTTTTTTAAACATTCTATCATTTGTCAGACTTCAGCTCCATAAGTTGGAATGCGTCCTATGGTCTTGTATATTCTGGTTTTTGTATCTTGATATGAGTGATATCAAGTCCTTTTTTAAAACTGTTTATTGTAGTTGCGAATATGGTGTCTGGATCCAATTTATTTCAAATATTAAATATCCTTAAATTTTAGACAAATAAGTCTCCTAGTCATAATCCGTTATAGGTTTAATTAAAGTTGGCAAAAGAAAATGAGCTACCGGTTTCTATTTTATTTTATTTTATCTACACGTCATGATTGACTGACTATTGATTAAGTCCTCAGTACTACTCAAATAATAATTGTTTGTTTGTTTTGTTATATACACATTTGTTTATGTACACCATGTATTTTTGCCTTAGTTTCTTGAGGGCCTAAAGATGCTGTAAAAGTTTGTAAACTGCGAAACCGGTAGCCCATTCTCTTTTACCAACATTAATAAAATCTTGTAACGTTATAAACGTCACATCTCTATTAATTTATATTTAAATAATTATTTCATTTTAATTTCTTTATTAATTCATTAATTCCTTTAACTTCAGTTTCTCTTTTTACTACTTTTTATTTAAAAATTTATTAATCTTATGAAGAATATAGGTATTGAAGAATTTATTGACGAATTTTTAACCACTTAATCAGAACCTACATCCACATGTTACTGCAGCTCTCCAGAGGACACAACATTTAATTAGGAGGACCTAACATCTACAACACACAAGCAGCCCATCGAAGTCATAAGTATCACTAATTATTGTTAAGCTTTGGCAGGGTGGATTATTGTTTTTTTATTCTTTTTAATAAATATGTTTAGTTAAAATTTGTCTTATTTGCTATCAGCTAAGAGTTCAGATTCAATCCCTGGTTTAAGACAAGACAAACTCACACTTGAGATACTGAGCTAAGCAAGGCATAGACGATAAGTTCCCATGGTTGGGTTGTGAGTAGAAGACTTATTTCCCTAACATTTATAAACATGTGCTCACACTAGTAACCTTTCTGTCATCTGTTCCCTCTTTAATCTGTAATGGAGGTCTCTTAATATTTCGTGTTAGTTTAAAGTAAATATGGTGTTTAGCTTCCCAAAATTGTATTTTAGAATACGCAAGGACATACTTACGTTACTTCAAAGACGTCGATGCTCGAATATGGTTGATGAGCATGGAGCATATATCTTCATAGTTAAGTTTTACTCGGCTGAATGCGAGTCTTGTAGCTCTACATTTTCGAGTAAGATTTTATCATGACTAAGATCTGGATTCCACTCTGACATGGCAAACTCAAGAATAGATCTGACGTATATTGGGTAGAGTTTACTAATATAGAGATTAGAGAGATACGTGTAAAACATTTACGGATCAGAAATCAGAAACAGTTTCGAGTCTGAACGTTTACACAGCGACACTACGTGATCATTTAAAGTACTATTAATTATCAATCCTTGATCATTGTGGGAGGTTATTAAGTTTAAGGAATGCTTATTAATAGAGTAACTTTGATAGAAATGGGTTATTGTTCTCGATATGTAGTCAACGCATTTTTCAATATTGAGAGGAAGTAAATATTCTGCGGATCATTTGAATATTGCATCAAGATCGTGTTGAAGAACATGTTGGTTAATAATGGGATTCACATATAATTTGGTATTATCAGCGTAAATGGAAATCTTACTGGATACAATGATCAAAAGATCACTGTTGTTGACATAAAAAAGTATTTGTCCAAGTAGTAATCCTTGTGGGACTCCGCTCTTGACTGGATTATCTAGTGAATAGGCTTCCCAAGACAATCCGGAAAATCCTGCCGGATAGATAAATTTTGAATCCAACGGTTTAACTTTCAGCAGATACTCTACTGATCCAATTGAGCTAGTACAATATGCTTGTGAACACGATAGAAAGGTTTGGAGAAGTATAAGTAGACTAGATCAACAGAATGCCGATTGTTTAAAGATGACGACCAACCGTTTACACAATGAAGTAGGTTTGTGATCGTTGAACGACCCTTGATAAAGTCCTGCTGTTGGTGAGGGATGAATGACATTTCCTCTAGGGATAAACTCAAACTTAACTTCTAAAGTAATGGATAAAATATATAAAAAAATGTGCAAAGAATATAAGGACAGGAATATTTACATCTCGTCTAATTCTAAGATATTTATTTGATTATAACCAAAATTATAATTATAATTCTTAGATTATAACCAAAAATCTCATAATATTCTCAAATGTAAGAATAATTTATTAAAAAAAAAAACTCTTTTATTGGTATCGTGTACAGATCAAAATTAAATTGAAGCCTTGCGGTGATATTTTAATTTAAAAAATGGTAGAATAAAGAAGTCTCGACTCATGCATATCTCATTTTTGTTCCACGAGGCCAATCAAATAATTAGACTTACTTCAAATTGCTGCTTTAATATGCAATTTGCGTCAGTCCAAGATACACGTATAGAATTACTATATCCATATTTAGACTAACATAAATTAATACGACAAAGATAAACAGTTAAATTTGGCACAATTGGGAAGTAAATATATCTAACTATCCTACAAACATATTACGATAGTGTAACATCAGTGGCGTTCTCTTTTAAATTAAGATTCAAGGCCGCTGGTTTATCGGACAATGTATTTTAAGCAGAGTGCAATGTATTTACTCGGGTTCACTTTCGAATGGTGTTTTTTGTTTAGTAGGAAACCACATTATGTTTTCAACGCAAGTTAATTAGTGATATTTACACAGTTTTTACAAATTACTCTTGGACAAATATTACGGGGATGGATCGAATAAATATAAACGGGTATTTGGGAGAAAAACTCTTTTGAAAAAAGGAAAGGAAATTGTTCTTGTTTTACATAATGTATTATTTAGAGAGGCATATCCGTTTTGCGCAGATTTTGCATGCGTTACAATCGGCTGCAAAAAGGTCGAGAAAATACGGTATCAGTTTTGAGCAGATTGTCAAATTTTATTGTTCAAAAGGGCACCTTTTAAATCCAACATTACATTGTTACAGTTGTATTATGTTACAGTTACAGTTTAAGTCCATTCGGAGAACTTACGCTGGTTTTGGATTAAGTAAATAAGCAACGATTCATCTGACCAACTAAAAAACAATATTTAGGTCCATGCTTTTGGTTGAGTAGAAGCAACTGACAACTCAAAAATCATAGGAAATAGGCAGATTTATTTAGAAAAAAGAACTTCTTCCTTCTTATATGTGGGCTTTAAAGTCTGTTTCTTCTACAATATTAGTCACCTAAAATGTTTAAATTATCGCACTATCTTTTTCTTGGTCTGCCAATACTTCTTCCTCCATTTGGTGACTTATCTCGTGCCATTCATACTATCCTATCCTGTGCCATTCTACTAATGTGTTCGTTACACTCCTATTTCCGTTTTGTCACCCATTCATTTATGTCTTCTATATTGCATGCTCTTCTTATGTTTTCGCTCCTCTTCCTATCTAATAGAATTTTCCCTGATATTCGTCGAAGTATTTTCATCTCTGTTGTTTCTAGTAGTCGTCTCGGTTTAGATGTGTCAGGTCTTGTCTCCGCCGTGTATGTTAATATAGGTCTAATTGCTGCTTTATAGATTCTTGTTTTTGTGTCTTGTTTTAGGTGTTTGTTCTTCTAGATTGTGTCATTTAGAGATCCCGCCGATTTACTTGTTTTTAAGCTTTGTTGTCGTACTTCTTCTTCAACATCTCCGTGACTAGTTATATCTATTCCCAGATATCTAAACCATGCTTCCTGCTTTATTATTTTCCCATCAATTTCATTTTATATCGTAGTGAGTATTTAGATGTTGTCATACATTCGGTTTTTTTTCTGCTGATACTATCATATTGTATTTATTATATTGTATATCTGTTATCTTAACCTTTACGTACTGCTTGTATTATTTCGTTCATTATTATATTAAAGAGAAGTGGGCTTAACGAGTCACCCTGTCTGACTCCGCGTTGTACTGGTATACACTGTGTTAGTTTTCCATTTATCTTTGCTTGTATTCGATTATGGAAGTAGATGCTTTCGATGGTTTGTATAATATTGATTATATGTTTCTTTTATACAGTAGGTGTAAGACGTCTTTGACTTGGATGCGATCGAAAGCCTTTGTCAGGTCTATAAAACATAGATATGCTAGTTTATTGTACTCGATGGCCTTTTCTGTGGTTTGTCTTAGTACAAACGGCGTCTACGCAGGATATTCCGTATCTGAATCCTTGTTGGTTATCTGATAAAGTTGTTAGTTTATTGATTTTGTTGGTTAGGACTTTTGTGGTAAGCTTAAGTGCGGTGTTCAGTAGATTTATACCTCTTTAATTGTTGGAGTCTTCTTTCTCCATGCGTCTGGTATCTTGCAGTGCAATATTAGTTTTTGTATAAGTTTTGTCATCTCTAGGGTTATACTTTCTTCTCCGTGTTTTAGAATCTCGTTGGCTATTCCGTCTGGTCCTGGTAACTTTCTATTTTTGAACTAATTTATGGCTATCTCTACTTCCTCAAAACTGATTTCTATTTCTTGTCTTAATTCAGGTACGTTATTGTGTTGATTATTATGTTCCTTTCCTTTAAACAGTTCCGTCAGGTATCTTTCCCATTCGTTTGCTAGTATGTTATTGTATTCCTTCAATTCTGCCATTTCTTTCCGTTGGTTTCGTATGAATCCCCATATTTGTTTTGTCTACCGTAGAAGTTGCTTTCCATCCTTTTTGTAAACTGTTCCCATTGTTCATTTTTGTTTTTCTTAAAAACTGCTTTGTTTCATTTCGTATTCTTCTATAGGTGTCTCGGGATTCTGGAGTACTTGAGGCTTTGTACTTTGTGTAGGCCTCTCGTTTCTCTTTACATTTCTTTTTTATTTCTTTTCTGAACCATGGTGTATTGTTGTTGTTTCTTTTGTTCAGTATAACTTTGCGTTTTCCTCGAGCTTCTGTTGCTGCTTTTTCAATGTTATTCTATCAAATAACGTATTCATCTCATGTTCCTGGGGTACTGTCGTTTAGCCATTTATGAAACGTTTCTTTTTTCCTTTTAATTATCTTTCTGGTCATCACTGTATTTCTCCAAATATTTATTCTTGTGTTGTTCAATACCCAGCACTTCACTTTGTTTATTTTTTTCTTTAGGTGTTAATATATTTCTGTTGGAGTTTCGATTACTAAATTGTTGTAGAAGTTCTATTTTATACCTCGTATTTGCCATTTTTTGCATCTCATCTCTTTGGATATTTTCGTTTTATCGTCTTCCCTTGTATATGAATTCCCCTGGTACTAATCCGTGTTTAATTGCACATTCTGCTTGTCTTTTTAATAAGTTATTTAGCTTAGTGACTGAAGGAGAATTAGGATTCCCAGCAATATATTAAATTAAAATACAGCAACCTTCTATGGTCGTTATACCCTGAAAGATACCACCCTATATACATACAATAATTTGTATAGATGGTCAGTTGGATCGTTGCTTATTGACATGAAACCGGTATTAATTCACCAAATAGACTCTACTTCTGGATTCCTTATTGGATCTTCTTATATACCCCCTTATCCAGAAAACATCAATCGGAATATCCGCTATACCTGCAAATTTAGTGTATTGATAGAGTCTATTGATGACTTACATCAACTAGTTGTATTACCAATGCAACAAAATACTATCATCATACTTTAATAAAGCAAAGATCGAGAAGATGAACAACAAAATTAGCAATTATTATTATTGAGCAGATTATCCAGCAAATTAAAATGAAATCTGTTTGATTCTGCCATTTAGAGGCGTATATCCTTCTCGCCCACTTGCCACTAACACCTGAAGAAAGTATGCATGTTATGCAATTATCATCATCATAGTTGTTAACTCTTGACAGATGTATTGTGGTTCATCATTGAGCTTCAGCAGCTCGGACAGTCTAATATTTCTCCATTGGTTGGTCGGGATATACTGCATGTTGAGAAGCTTTTTCGTGATGTCTGCCATCGCTGTGGAGATCTACTGCGTTGGCGTTGACTCTAAGGTCATAGTTGGACCACCAACCGCTTCACTTTGTGATCACTTCGATGGATATGACCACAATAGTTTAAAATTTTAGATTAATTTGTACTAGAGTAGTGAGACGCTTATTGCGTTTAATTTCATCCGAGAGAACGGAGATATTCGAGCAGTCGTCTCCATATCCACATTTCAAAACCGTCTATGCGTCATCTATCTGATTCTTTGTCTGTCCATATCTAACGTACGTAGTAAAATATTGAAAATACCAGAGTTGGAACAAACCTTTTTTCTTCTTGTTTGTGATAGTAATGTGACGATCACGCAAATTATACAGTAATGTATTTTAGAATAATATTATTCTGATTAAGTAGACGTTAAACATAAATCCACTTAAACCATTCTTTGGATCTTAAAAAGATCGGATCGTCAGTCAATGGCATGGCCAATCACTTAGAAAGTTGGTAAGAATCAAAGAATTGATATCGAGATTGAAGACCAGAAGTGGCGTATTTGTTTATATTTTCTGGACACCCATTACTGTCTACTGCTAAAGGTATCTTTCATATATCAAGCGTTTGTTGTAAAAGGATGTGGGTTTTGTCAAACATTCGAGTAAAGTTCAGTTTCTTCCATGTTGTTTCATCACAGTGTAGTAGAAGACACGATAAAGTAAACATTTTTTCTGATAGAAATGCATGGAAAAGTTTAATAAAACCAAGAGAAATAGAAGAGCAAGACTGTGCTGCATGTAATGATAGAGCTTCTCTTCTTCTTGTATTCAGCGTCTCCTGTGGAGGTTGCTGATCAATATGACTATTGGCACTTTTAAAACTGCTGCACGTAATAGTTCGACCGATGTCATTCACGAAGGTTTTGCAGCAAAGAAATTCTGCTAGGTCCCACTCTCCTTTGTCAAACTATTTCTCCTTGGATTCTAAGCTGTAAGAACTCATATCTCATGCCTATAGGAATAGGAACTCCTCTTTATAGAAGAAGTTTTCTCTTCTTTATAGTAAATAACATTTCAGGTATAATATTCAGTCTTTCCAGCACTACCTTATTTGTAACTCTATCCGTCCACAACACTCTGAGAACGCGTCTGTAGACCCACATTTCAAAGGCCTCATCTTCCAATGTTTCACGGAAAATATATTGAGAGTATAATTGAATAGTATTTGCGAGAGAATACATCCCTGTCGAACACCCTTCTGAATACGTATTTCTTCTGGCAGGGAGCCTTCCGTCGTCTGTCATTTATCCTCAGTATAATCTTAATATTATTTAAAGATCTTGATAATCAAAGTTTATCCTTTGCAGGATTTCCAGTAGCTTCTCATAGACTTTCTTATGTGTGGTCTAAATTTTATGAAGAATTATACTCAATATATCAGCTGTATATCTCAATATATCAGTTACACATAACAGGGCCTAATATTAGAGTTGAGATAGGATACAGAAAAATTTTAATAAAAGAGTTTTGAATTGAGGAGTGATTGACGCCTCTTAGTAAAAACGTGTATCGATTTTTTTCTGTATCTGAATAGTAAATTTATATTCACCTCATCTGAAAGGGGAAAGAAAAATATTGACTGAATTCTGTCTCTATGGTTTACAACTTCCTCGAAAATAAAAATATCCAATTAAAATTGTTTTGAATTGCATGAGTAAAACTTCCTAAATATAAAAAAACCTCTAAACATAAACTAGCTTTGCTTGCACAAGATTTGAATGAGATTATCTCGCAACTAGTTCCATTTTGACGTGACAACGTCTTAAATTAGGTTGTGGCTCGGAGTCATTTAAGAAAAAGTGTAACGCCCGCTCACGTCTGTTACAGTGAGTCGCCGAACGAGAGAGAGGCCCGCCGGACCGGCGAATGCCTTGCGTCTCTCTCCCACTCAAACATGATCGGTCCGCTGCGCGCGGCACTAGAGAATTAGGCGCGTTGAATCGCTAAAGTTGAAAATCGTTGTAAGTATCGTCAGCTGTGTCTGTAGTGAAAATGTGGAGTGCTTAGATTCGTCATTTACAACAACTACAACAATAAAGGTAAATAATTGTACACTAATATTTCATTATCGTAAACTATGATTGATTGATTAATTGTTAGATTGACACAAAAGTTGAGAAACTGAGTTTATAGGTTATGTCATACTATTGACAAATGTTGATAGTGTTAAGTAAATTATTAGTTTAAATCACTCTGCAATCAATCGTAATTCAGTCGATTGAGAAGAAACAACGCGTATTGCTAGTCAAACATTTAAAATAACAAATTATAACTTCTAACCTGTCAAAACAGGGCGACCAAACAAACGAACTAAACCGACCAATCACCACGCGCGGAGTTAGAATTTAACTGTGTTTAGCAAGAATTTCAAATTCCAATTTTAGTAAATGTTTTAATTTTCAACTTTACCATTTACATTTACAAATTTTAATTAATTTCAAATTTATTTAGCAAAAATTTGAACCTTCGATCTGAATAAGTGTTTTGATTTTCAAATTGATTCTTTAAAATTAAAAATATTAAAATATATATAATCAGAAGTGAACGTCACATAACATTATATGTACTTATTATTATTTAATATGTAGGCAAATACATGTGACGATACTTGGTAGACACAATTGGAAATAGTAATTTTTTATAACTGAAAAAAATAAATATATAAAATACTGGTAGCAAACAATAACTTCAATGATCGATATCTCCGCAACTAATTGATATATCGAAAAAATTTTCAAATAAATTTTGTAGAAAATAATAAGATCAATAATATAATATAAAATAAATAATATATAAAATAATATATAAAAATATAATATATAAAATATAAATAATATATAAAATAATAATAGACGTGACAACGTCTTAAATTAGGTTGTGGCTCGGAGTCACTCATGAAAAAGTGTAACGCCCGCTCACGTCTGTTACGATGAGTCACCGAACGAGAGAGAGGCCCGCCGGACCGGCGAATGCCTTGCGTCTCTCTCCCACTCAAACATGATCGGTCCGCTGGTGCGATGCTATTTCTCCTATCATCGTCCTATCCTCAACAAAATCACTCAAATAGAAATTAGTTAAGTTTAAGTTTACATGTACAATGTTTTAGTAAACAAAATATATTTCTATAGTTAAAATTTGTGCAATTCTTATTTTCATTCAATTCCTTGTTCCTATTGTGCCATTTTATAATATTCATATCAATAAATATTCTACCGAGAAAAAGACGTTGTCACGTAAAATCTTCGCCCGTAAAACCGACTTTACAGCCAACCGATTTTTTTTCTAATTTTGCCTTCCTTTTGTCGTCCTTCTAAAACTACTTTTTTGGCCGTACACATTTCTGTTTTAATATTATTCATTTTATTTGTCTTTCTTTTATCCTATTTAGTATATCTTTGTCACTCTGCTTCGCAAAACTTTCCGCATGTCCTATTACCACGTAATCCATATTATTACTCTAAATCTTACCTTCGCCGTCCTGAACACAATTTTTATTTCAAGATTTTCTGAAGCGCCCCTGTGCTATGTTGCCTAATTTTAAAGAACCTTTAGTTCAATAAAAACATTATAATAGAATATAATGTCTATACTTTCTTACAGGGCCAGGTATGAATATATCTAAAAATACTTATACCGGTCCTGGGCACCTATATGGATCCAACAGGTGACGTGTCTGTAAGCACAATAGAATTCCAATCTGTTTGTTGTCAGAAACAAATTGGCAGACCTGTACATATTTATCAGTCACAGAAAGGAAAAAATCTAATCTTTGCCATTGTTATATTTAGACAGTTGACAGGAGAAACTGATGAAGGAAAAATTGTCCCTGAATAAATTAACATACAACATACAAGTAGTGATCGATATGGTAAGAAACTATTGTTATTGTAAAACACTGACTGATTAGATACCTTTATTCTTATCAATAAGAGTAATTCTTCATACCTTGGATATTAAAGAAGTCTTCTATTCGTACATGTTTAAAATAAAAATATCGAAAATATCTGTAAGAATAACTATAAATATAACAGTGAGATGGAAAATGGCATAAACCTATTGTGTCTATTGTGCATGTCTATCTATCTATCTAATTAGCCTTCTTCGGTCCATCTTTGGACATAGGCCTCCCCAATCCTTTTTCATTCTTCTCTGTCTGTCGCTATAGTTATCCACCTAGAGCCCACGTGCTTCTTGATATCATCTGCCCATCTCATTTGGGGCCTTCCTCTGCTTCGTTTATATTCCCACGGTCTCCAACTTATAAGAATTTTGTTCCATCGGTCTTCTTTTTGTCTTATATTGTGTCCGGCAAATCTCCATTTCAATTTTGCAACTTCTTGTCTAACATCCCTCACTTTTGTTTTCTCTCTTATCTTTTTTTTTCGTTTTTCTTTTTATCCATTAGTCGTATGTTTGTCTTTCCATTGCTCTTTGGGTTTTTATGATTTTGTCCATGTTTGCATTTGTAAATGTCCACGTTTGGGAACCATAAGTGAGAACAGGGAGTACGCATTGATTGTATACTTTAAGATGCTGTGGATATCTTTTGTTTTTAAGAATGTAGCTTAGTTTGCCAAATGCCGCCCATGCCAGTCTAATTCGTCTTTTTATCTCTTCTGTTTGGTTTTCTTTGTTAAGTTTTATAGTTTGACCCAGATATATATAATCCTGAACTTGTTCTGGATTCTAGCAAGTAGCATGGAGGAACTGAGTTGTCTAATGAGTAAGATACAAAAAACAAGTGCACAATACGGACTCAGACTAAATATCACAAAAACCAAATGGATGTTAGTAAGCAAAACCCAACAACCACCACAGCAACTGATATTAGACAATGAAAGAATTGAACACGTGGATTCGTACATCTACTTGGGAACAACAGTTAACTCAAATTGGGATCAAGCGAAGGAAATACGTATAAGAGTAGAAAAGGCAAGAGCATCGTTCACTAGCATGAAGCAAATTTTCACCTCTAAAAGCCTCACCCTACCTCTCAAAATTCGACTTCTGAAATGTTATGTATTCCCGGTTTTGTTATATGGAATGGAGGCGTGGACAATGACCGCAACATTGATGAAAAAAGTAGAGGCCTTCGAAATGTGGGCTTACCGACGTATATTACGTATATCCTGGACTGAGCACGTGACCAACGAAGAGGTACTACGCCGGATAGGTAAAGAGAGAGAGGTAGGAATAAGTATAAAGAAAAGAAAGTTGGAATACTTGGGTCACGTTATGAGACATAAAAAATATAGAGTACTACAACTGATCGTTCAAGGGAAAATAGACAGCAGAAGGGGTCCAGGGAGGAGAAGACACTCGTGGCTCCAAAACTTGCGGCAATGGTTCGGATTATCATCTGCTGAACTATTCAGATCTGCCATAAACAAAGTCAGAATAGCCATGTTGATTGCCAACGTTCGGAACGGACAAGGCACATGAAGAAGAAGAAGAAGAACTTGTTCTATTTCATCTTGTACGATCCTCATTGTGATGATCTGTATTTATTATGATTTTGGTCTTGCTGTAATTCATATTAAGGCCTATCTTTCCAGCTTCTACGTGCAGTCTTTCATCATTTCAAATAATTCTTCTTTTTTATCGGTTATCAATGCGATGTCATCAGCGTACCTTAGATGGTTCAAGCGTTGTCCACAAATTTGTATACCTTTTTCTTCCCATTCTAATCTTTTGAAAATATCTTCCAGAGCCTGATTGAAAAGTTTCGGTGATATTGTGTCACCCTATCTCACGCCTCTATTTATTTGTATTGATTTTGCTCCTTCATATACTTTAATTGTTATTTTAGCTTCCTTATATATATATATATATATATATATATATATATATATATATATATATATATATATATATATATATATATATATATATATATATATATATATATATATATTGGCTATTAGTTCCGTATATCTGTGGTCAATTCTGCTGGTAATCAAAGAACTTTTCACTGCCCAATGTTGCATGCAGCATGTCTGCAGTTATTCCATATTTTCCAGGCGATTTGTTGTTTTTCATTTCTTTCAATGCCTTCTTTATTTCTGATTTGCTTATTTCTGGCTGTAGCTCTGAGTTGACATTTTTTATTTTAGCCTTAAGTTGGTTTTTTTTGGACTGCATGTAACACTGCAAAATATCAATGCCTAGCTAGTATAAAGAGCAAATAAAAAAGTACTGAATAAATTTGATAATAAATGGGGGGTGTTCAAAAAAGGCTCGAACACGTCGACTGGTATTTTTAGTTGCGCATTTTTTGCAATAAAAATTTTTTTATCTCTCCGCGAACGTGTTGGAAACATCCTAATCTTAAAAGAAATTTCTTCTAACGTTACTCAACATCTCAGACGTGAATGATCTAATTGCAAGCGTTATTTGTCTTCTTAAGTCAGCTAAGTTAAGGGGTTTAGTTTTGTTTACAATATTTTTGGCATATACCCATAAGAAGAAGTCTAATGGAGTCAGACCAGAAGATCGTGCTGGCCATTCCATTGATCCTCGCCTGCTTATCCACCAATTTAGAAATATTCGGTTAAGGCACTGCTGAATATTGATTTGATTAGGAGGGTGTGTTCTATCTTGCTAAACGTATACCATATTCGCTGGAACTTGTGAGTTTGCTGGATCAGGATAAAGTTTGTCAAAGTTGGCATGATATTATTTTGGAAAACTGCTAAATAATTTTCGCCATTCAAAATGCCATCAGTAAAAAAGGGACCTGTTATATGATCTGCCATAATTCCTATCCATACATTAACCTTTTCAGGATTGTATATATTCTCTCATTCAGTGAGTACCTAGACCAATAGCGGTAATTCTGACAAGTAGCATGCCCGTGAAGTGTAAAGGTATACTCATCAGCAAACAAAACATGTTTGGCAGAATCTTCAATTTCTTCATTATTCTAAAAAAAAATTTCCTTAAATTACGTAGGATAAGTCCGGAGGACTAAAAAAACCATAGTATCCACAACCCATTCGCGTGATATATCCGTTGGGGCCACTACTACACGTCTCCAATGTAAAATGCATTAAACTAGGTATTCTAAGTAAATAAAAGAAGTTACAGTACACAAAAGAAATACACCCATAACATTAACGAATAATGAAGGTCATGCACTATCCCTAGAAGACGAAGTAATGGAGGAATGGGAAAACTACATTAAAGCATTATTTAAGGATGATCGAGGATCACTACCTAACTTAAGTGCAAATACAGGACCATCACTCTTAAAAGCTGAAATGGAAAAAGCCATACACCAAGCCAAAAACAACAAAGCCAGTGGACCAGATCAAATATACAGCGAATGGCTAAAATTACTCTCAAATGACAATATAAAAGAACTCACTGTACTTTTCAATCAAATATATACCAGTGAAATTCCATCGGACTGGTTAAAATCGATCTTTATTCCTCTACCTAAGAAACCAAACGTTAAGAAATGTAGCGATTGTAGACTCATTAGTTTAATGAGCCATGCCGTTAAAATACTGTTGCATATTCTTCTAAACCGAATTAACAACAAGTGCGAAGAAATAATTAGTCAAGAGCAGTTCGGGTTCCGGAGATGCCTTGGAACTAGAGAAGCACTATTTTCTATGCAAACACTCCTTCAACGATGTTGGGAGGTAAGAAAACCCGTATATATGTGCTTCATTGATTTCGAAAAGGCATTTGATCGCGTTCAGCATACCAGACTAATTACCGCCTTGCAGAGCATCCAACTAGATGAGAAAGACATCAAACTTATTGCCAAACTTTACTGGAACCAAACAGCCATTATTAATACCAACAACAGAGAATCAAAGCCAATCAGTATTGAACGAGGCGTAAGACAGGGCTGTGTACTGTCTCCCACCCTCTTTAACGTGTATTCTGAGAATCTATTTAGGGAAGCTTTAAAAGATCAAAAAGGAATTATCATAGGAGGAGAAATAATTAACAATATACGGTACGCCGACGATATTGTGATTCTAGCTGAAAACATCGACGATCTGCAGGAGCTAATTAATAGAGTTGACATGGAATGCACAAATTGGGGACTGTCGATAAATATCGATAAAACTAAATACATGGTGACCAGTAAAGTGGATATCGGCGCAACCCAACTGATATTAAACCAACAACCGCTGCAGAGAGTTCAGAGATTCAAATACCTTGGATGTTGGATTACCCAAAATCGGAATCCATCCTTCGAAATTCGATGTAGAATTGAACAGGCAAGAAACTCATTTCAAAAATTCAAGCCTCTATTATCCAATAACTTATTGAATTTGGAAATCCGTGAAAAGTTTACAAGATGTTACGTGTGGTCTGTACTTTTGTATGGATGTGAAACTTGGACTTTAAACGCCGATATCATGAATAAAATCGAGGCGTTTGAGATGTGGTTGTATCGAAGGATACTAAAAATTCCATGGACTAGCAGAACCAGAAACGAAGAAGTTCTTCGAAGAATGGGACATCAACGAACTCTATTAAATATTATTAAGAGGCGTAAACTAGAATATCTTGGACATATAATCAGAGGACCAAGATATGAGTTCCTTCGGCTAATTCTCAACGGTAAAATCGAAGGAAAGAAATGGATAGGACGGAAGAAACTCTCTTGGTTGAGGAATTTGCGGCAGTGGACAGGTTTGACAGCGGACCAATTGCTACACGTAGCGCAAGACCGAGATTAGTATAACAATATTATAAGCATGGTAGTCGCCGACGTTCCGTAAGGATATGAGACTCTAAGAAGAAGAATGTATTCTATAGGAAACACCGGCTCACAATATATGGTCGACTGGTGTGTCCTATAAGAAACACTGGGCTCTCGCAGAAGTCTATCGTGTGTCCTATAGGAAACACTTGCAGTCAACCTCTTAAGCAATCATTGCATGTGTTAAAATGTATCACCGCCCCTTTTACTTCTTCTATTCGGCTACCAGTAAGAGTTATAGTGGATCCTAGATAAATTGCCCTTTCCATAACTGTTTTATATTTCTAGTAGTTTACTTAATATAACTTAGGAATTGGATGTATTGTCTGAATTTCTAAGATGTCTTTGATCCGCCATATTTTATTCCATCTGATAGTGGTCTTTAAAAATATAGTTAGTTAAATTTAATGTACATATTCTAATATTTATTTACTTTTTTTCTAGTCTTAAATTCGTATGATTCATTCATTTTATATGTTTAAATTATATAGATTTTTTTATAATAGCTCCTTCAATTTCTCTTCCAATGTTGTATAATTTATTAACGATTGATTAAAACACCTCGAATGAATAATATACGAAAGTTGAAAGTTAAAATTTAATGTCCACGCTGTGGTGTTCGCTTGATAATCAGTGGCGCCACAATTAGTAGACCATTTTTACGGCTCCTGTGGAGAGGTTATAGTGTCTTGAGATGAAAAAGGCGTCAGCTTTATCTAAGGGTTGTCTCATTGGTATTTTTTTGTAAAACATAATAAAATTTAATACTTCTAAATGTTCTGAAAAAGGTTAGCTGTAAGCTGTATTGTAAAAAATGACCTAGATAGTAGAATTATACGACCGCAAGTATTAACAAAAAAGGTTATCTTCCAAACTGCCAAAGGCTTGGATACATTATTATCTTAAATTGTAAGCTATGTATAAAAAGCAACGAGGACGGACTTATTATTATCTCAATTGCATATGCGAACATCTTATTAAAAGCATACAAAAAGTTAAGTTAATAGTATTTACTGATATAGAAAGCATAAAAACAAGTGGACACGCAAACATCAAGAATTACTTTTATTAAAGTGTTTCATGTAGATACATTTTTGAAAAAGTTTATAAAATTACGTAACGCTATAAGAAGGTAGTATCCTATTTTTGTATTATCATCATTCGAGAAGATTGACAAAAAAAATCAAAAGAAAAATTTCTACAGTCTAAATATAAGCTTTCCTTTATTTATTTATTTATTTATTTATTTATTTATTTATTTTACAATAAATTTAAGCAGGGGTCACAAAACCCATATGCCCATGTGAATACAATGTTCTATAGTATGCAATTAAATGGTTACATTACAATAGTTACATAAGCACTAACTAACTAAATAAATATACAAAAATATAGGTAATAGCAAGTGTTTAGTACAAATTAAATGTTCAACTATGCAGCAAATGGTCATCCAGTTTATTTTTAAAAATATTGGCAGATGGAGCATCTATGATCTCAGCCGGAAGGCTATTCCATATCGAGAACACTCGATTACAGAGAAAAATTGTCTAGTTATTGTTAAAAAAGTTTCCTTTTTAAACTTAAGTTTGTGACCACGAAGACGATTGTCCTTGTCTAGTATAAACATATCCCCCACATTTCCAAAGTTGTATTTTACTATCCGAATCGTAATAATCGAGATTGGCCATATTCAGTCTTTCTGTATATTGTATACGTAGGTCTTGAGCGACCAAAAGATATCCTAGTGCACTGCCGCTGTACCTTTTCGAGAATATTACGATCGCGCACTAATACCGGACACCAAACAGTTCCGCAATATTCCAGAACTGGACGAATGTACAGTTTATACAAATGAACTGAGCTCATAAATGACACTTTCGCAAACGTTTTATTTAGTAGATATAATTTACTGTTGGCTCTTTTAGAAATATGCAAAATATGTTCCGACCAAACTTGTATTGTTATTAATTATAACACCTAGATCATTATGAAGTTTCACGGTTTTTAACACGCGTCCATTAATAGAGTAAAGAAGACACGGATTATTTTTACCCATGTAAAGAACTACACATTTGTCCACATTAAGAGGCAGCATCCAAGTTGAGCACCATTCCGATATGCAATCAAGGTCATCTTGTAGTAACAGGAAATTTACGGAGGAATCGGAAAATAGCTTCGCGTCATCTGCATAGAAAGCTTTGCTGCATTTAATGTGAAATTGAAGATCACTTGAGTATGCTATGAATAAAAGTGAGCCGAAAACTGATCCTTGCTGTACCCCACTTAAAACCGTTCTCTCAACTGAGAAAGAGTCCCTAACTCTAACACAAAACTTTCTATCTGTTAAATACGCGTCGATCCATCTCAGTAATTGACCACGAATGCCAAGGTGTTCCAATTTATATAATAGTCTTCACTTTGGAACTCGATCA
Source organism: Diabrotica undecimpunctata (assembly GCF_040954645.1). Taxonomy (NCBI): domain Eukaryota; kingdom Metazoa; phylum Arthropoda; class Insecta; order Coleoptera; family Chrysomelidae; genus Diabrotica; species Diabrotica undecimpunctata. The sequence goes on along the minus strand of NC_092809.1, from coordinate 129,808,919 downwards.
AAAGCTTTAGCAAAATCGAGGTAAATAATGTCTACCGGGGCTTTTCTGTCTAATGCTCTTGACCATTCATTGACACACCAGAGAAAATTTGTCATTGTAGAACGTCCTTTGACAAAACCATGCTGCTGTTCTGGTATAACCAGTTCATTTTGCAGAAAATCAGAAATTGTCTCGGCAAGAATAGATTCCATTATCTTAGATATAATAGGTGTTAAGCTAATAGGACGATAGTTATTAGGATTCAATTTGTTCTCTTTTTTAAAAATCGGTGTTACAGGTGCGGTTTTCCATATAGGAGGCAAAATATGTGTGGTGAATGATAAGGACATAATCACATATAGTGGGTAAGCTAGAGCATCAGAACATTTTGTAAAAAATAAAGAAGATATTAAGTCGAGACCAGGAGACGAATTATTTTTTAGGCTTTGAAGATGATGTTTAACTTTTTCAGGAGTAATGATTATATTTTCAAGGGAAGAAGAAACTGGTGTCGAAGTAATTATGGCAACTGATGATTAGTGGGTTCGACAGAGAAAACCTTAGAGAAAGTACTGGCGAGGACTTCGGCATTCTAATAGTTACTTTGGGATATATCCCCATTATCATTTTCCAGTAAAGGTATAGAATCTTTTGTTGTCAACGAAGATCTAATATACTTGTACAATTTTTTACAGTTATTCAGAAAAAATACAGAAATTAACAACGTGTAAGAACTTATCCCAGAATACAACTGGATTCCTTATGTCGCCGAAAACATCATTCCAATCAATATCAGCCAGTTGGCGATTTGCATTTTCAAAATCAATTATTTCACATACCGTTTTATTAACACTAGGATTAGGAGTAATTAGGTACTGTAAGTTAAACTGAATATGAAACGTTATGACTGCATGATCTGAGTTACCTACTGGAGAGCTTATTAGGGGAATTAAGGGGATGTGTTAATAAATGGGGATCATTAGGGAATACCAAGTCCAAAATAGATGGTAAATTATTGATTCTGAAACGAGTCGGCTCCGTTATGAATTGATGTAAATTAGAATTTAATACAAAATCTGTAAATACATTTTTGGAATAGAATATGTAAATAGAATTAATAAATATCTACAGGTTAAAATAACTTTTTATTTTTAAAATAATCCTTTTTGAAAACGATTTTCATTTCGGAAAATGTAATTCTAATTAAAAATATAAAATGTAATTTTTATTACAGTCAATATTGTTGTTTAGTCCCATATAAGTACATTTTTTAACTTATTAAACATGACACAAGACAACTGTTTCAGAACATTTTTAAAGTTCTCAGCGAACAAACTAGAATTACCACTTTCTCAAAGCAAAACAAATAATTAAATTTTGCCAGAAGGACCTCCACACCCTTGCCCTAAATTTTATTCCCCCAACAATTCCCCACTATCTGTTGTTAATAAATGTAAAATTCTCGGTATTATATATTTGACTTCACATTAAATTGGAAAAATCACATCTATGAACTTAAAACAACTTGTTTTAAAAGTCTGAACGTTCTTAAAGCGCTTATTCATCTTCAATGGGATGTCGATGAAACTCCTTTATTAAAAGTCTACAGAGTTCTCATCCGGCCTAAGCTTGACTACGGTAGCTTTATCTATTCCTCTGCCTCTAAATCTGACATAGATTTATTAAACTCTGTTCACAATAGCCCTCTTCGTCTATGTCTAGATGCCTTTCGCTCCAGTCTTATCTAAAGCGATTGTAAATCCAATGACCCTCCTCTCCCCTTAAGATGACAATCTCATCTACTTTCATATGTTGTATCAACATCCACAAATCCCTTCAATCCCGTTCATATTATTCACTTATTCATAGTATAATAAGTACTACAGCGATCAGTTAAAAGATAAAATTAAACCATCAATAGATTCTAGTTAAATGGAACAAAAAAACACATCAATGTAGGATTTTTCCGAAATCAAGTTTTCTCCTTGTTAACTAACACTTATGACACCCACTACCAATGAAGAGAAGTTAGGTTTGACCTACCAGAGTCAACGCGTCACGTTCGAATACATATCTGGTTTTAATCTATTAAAGCCGAGCGCACACTATGAGATGGTTTTAAAACTAAAATCTCAGATACTCTTTATGAACATGGTGATAACAATTCGTAAAAGACACCATTAAATGACAGAAAAGGTCGTAGGAACAATCAAATATTGTGGGTTGGTTCTAAAGAAACATTTGATAAAATCAGAGGCCCTAAAAAGGCAGTTTCAGAAAAATACTATAAAGAGAGTAAGATTATATCTAATGTTACTACTTCTAAAATTCTTCCAGGTGTAATATGATTTCTGGGAGAAATATAAGGTGTATGTACAGACATTTATTGCGAGAACCGTCTACTAGAACGTTTTGTTCCGTCGCAGTAAACATATTATATTTTCGTAGACGCAGTAACAAAACGTTTTCTAGTATACTCTGTACAAAAAAAGGTAAAAAAAAATGTAAAATTATTAATAGAATTTTAGTATATGAGGACTGCATTACATAGGGCTGGTTCAAATAATTAGGATAGGTATATACAGATAATAACCAAATCAAGTTTATAAAAAGTCTTAGAAAAAAGACCAATATTGCTGCTACAGCATTTATCAGAGATATCAAGATCAAGAGAAAGAGCACATTTGCGTTTGTTGTCTCTACGATTCAAAAGAGGATTCGCGGTATTTTTCGCGTTACTATCAGAGAGAGAGAATGTCTGGCTAGCGGCAGTCAACAGTCGAGAGAGAGAGGACGTCTGTTGCGAGCGAAAGTTAACAGTCAAGAGAGTGCGTCTGTTGCTAGTGGCCGTCAACAGTAGGGAGAGTACGTCTGTTGCTAGTGGGTCTGTTGCTGAGTCGAGAGAGAGTCTTTTTCGTTTGCTATTTTAAAACTGTCTGTATTTCTAAAGGGTGATTGAAGTGAGAGTAGAAAGGGTTGAAGTAGACCAGCCATACTCACTACGCGGCCCGTGGGCCGCGTGCGGCCCTCGGACCGATTTTTCGCGGCCCTCAGACTGCTAAGCAGTAAAATAAAATTGAGTTATAATTATGTTTCTATTTATGTATTTAATCAGGTTAGAGTAGTGTAGAGCGGCGCCATGCATTGTACCTTGTGGACCTCGTAAATACGCATGCCCGAAAAAATAAATGGACCCTAAAAACATTTACCATTTTAATTTCATAGGAAATTAGGCGACAGGGTAGGATTTGCACGTGCTAATGATGGATGAGTAAGGGTAAAGTTTTGGAACGTTTCTTCAGCATTCGACATGAGATTACTCTGTTTTTGGCTACAAAGAATAAATAATTTCCTGATATTCATAATTTTAGTTCGTGGCTTAAAGTAGCGTTTCTCACTAATACAATGAGCATTATGAATGAAACATTGACCAAATTGCAAGGAGACTACAATAACATTGTAACGAAAATGTTGAGTATTGTGTTTTCACAATACTCATCAGAAGCAGAGCAGAAGCTGAATATGTATATTGAAGTATTGTCAAATGAAGATTATTCCAACTTTCCTTACGTTAAAGCACTGTTTGATGAAAATCCAGATGAAAGTCACGAGATTTCTGACCTGCTGAAGCTGTTAGCAGACCTAAAGGATGCAATGTCTGTGGGGTTTAGTGACTTCAGGAAGTTCCAAGAACCATTTCGCTTGGTGGAAAATCCATGGGCAATAACAACAGCAAATTTAGCTCATCTTTATATTTTTGGATACGAAGCTATGGGAAGATACGGTATTTGAAAAATGAGTTAATTGATCTTCAGAATGATACAGAGCTCAGGCGTATTTTTGAAAAAAAAAAAGAAGGAAAAAGCTCACTATAAGTTTTGGGAAGCAGTTGAAAATGACAAATTTCCTAACTTAATTGACTGTGCTTAGAAAATTTTGTGTATTTTTGCATCTACACGTGTCTGTACATGTAGATGCAAATGTCTGTACATGTAGCTTCCAGGATTCCGTGTTTAAATAGAATTGGTCATACCTGCACCCTGAATCTCCGGTAGCTTAGGTACGAGGAGATGAGTTTCGTCATGACCCCGCCGTATCCATAAACTCTTATTTTATAAGTCAGTCCTTTATATCACACTCTGTCGAAGGCTTTGCTTACATCCAGGAAGGTTGCTTCTGTATATTGCTTGTCGTTTAATCCAACTGCTATGCATTCTGTCTAAGTCTGAGAACTTTTAGTTCGCTGGAATGTTGGTTTGGATGACTCGCTCTACTTACTGACTTCTGAAAGTAAGCTAATCGGCCTATAATTTTGCGGAAATGTGTGGTTCTTTCCTGGCTTTGGTATCATGATTACATGGGCTTCCTTCCATCTGTTTGAGAAGAGCCTGTATCTTAGTATTGCGTTTGTTATGTTTGTCAGATATACAATTGCTTTCGAAGGAAGATACTTCAGAGCTCTATAAGTGATTTCGTCTGGACCAGGTGCTTTCTTTTTGGAAATTTTTACCATCGAGTTGATACAAACTTTATTTCAAAAATGATTTCGTGCGGACATTCAAAATCACCAGTCGCTTCAAGCTCTGAGAGAACGGTTCATTCTACACAAAAAATGCTAATAGACTTTTTGTTCAAAATTATCTCAGCTACATTTCTTGTTTAAAAAAGTCATACATATTCTTGGTAAATGGATATTTTCCGTTTCATCGGAAACGAAAAATTGGGTTTTAGGAGGAAGTCCGCGGGTAGGAGTGGTAAATTTTTTTGCATCTTTTTTGAGGTCCCAAAATCGACATTCTTAGCAAAATTTAGCTTATTTGTCTCGTTTTAGAGATCAAATCACTGACGACTGGACTATTATGGAAGATTTTAAAACAAAAACATTATTTTTAGACAAAGTTTAAAACCCACAGTATGGTTGAGTATGTGCATGATGTATTCTTAATTATTTATGATGAAAGATAATCCATACCACATTTACTATGAAGAAGCATTTTTAGAATCTTACTGAATGTTTTAATCTTTAGAGCATATTGTATATGAAACACCAATAGGAAGTCAAATTATAAATTCTTACACATCTCAAAAATATAATCTTACCGTCTTTTTATATTACATATCGTGTGCGCGCGGCCTACATGTACAAGTCATAGACAATGTTAGATGCAAAACAGGTTTTAAAAGTATCGTGATTAAATAAATGTATACGATCACGCGTTTAATAAAAGAAAAAAAATACTATGATTAATAATGTTTTATGGCTCGAAAAAAAGACGGTTGCGATCATTTTTAATTACTAACATTTTGCCAATTATTTGTTATGTTCTACATAATAAAACGTTCTTTATACTATCATTATGATATAATAGTACTGTTTCTTTTTATAACTAAACATGCACTTATATTTTTATAACTAAGTAATATATTAGTTCATAAATCTAGATAATCGTTGCTTTCAAACATTTCGTTCTTTAATTTTTCTTAGTCTATAAAATGTGTCATAGTACAATTTTTTGCTTTCAAATTAAAAATAATTTAATTTAAATTAAATGGGTTAAAATTTCTCTTTCGTTTTGTAAAATAAAAATATATATTGTGAACAGATATGGCCTACTTCTCCTATTGCTTTTCTGTTGTTTAAAAATGCTATTAGGCCGTAGAATTAGATGCGTTCTTAAACACAGCAGAACCGTCTATAATAATAGGACACCTAAAAGCGAGATCCCCAAATTAGAACGATAGAGCTACGAACAGAAATGGACGACTCCTAAATACTTATCTAGAAAATAACGACGATACCAGGCAATAGGGCCTATCGAGCCGACCCATTTCCCAGGAAATGCTCAACGAACCCATCTTGATATAGTAGTTGCTAGACTCCAAACAGAACTACGGACACTAAACGAAGGAACCACAACCCCATACTATTGGAAATAGGAACATGGAAGGAAAGCATCACGGAGAAAAGGACTAGAAAGAAAACAAAGTGGTTAAAATAAAAAGGACTTGTGAGAATTGAAATCAACATGATCAACAACCCACAAGAAATAGAGAGAGTCCTAGAGCTCAAAAATATCGTACAAAAAGCGATCAGGAACTGCAATACTGAAGTTGAAATAGATATACACATGGGAATGTTTAGAGATATAAACCAGGACATAAAGGATATAAGAGAAAAAAACAGAGCCAAAAAGAGAGCTAGAAGGACAAGAAACCAGGAGGACAAAAAAAGGATAAATCGGCTAAACAGAGAGGTAAAAACGGCGCTAGAAGAACACCGAAGCTGAAACTGGGACAACCACGTCCAAGAGATGTAGGAACAGGGTCCAAATATGCAAAATATTTGGAAATTGTAAAAAATGACAGAAAACCCATACCCCCACTCTACGACAAGAATGAAATAGGGCAAATCCAAAATAATATTTTTGATATCTGAATTCGCTTCAGACTATATAAATATGTAGTTTCAGCAGATATATCTAAACTGTATAGGCAAATTTTAATGCACGAAGATCACAAACCCTTACAACAAATAATTTGGAGAAATAATCCAAATAAACAATTTTCCACGTATCAATTAAATACTGTTACATATAATGCTACTTTATCTCCATATTTAGAGTATAAACCAATTAGCCATTGAACATAAAAAATCATTTTTATTGCTTTTAAATATATTCTTTCTGATTTTTATGTGGATGATCTTTTAACGGGGGTCTGATGATATTATTGAACTCCAGGACAGATGTAGAGACATTTCATTCATTTTAAAATTTGCTCATTTTATATTAAGAAAATGGGTTTCCAATGATGCCCGTGTATTAAACAATATTGGTTCATCTGACATTCCTAATGAAATTCTAAATATAGGAGAATCAGAAAGATTTAAAACGCTAGGTATTCAATGGTCTAGCAAGCAAGATATTTTAAGGTATAAAATATGTTCCATTAAGCATGAAAATCATATTACAAAAAGGCAAATTTTATCTATGATATCTCAAATCTATGATCATTTAGGAATTTTAAGTCCAGTGATAATCATTTCAAAAATAATTATACAGCAATTATGGATACTTAAATTACCTTGGGATAAACCAGTTCCAGAAACTATATTTATCAAATGGTTTCAATTTTACAACCAATTGCCTACTTTAAATCAATTAAATATTCCAAGATTAGCAGTCAGAAGAACCCATAAACTATTAGATCTGCATTGTTTTTGTGATGCATCACTACAAGCTTATGCAAGTTGCATTTATATAAGAAGTGTAGATGCTAAAGGTATATATCAAACACATTTACTATGCTCCAAAGCAAAAGTAGCACCTTAGAGAGAGATCAACTTCTTAAATGTTCTTTTCCATCAATTCCAATATATTTCTGGTCTGATTCTCAAGTTGTACTTTGTTGGCTGAAAAAAGAGCCAAATCAATTGCAAACCTTTGTTGCTAATAGAGTTTCCAAAATTCAGAAAATTACTGAACCATATGGCTGGTTTTATGTTAACAGCAAGGAGAACCCTGCAGATTTAGCTTCTCGGGGAGTCTTACCAGAAAATCTTGCGAAGTCAAAATTATGGTTTTATGGTCCAGACTTTTTACATAAACCATTTAATCGATTATCTACAATTATTAATGAATGTAATCTAGTAATTCCGGATTTAAAGAAAGCATCTGCTATATTCACAACTAAAATTGAAGAGCCATCTGCTTTATTTCTACAATTTTCAACTTTTAATAAATTACATCGAGTAACTAGCTATCTTCTTTGATTTATTTTAAATATCCGCTAGCTCCAGAGCAGCGAGTATTTGGATGTTTACCAGTTTCAGAATTAAATTGTGTTCATATACTATTATTAAAATTGACACAATTAGATTCATTCCATAAAGAATTTTCTTTGATGAAATTACCACCTATTTACCTTCTAAGCACAAGTTTAGCAGTTTTGCTCCATTTCTAGATAAAGACAATTTAAAGAGTTGGTGGAAGATTACGATTTACATCCTTAGAATCTAATAAAAAACATATTGTCGTCAAAACACCCATTAACAAAACTTATCTTTGAACATAAATACTCAGTATTACTGTATCCTGGGCCTAACTTATTATTTTCAGCTATAAGACAATTTTATTGGTCTTTTGGAGGACGAAATTTAGCTAGAAAAATGTATAACAGCGATACAATTGGCATAACGTAACGATACCAACTTGCAAACAGCACTAGACAGCATTGAAGAATAGAATATCCAGTGGAAAATTGCCATTAACTCTGAGAAAACGCAAGTAGTGCTCTTCAAAAAGAGAAGGGAGAATCCAGAGGAACAGCTGACGGTGTAAAATAATTCCATCAAATGGAAAAGAGATGCTAAATACCTGGTAGTCGTAATAGACCAAGAATTGACGTTCAAAAAGCACGTAGATACAACGTTACAAAAAGCAACAATAGCTAAAGCAGCAATAAGAAAACTCGCAGATAGAAAAAGCAAACTACGTACTAAAACAAAAATAAGATTGCTGAAAACCATCATATTGCCCATAAACATATGCATCTCTCGCTTGGGGACATATCTGCAACACACAAAACAAAAAAAAAGACGCAAGCGGCCCACAACAGCAGCCTACGTGAAGCAGTAAATGTACTTAGATACGTCGCTGAATGTTTCTTGCTCAGGAAACTTCAACAAGTAAGGATGATTGACACGATGGTCGAAAAAGCTAAAGTTAAGTTCACTGAGCTGGAAAACCACCCAAGATACTCACCAAAGATACCACCCATAATGTGAGAGATAATTAGCTACGATAGATGAAAGCACAAACGTCCACAGTCCACAGCAACAAACTCTGAAAGATACTGATGGCACTGTAATAATATTTGGACTACTAACAAGATTTTATTTTTCAGACAGCTTTCAAAAAGAATTTAAAAAAATGACTTCGGCCACCAAAAAAACCACAAAACACTAAGAAAAAGGCGAAAGCCAAACAAAAAGCCCACATCCTCGAGCACTGAGTAGTCGAACTACTGGAGAGGAGACTCAAGGCCCGAGCAGCAATTTCAGTTCGAAGATACGTCAATAAAGAAAGCAAGAAAAAAGTGCCTTACGCTAGCCTGCATTGATCGGGTTAAGATATCGTGTTGGAGTTTTTAAATCCAAAACTCCTAGAGGACAAGCACTTGTGTGATAAGAGAGCCCCTACCGCACATCAGAGTGCTATAGGGGGTCTGAAGCATTGGAGTGGTTCCTGGTTTCACGAATACGCCTCGCTCCAATGAATTGTAACAGCCAAATGTCATTCAAATGGGTTTGCAAGTCTCTCAGGTTGGGTTTTATCAAATTACTGCTGCTGCTGCCGTAGAATTGGAGTGAGCTTATGAGGTTTATTTTGAATATCAAGACCCAATATTTCATGATTTATTTTTATTGACACTGATATTATTTTCGGAGTCTAGTAATCACATATGTGAAGTCAAAGCCTTGATTTCCATTTTTTATATCTTTTCGTAGAGAGTGTCTAATATAACATTATCATAGGCTAATTATATATCTACAAAAATTGCTTGAACTGATATGTTATCAGTAAAAGCCATGTTTACATCACTTACTAGATGACCTATATTTTCAATAGTTGAACATCTTTTTCTAAAATGCAACTACAATTTAGGTAATTTAAAGAAGTTTTAAGACACAGTATGAATCTTGGTCCTCAGTCTTGTATCAGAAATGTAAAACTGATATACGAAAGTGGTCCGTAGATTAACACTTGGCAAGATGGTCGAGAGGACTAATTGTCAGACTAAGGAGGCCGTGGTTCAGTCTTCTTACGAAACCAACTATGTGGTCTCAGCAGCCATTCAGCAATGTGTCCCAGGTATGGGCGAGGGAAAAGACAACAGAACACTTTGTGGATGACTGTGCAGCCTTTGCTAACGCGAGGTCATCAAACAACCCTCAAACAGGTAGTGACGGAGAGCCAGCTTGAGAGGCTTGCCGGTTTCATCAAGCAGACCAGGCGTCTAAAATGGAGGCCCGGTGGCAATCCCGAATAGGAATAAATCTTTCTAAACCTTACTATAGAAGGAAAGTGATAGGATAATGCAAATAGGTCCAAGACCTTTATCCGGCGCTAAAGAGCAGCACTTAGAAAAAAATGAATCACGGTTTGACTTCATAATTGCAATTGTTAATATTCCTTTCAGCTTCTTGCATAGTTTGCCCAATACATTTGAATATTCAATGTATATGTAATAATATAATATTTTTTTATATTTTTCACCACGTTATAAATGTTAACCTATAAAAATGTTAAGATAGGTTTTTTATTACTTCTGGTTTTGTTTTCCGATTTCTCAGCTTTTTGTACAGGTTTTTAAAATACATTAATTTTCTTTATGAGGCTGTTTTGTATGAATTTCCGTTTATTAAATAACTCAATATTTTAAACAAAGAACCCTTATTTAGAAAGTAATTACCCATAGAACTAAATAACATACTGTTCACACATCCACATGTGATATCAATCTACTCGTTAAAATGCCTCCACTTGATGAATTCCCTGTAACTTTCCAACCCCCATAAATTAGCAATTTCCTCACCGCTGGCAACCCCGCTGAAGAGGATTCCGATCCACCCCTATTTTGTTTCGTTACCTGACAACCACTATCAACTTTCGTAGACCCACGTAGACATATGGGTTTGGAAATGTACTAGATGGAAAAATACCGGCTATCAAAAAAACCAGTCAGCTGATGGATGAATATTTTAAGATTCTTAACACCATCAACGGAAATGGTCAGAACTGGCCCACTAAACTGATCTTTTTAATTTATTTGGGTTGTCAGTTGCACACTATTTTAGTTTCTTAGAATTTTTCGGAAAATAATTTATCAGCAGAAAAAACACAATTTAAAGAATTTTAAGTAATAAAATAGATACAGCTTTAAAGGTAGCAACTTTTTAATTTTGAAGGATCAAATCATAATCGGTTAAACATATTATATATCATATTAGATCAAATGAAAGAGACCATAATAATATACACTAACAACAAAAGTAAATGTCTTCTCCGGTGCTTTCTACATTCATTTATTTCCATCTTTATTCCTAAGCCAGACTTTGTGAATGCCTCTATCAATTTGTTTTCCATACATGTCATGTCTTAATGATCTTCCGCAAGAACTATCTGAACTAACTATTAGATTTCTCAGTCGTTCATACCCGGCTCTAAAGATAAGATTGGATGATGAAGACTAAAGAGTCTTCTTGAATCCAGGCTTAAGTTTCTTCACTGTCGAGTTATAGGCTATTGTTTATGTACTTTAGAAAGGAACTCAAATGTTAAAATGGTTTTATTGTTTCATATGTTCAAGGGACCTCGAAATATGAAAAAACCGCAGAAGGTAACATTTTGATAGGAAATTTAATTTTGAACAACTTTTCTGTAGATGTATATGTACGAAGAAGTCAAAGAAGTCAATGTCATGAACTGCAAAGAAGTCACCCAACTAGCGCTTAGCGATTTTTTCATATTTGGGGGTCCCTTGACCATGTGAAATAATAAAACCCCTTTATCGTTGTAGTTCCTTTTAGTCCTAATTTTTTTAACATAATCAATAGCCTATTGGGTGGAATAAGAATAAGATGAAAACAGACGATTCGTGTTTGAACGACTTTATTAGACTGTACTGAATATGTCGAAAGTAATAAAATTTAAAGATGGCACATTTAATAGTGTCTTAGTGCCTAATAATTATTAACTTTAATGAAGAGTAGTGAATCTGTGAATATTTTTTATGAACAAAATGAGGAAACAATCGTTATGTAATTATAAAATACGTCTTTTATGTTAACAGTTTATGATAGATCTGCCTGTAACTAACCACTTCTGCACACAACGCTCCTCTTGTAGCTCTATCGAACTGTGTTCCCCGCTAGGTTGCCACTTACTCATAAAAGTTTGAGGAGAAGCTTGTTTCCATAGTCTTTTCACTTTTCTATTGTTATAGGATTTATTTATTTTCTATATTATACCATTCATTAAGTCATGAATAAATAAAAGGAATATAAAAAAGAATAAAAAATGTAAACTTGGTTAAAGTCTTCTTCTTCTTCCTCTTCTAATTGCGCTATAACCCTTTGTGGGGTCTTTGCCAGCTTAACAACGTTCTCCCATTTTGCCTTGTCGGATACTTTCCTTCGCCACTGCCTGATGTTCATGGTTTTAAGATCTTCTTTTAAATCGTCTATCCACGTTTTACGGAGCCTTCCCTTTGTCCTATTTCCTTGGAGTTTCCATCTCTGGATTACTTTTACAGCTCGATTATCTGGCATTCTTTCTGCGTGGCCAAGCCAGTTTAGTCTTTGTGACTTTACAAATCTAACGATATCTGCGCTCTGCATTAATTCATCCAGCTCATAGTTTATTTTTATTCTCCACGAACCATCGCTACAATGGATTGGTGAAAATATATCTCTTCATATTTTGCGCTCAAATATTCTCAATTGATTTTCATCAGTGGTTGAATGGGTCCACGTTTCACATCCATATGTGACCACTGGTCTATTTACTGTTTTGTAGATTCTAAGCTTAGACTCACGACTACTTTTCATTAAGTATTTGTATGTATAAGAGCACTTATTACTGCTAAGAATCTATGCTTGTATTTCATGAATGACGTTGTTACTGTCCTCTCCTCTCGGAGGTCCATCAAACTGTATTCCCCACTAGTTTGCCACTTACTCATTGACGTTTGAGGAAAAGCTTGTTTTCATAGTCTTTTCACTTTTCTATTGTTACGGGATTTATTTATTTTCTATATTATACCATTCATTAAGTCATGAATAAATAAAATTGAATAAAAAATGAAAACGTAGTTAAAATCTAAACAATTAAAAAATATCGGCTAAAGATCGATTAAAAAACATAAAAAGGAAGTGAAACAAACGGAGGAGATAAGAAACACCTATCGAAACTTGTTAAGGAAAATTAATAATATAATAATTATATTTGTGAAAAGAGCCTTCGTGTATCTGCTAATTAATTTCTAAAAATATTTTTACAGGATACTAAAGTTAATACTGAAAAGTGCTTTTTTGTTCTTTTTTAGGTTCCCATTTTCTAAGGTTTTCTGTGAATTATTTAGGGAAAGAATTTCGGATTGTTCCATTTTTGAGTTTTTCATATAATATCTTTGATAAAAAAAATTATTTATTATTTAAATACTTAAATACTGAATCAATAAAAATTTGAATATTGATGATCTATGATAAAACTAAAACCGTAAAAAAATCAGGGCCTAACAATCGTAGAAAAAAAATACAAACATGGAACAAGTAAGAAATCGAGGAAACAAAAAAAAAAGGAGAAGACTAGCTTGAACAGCATTTGGTTAGCTCTCTTATATACTCAATATCTACAAATGAGCATTTTCAATCAGTGAGTACTACCCCTTCTCTCATACAACAAACGTGGCCGTTGATTTAGGGCGAAATAGAAGAAATAGCGAAAACAATGATCTAGGAAAAACCAAATGCTGAATATCAAACTATCAGATAAAAAAAATCCTATTAAAATCAAAGTAAAAGTTAAACTCAAGTGACCAAGCTTAAATGGAATTTTGCCGTGAGACAGGAAGATGATAGATGGTAATAAAGTAATTATACATTGGAGACCATCGAATTACAAACGACCAAGCGAAATAATATAATATCGATTCAGATGACATAAACAATGTGCTAGCTGAGATGGATGTACGAGCAATAAGCACAGGATAAAGAATGAAAAAATTTTCAGGAAACTGGACTACTTTCTGACCGGACATGGTAGTTTTGGCATCTTCATAAATATACTAGGCAAATCTGCCTTGACGGACTGTGCTGTTTGTTGGGTGCCACACTCTCGCGCCCACCTTTTCAACTGCCAGAGGTGAAAGAAATGAAAGGGGAGACTTCAAGATGCGAATGGGATTCAGGCTGGATGAAAGAAACATGGTAAACATGATGATGAGAGGAGAGAAAGAATGTAGAGTGTACTGTCTGAACTCTGGAGTGAGGAAGAAGAAGGAACAGGAGGATAGAGGAGAAAATTAAACCAGGGATCTGAAATCTTGTTTCCTTTTTTTTTTCTCGAGAGCCAAGAACCGGTAAGTACCAAAATTAGGTTATGGCTTCACGGAAATATTATCTCTCTTTTGTTTTTTTTTTGGTAATAAGCAGTTCTTAAACTAATTTTTTCTGATTTCTAGTGATAGGTATGGCTAGTCATTTCTTTAATATAATATAGTTACTTTTCTTTTAAGGTGATGGTTAATATATGGATTTTAGTTTTTATTAAGTGTTTAGACCACTACTCTCGAGTGGTGGTTAAGGTTTTAGCCGGAACGCGGTCAATCCGGCACTATTCTGAGGTCTTCTGGCCTAGTGTTATACTCAGCCAGAGGATGCCACGGTTATGCCGGATTAACTGTGATAGTTATTAATAATCTTACTCCGTGACATTATTTCCCCTACCGCTCCGCTGCCTGCTAGAATTCAATGGATACCTTCTTAGGCTCGTACTGGAGTCTGGCAATAGGGCAATAAAAGATTAAGATGATCATAAAGAACCTTTTCGTATATATATATATATATATATATATATATATATATATATATATATATATATATATATATATATATATATAATTTCGGTTTACAACGTTCTTCGACGTCTTCCGATTTCCAATCTCCATCTCATTCTATCGTTCCATAGATCGTCTTCCAGTTCTCTTTCTCTGATTTCTTTATCAACTCCTTCTCTCCAACTTCTTCTAGGCCTTCCTGGTCTTCGCCTACCTCTTGGTTGCCATTCAAGAATTTGTCTTGGTATTCTATTCTCCGGCATTCTCCTTACGTGTCCGTACCATCTGAGTTGTGTCGTTTTGATGTTATCAACAATATTATGTGTAACCCCCATGATTTCTCGGACTCTCTCGTTTGTTATTCTGTCGCGTCTGGAGATTCCCGCCGAGCGGCGCCAGAAGTCCATTTCTGTTGCTCTAAGCATTTTCTCTGATCTGTCTTTTAGGGGCCACACTTCGCATCCATATGTTGTGATACTTTTTATTATGGTGTTGTATATTCTTCTTTTGTTGTCTTTAGAGATGTTTTTATCCCACAGTACGCTGTTTAGTAAGGCTATGCCTTTCCTTCCCTGTGTATTTCGTTCCTTAATGGCTGCATCTAATTTTCCGTCTTGAGTGATTTTTACTCCTAGGTATTTGTAGTTATCACATATTTTGATCTCTTGATTTTCCTCTACGAGAAGGTTATGTTGATCTCCTCCGATACTCATGTACTCAGTTTTTTCCATATTCACTTCCAAACCCCACTCTGTAAACTCTTCTAATAGTTTTCGCATCATGTAACTAAGGTCTTCAGAGTCCTGTGCGATGATGACCTGGTCATCTGCAAAGCACAGAGTGTACAAAGTTAAGTCTATTAGTGGTATGCCCATATTCGTACATTTTTTCTTCCATTTGTTGAGTGCTGCTTCGAGGTATATTTTGAATAATGTTGGGGATATACAGCATCCTTGTCTTAGTCCTTTAGTCACTTTGAATCCCGGTGTTATCAGATTTCCTGTTTTAATTCTTGTTGTTTGTTGGTAGTACAACGTTTTTACTGCTTCAATCAATTCTACCTTTTCGTAAATTTATGAATCCATCATATAAGCCAATAATATGAATCAAATTAGTGCCGTTCATCTATTTAGATACTCATTTTCAGTTTTTTTGTTTATTAATTTTAATTATTTTTTTGATTGTATTATTTTTGTTGACCCTCATACTTCAACTGGTATTTTTTCTATTTTTCTTCTTACTAGCTTACTGGTAAAAGTTGAGTTATAATAACTTTAATGTAATTAATTTCTTTTGTCCTTTAAAAAGAAAGCAAACAAAATCCAACCCTGGATGCCACACCTCCCTATTTCTTTGTTCGTTCGGTTACAAGCGTTCAATATAAGCTGATCAATTTATACCTTTATATATTTTGTGAGGGGAACACCTCGAAAACTCGTCTGGCCCACTACGAAATTATAATAGCGAAACTTGAAAAGCGGAACAGATCTGTCAACTCCGTTTTCGACAATATCAGCTGATAGAACCAACTGAGTGACTGAATACTCGGCACCTGTCACGTACACCGAGAGTTTCTAGTTTGTGTTGGTGGAAAATTTTCGGAACAGCAAGTCTTACGAAACAGCTGAGATCCTTTGTTAGCCCTGAACTCGTTGTCAATCGATAATTTTAGCGTTTGCCGGCCTACCGTTATTTTATATACTTACCTATTTTTTTTTTGTTTGAGAATAATTGAATAATGGTTTCATTTATTTTAATACACAAAAAATATACAGTTCTTTGTTTTAATAAAAAAATGGTAATATTTTAATTACTTATTATTTTTTCCTTTTTTACCAGGAGGTTCTTTATATTATTAAAAAGCAAATTTTAATTTTAAAGACAATTTGAGTAGCACAATCTTCTGTCTTGTCTTCTTTTGTCGTGTCCTATCCATTTTGGACGATCAAAAGCATGAATGCAATACACACTTTGTTTCACTGAGATGTGGTTCGGCTGATGTTGACCCCAATCAATCACATAATTCGCAAGAGATATTAAATATTTCCATATTTTCCAGGATTTTTTCCATAAATCCGTCTGACAATTTCAAATTTCGAATTCTTGTATTGTACCTACTCGTCATAACATCATCCAAGATGTACGTCTTCAACACGTTTAACGCCACAATGCATAGTAAAAAAAGTTAAGAGGGCCAAAATATTAAACACGTTTACAGTACATACCAGTTTATGCATTTTAAATAGTTATTCTTCAGTTTGAGTACAAAATGTTACATTTTTATTGTTTTTTAAAATTATTTTAATTGAGAAGCACTTGTGTTTGGTGTACATTCCATGAGAACTTTAGTTCTCATGGAATAAACTCTTGGTTATCGTATAAGGCAATAATGAATCCGAGAACATAGTGAACATCCGTGAACGCATTGCAAATTCGAATACTGTTCTTTGGCACTTAATGAGAGTTGCGATATTAGCGATACAGCAAAATTGGCTATATTTTTGTGTGATTGTGATTAATTTGTATGATTTGTTGTGGCGAAGAATTGTGTTCACTGATTTCAATGCAAGGGACTACAAGTGACAAAGACCTGTACCGTGAAATAATTAAAAACTGAATATGGCGACGTTGTTTTTAATACCGAAGTACGTTGGCTTAGTAGAGGTGCAATGTTAAGAAGAGTATACACCTGAATATGAAAAATTCTGTTTTTCAGGAACAGAGGAACAGAGAAAGAGTTTTTCTGTTCTAAACAGGTAGATTTCTCTAAACTGGACTAAATAATCCAGGGCAAAAGATGCCACATGCTCGTGAAATCACCATACAGAGGAAATGCAAAGTTCGTCCAGAAGAAGATGTGTCACATGTTATACAAAAAATTTAGCAGATAAAGTAAAACTCCCTTGTCTCGTTTCAGGTGCATTCAGTGCAATAAATTTCATTGTATCACGTGGTTTCTCGAGGTTCATTCATGTAAACTATAGACATTTGTACACAAATACATATTATATTTTTTATTTATTTCTTCACTAGAAACATATATTGCCAATTTTAAAGAACAATAACTAATCTTTTGCGTTAAAAAACGGTTGTTTACGTTATATATAAATAAAACTTAGTTTCAATCGTCGTTTTTCTATTGGCGTCAGTAAGTTCAGTGTATGAGAAGCACTCTTGCTTCTTGTGGCGTTTAACGTGTTAAAATCTTAAAACAAAATATAGTAAACTTATAATGCAACTATGCGTTTCTTGCGGTGTAATCTTTGCTACATAGCAAGTTCTTCATCTTTATAAATACTGCTCTGGGTTTTTTTATTCTACATTTTATTTTTTACTACATTCTGTTGTAAAATAGTAAAATAAGTAATCAAGACAAATAGGAAATACAAAAGAGTTCTACCTAAAACCTTGTATTTCCATTGTATACAGATGAGTTGCAAAACGGAACGCCTTTACAGAGATCTGGATGCTCATATTCTATCTATTACTATTACACAAAATACTAAAAAGATTTGGAATTGCTCAACTACGGGTACCAGGTAACACCAACACCTAGGATTCTAGCCAAATACCTTTATCTAGAATCTACAATCCCATTTTTAAGTTAATTAAGCAATTTCTTCCAAAGATTTACAGACCTATTTGATCTCTCTAACAGAACGGTGTAGACGCTGGGATATAAAGATTTACCAAGCGAAATATGTACAACTTAAGTTTACAACTTGTAGGGACATTTATTGTGCAAAAAGTGGTTCACAAAATATAGGACACTTCACCACTACTCTAGAGTGCTGTTTTGGAACAAAAAACATTTTTTTGACTGGAAATAAATTTATTTAACAGTTTACCCATTTCAGATAACTAACACTTTGTTTTTATTTTTTAAAAAACAAGCACTTTTGCGGTATGTCATAATCTAATCAAATTTTTAGCAGTATCTTCATTGTACTTTACGGTTGTGTTTTAAATGGAGATAAAGGTTTTTAAAATGAGTTCATCCGGTTGTGCGGTTTTAAAAGACCTTGTTTAATTAATGCAATCACTAGAAAATTTAATTATACATGTAGTTACGAATGTTTTGGCAATACTGTCGGTCAATGTCATAAAGTAAATGAAATAAAAACAGAAAGATTTTGCCTGTCATACATATTATTTTTTGGAATCAAATTCAGATTATGTTTTTAGTATCAGTATACGAATAGGATAATACATTGTTCAGAAAGTGTTTTCGTGTTCCATATATGTTACTTTTGTAATTTACACGTCCATGTAATGACGATTAACCACAATTGCAGGACTAAAACGTTTTTATTGATGCTTCGATTATCAGGTCGGAAGCCGTTTTCAAAATAGAGTAATTAAGCCATAATTGGGTTATCTGTTCTATTACCAGTCACCAAAGTCTAGCCTATGTTGATGATGTACTTTTGGCTAAGAGTAGAAAAGAATTAGAAAAAATAGCTAAGAAGCTTCTAGAGGCTGCAGGAAATATGGGATTACAGATAAATATAAATAAAACAAACTACATGGAGCTGAAGAATAAGTAAAAGAAAAGCAGAAAACTAAATATGGAAATTGCATTAAGGAGAGAAATTCTGGAAATTGAAGAGGTGGAGGATTAGGTACATGTATCTGGGAGTTCTTGTGACAAATAAATGCAAAGAATAAAAGGAAATAGATCTACGAATAGCAAAAGAAAACAGGTGTGCAGGCAGTTTGCCAAGAATAATCAAATCGAAAGAGGTATCGAGAAATACAAAAATAAGGCTGTATAAAACTATCCTGCGATCTACCCTAACGTATGGGTGCGAGACATATGGGTGTTAACAAAGAAACTTCAACAGAAAATTGAAATATGGGAACAAAGAATATTAAGAGATTAAGAATTTTTGGAGAAAAGTTGAAAGAAATAGGATGGGAGCGAAGAACAAATGCTGAAATTTACGAAATGTTCAGCGAATGGAGAATAAGCGATTTTGTCAAATCTAGCAGATTGCAATGGCTAGGTCATCTTGTTAGAATGGAGGACAGTAGACCGAGGAGACGATGGAGGGAAGCAGTTGCGGAAGATTTACAAAAAAGGAAAATAGAAAATTGGAGGAAAGAAGCTGGAGACAGAAGGAGATGGAAGAGAATATATAGACAAGATACATCGAGAAGTAAACAAATTAAAACATATGAATAAGAATACTTACTATCAAAATATCTATACAAACGCTAATGCATGGGGGAAAATTAGACAGACTAAAATGAAAAAGACTAAAACGGCATACTCACGTCCCGAGAAGACCACCCAATTGTCGTAACTGACAACGTTGAGCCCGACAATTAGTATTTTGTCGGCCAACAAGCCTACACATACACACATCAACCGTCGGGCCTAAGGTTGTCGGTCGGGACGTGTATAGGCCGTTTTAGAAATAGCGTAATACTATTTAAATACACCACCAACAATCTGTAAAAGTAGTGAAAAATAGTGTCCAACAATTAGTATTAAGAAAATTAATTACCACTTTTATTGTACGTGCCTAGTTCATATTAGAATCTCTAGATATTTCTCAAGTTATTCGTTACGATAATATTTACATTGTTGTAAAAATAAGGTCAAAAAACAAACTCCGAGAAATCTCCCACAATTTTAAAATTGTAAAAAACATAAAATTTTCCGCTCATATCTTAAATGTCTACGTGCCGGTTGTTGGGTAGTCCTGGAATCATTGATAAGGCAACGGATAAAAAGTGGTCACGAACATCATTTATTAAATAGAGGTAGGTAGAGGCTCTTACTTTTAATAGAGGACCAAGGGCGCATTCAGTCATAGACAGGAAAAGGTAATTGGATTAGAAACGCAGGGTTGGACCTGTGAGCTACAGGTATGTAAGTAAGAACTTTGATTGAGACTAAATATCCTGTTTCCTGTTTAAATAAGGGCGTACGTACATGTTTAATGTTGCAGCACAAGTCAATTTTAAGTTTGCATACAATGCATCCTGCGGTAGCATTACGTTTAATAAGAATCTATTATGAATTAAAGGAACGCCAGTATATAAATGTTTTACACACTTCCCTTTGTTTTCGCTTATAAAAGACCAACGCAGCGATTAAAACCAGCTGTGGATGACGTCTTGTTACGAGGGGTAATCTGTAAATGTGAGTAGTAGCAACATATAAGGTCAACTGTTACTACCGGCACAAAGAAAATGCAATGGTAATGTAATAAATTACAAAAATTGTATACAGGGATTTTTAGAAATTTGCAAGATGTATGTAAAGTGGGGGATTTTTTTTAAATATTTTTTTTATATTGTGACAACGAGGAGATAAATGATTAAAATATGTCTGCAAGTGAGGCAACAGAATTCTTGAATCGTCGTAGTTGGTTTGAAAATTGCTCACACTTTTAATAAACTCTAGAAGAACTTTACATTTTGGTTTTCGTTGTTGATGATATTGCACTTCTCTTTTTAGATGTAGAAATCGTTTGATGTCTCATTTATGCATTTATTTTACCCCAATGCTCTTTTATACCTGATCTGTTTGCAATTCTGTGGCTGAGGTGAGTAAGCACATAAGTCAAATTTTCCGAATTTTTTTTTGATAAAAATGCGTAGGTGATTTGTATACTATTATCGGCTCTAAGCACTTTAGTCTACTATGCATTTTTACAGCTGTTATTGCGAAGTGTGCATAATAACCATATTGAGAAAATACCGACTTGAGTTTGTGAATAAACACTTAAGTCAACTTATGTGAAGAGAGCCAGTAAGAACTTGCTGTCTATTGTCGTCCCGTCGGTGACTTATGTTACTAGGCGCTAATGAAACATTACATGCAGAAAATAATTTAGCCTAAAACAGTTCAGTTTTGTTTGATATTGCGAATAACACATGTCCAGAAGGTTTTTGTTTAAAGTGTCTGTTGATGATAAGTTGATAGCAGATACATTCCTAACAGCAATTCTGTTTTGATGACAAAATAATAATACTACAAGCAATTTTACTTAGAGCGTAAAAATCACGCCAACAGCTGCAAAAACCACCGGACACAAGAAAGGCTAGAAAATTACGAAAAAAAAGTAATTCGGAAGTCATATATTACAAAAAATGGTAAAATAATTCCAGAAAGACCATTTAAACCTCTGCCACTATGCCGAGCAAAGTGCAAAATAAAAATCACTGAAAATCAGCTGAAAAAAATTTTTCCCGAATATTTGAGTTTGGGCAGTTACGACAAGAGAATAGCTTATATAGCCAGTCTTTTCACTATACATGACAAAAAATTACAGAGGCCTCATAAAGACGATCCACACAAAGAAAAATTTCGCCTCAAAACCTACAAATATTTTTTATGAATAAATGCTTTCTTGTGACTTTCAATGAAACAGACAATTTCATAAAAGTTATCGCTTTAATAAAAAGAGCATAACCTGCGGAAACAAAGACTGATTCTGCCCAATGAAAGAATATTCCACCAAACAAGTGGTCTGAAGAAAAATTAGAAGAACTCGGTAAGCATATTTTGAGTTTCCTGAGTTACGAAAGCCACTACTCACGCGTCCAAACAAATAAAAGGTTTCTACCATCACATGTGACCCTAGAAGCAATGTATTCCCTGTACAAGGAATCATACCAACTTTGTGTTGTATCCATATTATAGATCTAAATTTCATAAATTGAATCTGTCGTTTAAAAAGCCTCAAACGGATATTTGCCATAAATGCGACAAGTTAAAGGGGCATTTGGTGTCTAGGAAAAAAAACGATCAAAGAGAACCTTTTCGCTGGCATGACGTGCAATGGCTAAATTATATAAAATGGGATAATAAGAAAATATTTTTCAAAAAATCCTTAAATGCAGAGAAGCCATTTAAGAAAATTTCTTTTATTAGACGAAATGGGTTGGGAAATTTAGTTCCCCCGTTGAAATATAAGGCGGATGTGCCAATAAATAAAGAAAAAAAGAAGGATCTTCTTGATCTGCTTCCCTTAATCCCTACAACTTTTCATGGGTTCTATGAAAATCTTTCATCGATCGAAACAGCGTAGCTGAACTATTCAGGTATCGACGAAGATATTGATTAAATAGTTATTATGTTTAAGTGGTTCATTCTATTTTTTAGGTTTATTTTTTTTTATCAAACTTCCATTTTTATAACAAATAAAAAATACTTTGTTTAATAATATTATTTTCATAACCATTTTCTGTAAGTGCAATAACACATAAGTCATGGACACACTTGGGATCAAATGACATAAGTCACGAATTTCATTTTTGACATATTTTTTATTTCATGGGTGGTGGAAAATTTGGAGAATAGTCTATATTAGTATAAGACATTTATATAGATAATTATAAAAACTACAATTAAAACCAAATAAAGTAAGTAACACGTAATTTTGGGCTATGAAACGGATTTAGAGGTAACCAGTGAATATTAAATCGCTTCTACTGAAAAACTAGGCAAAATGACTTATGTGCTTTCTCACCAAGGTCAAAGAATTGGCAGCTCATTACAAATGTATCTGCAAACAGCAAATGATATGGTAGCAAACGTAATACCTATATTCCTTTTGTTTTTGCCATTTCGTCAATGACATATTTTTTATAGTACAATTTGTTGCCTTGCAATTCGTGGTTAATCCGTTTTAAGCATATTCTCATCATACGGTATTGTTTTGCGTTGGAGCCAGTCAAATATATCTACTTTTTTCTATGAGACAGTCGGTAACTTTTCCACTAATTTTGAGTTATAGCTGGCGTTATCGAAAACAATGACAGCATTATTTGGTAAAAAATTCAATATCTGAGAAAGTAATCCTCCAAAACATCGAATGTCATTTCTTCGTGGTAATCTTTACTGGATTTTGAAACGAACTCAAATAAACCATTCTCCACAAAACCATGTTCACTACCAATGTCCATGATTATTAATATTCGAGCCTTTTAGGAGCATTTGAACCAGTAGAATATTTTTCTAGAAAGGCTTGTTAAGAACTTGTAATATTTTCATCTACCCATACTTTTGAAACGGTAGCCAGGTGTCATCTAAATAGAAAATGCATCTTCCTTTTAATCTAAATCTTTTTATCGTTCTCAAATATTGACTTCACCAACAAACAGTCTCTTCTGTATCGTTTAATATAGATTTTTTTCTTTGATTTTCATAAGAAAAACGATTTTGTTAAGTAATTTCCAAAATTCTTCTCGGCCAAAATAAGGAAAATGATTATATCTGATTATTGCCTTTAATATTGTCGCCAATTTAGGAATCACCTTGTTTAAATATAACGAATGAACTTTTCTCCGAAGGAAGTTTCTATGAAAGCCATCAATTTCCATTGGTTGTTTTCCTTTTTTAATTTTTTACTGAGTAATCTTCCTTGTTTTCTTTCACTTAAAAATCTGTAAATGATTCTTTCACTAACACCTGTCATACCCTAGCACATCATTAGTCACTACATTATTAACCGTTATTAAAGGTTGTTGATGAACAAGGGAAATTACTATTTTAATGGGAATAAGCCACAAGTGAAGGTTAAGGTAAGTTTATTGACGTTTCAATTTCCACTTCGGAAATCGTTCTCAAAATACAAACAATAATAAATTGAAAATAGAAAATAGTTTCAGAACAATATGAACAGTTTCATGAACATTTAATACAATAGTCCTTTCTTTCAGAGAATACGCGCCGTTTTTAAGTTTAGCAGCAACAAATTAAAATGATGATTCCATTTTAACGCACTGACTGAACTGCTAACTGATAAGACGGACGGAATCAAATTCGTCACAACTTTCCCTTACTCGGTTGGTAGGTGGGCAGGTACCCCAAAGATGATTTGTCAAATTCGTCAAAGTCACTTATAAAGGATTATCCCTTAATGAGACAAAGTATTTTTTGAATGTCACGTTTTGAAATACAGTGTGTCCGTAAAGTATGGAATAAATTCGATATTTCCTAAATGAAAAGCCTTTTTAAAAAAATCTAAAACACGTCGATTTTTAAATGTAATGTTCTACATTTTACAATAAAATTTCATTATACAAGGTGATACACATTACAGTGATGACGTCATCAGCTCTCTTTTTAAATGTAACACCCTGTATTTTAGGACATTTTTAGATCGATAAAAATGAGCTGATTCCAAAAAAGTGTAATACTGGGAGTCTAACGGATATAATTTGAAAAATATGCGCTTTATTGCCTGCAAAACTTCTTCGGTGAGAATGTTTAATTTTTCATCTGTATCCATTTGTGGGGGCTCTTTTGTTCTCTGATCACCAAACAAATTTTTAAGATATTGCTCCCATATTTCTTTCTGTTTTTCAGGGTCTAATTCCATTTGGTTTTTCTTGTTTGTTACAATCGATAAGCGATAAGAAGCTATAACCCGAAATATATTTATTATTAAATTGTAAGAAAATGTCCTAAACCAATATTTAGTATTTTTATAAAAATTAATTTGACTACGTAATATTGACATTTTAGTTTTTTATATTAAAGTAATTTTATGTTCTACGTCATTGAGACGTTCAGTAATTGCTTATTACTTTAGGGTTTGCTCATTTACATTTTATGATGTATTGTATTTCAGGTTTGTCGGGGTGATATTAAAGTCGAGTGAAAATTCAGATAAGATTTTTACGGTTTTTCTGTATTGACCAACCCTGTATTTAGACCTTGGTTATAAATTTTGTGCTATCAATTATTTTCAAATATACTATAGAATAATAAAAATTTTAATTTACTCTAAGTTCTCTTTGATTTGAAGCGATTACTGTATTCCAAATAAAAAAGGATGCAATAAAAATAGCCAAAAAGATAATGTAAAATTAATGTTTAGTTAAATAAATCCACTAGTTACAAGGTGGTAAATACATATTTACTGCTTAAATATTATGGGCTTAAATATTCCACTTTCTAATGAGAATTTCAATTTAGAACTTAATACTCTTAAGCAAATTGCTTCCAATAATAGTTATGATCCCAACATCATCCATAAGCTTCTAAATAGAACTAAACTTAAAATTGCAGAAAAGCTTGCTTATTCATCACAATGTTTGCTTCAACACAATGCCACAAATAACATCAGATATTTCTCCTTTACTTATATCAGCAACATTTCCAAAAAAATATCAAAACTTTTTACTTCTACAATTGAAGACATCAAAATTTCCTTCAAGTCACACAACACTTTAGGTTCCTTTTTAATCAACACCAAAGATAGGATAAACACTCTTGACAAAAGTGGTATTTATAAATTAAAATGTGATGATTGTGATGTCTCTTATGTAGGTAGAACCATTCGAAAGCTATCTACTAGAATCACAGAACAATTGAAAAGACCAAACTGTTTAAATTTTGGTCACGATTTATTATCCAGTAAACATAATTTTAATATCGATACTGGTTCATCTATTTAACATGACATTAGTAGAAAGAAAAACTACTTGGAGTTGGATTTATTGGAAGATTTGGAAATTACATGGGAAACAAATGAAAACTCTCACTGTCTTAATACTCAAATTAATTTAAATTGTACTAAATTTAAACCTATTTTTAAAAACTTTATTGCAGCTTCACCTCGTAGGGAACCAGCTAGACTGTTTAGACTTCCTGCACTGAGTATATCCACTAAGAGTTTATTATTTCATATTTTGATTAATATTACTATTGCATTCTTCAATAACTTGCAAAACAAGCTTGTTCAGGATCAATTGATCTATAGTTGGCGTTGATTACACTCTCCACATCTCTTCGTAATTTAGATATACCATCTCCAAAGTTGTATATTTCAACACCTCCCACTGTTGGTCAGTTGGTCTTAAGTAATGCTTTGACATTTTAATTTTATGGTTCTCCCATTGACTGTGGGTTCAACTGAACTATTAGTATTATACCCTATTTATACACTTTGTTTTCAATTTTGATTTTTAACTCAAAGTATTTCAATTTCATAGTTCGGTTTCTTCTTTTCTACAGTATTGGTAGTGCTTGGTAGACCTTTTTATTGTAGTAAACCACCCACTATCTAATAGATTGTTTAGTCTATTTCTTACATTCACACTCTATGTCCACTTCAGTTGCCCCCAAACTAACACCCAAATTATTACTGGCAGGTTTGAGTGTGAGATCTGGATCTTTGGTCAACGTTCAGTTTCATAGAATTTTGAAATGTGTAGATCACATCATCATGATTGTGACTGCCCATCCAAGTTGTCATATGTCAGATGTCACTTTAATATTTCCGTTAAGACCAGCAGCCATTCTCTTTTCTGCTGTCACCCAATATGTAGCTTCTTCAATTTTATAATAATTTTTAAACTGTTTATCCTTTGTCTCAATGTTTATAACATTCGCCAAATTGTTGGATAGCCTAATTTTGACTAAGTAAGTCTAAAACGTTATATTACAAAAATTTTTATCAACCATCAACATTTCTTGGGTTATTTCAGATGCCCCTGAAGATGCTCTAGGAGCGAAAGTACTTGGGCAAGATTTAATAAAAAACTGTGCTCGATATCTACCTTCTATCTGATTAAAGTTCATTTATTCAAGCATTCAACCATATATCAATTTAAATATTATTCAGGCACAAATCCATAGAAGTCCACAAATTACTATCTCTTCTTCTCTTAGCACTGCAACCCGGAGTGTCTACTGCACAACTAGCTTCAATCTCACACGGTCATCCATGATAGTTGGGTCGGCAAGTAGCCCCATTGTTCTTAAATCTGACCATATGTTATCTCTCCACCGCATTCGTGGAAGTCCAAGGGCCTTCTCTCTATCGGGACTTCTTCCCTGATTAACTTGCCAAGGCGGTTATCAGGAAGCCTATGGACCTGGCTATTAGTTTTATTATTAGATCTAGTATCAGATCTTAGAAGTTGGGATTTTATCTCTTGGAGGACGTTATATCTGTTTGACTTCGGTATTTGTTCTCATTCAGTATTGGTTAGTATTCGGGTCGTGATAGTGTCGAAAGATTAGGCTCTTGGATTTAATAGTGTTGTGGGGGCTACACATACAGCTGTTTGCTACCTGAATTCTTCCCTTTATCTCTTCCGTGATATCGTTATCTGCGGCGATTGTTGCTCCGAGATATTTAAAACGTTCCACTCTTCAAGTTATATGGGACTATTGTTACATTTTGCCAAATTAAATTGCGTCTCTTTTGTCGGTTATTGCACATAGTTTGGTTTTTTTTTTCATTGACCCTTGGACCGGTTTTTTGCCTCATTCTCTAATTTGTCGAAAGTTCCTTTACATTGTGCACGGTGTTTCCAATAATATCAATATCATCCACGTATCAGTGGCGCATCTAGAAACCCCCGGGTGCGCTGCCCAGCCACTGCCGCGTATGCTAGTAGTAATTTTTAATTTTGGTCCATTCACTGTCAGTAGTTCTGTTCTAATTCGTGCTCTTCTTACTACTTTCTTCAGGATTGTGTAAAGAGGACAGGTGACAGCGTATTCTTGTTTCAGGCCACTTTTTACGTCAAACGAAGAGTTTGTTACCTATCCGTACTCCAGATCTACAGCCATTTACACATATTTTAACGAGCGAAGTTTTTTTAGAACTAAAATTTCTGCCGTTATAGTCCTCATCTGATCCCATTTAATGCTGTCGTATGATTGTCGGAAATTTATGAAGAGATTATGGATAGTTCTATTGAATTCCCATCCTTTTTCAAACAGCTCCCTTAGAGTAAAAATCTTATTTATGGTCCCGGTCTTATCTAAGCACCGGTCATAATTAACAACATTGTTGCGAAGATTTGCAGATAGGATGCATTATTTGAAAGAGTGTTTTAAGGAGTGAATATTTCCGCAATAGAAAAAAATTGCCCTAGAAAAAATATTTAGAAGACAACTCGAATTGGCTCATCTTAAAAGGTGTCAATGAAACAGTACATTTTTACTCTAACTGTAAGCCTTGTATAAGTTATAAGTTGATCAGAATGAAAGAAAATATAATGAGATACCCAACACGATTTCAAATTTAATTTCAAACAAACACCCAGATTTAATGTTTCACATACAATGGCGAATGTTATTGGCAACGATATGCAGCGAAGCGAAATTATAATTTATTTTAATTCTACGTCTGCCAATAAAGTAATGACAGGGCAATTATAATTGATTTTTACAAAGTTATCGCAAGCCAATAACCTGCTACACACTCTCATCTGAAATTTAACAAATTATCCACGGGTCAAAAAGTTGGCATTATTATTTACCGGTTCGGTAATAGCAGCTTTTATGAATTCGCACCTAAAATTATTCGAGTTATCCCTGTCAATCAAAATTTATTTTTAACAATCGTTTACATTAAAACATTATATTTTTGTTGGGCCAATCTGCTCATAACGAAAGAGTTGTTCAGGATCATGTATTATGGAATGCCAACTTACATTGACCAAAAATCTTCTTCGTGGCAAAATTGCATATGTATGTTCTTCTTCTTAATGTGCCTTATCAAGTCCCCTTGACGTTGGCGATTAAAACGGCAAGACTATATCTGTCTTGAGCTATTCTGAACGACTTTTCGTATCATGGTCCATTATCTGACATTTTTCAACCACGAGTCTGCTTTTCTACAAATTCCCTTACTTCCATCGAATTTACTCATCATAATTAGTCGAAGAATGTTATACTATTTTCCTCGCAAGAAACCCACGGTTCTTTTAGTCTTCGCGCATACAATCACAGTTCAAAAGCCTCTAACCTAAGCGGTTAATAGTAGATATTATTATTAGGTCCTAACGCTCTACAATTTCAAGTGTATATTAGTAAAATTATATATTTCAATAGAAACATTAGAGACAACGCAGGTGGACTATTGGCCAAGTTCAGTAACTCAAAATAAATAACAATATGGACTAGTATGAACGCTGCATATTCACACAATTAAATAAAATTGTAATTCAGTAAATTAACTAAATTATTTTAGGCTTACTTAAGAAGTACGTCATAACCGTAGTGAATAAAATAATTCGTAGGGCGATATGACATGACACCGCAGTCAGTAGTTACCCTTCGTCATGACAATAGAAAGCTATGGTTCAACGACAGGTAGATAGATGCCTACGTGACCAAACGCACGGTCACGCAACTTTGGCCGTTTGTCAATCCAACAAAGTTGTCAATCAAAATTGTTAAAAATTTTGATATTTAAGTCTTGCTTTTTTTAATCAAAACTAGAAATAACACAATACAATTAGAGACAGAGATATTTTTAATCAATGAAACAAATTATAAAAGTGATAATCCCAAAAAAATTGATCATAAAAAGAATTGATCTACAAAAGTTGTTAGCTCATATACATATATTCGAAAATTGTCGCAGCTGGTTATTTTGAAACTATCGTGGTAGCAATAGGGTCGTTATACCTAACCATCACAACAACATCGTCTAACAAAAGTGTAATAAGTGAAGAGTTACATAAAAGCAAATAAAACTCAATCGATAATCTTTAGAGACCCAACATTATCGGACACAGCCAGCGTGGAAAACCGATATTTCCGGAGGTGATAGGAATGAGGCTTTCTTTCTGCGCTCAGTGAACTGTTTGGGAATCCTTTTAACGAGGATTCTTAGCCACATCTTTATTTGTGATTTTTAACATGATATATTAGTTTTTTTTATATCTATCACTGCGTCCACGATAACGTCCAAACATGGCTACTGCTCCATCTGCTGCTGTCAATATTATATTTGATAAACGAATCGCTTTTTCAATAAAATAGTCTTCCAAAACATTGAATATTGATTCTCTTTTTGTGTCTGTTCAAAAGTTCTCGCAAAGAGAGATCTTCTGATTTCTTGGTTCATAACAAAACATACATAATATGCCAGTAAGTACACAATAAATCTTCAACAAAATGGATCATTTCATCAGTACGTTTTTGAACTGTGTTGTTGCTGAAATCAATTCTCGCGAGTATAACGTGTGCAAGCTAATGTATAATTTTTTTAACACCGCTTCAAAATTTTGCAAAATCCGTTTTTTCTATGAGTAGTTACATGTTAAATATTTCAGATTTTGAAAGTACGACAAATCTTTTACTTACATTATCAGGTTGGCTCTTTCTTAGATGATCCTCTAGTTTGAATGGTTCCTTAGCGTCATTAATCGACTTTGTAGAACAAAAGGCTTATGAGCAGATGTTCAACACTATACTGCCTATTTTTCTTAGATTATAACAAAGCCTTTGATAAAGCCAGACACATTGGATATTATGTTGGCTGTCATATTCACTATCGTGACTAGACACAGCCGACTTATCCAATTAATTACTAGCAACCTCTATTACAATCAGAAAACTGTAAGTATTGAAAGGGGTGTTAGACAAGGATGTGTACTGTCGCCTAACCCATCCAATTTATATTTAGAAGAAATAATTAAGGAAGTAATGAAAGAATCAACAGCAGGCATAAAAGTAAATCGACGGCCCATTAACAACATACTGTTTGCAGATTATCCAGTCCTAACAGCTGAGAGTAGAGGATCTGCAACAAATCATCGCTAACATAAAGATCTAGAAACTATAATTTAATAAGTTACAATATTTGGGATATGTCATTAGAGGTGAATGTTATAATCTGCTTCAAGTGATTAAACAGGGAAAAATACAAAGAAAGAGAAGCCAAGGGAAAAGATTAGAGGAGATGACACATGAAGAAGAAAATACTGCCTAAATTTATTTTTCTTCTCGGACATGTTCTCTTATAATATATATTTTAAATTAATATTAATCCAACAATAAAACACTGAAAACTTTTGGTTTCAAAACTTTCATAAAATTTATTATAATATATTATCACTATAGCTGTTTCGGCAGATTGCCTTCCTCTTTTTTTAACCATAATTTTTTTAATAGATTTATAAATTTAACAGATTTTAAATTCAGTAATACCGGATACTTAGAGAAAGGATTTAAACACAACTTGCCTCAACAAAATAATCAAAAACTTTAGAATATTTAGATGTAAAATGTGAAGTAGTCTTAATTTAAAACTGCCAACATTATCGAAAAAAGTGTCATTGCAAGATTTATTACCTTGCACAAGAACTTTTGAAAAAAAAAAGTTTTTTGAAAAAAAACCCAGTACCTTCTGCTCGATTACATATACAGGCAAGATATCAACAAAAGTAGCCAAACATATCAAAAAGAAAGGAATAACACCAGCCTTCAGAACAAACAAGAACAAGAGCCAAAAGGAAAATCAATTACACAGTGGTGTATACAAACTTAAATGTGGTGATTGTTCAAAAACTTACATCGGTCAAACTGGTAGAAAATTTAACAAATGGATATCAGTGCACAAAAGGGCTTTCAATAATAGAAAAACAGATTCTACGTACCCACTTCACCTTAAGCATTATTTTAACGACCAATTTAAAATTCTTCACATTCAAAATAAAGGCCTTAAGCTATCTTTATTAGAATCTATGAAAATTAACAAATTAAAAAATACAGACATAATTTTGAATGACCAACTTAAGACAAACAGTTCTTCTCTCCTTAAATTATTCAGTTGAACACTTTAAAGTGTAAACGCATGCCAAAAATACAACACTTGAGTCAAGCGCTCTGCCCAAACAGCTGTAGTGATAATAATATATTATAATAAATTTTGTGGAACTTTTGAAAAAAAAAAGTTTTCAGTGTTTTATTGTTAGATAAAATGAATTTCCATCAAGTAATGGTCGAATCCATCAGTTATTTAATATACTAATGTATATGGATTCACATCTAGTAGAGCTCCCATTTCTTTTCTCCTTGTCTTAGATGCCCTGCAAGTTGACATCGATCTCTGGGGTCTATATAGACCACTTTGGTAATCTATACTTCTAGAACATAACATTTATTTAGGATAATTACTTTGCCCTTAGGCAAATCACTAATGCTGAAGAACAACAAAGTTTTACAAGTGGGCGATCTATAACAGATGCAGTATTCAAAATAAAACAAATAAAAGAAAAAGCTATAGAGTTTGGCATGCCAGCGTATATTTGCTTCATTGATCTGACGAAGGCGTTTGACAGGGTTTGCCTGGGAGACATTCTAAATATATTAATAGAAAATAAAACACCGACCAACATAACAAAGATAGTCCATAACCTAAATAACAACAATGTAACCAAAGTTAGAGCAGGAGACCAATTCAATGAAAATATTTCAACACCGGGAGGAATTAGACAAGGCGACAGTTTAAGCCCCTTCTTGTTTAACCTACTCATGGGCAAAATTATAAACAAAGTGACATCTCTCAATCTCGGATACAGAATGGGCAACAAAAGAATTGGTATGGTGTGTTACGCAGATGATGCAGCAATTATTGCCGAATCAGAAGATGATCTTCAGAGACAGCTCTTTCAGTTCTTTCAAATAACCCGCCAACTAAATATGACCATTTCTATCAACAAAACTAAATGTATGACAATAGCAAAATATGCGCTCAGATGTAAGTTAGTGGTTGAGAACAGCCCCATAGAACAGGTGATGCAATTCAGATATCTGAGCATAGATATATCAAGCACACACGACCCAGTAAAGGACCTAAGGAGTCAGATCAACAAAGCATCCGCATTGTCGGGATGTCTGTGGGAGATAGTCTAGTCAAATCCGTATATGCGCAAAGATAAAAAAATTTGAATCTACAAGACTTGCATAAGACCGATCATGACATATGGCATAGAAGTGCGCGAAGATACCAACAAAATGAAACAGATGGTAAGGGTTGCCGAAATGAAAACCCTAAGAACAATAGTGGGCAAAACAAGAAGAGACATGGTGGGAAATACAAACGTCAGAGAGCAGTGCAAAATTCAAGATATTGTAAGATGGGGAAGGCAGCATAAGAGAATATGGTACAATCATGTAAGACGAATGGATGAGAATAGACTCCCAAAAATTGCCCTAGAAAACAACCCGCCCGGTTTAAGACCTCACCTAAAAGATGGAGGGATAGTTGGCAATCTACCTTCCAGGAAATTAACCAGAGGCAGCTTCAGAATTAAACAGATCCAAAGATCTTCAAGAAGTAGAAGAATAAGACTTTGTCCTTCGCTTAAACTCTACACTTAGTCCATCAAATTTTAATTATTTGTATTGTCCAAAAACACTTTTAATATAAAGATATCTAGAAACAAAAAATATTGAATTTAGTTACTTAGAAATACTTAGAATACTACTCTACTGCTATCCTTTCCAAGCATGAAATATCTCAACAATTTGATATAAAGTGTGTGCTGTAGTTAAAACAACTGCTGTTTTAACAAAGAAAATCAAACTGCCGAAATTACCAGAAGAATAAGGTTAGCGTGGGCAGGATATGGAAAACTGAGTTGGATCTTGGAAAGCACTAAAATAGAACAGTATTTGAAAACCAGAATTTACGATCAGTGTATCCTCCCTATACTCACGTATGGTTCACAGACGTGGAGTAAAGTCTAAAAGAGTAAGTCCAATATGGATAAAATAGTAAAAGCACAAAGAGCGATGGAAAGATCAATGCTCGGGGTGAGACTTATAGACAAAAAAAAACAAATAAATGGATTAGAAGCAAAACCAAAGTAAAAAACGCAGGATAACATGCTGCCAAATTAAAATGGAGCTTCGCAAGACACAATGCCCTACTGAAGGATAAGAGATGGAACCACGAAATACAACAGTAGAGGCCATGGTTAGGAAAGAGAAGCAGAGGAAGACCACAAATGAGATGGCCTGATGACATTAAGAAGATCGGAGGACACAACTGGAAGCAAGTGGCGCAAAATAGAAAATACTGGATTGATTTGGGGGAAGCCTATGTCCAAAGTTGGATTACTTAAGACTGAAGAAGAAAAAGAAGTGTGCTGTTATTTTATAATCCGTAACCAAATCTTAGAACGAATCAACACTAGAATCAACGAATGATACTACGAAAAACATACGTTAAAGATTAAAAAATGTCAACATTTGAGTGAAACAAAGAATTACAATTATAATTTCACTTAATTATATCAAAGATGTAATCTTTTATTAAGAAAAGCTTAACTGGAGGAGAGACACGGAAAAATATAATTAATATTGAAAACGACAAAATTTGGAACGAAAATCAAAGAATAGAAAGGAATTGTTCGTGGATATCACTTTATTAATATTCATTTGAAAAGGCAACATTTAAAGATAGAAAGATTTCTTTGAATATGTGATTATCGATTTAATGCAACCAAAATTAAGTTTTGTTACAATGCATTACCACATTCGGATGTTTGATATCATTTAACGACAAATAAATA
Organism: Diabrotica undecimpunctata; assembly: GCF_040954645.1. Taxonomy (NCBI): domain Eukaryota; kingdom Metazoa; phylum Arthropoda; class Insecta; order Coleoptera; family Chrysomelidae; genus Diabrotica; species Diabrotica undecimpunctata. Next base: position 129,774,029 of record NC_092809.1, on the reverse strand, counting down.
AAATCTTTCCGAAAATTCATAAATCCCATTATATTATTGTTTGTTGATATTAAACAAAAAGTAAATCTACAAATGTTTAACAATGGGTTTAATAAATTTTCCATCAAGCTATAACATAATCTGCCGGAATAATTCAAATTATTATTTTATTGTCAACAACAATTATTTATAAAAACATCCGGCATTCGTTAAAATCTAATAAATGAATTTAAGAAACAAGATCTTCAACAAATGTAACAATATAGTGTTTATAAATATGATTTTGAGACTTGTTGGTTTGGTCAGTATCAATCGCTAAAATAATTTTTGTCCAATCGTCCACCCTTTCCAAAATCTCAATAGTCAGTAACAGTGAAATCTGTTGATTGTGATTTTCTTCACGTATTTCCAAGTTTTGAAAATGCTCACGGGTAGACATTAAGCACTTCTACAGTGAGAAGAAGGTTGAGGGAATTTAGTCTAAGAGCTCGCTGACCAGCAACAGGACCTATGTTAACAGCAGCACATCGACAACGCCAACTTGAGTTTGCTAGAGACCATGAGCATTGGACGATAGAAGATTGTAAAAATGTTTTGTTTAGTGATGCGTTCAGGATGGTTCTTTATGGATCAGAAACTCTCATCAAAACGTACAGCCGACGTGGTGAACGATATGCTGCTTGTGCTCGACGACCACGGGTTGCTTTTGGAGGAGGCTCTGTAATGTTTTGGCAGGCATTTCATTCAAAGGTCGTAGTGATCTCGTATTTATTAATAGAGGAGCGTTGAAAACTCACCGATATATTACCGAAATTCTAGACGAGCATGCAATGCCTTTTGCTCGGTTTGTGGGCGAAAACTTTATTTTCATGCAAGAAAACGCGCGGCCACACGTAGCCAAGATCGTAACGCAAAACTTGGCCCGCTTAAAGCCCAGCTTTGAACCAGATTGAGCATGTTTGGGACCAACTCAAACCAAGAGTAAAAAACAGAATAAGTGCTGAAATAAATCGTGAGCAGCTTCGATTGGCGCTCATGGAAGAATGAGAAGCTTTTCCTCAAGTAAACATCCAGAATTTAATCAATTCAATGCCAAGTCGAATGAGGAGTGTAATTCAAAATAGAGGTGGGTAATATAGAATATTAAAAATCACGACTTTATTGTAATTTAAAAAAAAAAGCAGAAAAAATTTACAATGATAATTTTTAAAATTTTCCATTAAAATCATTATTTTGGAAGAAGTTTTTTTTTGACATTTGTTATTATAGAATTGATTGCATACTGCTTAACCAGGGGAACAAATCGTGAAAAAATTATAAAATGCTCAAATAGATCAACAAACTAAGTTGTGAGTCATTCCCAAATAGATGATTTATAGAAGATAATAGTTTCAGGGCAATCAATAACATGGTTTACTTTTCAGTAAAAAATTATAAAGCAGTCCTCGTACACACACAATTCGATATGCAATGCATTACCCTTTACAACCGTTCAGTATGTTTCTACAAAGTCGTTTTTTTACTTTCACTTTATTTTAAATTGAACAAAGACCAGAAACGTATAACATGAGAGCAAACTAATAATAGGTAGGTACTTATTGAAATCTAGAACGGATATGAATAAATGGCGGGTACAGAAATAATTTAAACAATCAAATGTCCATTTTAGTGAATAATAATATCAGCTAAAATATCTAAATATATGAGGCGATTCTCGTATTGTAGCAGGCTAACTTATTCCATTATTCTTTCGGAATGGGAATAATAATATCTCATTATTTTGATTTATAAGGAGCTTTAGAAAGCACAAATCACGGAAGCTTAAGGAGATCATCAAGAAGATAAAATAACTATTTTAACTTTGATTATATACGAATAGAAATTGTTGGTTTTAGATTTGAACTGGAACAATCTGAATGATTTACTGTTATGTTTAAAACTTGTATACTTTAAACGTTGAATTATTCTTCTAAAATAGCTATGATAAGGAAATTAAAGACAACGCAATCTCGAAAAGGGCAAATAATAAACTTGAAACCAGTGATAACCATATACCAATCATTTATAACAGAAAAGAGAAACACAGGTTCGAAATAAAGGTATAGGATATAAACTAGGTGACGAAATTATCTACATTAAGGAAAACAAGAAAAAAACACTGATATGATACTGACTTACTTTTTTGTGTTCAAGTAACGTGATCATTTTAAGTGTTCGGCCCAGAATCGGCCACAGTTTATTTCCCCCGGTGTTGGCCTTCTACAGGTCGTCCATCTTGCAAGGAAACGGGCATTGGTTGCACTGGAGCAGGTGCTCCATATCCTGTCGTTAGCCACACGTACATAAGGTGTCATTTTTATCGAGCTCGCCCCATCTTGCTCTGTTTGTCTTCAAAGCGGCCACGCACGATATCATTTGGTTCAGTATTACCCATTGTCTCCAGCCGCAGTTCAAACCAGTCGGTGTGTTTGGTTTCGGAAGATACCAGTCTGGAAGTTCTACGGGAACGACACTAAGAAAACTTTTCTTGGTTTTCAGCCGCAAGTCGTCGTGTGAGTGCTCTTCCTCGCCAAACATCACACGTCTGTCGTCAAATGACTGCCTGAAGCGCTAGTTATATTCCCGATTCCCGAACATTGATATAGTTTCTCTTAGAGTAGCGGAGTTTGCGAAGTACGCTGTAACGGAATGCTACCTTCAGAGCGGTCTTGTGGCAGTATACTTTATATGTAGGTGTTCTGTCCAACTTTACTCCGAGGTAAATTGGATGCTCCGCCTGGTCCAGTTGATGTCCGTTCCGTTTGCTCTTCAGCTTTCTTTTCGCTTCTATCGATCTTAGATGGAAAGAGCAGACTTGAGTTTTGGTGGTGTTAGGCTTTAGAGAGTTCCTATCATAGTAAATTGTAAGGTCTCAAAGTGCTTCCTCGAGCATGGTTTCTATCCCCTTCGCTGTACAGCCAAAGCAAGGCCGTCAGCATACAGGGAGTGCTCGGCAGTTTTAATGATTAGTTGGTCATTAGTGTAAACGTTAAACAGCATTGGTAATAATACTCCACCCTGCGCTAGGCCATTCTTCTGGATCTGTCAGTGATTTTTCTGTTAGTGTCATACGAACACCACACCTGTAATTAGTTTGTCCTGGTAACCCTGTTCTATGTGTTCAATGAGATGTAGGAGTTGGCTAGTACAGTCCTTTCCCGGTGTGAACTTAGCCTATTCGGGAACCAGACGATGCTTGAGAATTGGCTTCACCATCTCTAGTAGAATTCTTTCGTATAGTTTGTACAGGAGGCATAATAAAAAGATTGGCCTGTAGCTACTGGCGACATCGGCAGATTTGTCTGGTTTTAGCTGGGCGATAACTTTCGTTTTCCTCCAGATTTTGAGCATTTGTAGTGAAGAAACACATCAGTTAAACAGTTCTACCAGCTACCTTTTCGTGCCTGTACCAAACTTCTTGATCTGCTTCGTACATAGGTCATCCTTGCCGGCTGTCTTGCCGTTCTTTATGCATTTATAACAACTTTTAGTTCTTTTAATGTGAAAGGGCAAGCAAACACAGTTAAAGGTTAGTTGTCAGCACGGCAACATTTTTTGGTCTTTGCGGACGTGATCTCCGGATTGGTTTTTCAATAGTATTTGATGGGCGATTTGGTCTGGTATAACTTGACTAAAGGTTGTCATAGCTTTTTTATCACAGTTTAATTTCTTGCCAAGGTTTCACGCGATCTTACTGCTATGTGTCATATCCATCTTCTACAACGTCTCTATCCACTTAAGCTGCTTCCCCTCACGGTATTTATAAGTTGTTCTCCGCATTCTATGGTTTCCGACTAAAGGGGTCGGTTTCGAACAGTGTCTGATATTTACTTAGCTCAAAATAACGCAAACAGAGAGCATTATTCAATTTACACAACACATAGTAGGGACGAGGAAGCTGATACAAAGGAAAAAGGAGAAGCCTATAATAAAATCAGAACACGCATGGAAAGAGTTGCAACTAAAAACCCCTCATGACCAAGAGAACTACCAGAGCGGCTTTGGAGCAAGAAGATTAACAGTAGATCAGAATCAAATTCCACATGAATGTCGATGTATTTTCTTTACATATTTAGCATATACTTATGTGTAACTAATCTCTATTGGAACCAACAGGCTGTGGTAACATTAGATGCAAATAGTACGGATGGGCAAAATATAAGTAGAGGTGTGAGACAAGGCTGTGTACTTTCTCTATTGCTATTTAATATATACTCTGAAGAGTTATTTACTCAAGTACTTGAAAGTTGTACAGGAGGAATCAAGAAAAATGGTGAAAATTTAAATAACATTCATTTGCCGACGATCCAGTCATTATCGCTGAAAGTGAGAAAGAGTTGTAGACGCTACTAAATACAATTTGTGATGCTGAGGAACAGTTTGGTTTAATAATAAACATAGAGAAAACAAAAACCATCGTTATAAATAAGAGTTGTAGAGCTACAACCAGGATCCAGATAAAAGATGAAGATATTGAACAAGTGGATAAAATGAAATACTTAGGGATCTGGGTTACCGAAGATCTAAATCCGAAATTATAAATTAGATCAATAATAGTGCAATCAAGAACACCTTTTTTAAAGAGTAGGAAATTTCTGAGTAACCAAAGACTCAATCTGCAAATACGTTATCGGATGGTAAAATGTTATATCCACTCTATTCTTCTTTATGGTGCCGAAGCTTGGACTGGAACTGGACGAAAGCTGGAAGCTTTTGAGATGTGGCTTTTTAAGAGCATTTTTAAAATACCATGGACTGATCATATTACGAACGAAATGGTGTTGTACAGAATGGGAAAAGACAGAGGACTTTTGACCACTAAAAGGAGAAAACAGCATATTTGGGGTACATACTTAGAAAAGTACGAGTTGTTGCAGGTGATTATGAAGGATAAAATAGAAGGAAAAGGGATTTTGGTAGACGACAAATATTCTGGCTGAAAAACATTCGCGACTGTACTGGGTTAAACACACATACGCTTTTAGGAAAAGCAAAAAATAGGGACGAATTTGCAATGGCTATGGCCAATCTTCATTAGTTGAGTCGGCACTAGAAGAATAGGAAAATTTAACTTTTTGTGTTGACTATTTGCTAAGTAATTAGCATGTGGCATTACTCCCACTTCAATGTTTTATTAAAAAATAATTTCAATATGCAAAAATATTTTATTACACTAAATATTATGCAATCTTCAAATTTAAATAGCGGAAGATTTATAAATATTTAAATGTACTTTCAAAAATAACATATTAAAGGAAACGGAAATTTTTAGTGAATAAATTTTCAACAACTTGTCAATATTATTTGGTTTCTTTCTTGTTTACTTTGTATAGTGCATAACAAAAGTGATAAAAATAAATCAAAAAAATCAATTCAAAGGCAAATCATCAAGGCAAAATATCACGAAAAACATTGAATATACTGTCTACCTTCCCTACATTCGACACCGTCACACATTTGCTCATATGTTGATAACTACAAATCAGACGTATATGTATTTTATATGAATTCAGTTAGTTTTATTACCCTTTTGGTCTGGTACCATTCTTTTCTGTTACCAGGCTTACAGTGTTTTTCAATCCCTACAGCAAGTCTTTACGATTTTCCTAGATAATAATTTTTTCATAATTCCGGGTCTATTGATTTTTTATTAATCTTTATTAAAATTAAAAATAGCCAAATAATAGAAGTTAATGTACTGGGTTATAATATTAATTTCCGTAAAATATCAGTAATAGATGCATATACAGTGTGTCCGAAAAGTATGGAATAAATTCGATATTTCCTAAATGAAAAGCCTTTTTAAAAAAATCTAAAACACGTCGATTTTTAAATTTAATGTTCTACATTTTACAATAAAATTTCATTATACAAGGTGATACACATTACAGTGATGACCTCATCGGCTCTTTTTTTAAATGTAACACCCGGTATTTTAGGACATTTTTAGATCGATAAATAGAGATGATTCCAAAAAAGTATAATACTGGGGTCTAACGGATATAATTTGAAATATATGCGCTTAGAAAATTAATTTATATTGATTTATAATATTAATAAATTATAAATAAATTATAAAAAATAACTTGAAAGTAATCCAGTAATTAATACATGACTTAATCTTAAATGTTCGAATTGTAGCCCTTGTTGTATTTGACAGTAACAAAAACGTTGTGCAAACTCTTGTAGAACCTTGTTTATGCTTTCTTGGGAAATATTGTTTATTTCTTTACGAATTCTTGTTTTTAAGTCTCCAATATTTGCAGGTTTAACATTCTTTAAATGACCCCACATAAAATAATCCAAAGGATTGAGGTCTGGTGACCTCGCTGGCCATTCAATATGTCCACGTCTTCCAATCCACCTGTTAGGAAAAATTTCGTTTAGGTACCTTCGAACATCTAAAGCATAATGCGGAGGCACACCATAATGTTGAAACCATAAATTTTTATCAAAACCTCCAAGATTTGTTGTACTGGGGAATAAATTAACTAAAGTAGGTACGAGATACCCACTTAAAAACTGAAGGTATGCTGGCTCGTTTAAATTACCTTCGAAATAGTAGGGTCCAATGATTTTATTTCTTACAATGCCTGCCCATACGTTTACCTTTTGCGGGTATTGTGTATGATGTTCCCGCATCCAGTTGGGGTTTTCTTTTGCCCAGTATCTACAATTCTGACGGTTGACCTCGCCATTTAATTTCAATGTAGCCTTATCAGAAAAAATAATATTTTGAACCAAGAGAGGGTTTCGGTGGCCATCATTATTTCGCAAAATTGTATTCTTTTATCTGGATCATCCTCGTTTAATTCCTGTACAACTGTGCATTTCACTTTTACGTACTTTGTGTACCGTTGTTTTGCAAACATCGAGATCACTACTAACCTTACAAACAGAAGTGTGCGATCTTCTTCAAAAGCAAGTAGAATATCTAATGTTGAAACATAATTTACAGAGGGACGACCTGATTTGCGTGCATTTTCAACCGTACCAGTTTCTCGAAATTTCTTTTCAATCTTACTTACTGTTGACTGCGTGATGGGTATTTCTGGATATTTATCATTAAATAAATTACACACTTCCATCTGAGTTCGCAATTTGTCTCCATACCCAATCATCATAAGCATTTCAATTCTTTGCTTTACACTCAAATTCATTTCTACTTAAAATTAATTCTAAGCAATAATACAAAACATTCACGAATTAATACAATTATTGTACTACTTAATTGTTATTAAACGTTACTAAAAATAATTACAGTTTACCAAAAACTAGAAGTAGGCTACTTTTTTACAATTGATAATAAATAATTTATTTTCTAAGCACATAGCTTTCAAATTATATCCATTAGACCCAATGATTATACTTTTTTGAAATTAGCTCATTTTTATCGATCTAAAAATGTCAATAAAATCCAGGGTGTTACATTTAAAAAAAACGATGACGTCATCACTGTAATGTGTATCACCTTGTATAACGATATTTTATTGTAAAATTATTATTAAATTTAAAAATCGACGGGTTTTAGATTTTTTTTTAAAAAGGTTTTTCATTTAGGAAATATCGAATTTATTCCATACTTTACGGACACACTGTATAAGCTCATGTGTCTACAGCTCATAGGTCTTAGAAGCACATGGCTTGAAATGTTTCTACTGCTTTTTTCCACTTTATTCTGCCCATGACCGGGTTTCCTCAGTTCATTATTTCATTTTTCAAAAAACTTTATTACTTTTTCTTCAAACCGGCCTTTTCTTATGCCTTATTCGACCTAAAATTTCATGATTTAACTATCTGACTAGTTTCTGGTTTTCCCGTAGCTCTCTAATTTCTAAATTTATTTTTATTAACTTTCCACAGTTGTTAGAGTAACCAATAAAGGTAAAATAACAATAATCTTTACGTTTATTGTTTGTGATAATTAAATAAAATCAACTAAAAATATATAAATAATATCTAAATTTTATGTTTCCTAAAGGGGCCTTCCATTTTTATATATGTACTTCGTTTTTTGATCGTTAATAATCAGTTGTCTTATGGTGCTTCGTTTTCCCCTACGATAGTTTCAATATTCTCGAAAATTCGCTTTTTATTGTTACTATTAGTACAACGAGTGAGTTTTCATTATTAGTATTTAATAATGAGACTTTCTATATAATTTCACTATTAGTACCACATCATCAACAACGACAAGAACCTGGTTGCTGTTTCCTTGCTTTCCCTCATTAATGCTGCTAAAAATTAATTAAAAAGTACACAACGGAACCCCTGTTCCAGTTCTTTTTTAACTTTAAGTTTTTATGCTAACCTAACTCTTCTGTCCTGAAGGCTATTCGTTGTTCACACAGGCCTGTCTGTCTATTTTGGGTATTACCTTGTATTCATCAACCTGTTCATTCAGCTATTTTTTATATACCTGTAGTGGATAGATTGCATGCTAAAGAGCGGCGTTACTGGGATATACAATATCATCACAGCAAGTCAGAGGCTGTCCATAGGAAGGACTCATATCTTATCCTCTGTGAAATCTGGTAATGGATGGGTTGATAGCTAGACTTGGCAACGAAACGCATTGGCTATGCGAATAATCTAGTCATCTTAGGTCATGGTAAATTTAATGGCAATACACAGATAGAATACAACAGACTCTCACTGAGCTCAAGCTTAAGCTCAAAAAATGCTAAAATCTTGAAAGGAACTACTGGAAATTTAGATTAGGTATGCTACACATGTAGCAGTTATAACGAATAACCATGTTATCGATGACTACTTTAATAGTAACCAAACGCATTCATGGAAAACTGTTGAGTTTAAAAGCAGACATTTATAACGTGGTGTTAAAGTCAACAACATCATCAGTGTATGATGGGCAAAAGGACAGTAAAAGACTGAGAGGCATACAAACAGCAATTACGAGGCACAACTGGACTTCCCTCCTCTACTCATCGATATAAGAAAGGAGGCAAGAATGATATAATATAGACTTCGAGAAACCCTGAATATAGTAATACCGAGATAACTTTTGATCATATGGTACCCATAAACCAAACTACCTTTCCAAGTAAACATCCGACTACGGAAGAAATAGAACAGAGGGAACACGCAATCCAGACTGCAGTATACCTCCGTATTCCTGGAAGAGATTTCTACAATCTGGGACTGTGCAAGAAAAATGTTAACATGAGGGCTTTCGTACATAAGCGGATCAATCCACATACAGAGCAAGCTATGAGGGCTATCGCGAGAAAAGAGCTAATAAACTCACTTGGAGAGTATCCCGGTCAAAATACTAGACATACGCCAGTAAAAAAGAAGTCATATACTTGTACTTAATTGGGCTGTTTTATGGAGACTTAAGCTGCAAATTCTGTGGCATAGAGTTTGAAAGAGTCATCCATATTTTACATGACTGCGATGCTTTAGATTGTTGACCACAAACTATTTTTGAAGCCTACCAAGTGACTCGTCCAATGTATGATAATCATCCACCCGATATGTACAAGCTGGTACAACATTTTAGAGTGGATATGGGTATGGGTAACGAGAAAAAAAAAGCAGTGTTTTGGAATGAGTATGGGTATGGGTAATAAGGAGAAAAAACAAGGTATTTGTCTAATTTTCTTCTTATGAATTTTGTGAATATTTTATAGGTTACATCTAGAAGAGTAATATCCTTATAATTCTCACACTCTACTTTTGTCTCACTTTTATCGTTGGAATATATTATTAAATCTCTCTATATTTTCCGCATTTTTATTTATTCCTAAATGTTTTAATATGTACAACTGAAAAAATGGGTAAAATAAGTTGACAAATAAAAAAAAATATTCAAATAAGGTACCTTCCGTTCTTTCTTTCTCTTTCTCTTGCTCACTCTCTCAGTATCTGTTTTTTATGCAATAAATAAATCTTTCTCTTGTTATAAGTCTTAAATAAGTTAAAGATATTCTATGTAGCTACAGTTTATGTGGACCAAATTTGAAAATCGATCATTTATTGTATATTATATTTTACAATAAAAAATTTTCAATAATTTATGAAGATATAATCTATGACAGATGAAACCCAGTTCCTAGATGAAACACAGTTTGGATTAAGGAACGCTTTGGCTACCCGTGAGGCACTCTTTGGCTTAAATCTACTAAAAATGCCGCGACCAACGTAAAGATATTTATGTAGCTTTTTTTAAAAAAATGATTATTACGAGAAGGTTTTCGATAGGGTGCAGCATGGAATGCTTTCGAACATATTAGGAACCAAAGGCATTGATGGTAGAGACCTACGTATCATAGAAAACTTGTGTTGGAAGCAGGAAGCAATCATACGAGTAGATTGAAGATTAACTGACAAATGTTACATTCAAAGAGGCGTCAGACAGGCTTTGCAAGATAAAAAAGTGAAAATCAATGGTGAACTGATTCAATGATATCTTATGCGACAGTCTCCAGAGATTTCAAGAGTTATTGGATTGTATAAATACGATAGGAAGAGACATGGTCTAAAAGTGAATGCTTCTAAGACAAAATTTATGATAGTTAGTCCCAACCTCAAGACAATTGTATCCTACAGACAGATCAACAAAACATGGAGAGAGTTACTCACTTTAAATATCGCTGATACGATCAATGGTCCAGAGGCATTTGAAATATGGTTGCATAGAAGAATGATCCAAATACCCTGAACAGCGAGGCAGACCAACGCTACTTCGTTAAATAAAGGAAATGTCGTTCGAAAGTTCTTGAAAACTATTTAAAATAAGAAAAATTTCATACCTAGGGCATGTTCTTAGAGAAGACTGGCACAGAACCCTCCAGCTTATCATGAAAGGTAAAATCAAGGAACGCAGAGGAATTTAAAGGAAGCAGATATCATGGCTAAAGAACTTTGCGAGTGAATAGAAATACGCAGTGCCAAACAACTATTTTGATTAGATGAAGACTGTGACCAGCTCGCCAATGTAATTGCTAACGTTTAGTGAGACCTACTATTGCACCAAAAGAAGAAGAATATATGACAACCTTTCTCCCTCTAACATATTTTCAATGTTGTCTCAACTTTTTGCTGTTATTACATTTTGAACCTTATTGCGATACCACACGTCACACTTTCTGTCACTGCATAATGATTGTTGTGGATTTATTTTCAATTTTTGGCTATGTTGATACATGTGCTTTGTTTATTATTGTAGAACGTGTACATTTTTTGTACGTCATCGATGACGTTTTATTTGAATTTTTCTTGACGCCGTTCACAGAGTTCGCATACTTAAAAACGTATGTGCATAGTGGAAAAAGCTACGAAACTTACGGCATATTTATGTGCTTAATAAAGATAAAATTTCTAAGAGGATAGATAGATTTTACTCAAGACTGAAAAACAAATTGCTTAATTACCACAACCATCTTCAATGTACTATTGTTTAAAGATTGAACCCAATACATCATATAAAAATAGTATGGTGTGAAAAAGAAGTAAGGAAATAGAGTAGGGACTACAGAAAAAACTATAATAGTATATGTATAGCCAGCAGATGATTATAGAAACTTCGTAGAAAGATATGTCATTCAAAAAATTAATATCCTATGAAATAAAACCAGCAATTATGAAAGAAATCAACCCAAAAATTGGCTCTTAATATATAATAATATATTATCTTGGTTTATATTACAAAATATAACTCAAAAGTGTATTAACTTTAATGTAAATATATAATGCAATATGGCAACATATGTCCTCACATCAAGTATTTTTAAATAATAAATATTTTCAACGGAAAGTCAACCAAAATTCTTATGTTTCCGCTCTAAAGTGAAAGTGTATAAAATTATTGAAAAATCATTAATATGTCATTTACTTCCAATAACATTGAACTAATTTGCCATCACAAATCAAGGTAGGTACGAAAGAATGGAAAAGAAAGAAAGATACGTTTTGGAGATTTTTGTAGTGGTAAAATTTGTAGTGAGTTTTACAATCATTAAAGTCAAAATATAAAATTTCCTCATACATACAAGAATTTTAAATTAGATAAATTATAAATATATATATGTATATATATATATATATATATATATATATATATATATATATATATATATATATATAATATCGGCGGAAATAATATTAACTATCAAAAGACGAAAACTTGAGTACTTATGACATGTGATGAGAGGGCAAAAATACGCATAGCCATGATGATTTCCAACCTTCGATAGAAGATGGAACTTAAAGAAGAAGAGATATATGTATATATATATATATATATATATATATATATATATATATATGTAATATATATTGAATTGAAAACCATATATTATGGCATTGGAGTAGTTTGAATTGGTATCAGCCCGAGTCTACTGATGAGGTGTGGAGTACACTGAAATAACTGTTATATCGCTCTATTGATACCGATTCAAACGCAAAAGGTTTGACTAATTTGTGCTCCAATGTCATAATATATGGCTTCTATTTCATCAGAGCAATAGCAGGGTGAAAGCTACTAATCTTTGCACATTTAGGCAGCCTAGAGGACAGAAAACAATTTATTATATTAACGTAAAATTTTATTCTTATTAGAGAGTACCTAATACAGAACTTCAAAACACAGAAAACTTTGGAAAATACTTATTTTTTTCATTAGACTAAACAATCTGAAATTTTAACATACGATCTCGTCATTACACATCATTCTCTATTTATAGAATTGCTGTGTGCTGTAAACGTTGTATTTGTTTTTCTTAATTTAAAGTTTCCTTGTGTTTATTTGTTTATATAAATATAAAAATATAGTATGAAGTTCATATAAATTAAAATGAAGTAAGCTAAACTATTATTATGTGAATACGTGTATATAGTAGTGCATTTGTTTATTTCAGTAAATTCTCGAAATATGAAATGAAGATGGCACTAACTACTAAAGACTTAATAGCTTTGTTAGAAGAAGACTCAATATGTGAAAATGCTGACTCACTTAATGTGGTTTATTTGCCGCCAAGATTAGATTAGAAAGTTTCTGATGTAGAAGACATTGATGATAATATTATTTGTAAAGAATCAATAAAATCGGATATTGCAGGTAAATATGAAATACAAGTGATTGGGAATTCTGACGATTCTAATTATGATATTCCTCTGAACCACAGATAAAACGTGCAAAGAAAAAGCCAGGCAAAAACAGTAAATCCAAACAGATATTCCTTCGTGCTCAGTAGTAATTCAACATCAGTCTGATTGATATTTAGACAATATAAAAGCCAACCATGAAGGCAAGTTATATATTGAAGTTTTTTCACTCTTTTTTGATAAAAAAATAATTGAGAGCATTCTATATTTTACAAATATTTATACATCGCAGAACAACCGTCACGATTTTGAAATGAATAACATAGATATAAAAAAAATTATTAGCATATGTATATTATCTCGTTTACCCTCTACTTCATGTTGATATGCATTGGTCAAAGGATGAGGATAAAGAAGTGCACATTACAAAAGAAAGCATGAGCCGACATAGATTTATATTTATAATTTATAATAGTGAAGAAACCGCTACATCAGTTTCAAACTTAGTACATGGACGTCAATCTAAATTTGCTTTACGAGATGAAACCAGATTCGACAATATTGGCCACATTACAAAAAGAGACGATAGTGCAAGAATGTAGGATATGCAAAAGTGTTTATGTCTATTTATTTATGTAAAAGGTGTAGAATGCAACTACACCCCGAATGTTTCGAAAATTTTCACCTTAAAATTTAATTTACATTTAAGATACAATATGTTCCTTTTCCCCAAAAAATGTACTGTTTTCCTCGAAAATGCGAAAAAAAATAATTTTGATTGTAAATTAGTCTTAACTTATGCGTTTTTATTCCAATCTAATAAATTAATTGTCAAATTTTTCTTTGTATATTGAGCGGCCGTTAATGGGTTTATACTATATATAAAGAATAAACTTGCCCCAAATTTACTTTACTTACCCCAAAACTATTTTAAAGATAATAATAAAGTCTATTTAATAAATATATTCCCAAGAAATAGAGCACACTACGCCTACGCACATATTTAATGTATAACGAATAAACTAAAATATCAAATTTCTCTCATTCCCATTCTTTCTAAGAACGTAAATATATATAGACCAGCAAAATATTGATAAGTTTACCGATGTTTCAAACTATTCAATGAACTTGTCTCACTATACACTCGTGAATCGCACCAATTTATATTGCTACGGGGTCAAATTTTTATGAGACCATTTTACTTTTTTACATATTTTCATGGGAGAAGGATACACAATAAAAATGACCCCGGTAAGAATTTACTGCTGTCATTTTACATAGTTGCCGCTACCGTTTAGTTCAATATGTAGATTAGTCACCTTTAATTGAAAATTGCCTAATGTTCAATAAAATCTAATGTTTACTATTCAAAATTGCAGAGGTTTTATTGGTATGACGTAAGGGTTGGATAAAGCCTGACATCCCAGAGTTGGTAACCACGACCGAGCATAAATACTCCTTCACCAGATAATATCTTACGGCTCTCACGGTGGCTGTAAATAGTGGATCTTAGCAAAAGTTAATATTAAAGCAGTGTATTTGGAAAGGACGTTGTACTAGTCCTGTTATTATCACAGCATACGCCAATGGGATTGTTGTAGACTGAATGCCTGATAACAGGTTTATATTTTGTATCGTTACTGTGTTAAATAGTTTATCTATACTCGCTATTTTTAGCTCCTTTGTTTTTTAAAAACTAGTAATACAGTAATAAATATTTTTCAAGGTATACCAATTTTAGGCTTTTTAGTTAGTAGTTTATTTTTATTATTTTAAACTTTATTATTTCCTTCTATTATATTGTTGATTCAACTTTAAAACTATTATAATTTTTTGTATTAATTGACCTTTTTGACCTTTTATTGACACTTTTCCTTGTATTTACTTTTCATTTAATCTTTTATTATTTTCAATAGTAACAATTTTCAATCCTTTCTCATTATCAATTTAAAAATACTACGCCACTGACCCCGTTAAACCTCCTGCGGTGATCTGTTAATTATTATCGTTTAGTTTTATGACAAGTTTGGTAGGGTACTGGGGTTACGCTATTGACTATTATTATGGACCCATTCTGTATTCCCCACTGTATTTTAACAAATCCTTTGAAAGGCTCCAGAGAACTATTTTGCTTCTCACTAAACTGGTATCAATGATAACTTTGCGTCTTTTATCTCGATTAGTGCTGAAAAAACTGGTTCTATACATCCTAAGGGTATTAATTATTATTTTCTACAGGTTTGAAAGAACTTTTCAAGCAAGATTTGTTTTATTAAAAGGAATCGAATTCAGTAGGGATTCAAAAACCAATATAAAATGAATTTTTTTCTAGAGATACAGGAAATATCACAACACTGAAGGAACAATAAAGTTGTTATGAATTAGACGAAAGATAATTGAAAACAAAATCTAGAATACTGCTATTATTATGTCAACTATAATAGTTCCGTGAAACTAAAAAAATATCGGACAACTATATATTACGATCCAACGTCTTGCTGACTCCTTACTTCATCTTAATTTTAGGAAATTGCATGTGTTTTATATTCGTTCTTCTCCCAACAAAATGCTTAAGTGATCAATCCATCTCTTTCGGAGACGGCCTACTTTCCGATATCCTACAAATTCTTGCTTCTTCCGTTCTGTCCATTTGTGTTCATTTTACTTTTTTTTTTGTTATCCTCACTTATTAAAATCTTTACGCAAATCGATTTTGTGTATATGGCTTATGCTGTGGCATCTTTTCCCCTTTTTCTCGAGAAAATAGAAATAAAAAACGTAAAGAAATATCTATTTTGACAAAAAATCCCTCAAGAGACATGAAAAACAATTGCAGAAAGTACGAAACATGTGATTTTGGTGATAAAAAAACAAATAGATAGATGACCAACTATTAAGTAAAAAAATAGCAACAAAATAAGAAAGAACCTAAGGATAAGACTACTGCGCTGCTATGTTTTTACTAGTTAAAGCTACTTACTCTACGGCTCCGAGATCAGGACGCTGAAACAATCAGAGATAAAAAAATAGGGGAATTTAAACGCTGGTGCAATCGTAAAATGCTGTATATATCGTGGATAGACAGAGTTACCAATATTGAAGTCATACGCAGGAAGTCGTTTAAACTTCTACAGATACAGACAGACTGCTACAGTTGATTATGGAAGGTAAAATTGAAGATAAAAGAGATAGAAGAAGGCGAACCTCATGGTAGGAAATCTGAGATAATGATTTAACTAGATATCCATCCAACTTTTTAGAGCCGCCGTAAATAAAGTGAAAATTGCTATGTTGATATTCAACCGCTGATAGAAGACGGAACTTTAGGAAGAGGACGAACGCCTAGTAGGATAGTAACAAAGAACGGAAAGTTAGGTGAGAACTATCAAAAAGAACATTTTATTTAGTATTTTCAAACTCCAAGCACGCGAGTTTTTAGTTCTGCTAGTCTACGGTATTTTGAGTTTTCTGTGACAAAATCAAATCTGAAACGCTTCGATTTTGTTCATAATATCGGCGCTTAAAATCCAAGTTTCACATCTATACAAAAGAACAGACCATACATAACATCTTGTAAACTTTTCACGAATTTCCAAATTGAATAAGTTATAAGATAATAGAAGCCTCTATTTTTGAACTGTGTTGTTTGCCTATTCAATTCTACAGCTGATTTTAAATGGCGGATCTGAATTTTGTGTAGTCCAACATCCAATGTACTTGTATCTTTGTACTGGTTTTCTTGATTACCGAATTTTTAGTCAGGTCCACCAAAGCAATTGGGATGCATGTGATGATAAGTGGACTCAGATAAGTATCAGATTCCTTTAAGCTGAGTTTATGTTGATATATATACCAACGGAAAAGGTAAAATGGAAAAGTATATATGATTGGAATCAGTCTGAGAAAAAAGAAGCACATGGATTCACAATAAGACAAGAAGAAAAGATGTAGGAAATTGGAAAAAACAAACACGTAAGTTTTCAAAATAAGGCAAGAAGAAACAGATATAGGAAATCACAAGCTAACTTAAAGCGAAGATGGTAAGACATTTAACAGAATGGAAAACGAAAATGGAGCAAACTGTGGCTATGTGGGGATGAGAATGGGCAAAATATACACAAGACCAAGAGCAAAATGGAGAAATAGCATAACCAAATTTAACGAAATACATACGATGAGGAGAATGTTTGAACGCTACAAATGAAAAAAAAACCTTGGAGAGGCATATATCAAGAAATGAAGTAGATGAAAGACAAGAAATAATTATGATGTAATAACAAGTTATAAAAGTGCCGCGATTATTGATATATTCGAGCAAAAATTAACAGTAAATCAGATGACAATTAACAACAACTATTCCATTATTAAAACTATCAATTAACGTATGAGGTACTTTAGACAAAAAAAAGTATGGAAAAAATAATAGTTGAAGGCAATGTTGGTGGTAAAAGATCTAAAGGAAGATCCCTATCGCGATGATTAGAGTAAATAAAGAACTTGACTGGTTACTCATTCTCGGAATCAAACAACAGGCACTAAAAAGATATGAATGGACTACAATAGTGTGTATAAAATGGCATAACATCACTACGTCCTTCCGTGGTAAAGGGCAGAAGAGGAGGAGAATTCTGTTATATTTTAATTATATTTACTACTTGCTAATTATTCACTAATAATAAAAATAATAGGAGAAAATATTATCAACCACTATTTATAATGCTTGTTGGTTTACAACAAGTATTCGATTGTGTAGAACACTAGGTTGTAATAAATGCAATCGCAAAACAGTTGAATGGATTATTGGTATAGAGAAACAACATAGAAAATTTACAAACATCATTCAACTGGAATAAACATACTCAAAGAAATGGAACCGGTTAAGTTAGTAAATAAGACGTGAAGAGTATCGCCATATTTTTGCTTATTGGTCACAATTCTGGATTTTTGCAAAGATAAATATTGAGAAATTTGTAAAGAAGCTAAGTTCCATCAAAAGAATGTGTGCAAAAAGAATTCGTGATAATAGTTATGCACCGCAGACCACGCAGAAACAGAAATGTATTTCAGTGTGTCCCCCCTTTCTATGTCTCTCTATACGTATACCCGTTACGTTTTCGTAACGAATCATATGCCTGTTTATTAGCACGCTAAACACAGAAGCAAAAAATATGAAAAAATAGAATTCATCATAATTTGACACTCAAGAGGAAATCAAGTAGTATAGAAGAAAAGGAAAAAACAATTTGAAGAAATTAATAACTACAGTCAAACTATCAAAATTCCATGAAAAAAGAATAACAATATTCCAATTTATATAAAGAAAAATGTATGGAATAACTGTACAGTTTCTTTGCAACATATAACCTGTGAACCAAATCTGTGATAATAACAAAAATTATTGTCGCAGTGATTTGCATAACAAACTGAAACCACGCTGGACCTAACTGTGGGGTATAATTAATTCAGCAGATTTGAGTAACTGATAGTAGTGATAGTATAAAGTGAACAGCACAAATAGCACATTTTGCATATTTTTTGTATATCATTGTGCATCGTATTTTGAAGCGAAGCTTCTATACTAGCGTTGAATTATTTTTTCTTTATAGTAAAATGATATACTGATATGATAACTCTGCCTGGGGGTTATAAGCGAGAGGACTGGGTGATTGAGTAGCTCAGAAGCCGCGTTCATGCCTAGAGCCGGCCCCAAGCCAGGATAAAAGAGGAGGGTTGATGAGCCAGGTTAGCATCCTACACATTGTAAAAGAAAACAGGGCTCAAAAAACCGATATAAAGTCTCAGAACCAGACGGAACCTAAGATGACGAACCACGCAAAGAAAAGAAAAACCAGAAGAAAAAATAAGCCCACAATCAGATTAGCAACATGGAACATTACTTCTTTCAATAACAACGACCAAGAGATAATAGTGTAGCATTTGCATTTTCCTTGATATATATTTTGAAATCCCATAACGAAGAATGTTTTCCATGTTTCTCTGCTCCTATCGTACAAGTTAAAACCCAAATAGTATTTCGTTCTTTTTACGTCGCCGAAGTTAACGTAAACCATTTGAAAGTTTGTTTATATCACGGACGCAAATTTTTCTTTGATCGAAACCGCTAAATATTCTGTGTTTCAAATAAACATTCATTGAGATCGCTGAGAAGTTTTTGCCGTAAAGAGAATTAACTCACTCTGGCGGAGACGTTGTCGTAGACAGCTGCTTCTAGCGTTTGTCCAAATTTCAAGTCGAATTTTTAAAATTTTCTGTTTTTGCCCCTTTTTTGGAAAATAAGTAGCAGTAGAGTTAATAGAAGCAGTTTAGTCAGATCAATACGTAGTTACAGTTAGAGTGAAATTTGAAATGTTGCCATTGTGTCCAGCTGTACCTACACCTGTTTTTTAAGAAGGCGAGTTTCCAAAATAATTTGTGTTCCAGTGCGCCAACTTCCTTTTGTTCGTGTTCAGAGATTTCCCATCCAGTTCTACCTCCAGAAATTTTAATAGATCCAGTTCCCGACCCCAGACATTATGCAGAGTGAAATTTAATGAAATTCGAGGTAACTTTTTGTGTTTAATTTCAAAGTAAAGACAGACATTTTTCTAATACATAATAATAATTGCTTTCATTATTTAAAAAGATAATTTTTTATTTGCAATAATTTTTTATGTGCTACAGTTTATAGCCCAGTAACATTTGTAAGTTTTTTAGAAGCCGATTTTGTAAAAAGATAGGATATATGTAAGTTTTTCTTCTTTATTATTTTGGTATAATACTATGTAACTACTAATATAGTATTTTTTGTGCCATCTGTATTTTTGTAACTGTTTGTGGTGACACAACAATAAATGTTTGATTTATTTCTCTAAACCATTTTTTTATTTATTTAAAAAAAAGTTTATATCCCCTTTTTTTAGTTTCATTTAAAAAGATATATTTTCCATTTCTAATAATTATTTCAATAGTTACAACTAGTTGTTGTAATCGTTATAAGTTAGCACCTCGAAGCGGCGTCCATTTGCAATTGCTAGAGGTCCTTCCTGTTGTTTGTTTTGCTTGTCCATTTGTCCCAAGAGATTCATATAAGTACCCCTTTGTTTCATATTTTTGTAGTTGCCCCAATCCAACCCCATTGCCATTCAACTTATCCACGACCCAGCTCTCTAAACAAACCCTGAGTGCCGTTCGCACAGTTTCGTTTATCTTGCTTGCCCTATCTCTACCCCAATAGTTTCTGTCCCCAATTTTCAACCCCCCATAATAATACCCTATGTGGTAGACAAAATATTTTCGTTACAATAGAAGAACTGATAAATAAAAACATAGACATTTGTGCAATCCAAGAAACCAAGAAGAAAGGTAAAGGCCAAAGAGGCTAATGATGAAGCGAGTGTCACGGAAGTAGCGCTACGAAATAGCGTTTTTCGTGGCGCTACTTGTACTACAGAAGCACCTTGGTAAGGCGCTGTCAACAGTTGGAAGAGTGCATTTACGCGACGAGGAGAGTCCGTTATACAACATGTAAACTTTTTCAAATTTATTTAAACCTCTAACAAGGGTATTAACTAACAGCAGTTCTATGTAATTTTTAAATATTATTATTTTTTGTTTATTTGAATCATCTATAGATTCTCCACGTGTTTATTAAAATTAAACGTGTAATTAAAATAATAAATAACTAATAAAATTACTTTATTCAATTATAAAAATATTATTTAAATAGATTGTTAATTTTTTTTTCTTTTATTTTTGTATTTCTTTTTATTTCTTATTTACATAGTGATTTGTTTAATTATATTGTTCTAACTCTTTATTTTGTTTTTCACCTACTTATTTTTTGTACTTATTTTTGTACTTGATATTTTTTTATTACCTACTGATTGTATAGTAATTAAAAATGTATCTTAAATTTTTACCCTATAAATGGGAAACTGTTGGGTAATAAAGCAATTATTATTATTATTTAAAATTATAATAATAAATAAATACAGAAAATATAGTATGAAGGTTCGCGCTAGTCTACAGTACCGCCTACTGTACCACTTTTTTTTATTTATTTTTTTTTCTAGACCACTTTTTCCTTAGAATATTCGAAACTCATTTATTCTACTAAAGATTCGCAATGAAAATAAATGAAGTTGTTGCTGGATAACACCAACTTTATTATTTTAATAAAAAGTCAGTGACTTTCAATGAATAGCTTGTTTAGCGTTGTTTATTTCACATAACCATTCGGAGTTCAAGTCATTTACATTTTTTAATCCAAGTTATACAGCAAAACAAGGTAATCGAAAATTTATTTTTAGACGTTGTTTCCTCCATTTTATATAATATTGAACTTTTAAAATAAGTTTATATAAATAATAATGGAAATGGGAAAGATAAGAACCTAAAAAAGATTATATTAAATATATCATTAAAGTGGAAATACACCTTATTAAGATTTTGGCACTGACTACTAGATAATGGGACGTAAGTTTTGAGATAATATTTTTTTATTATTTTGACTTTTGATTTAGTTACAAATGAAATAATAATATAAGAAAGAACAAGAGATTGTGAAGAAAATATATTTACCAATTAATTTTTGAAAACATGGTAATAGTCACGTCTTGTAACTGAGCGGAAAAACATGAAACATAATTTACAAAGGGCTATCTATAAACTATATTTCGCGGGTAAGCATTTCTTCTTCTTCTTTTTCTTCTTCTTCTTCTTCTTCTTATTCTTCTTCTTCTTCCTCTTTATAAGCAATTCTGCTTGCTCATTGGCGGATTAATACCTTTATGAAGGTTGTCACTCCATTCTGTTTATGTGGTTATTCCATTGTTTTTTTTTTATTTTGTGTCCATTCATTTATACACTGCACGTTACATTTTCTTCTAATGTCTTCACTTCTCTTTCGATCTCTCAGCGTATTTTCTGTAATTCTTCTCAGTACTCTCATCTCTGCCGTTTCCAGTAGCCTTTGTGTTGTGGCTGTGTCGGGACTTGTTTCTGAGGCAAATGTCATTATTGGTCTTGGTCTTACACTGGCTTTATAAATTCTTTACTTCATCTCAGTGTTAATGTGTGTGTTTCGCCATATTGTGTTATTAAGGCATCCTGCCAGTCTATTTGCTTTTTGTATTTGAGCTCTTACTTTTTTATCCAGGAATCCATAGCTAGACAGTGTAATTCCCAGGTATTTTATTTCCATTACTTATTCAATACTGATGCCACCAATTTCTATTTTACACCTGGTTGGTTCTTTGCTGACTACTATTGTTTTAGTTTTCTGAGAAGAGATTGTCATATTAAATTATTTTGCTCTTATGTTAAATCTGTGGATCAGTCTTTGCAGACTATCTTCATCTTTGGCTATTAATATTGCGTCGTCTGCGTAACAGAGTATTTTTATTTCTTTGTTTCCCATTCTGTATCCTCTTTCTTTGTTAAAGCTTTTGATGATTTTATCCATGATCAAATTGAAGAGCATGGGGCTCAATGAACCCCCTTGTCTTCTTCCGCTGCTTATTTCTGTAGGTTCTGTAAGTTGACCATCTGTTCTGACTTCCATTTTGTTGTTTTGGTAGATGTTTTCGATAGTTTTTATAATATTTAGGGAACTTCCCTATTATACAGAAGATGGATTACATCTTTAAGTCTTACTCTGTCAAACGCTTTCTGTAGGTCAATCAGACACAGAAATGCTGGTCCATTATACTCCTGTGATTTCTCAGTAATTTGCTTTATAACGAATATTGCATCTATACACGATCATCCGCTACGAAAACCCTGTTGTTCATTTCAGGGTAAGAATTTCAGGAACAAAAATAATAATTTACGATCATTCTCTAGAACAAGTAAGATATTTCAATTATCTATGGAATATATGAAATAAACCAACTAAACAAATACTTAATTAAAAATAATAAGGAAGAAAAAGTGTAGAACACCTCTTGACACAAATGCCTAAACCCTGGAATGAAGAAGCAGTAAAAGATCGTTTAATAGAAGTACATTTAATTAAATATTGTAAGGATTCCACTATCAATCAAATGTGACGAAGTCCTGAAGTCAAGGCGTTGATTTGCACTTTCCAATGACTGAAACAACGTGAGCCCTCTTCCTTCCATAGCCCCACCTTTGTCTCCTTTCGTACTTGTTTTCCTAACTTATGAACTTTTACAATGTTTTGCTTCGAAAATTACTCTAGTATGAAAATATTCACTATTTTGGATTCACTATTTTAAGAAATACGTATCCCAATTACAATACACGTATCTCGTTCCTCTGGTGCACTTAGAGGTTTCCCATCACAAGACCAAAATCTCCTATTCTACACCTAGGAACTTTTCTGCTCCTAGAAATTTTTCGGCCTTCAATTATTAGTATCAGAAAACAAAATGTATGATGATCTCTAAGAAGGAACAGCAATTTGGAAATGGTCAACCAATAGAAAAAGTAAAAACATAAACCTACCTCGGTACGAACGTCAATGAAAATTGAGTCCATTCCCTAGAAATCAAATGTAGGATAGAGAAAGCAACATCTGCATTTCAAAAAATGGCCAAGCTATTCAAATGCCACGATTTATCAGTACCCATAAAAATCAGGTTACTACAATGTTACATCTTTCCTACACTGTTGTACGGAATTAAGGATTCTATCGACGAGGAATCGTCGATGATATCCTATACCGACCACATTAAGAAGGAGGACGTTTTTTTAGGAAAACAAAAAGAAAAAGAGCTGTTAACCAAAATAAAAACAGCCAAAATTCGAATACCTCGGTCACATCATGGGGAACAGCGAAATTAATTCTACAGAGAAACGTAGAAGGAAAACAGGAACCAGGAAGGCAAAGGATTTCCTGGCTGAAAAATCTATGTACGTGGTTCAACACAACAACCACAAATCTTTTCATAGCAGCAGTTGGCAAAATACAGATTTCCACGATGGTCGCCAACCTCCGAAACGGATAGACACTATAAGAAAAAAAGAAGAATGCTATACTGCTAATGGGTACGAGGTCTTTCTTTTCTTAATCGTTGATATTAATTCTAGCTCTTTGTTTACGTTATTTAGTATTGCTTGATTCGGTATGTGTTGTGTCCATTCTGAATATTCCGAGATAAAGCCACATGTCAAAGGCTTGTAGGAGTGCAGGCCTCAGCTCCATACAAGACAGACAATAGACCAAACGTAGCATTTTATATCTTTAATTTGGACGTTTAAGCTTAGTTTTTAGTTGCAGATATCTGGATACCACTTCTCATTTAGTATCACTTTTAAGTATCTAAACCTGTGAACTTATTCTTCTTCTTCTTTGTCGAAGATGATGAAATGTTTCTCGGTCGGCAGCTGGAAGAAACAATTCCTGAACCGTTCGACTTGTCCATTGTCTAATTTTACGCAGTCAGGACAGCTGTTTTCTTCCGACCCAGCGTTTTCCTTCGATTTTGGCCTGAATGAGTAACCGGAGTAACCGATATTTAGATCCTCTCATTATATGGCCGAAGTATTGGACCTTTCTCATTTTGATGATGTTGATCAATTTTCGCTCTTTGTGCATGGTCTCTAGCACACGTTCGTTAGATATTTTGCTGTCTACGGGATTCTGAAGATGCGACGGTAACACCACAACTCGAATGCTTCTAATTTATTAAGATTTTTTATTTTTATTGTCCAGGTTGCACATCCATACAAAGCGGACCATACGTATCAGTGGGATCCAGATATCTGCATCCAGATATCGTTTAGTGATTGTAATATTTGCAATATTTAATCTGCCCAATATATTTTTTATAAGTCTTCTATTCTTTGTGTCATCAGAACGGTATTTTCAGTACATCTAATATAATAATTAATATATTTGCCGTTTATTTTTATTCCAATTTCTAGTGTTTCTTAAGATATGTATTTAAAGTATGAGTTGAAGAGCAATGGATATATGACCCAGCCTTGTCAGATGCCTTTTGGCTATCTTGGTTCCAATAAAAGCTGTGAATTACGCGGAGATCTTTTCCGTCTAGCTTCAGCTGCACCCTATCAAAACCTTCTCGTAATCTATGAAAAACAGATATACATTTTCTGGTAATCAGGGCATTTCAGAATTAGTTTGTTTTAGAAACAGAGCCTTGCTTGTCTCCAAGGCCTTTCTAAATCCAAATTGAGAGTTTCTCTCTCTCCAATGGCGCTACAGCCCAAATCGAGCCTTAACCTCCTCCAAATTATGCCACCAACCTTGCCGGTCCCGCGCCGATCTTCTCCAGGTTCTCACGGCTAGCAAATTTTGCGCATCAGCTGCCACTTCATCCTCCCATTTTTTCCGTGGCCTTCCTTTTGTCTTGCGTCCTGCATTTTTCTATCTAGGGCTCTTTTTGACAATCTTCTGGTCTTCATTCTCACTATATGACCAACCCATCGAAGTCTCTGAAGTTTAACGAATTAAAAAAAAATTGAGTCACTTATACTTATTTCACACTTTCCATCGATACAATAATTCTATATAGTCTTCAAGAATATTTTTAGTAAGTGACTCTAAGTGAGACCAAATTTTTGGCATTTGAGGAGTTAGCTTTCTTTGATCTAGCTATGAATTCAGATATAATCCATTTCTGTGATATTACAGCAATACTAGTATAGATTGGAAGAATCACCTAAGTTTTAATATGCCGTACTCTGCAGTCACCACGTTTTTGGTTTATTGGACGCTATCAGCGTACGTCCATCCAATATTCGTTTTGAAATGTGCTTGACTGCGTATACTTTTCAAGTGAGAGCTCTGTTGAGTGCAGATCTAACGTTTTTCGGTGCTTTTTTGACCTACTAGGCCGGCTCTGGACCTAAGTATTTTATTGCTGATGCTCTTCTCATCAGTTCATCAACTCTTTCATTGGTATATTCTCCGATGACCTATACGAATTTGGCGCTGTTATGTACACACCTAGTCTGGTGCTGTTATCTTCCATAATGTATACACCTACTGTATAATCAAGATAATCAAAAAATATTGATTACTCTCGAAAAATGAATCATAAATGTCCAAAATGAACTGCAACCAAAGCACCAGAAGTAAATTTTAGTTAGAAGTTAAACTTTTCGAATATCTTCATTACCATATTTAATGTTGACTCCAATTATATAATATTTTATCAATTATGTACACCATTCTGCAAAAACAGCGATAAATGTTAAGGAAGAAACATCAAAAAAAAATTGGCTACTTAATTAGTCTAGTTCCGAGACCTTTGACTCAAAAACTCGACGAGATTGTTTAATGCATTATACAATAACAGTTCTTATCTCTGGTGGCTTAGTTCGAGGTTATAATTTGATCACATTTAATTTATTTTCAAATAGGATGGCATTGAAAAATTTTGCGGAGATATCATGTATGTAGATCTCGTTAATTAGTGTTGTATAATATAAAATATATCGTGCTTTTTGTATGATCGTTAATTTATTTTCTCTAATAAAATAAAATAATTGAAAGAAATTAGCAATATGGTTTGGAAATATTTGCAAAATTAACCTGTTAATTAGATGTGCGATAAGTAATCGTTGTAATTATTACATTAAATTGGTTACTGAAACAAAAATATTACTTTACTTTACTTACTTAATCAGTAGACCCATTTGTACCTTTCGGTCTTGGGCCGTTTAAAATACAATTCATTAAATTACAATACTTGACAGTCTTCTGAGGTGTCCTAGCTCTTAACGAACTTTCTCCATTCCTTCCTATTGGATGCCATCTGTGTTGCTTCCTGCCAAGTCTTACCCTTATTCTGCAGTATCTGCGAGATGTTACTGTTCCATTCTTTAATGGGTCTTCCTCTTCTGTTCTTTCCTATTGGTTTGGCGTCCCACACTCTTTTTACTTGTCTATTATTGTCCATCCGGGTTAGATGTCCGAACCATGCCAATTTTTTCTCTTTGATTGACTCGAGTATCGGTTTGATTTTGAGTCTTTCTCTTATTTCTTCATTTCTGATTCTATCAGTTCTTTTTACTCCTATCGTTCTTCCGAGGTATTTCATCTCTGCTGCCTGAATTCTGCTCTGATTTCTTTTGTTTAATATCCAATTTTCTGCTCCATGTGTCACTATATATCGTTTTGTATATTGTCATCTTGGTCTTTGTTTATATTTCTTTGTTATTAAGGAATCCTCTATTTAGTGCTTGTAATAGTTTTCCTGTGTTTTACATTCTGTTGTTAAGATCATCCTCGATGTCTCCTTTGTTGTTGATTACTGTTCCTAAGTATTTGTATGAATTTGTCTGTATTATTTTTTGTTGGTCTATCATTACTTCTATTTGATCTTCCGTCCCTTGCTTCCTTGATATTTTCATTATCTGAGTCTTTTCTTTGTTTACGTTTAAGTTGTATTTTTTGCTTCTAGGTTCCATTTCTCTAAGTTGTTTTTCTGTTTTTGCTTAGTTTCCGCAATTAATACTATGTCGTCTGCAAATATACACATCTCAGCATTTATCATTTGCATTCTGTTCCAACCGATGCAATATTTCTTGAATGTTTTCTTACATTCTTTCACTATCTCATCTATTACATTTATGAATAGTACTGGGCTGAGACTTCCCCCTTGTCTAACTCCTTGGGTTGTTTCAAATGGTTCTGACTGTATATTTAACATTCTTACTGTATTTGTTGTTTTCATGTATATCCCTACTCTTTGTTGCTTCTATCAGTTCTTCACTTACTTGTTTCTTCTTTAGGCTTTCCCATATATCTTTTCTTTTGACTGAGTCGAATGCTTTTTCCATGTCTATAAAGCTCAGATATATTTCTTTATTTTTCTTTAAGGCTTTTTCTATTACTTGTTGCATGGTGAATATATGATCTTGTGTGTTGTGTCCTTTCCTGAATCCACTTTGTACATCCTCTAATTTATGTTCTATTTCTTTTCTAATTTTCCTTTCTATTATGGTTTCGTATACTTTTGCTGCTACACATAGTAGTGATATACCTCTATAGTTCCTACAGTCTCTTGTGTTTCCTTTCTTGTATATAGGTATAATTACTGCATTTGTCCATTCTCTGGGTATTATTTTTCTCTTCCATATTAGGTTATATATGTATAACAATTTTTCTTTTGCTTTTACTCCTATATATTTCATCATTTCTGGTGCTACTTCATCGGTTCCTGGTGCTTTTCCAATCTTTATCTTTCTTATTGCTTCTTCCAGTTCTTCTTTTTCTATAGTTTCTGGATTTTCCGTGTTTTTTATGGATACTCTCTTGTTGTGGCTTTCCTTCTCCATTGTATTCGCTTGATTTCCATTCAGTATCAGCTGAAAATGTTCCCTCCATCTTTCCATTATTGTCTTATCGTCGCTTATTACTGTTCCTTCCTTGTTCATTATTTGTTTCAGTTTCGTTTCTTTGTTGCTTCTTAGGTTTTTCAGTGTTCTGTAATATAATTTTACGTTTTCTGTGCTGTTTTCTTCCAATTTTCCCCGAATTATTTCCCAACTTTTCTTTTTCTCTTTCTTAACTATCTCTTTAACTTTTGTTCTTTGTCTCTTATAATTTTCATATTTTTGTTGTGTTTTGTCTTAGATGTATTCTTTCCATAATTTCTTCTTTTCTTTTATTTCTCTTTTCACTTCATCGTTCCACCAAGATGTTCGTTTCCCTCTGTTGTTATTTCTTGTGGTTCCACATATTGATTTAGCTGTTTTTATCATCGCATTTTTAAATACAAAAATAAAAAAAATAAAGTAATCGTTGTAATTATTACATTAAATTGGTTACTGAAACAAAAATATTAATTATTTTTAAAATTATTTGTTGTTACTTATATATGAAATACTCCGTATTTATTCTAAGATCTAACAAATAATAGTATATAGCACGTTTATTGTCCATTCTCTCTAGTTATTTCTGTAATAGGTAGCTTTTTTTAAGTGTAATATTCTTGAAACCAATGAATTGTATATAACGTATTACATCATTTTACGGTGTTTGTAATTTGGATTTTCAATTAGTATAATATTTTATATAATTACTTCATAAATTTAAGTTGAACAACCTGTATTTTATTACCTATTGTGATAATAAGAATTGCATCTGTTGACATAAGTCAATAGCTAACAGGTGGAATATCGATAAAGAAGCAGAGCTTTGTACTTTCTCCTCTTTTGTTCAATAAATAATCAGAAAAAAATGTTCTCGACAAGCCCTTGAGAATGTGTAAAAAGGAATTAAAATCAACGGGAACTTGAAGTACGAAAACGACACAGCTAGTTTATAACTGAATGTACTGTGGTGGTCCGATAAGTAACCTCCTTGGAACTGAAAAACATATTTTTCCACAAAATTCTTTTATTTTATTCCATATAGTCTCCTTTTAAGGCTGTCCTTTATAGACAGCTGTCTTATAGAGAGCCTTATAGAAGCAATGAGTGACAGCAGGATTGACCATAGGTAATTTACAATATTTACAAAAATGTCACTATGACTTAAGATACACGATAAAACCCGACCAATAAAAATAAAGTGTGGGATAATGCAAGGAGATGCTTTGTCACCGAAATTATTGATACCGGCATTAGTGTATGCCTTTAAGATGGTCAATTGAGACCACAAAGGAGTAACAATAGACGGTGAAAAGCTTAACCATATCCGTTTCGCAGATGACATTGTCCTTATCACAGATAATTTAGGAGAAGCAACAGATATGTTAAATAAATTGGAGTTTGCATGTTCGAAGGTGAGCCTCAGAATGAACTTGACCAAAACTAAGTTTATGACAAATATGGTCCCCAATAACCATTTAACGACGAATTACTTTAGCGTAGATAGCCTTTGGAAAACTGCGAGATACACTTAGGGCCAACATACCAATTAGCCTCAAAAGAAAAGTATTTGACCAATGCGTATTACCGGTCATGAACTATGGGGCGGAAACTATGACTCTAACCAAGACTACGGCTTCGAAATTAAGAGTGGTACATAGACGAATGGAACGGTCTATGCTGGGAGAGACGTTGCGGGATCAAATAAGAAACGAAGATCTGTTGTGAAATGCATAACGAAACTGAAATGGAACTGGGCAAGCCATGTAGCGAGAATGCACGAGTCACGATGGACGAGCAAAATTACAAATTGGAGGCCAAGAACAGACAAACGTAGTAGAGGAAGACCACGTACACGTAGGCCTGACGACATCAGGAGTATCATCAAAAATTGGCAACAAAGAGAGTAAAGAATGGAGAAGTTGAATAGCAGTGGACGTGATAAATGGGCCGGATGATGATGAGTCTCATTTTAGCTCAATGCAACGATTTCATCGATTTTCCAACTAGTTTATGCCGCGCCTTCCGAATAATATGATTCTGGAAGCTCTGCAAAATATGTTTTTGTTTCGTGAAATATCGAGTTATTTTTTTTATTTACGAACCATCTGTTTAGATTTTGGAGCACATAATAATCGGAGGGGGCCAAATCAGGAGGATGGGTCGGATGAGAAAGCAATTTTAAGTCCAACTATTGAATTTTTCCCATTGTCATAATACTCTGGCGAGACAGAGCATTGTCTTGGAGAAACAAACCTTTTTTTCTGTATATGGGGCAGTGTCTCACTGAGTTCCTGCTTCAATTTATCCAATAATGTGCAATAATATTGGCTATGGATAGTTTTACCTTTGTCAAGATAGTCAAGATAGATAATTAAAATTATGTATTTTTAATAAAAACATATAGTGGCCATAATGAGGATCCATGTTTTATCAAAGGTTACCAATCGACACCAAAAGTCTTAAAGATGGTGCTTCATAAGCTCCAAACACTACTGAGAAGTGGTGACACGATCATGTTTTTGTTCAATAGTCAGCACACGCGGTACCCATCGGTATGATAATTTTTTCATATTCAAAACTTCGTTCAAAATATGACTATTTTAGTGCGCTCTTGCGCTCACTAATTCTTGAACCTCTGCAAATTCACGTTTCTTCACTTGACGGTCAGTTAAAACAGGGCCGGACTGGTTCAAACAAAAGGCGCCCGACACTCTCTTCTAAGCTTTTCAAATCAATTTTTTTTAAAACCTATTGCATGTAAAGTAAACCAATTTTATTTGTGAAGCTTTTTTTTTCACTGAACTAAACCCATATCCCAAGAATTCAATGTATGGGCCAATTGGAGTATAGTAAAAAAATTGTATTTTGGCCTCGGCCACGTGATGCGGAACGAAGAAAAATATCGAATTCTTCAACTTGTTATGCAGGGTAAAGTATTTGGCAGAAGAGGACCGGGACGCCGTCGTATCTCGTGGTTGAAAAATCTCCGACAATGGTTTGGGATGACCTCAGCGGAGCTGTTTCGCAGAGCAGTCAACAAAACCATGATAGCCTTGATGATCGCCAACATCCGGACCGGATAAGGCACTGAAGAAGAAGAAGAAAAAAATTGTCTGTGGTTATATTTCTACTAGATCCTTTTTATGGATTGACCAAATCCACAATCATGTTTTCTTCGTTCAAAACGTGTTCGATAGTCATCAAAATGAATAATCCTCAAAAGTAATTGGAAATGATCTGGCGACATAGCAGCACGAATAAGTGGCAGAACATTTAATTTGCTCAATTCAGTTACATGTTCCCTATTTAATTTATGTAATTCAACTTCGATAAGAATACTATAATGGAAAATAAACCTAAATATTATAAAAACTATCGAAAACTTCTACCAAAACAACAAAATGGGAGTCAAGATAGATGGACAACTTACAGAACCTATAGAAATAGGCAGCGGCATAAGACAAGGGGATTCATTGAGCCCCATGCTCTTCAATTTAATCATGGATAAAATTATAAAAGCGTTAACAAAATAAGAGGATACAGAATGGAAAACAAAGAAATAAAAATACTCTGTTACGCAGACGACTCAATATTGATAGCCCAAGATGAAGATAGTCTGCAAAGACTGGTTCGCAGATTTAACATAAGAGCAAAAGAATTTAATATGACAATATCATCTCAGAAAACTAAAACAATAGTAGTCAGCAAAGAAATATAAAAAAAGAATGGAATAACCACATAAGCAGAAACCCGTTTCGTCAAAATAGCATTGCTGAATTGCGTGCCCTCCAAGTATAAAAACCTGGCAGGACCCTGGGCTACCTATCTCACGACATACGCCCATAGTGAAACCTCTGCCCCTACGAGTCCGACACCAAAGTGAAGGTGCCACGCAGCGTGTGCAAGTCACACCACGTGGGGGCTTCACCCTCCCCGTAGTACCTGTGTTGCGAGTACCTCACCTACCCGTTATTCCCACACCACGGGCGAATAGGCTCGGCAGGCGGAGGAATTTCCACCTCGCACGTAGACAGGTCGCCGCCGAGGATCTCTCCTCTACCACTCTTGGATCTCCCGGTGGGTACGTGCCGGGGCACCCACACCACACCACGCCTGACACAAGGTCAGGAGAGGTATGTGCGGGCCCAGCTCGTTCAACGTCACCAGGCTCTTTTGGAATGGGAGTAGAGTGGTCCCACGAGAGTCTCGTCTCGGATACTACTAAGGTAGACCGGTGACCGTGTGGCCGAAGCAACCGTGTGCGTTTCTACCAACCCGACACCTCAAGCGACGGCTCTCCACCTCCCTATTCCTACCCATTAGTCGCCTCTTACGACAGGCTGGGCTTTCTGACCCCGCCCGTATTCTTATCTCCGCGAGCCGGACGAAGCGTCAAAATAGCAAGAGATAAGTCACCAATCGGCAAAAGAAGTATCGGACGACCGCGCAAAAGATGGAGTGACAATCTTCCATAAAGGTATTAATCCGCCAATGAACAAGCAGAATTGCTTATAAAGAGGAAGAAGAACTTATATAAGTTCTTAGACAAGAACTTAACAAGTCTCTGCCTTCTTAGACAAGAAGAAGATTCTTAACTTAGATAAGAATTCCTAAAAAAGCGTCCAATTGTTCTTCTTCTTCGGTGATGAACTTAAAAATTTTTCCTGAGGCCTATTGTCAGCATTCTGAAATTTTGCTATCTGTTCAGTATTGAAGTGTTGAATTTTTCTGTTGCTTTGTCAGTAGAAAGTAGCGTAAAATATTCCTCCGGGCAGCTTGGATAGGAGCATTTTGCCATACAGTTGCCTCTTTGCCAGTGTATGTCAAATTCTCTTCGTCTGCAGCTGCTCTTGTTTCATCATCGTTGTCTTCCAAAGGAATTTGGCTGTTAGCTGTTGGGGATGCAATGCACTTTATCGTAAAAATAATTTTCAACAAAATATAACCATTCAAAACTTATGTAGGTACAGGTGCACCTTTTGCGTAATCTACGTATATAAAAATTGCTAGTAACATAAGGGTTAAACGCTGGAAGTGTATGCCACTTGAAGAAAAATAATCTTACCACTATATTTATTCGAAGAAAGTATCTCCCGATTAAAAAGAGTTATATTTCTTTTTTAATAAATACAAAAAATTCTATATAAATATTCCAATGGTAAAAGCTATAATTAAAAACAATACGTAAAAAATGCTAAATCTCTACAGTTCTTTGTGTTCTCCCCAAATAATTTTCGGGATGAATCAGGGCCGGAAAGGGTCCTACAGGGCGGTAGTTATGTGTGGGACCCCATACAGTTATTTATCGATCCCTGATTCTGAGAAGCGAACCCCATTTCACATAAAAGCAATGTGGCAAAATGCATTGCTCTTGAAATTCTATAGCTACATCCCCTCTGGTAAAAAGGGGATCTCGAAAATGTACCTATTCGGTTTCAGTGACGAAACCATTCATACTACAGGATTTTTTAGTTAAAAAATGATGAAATCGGTATACATTGAACAAAACATTACTTTTATTTAGTAAAACAGTGCAAAATATTGTTCTTAAATTGATCACATCTTTTAGTAACAAAGCGAAACGTTAATTTTCATAATTGCCGATAATAGGTACTAATCACCGATAATAGCCATCCTCATTTTTGTGAATATTTTTGTGTAAATGTCTTAAAATAGAAATACTGTTATTTTTATTGCTCTAATTTGAGGTACAACTTGTAGTTCTAGTTCATACTATTACATTCATTGAAGACTACAAAAGATATTGATGAAGTTCATGATATTCAAAAATCAATTCAAAGATCTTGGAAAAAAACCGAGGGTGTTTCCAAACTATACAAATAATTTGATCCCTCAGAAAAAACCTCAGCAAAAAATGGCATGTAATGTATTAAGGAAATGAAAGAAACTCGTTAACCCTTTACTGCATGAATTTTTGTTTTTTGTCAAAAATAAATTCTCAGATAAGAATTTTAATTCTATTTTTAAATAAAAATCTAGCTACGAGGAAAACTTTATTGTCAAAAAAAATTTTCGGTGCCAAATATGGAACATCATGCAACAATGTAATATTAAAGTCAAACTATTTTGAAACTACAGTATACACTATATATTATGAAACTGCAAATAAAAGTTTCTTTCTTTATTAATACACAACGGTATTGTGCATTTTGTGCACACTATATATGTTTTCCCTGTACAGCCTGGAAATTTGCATCTTGACCTAGTGCTCTCATTCCAATAGGGAAAATGATCAAGCCCATCTTTACGGATGTCTTCTTGGGGTATTTCTTTAGTGGGTCCCTTTTTTCGTTTGTTCTCGTATATCTGCTGAATGCTACTACTTGACGGTCTTCCTACTCTGTTCTGTTTAATTGGTTTTCCGGCTTTGCATAGAGTATTGGCTATTACTAGTTCGGTATCCAAAAGGGGTAAATCAAATTTCTTCGCTCTTTTGGCTAATAAGCAACAGTTCACGGCTGTCATGTCAATGAAATGAAAAAATATTCGTAAATAATATTTCTTCGACCTGATTTTTATACGATAAAATCCTAACATGGAATCAAGGAGATCTAAACCTCCCATGTAGTTGTTGTAGATAAGGACACTGTTAGGACAAGGTATCATTTTATGTATACTTTCTTGTTTGAAAAATCTTCTTTTTTCTCCCTTTGGTTTACTTCCAGCATATGTTGACATTGTAGTAACGATTTTATTATCAAACCAGGACACTACACTGACATCCACATTGTCTATATTGGCTATTGTCTCTACCATATGACCTCTGCCGCGCTTCTTCATTTCTTTCTCAGCTGGCATCACAACTCCAGGAACACGATTAAGTCTTACTGTTTTCAAAGGTAAAATGCCCTCTTTGGTCAGATATATCATAAGACGTATGCTGGTGAACCAATTGTCAAAAAACAACTTGTAATGTTGATGTTTTGGTATCGAATCTGCTAAGTCATACTAAGATTTGGTGCTCCTAGAGGTACAATATTACTCTTCTTCTATATTCTATCTTCTATCTAGGTCTTCTATCTACTGTGAAATATAAAAAAAATGGCACACCTTAATAATATCGGGGTAATCAGAAAGACGTTTTTCCTTATAGCTATTTAAAATCAAATCAATGAAATTACTATTGAAATTACTCGATAAACTCGATAAATTCATAGAATGGTCTAAAAGGAGTGGTTTTCAATTTGTTTCATCTAAAACTCGCTGCGTCATATTCTCAAAAAGACCAAAGCAAATAAAGAAAATACCTACTTTAAAACTTTGGGGTCAGACACTTGAACATGTAAAAACAATTAAGTATTTAAGTTTAATCCTGGAAGGACCATATGAAATATATTTCAGCAATTTGTCAAAAAAGACTAAACTTCTTGAAATACGAACTGGGAAGCGGGGGGTAGTACTGTACTCACATTATATAAAAATCTGATCCGCTCCAAGATCGATTATGGATGCCATGCTTACTCGTCTGCTATAACAACTCTAAAAGTTTTATACACCATTCCAAATAACGCCCTTAAAATAATATACGGTGCATTTAGAACAACTCTTGTCATAAGTCTTAAGGCCAAACAACAAAGACAGGAATTAATACTCTCATATGCAGCGAAGCGGTACTCTTTACAATGTCACAAAACCATTCACTCCTCGAATATTCAGCACGCGAAAACCCACATTCCCACCCGCAAAATCTATCCTAGCAAGATGCCAACTCCTCCTCCTTAGATAATATTTTCTCCTTATATAAATTTGGATATATTGTCAGAAAATAAGAAAGAAACCAATCGTCATCTCATTAATTCTAAATATCAAATCTTAATTTGTCAATTCTCCTCCTTGCAACAGTTATTCACCGATGGATCCAAGACGAAACATTGTGGAGCATCTGCCTTTGTAACAAAGGATGGAATAAAGAAATATAAACTAGCGGAGACTAATACTATCTTAACAGGAGATCTCTTTGCAATATATAAAGACATATGTCACGTTAAAAAATCCTGAAATTAACTTCCTAATAGACTCGCTCGATTCTCTAGCAATCATCTCTAAAATCTATTCTTCCTATCCTGTGGCCAAACTCATTAGACAAGAATTGCACAATCTAAATCACAGAAACATTGTTTTCTTGTAGGTCCCACCTCATATTGGTATTACGGGAAACGATCTGGCAGATAAATATGCACGAGAAGCCTTAGAGGTCGCAAATGTTGAGATATATCCAAAAACTATAGCGTCAGATCTCAAATCATATTTCCACAGCAAAATAGTTGACATATAGAATAGCAGATGGCACAAAAAACCAGCGAAATTACTTGAGTTAAAACCAACCAAACTTCCACTATGGTCTGATAGTTCCACCAATCGTTTTTCTCTGGTGTCCGTTATACAGTGCGGATGTTAATATTTTTCACTAACAGCCATACAGGCTGATGCGAGTTTGTAAATAAAGAAAAGTTAAGTAGGTAAAGTAGAAAGTAAAGTCAACAAAACAGCCAGAATATCGGAATATCTGTTAGATATAATCATCATCATCATCATCAACTAGCCTCTAACGTCCACTGCTGAACATAGGCCGCTCACATGCTTTTCCACTTAGGCCGATTTTGCGCCATCTAAATCCAATTTGTAGTCACTCTTTTTATGTCATCTGTCCATCTCGTTGGGGGTCGACCTCTATTTCTGTTAGCTTGTATTCGGGGTCTCCATTCCAAAATTCTTTTTGTCAACTGATCTTGCTACATGACCTGCCCACTTCCACTTTATCCTTTCAATAACGTCTGCGACTCCTGATATTTTGCGTATAGTAGCATTGGATATTCTATCACGTAGAGAAATCCCTAACATTAATCTCTCCATTGCCCTTTCCGCAACTTGTAGTTTACTCACTGTTGTTCTTGTGAGTATTAGGGTTTCTGCGCCGTAGGTCATCACTGGCAAAATACACTGATTAAATACTTTTCTTTTAAGACACATTGGAATCTTAGACCTAAAAATATCTTTCATCTTTCCAAATGCAGCCCAAGCGAGGATTATTCTTCTTTTCAGCTCGATTGTTTGGTTGTCTCGACTTATTCTGATCTCATGGCCCAAGTATTTATAGGAGTCAACTGGATCATTATCTTTGTCTTCTACTGAGATGTTTTTGTTGTGGACTAAATTTGTCATAAATTGTGTTTTTGAAAAATTTATTTTAAGACCAACTCTTTTTGTGGCAGTATGGAGTTCTTGGAACATTATCTGTTAGATATAATAAGGAAGAACAAATGCATAAGCACAGGAGACAAAAATAATAGTAAATCACACCAACAAAGAAGCCCAAAAGAAGATATGAAGAACAAGAGGGGATATATTATTATATTAATTTTTATAGCGGAACTTAAGATAAATCATTGGATATTTTCCCAAGATTCATTGAATAGAAATCTGCCTTACTAACCTAATTTCTCCTGAATATCTTTATTATTTAACTAATGTCTTAGCTTAAAATCATCTAAGGGGAATGTTTTCTTTGTTGCACAATATAAAAGACTAATTTGGCTTAAGTTTCTCTCAATTGTTTAGTCTACTTTAAATATACTTTTAGAATACACCCCTATACATATCTACACACGTGTTGCACAAACAAAAGCAAAGGGTTCTACTTCTTTGTTCTTTTCATTGGTGTACATCGTTTAATAAAACCATATTGTTTTACATAATGCCACTCGATTTCTTCGTAAAACTTTAATGTATCATTAATGATTTACTTTAGTGAGAAATAAATAGATTTATATTTAGGTCATTTTATCGTATTGTAGCGAGATTAAATAAAACGAGCGGTTCAAATTTATATAAATATATTTATTTATAGTTTACAGTTCGGTTTTCTCTTATCAGCTAACCTCACTCCTAACAACGTTACATATATATAATAAAGTTACTTTTCGAGAACATTCTGGCGTTGTCCCACCTCTAATTGTCTCCCGTCCGAAGGACGGGCGCTATTGACATGCCGACTCTAGCGTTTTCTAGATTCGTCCTTCTAAGAATTATGACGTATCGGAGATGGGCTATTTCGTTACACTGCTCCCCTCTTAAATCTGATCGTCCCGATCAGCAACTCTATATGTAGGCACAGGATGGCGGAATCTACAGGACTCTCCAGCTCTGCATGAACCCTTTAGAAAGAAATAACAGTCTACTGACTTTGAAGGATACGATCTCATCGGGTTAATGCAACACACAGTAATTCGTACGCCGGTTTCTCGGAAGATCACTTCAAGCATGCTTCTGACAATCTTCCAGTCCAGATTATCTAGTGCATGGCCTATCTTGGGTAAGGCCAAATTCTTGATGTCGTAATTGCACACAATTCTCTTCAAATTAGTTAGAGCACGCCATATATCCTCGTAGCTCGCCCTGTCTTTATACGACTTCCTGGTCACCATATACAGCAAAGATCGAGAACCATCTTCTAATCTCAGTACTCTTCCAACTTTAGGTTGCTGGTTTTTTAACTCGTCCAAACGACCGAATTTCTTATAAAATACGGATGAGATTCCGTTAGTCATCTCAAGATCTTGGGCAACACAGTGGGCTAGAGAGACGTTATGCGGAACACTAAAAAGATCCTGCTGAACTTCTGTGGTCACGCCGAATCTAGCACTCTTTCTCTCTGCGTAATTTGACATAAATTCATTAAAGCTTGGTCGCCGGTCATCTTTGATCTCGTGTTGAAGGGTTCGTGCTTCTTCTGTTTCATTTGAGCCAGCATATGGTGCAAGACGATTTATGTGAACTACTTTTGGTTTACCTTTCGGCAACTTCTTAATTCGGAATATTACGTCATTTATTTTCTTTTTAATTTCATATGGACCTTCCCATTGTCTTTGCAGTTTGGGAGACAAGCCTCGACGACGTTGCGGATTATAAAGCCAAACAAGATCACCTACTTCATAGCTTTCACTCTTACATCGAGAATCATATTGATCTTTCATTCTGTCACTGGCTATCTGGATGTGTTGTCGGGCAAGTTCATGAATGTTGTTCATTCTTAACTTCAGGCGGTCGACATAATCTTCGCTTGCAACATGTTCTTCGGAAGGTCTGCAGCCAAACTCTAGGTCGCAGGGCAAACGAACTTCACGACCTAACATCAGGCAGGTTGGAGTCTGGCCTGTAGTTTCATTCACGGCCGAGCGGTAGGCCATTAGGAATAAATGAATATGCTGGTCCCAATCTCTTTGATGTTCTGATACAACCTTGGATAGGTGTTTACCCATTGTTCGGTTCATTCTCTCCACCATTCCGTCTGATTGAGGATGCAGGGGTGTCGTTCTGGTCTTATTGACACCAATCAATTTACAAACGTTTTGGAAAAGGGTTGACTCGAAGTTTCGCCCTTGGTCGGAGTGGATCTCCAAGGGAACACCAAATCGGCTAAAGAATTCTTTAACAAGTACCTCTGCAACGGTAGCAGCTTCTTGATTTGGTATCGCATAAGCCTCAGTCCATTTCGTAAAATAATCCATGGCTACCAGGATATATTTATTTCCATCATTTGTCTCTGGAAGTGGACCTGCAATGTCGATTGCTACTCTTTCCATAGGACTACCAACATTGTACTGTCTCATGGGTGCCCTCTTTTTACCAGCTGGACCATTACTGGTTGCACACAGTTCACATTTCCGGCACCATCTTCTTACATCATCTTTACAGTTCACCCAATAGAACCGTTCTCGAACCTTTTGCAGAGTCTTCGTGATACCAAAGTGTCCACCTGATGCACCGTCATGCAACTGACGCAATACTTCTGACACTTTACTTTTAGGTACAATTAACTGAAGCTTAGTTTCTGTACCATCATCGTTCTCAAAGGTTCTATACAGAAGATCATCTTTCAGCACTAGGCAATTCCATTGGCTCCAGTAACACTTGACTTCTGGACTACATGCACTAATGTCTTGCCAAGAAGGTCTCTCACTTCGACGCATCCAATCCAATACTCTTTTTATACATGGATCATCTGCTTGAGCGTCTTGTAGCTGTTGAGGCTGCCATTGCTCATTAATGACGGTGGTTCGTCTCACGGGGCAAAGTCGTTCTTCTAATTTAAGACAGTGATTACAATTTGCACTGCACGGCCGTCTCTAAAGGGCATCAGCATTTGAATGAACTCTGCCAGCCCTGTGTTCGATCTCGTAATCATATTCTTGTAATCGTTCTAACCATCTTGCCATCTGACCCTCTGGATTACGAAATTGTAGGAGCCATTTTAGAGCAGCGTGATCCGTGCGAAGAAGAAACTTTCTGCCATACAAGTATTTATGGAAATGCTCACAAGCCTTCACTACGCCTAGCAATTCTCTTCTGGTAACGCAATAGTTTCTTTCTGGTTTTGACAAGACTTTGCTAAAGTAAGCGATGACTTTCTCCTGTCCATCTTGGATTTGGGAAAGAACAGCTCCTATTGCACTGTTGCTTGCATCGGTGTCCAACACAAATTTTCCTGCCTGTCTAGGGTAGCTTAAAATCGGTGCGCTGATCAGAGCCATTTGTAAGTGTTCAAAAGCTCTTTGACACTCTTCGCTCCATGTATATTCTTTGCCTTCTTCTGTCAACTTTGTTAATGGCTTGGAGATATTGGCAAATCCTTTGACAAAACGGCGGTAATATGTACA
The DNA here is from genome assembly GCF_040954645.1 of Diabrotica undecimpunctata. Classification (NCBI taxonomy): domain Eukaryota; kingdom Metazoa; phylum Arthropoda; class Insecta; order Coleoptera; family Chrysomelidae; genus Diabrotica; species Diabrotica undecimpunctata. Next base: position 129,732,957 of record NC_092809.1, on the reverse strand, counting down.
TAGGCCAAGAAAACTTCTAATTTCGTGTTTATCTCTTGGTACTGGCCAATCCTTAATTGCTGCAAGTTTTTCAGGATCAGCTGTTACACCATTACTTGCTACAATATGTCCCAAGTACTTCACTTCTCGTCGAAACAAGTGACATTTCTTCGGACTCAACTTCAGATTCGCTGCTCGCAATCGTTGAAAGACTTCTGTTAGATTATTGGCATGTTCATCGAAGGATCTTCCAACTACAATTACATCATCCAAATAAACCAGGCATGTTTTCCATGTTAGACCTCTTAAAACTGCATCCATTAATCTTTCAAATGTGGCCGGGGCATTACATAAACCAAAGGGCATAACTGTGAACTGCCAAAGCCCTGATCCTATCGAGAATGCGGTTTTTTCACGATCAGCTGGCTCCATGTCTACTTGCCAATATCCACTTTTCAGATCGAGTGTGGAGAACCAACGAGAACCAGAAAGTGTATCCAAAGTATCGTCTATTCTGGGCAAAGGATAACTATCTTTTTTAGTTACTGCATTGAGCTGTCGGTAGTCAATACAAAAACGTGTTGAGCCATCTTTCTTCTTTACTAGCACTACTGGTGATGTCCATGGACTATTTGATGGTTCAATTACCCCTTGTTTGTTCATATCTTTGATGATGTCTTCGGCTTCATCTCTTTTCGCAAATGGCAGTCGTCTAGGTTGTTGTCTGATTGGCTGGGCGTCTCCGGTATTAATTTTATGCTTTACTATGCTTGTTTTGCCATTATCCTTCTTATCCATGGCAAAAACATCTTGAAATTCTATCAGCATAGACTTCACTTTTTTAGTTCGTTCATCATCAAGATCTTGGCACGTTTTAATCATCGTCTCAACAAGCTCCTTTGGATACTTAGATTTCGACGGTTTCTCATTAGTATTCATGGAACAAATCGAAGCCACGGGAACACAATGTCCGATCAAAGTTCTTTTACTTAACTTAATAGCAGTTCCCTTTAAATTCATAACTCTTACAGGAACGACATCTCGAATTCTCACCAAAGCTTTTGCCGTTAGGAACTCGGCATTATTCACATCTTCGACCATCCTTAAACTTCCCTCTCGGGAGTAACCATCAGGTCTGGTCATCAAAATTTTCTCACTATTACCGGGTATTGTTACGTCACAAGTAGTTATTAAGCTGATAACATCTTCTTTGTCTTCATGAAACGGCAACTCTTCACCACTGATCTCGAGAACTCCATCTTTGACATTCAATACAGCCCCAACTTTCCTTAGTAAATCCATCCCCAATATGAACTCATCGGAGATCTCTGCAATTAATACTGTATGTTTCACTGTGGTCTGGCCAATGGATACTGACATATTAGCCTCGCCATATGTATTAATTATCTCACCAGTTGCTGTTCTAAGCTTTACTGTTGCAGGCAATAATTTAAGATGGCCTCGTACTACTTCTGGCCGTGCAATAGTTCTCGTTGCACCTGTATCTACCAAAAACGATCTACATTTATTATTGATACGACCCTCTATGTACAAGCTATGAATTCCACCTGAGGACGTAATGTTCACAGTTACTATGGGGGCTGTGTTTCTCGAGGTCGGCAGTTGCCCCTTGTTGTCGACCCGTTCTAGTTTTCCGACTGTTGTATCATTTTCTTGCAATTACGGCGAATATGACCTACGTCACCGCAATTCCAACATCTGGGCTCGCGTCTCTTCGGCATCGTGTTACGAACTACTTTTCGTACCATTTCTTCCAGACGTTCATCGTTTGGTTCGTCGCCTTCTTCGATGGTTCTTATTCGATGGCTCCGTGAAGTTTGACTAGCTGTTTCATGTTCCAAGGCAATAGCGAGCGCTTCATCCAGAACTTTTGGTCTTGCTAGTCGTAAAGCTTTCTGTAATTCACTTTCTTTTAACCCATTGACGAAGGTATCTACAGCAATTTCTTCCAAAATGTTGTCTGGTACTTCCGGATAAGCCAACCGCACTATACGAGCAACATCTGCTTCAAACTCTTGTAAATTTTCACTTGCTCGTTGAATTCTACTTCTTAGTTGCGCCTTGTAGACTTGTTGTAGATGGGCATCTCCGTAACGTTTGTCTAGTCGAGTGAACAAGGTCTGGTAACATTTTTCTTGACCCTTAGGAATCGATCTTAGGATATCTGCAGCATCACCTCGTAAAGCAGCAGTCAAGGAAACAGCTTTTTCTTGTTCTGTCCAATGATTGGCTGTCGCAATAGCTTCAAATTGTCTAAGGTATATGGACCAAGAAGACTTTCCATCAAATGGTGGCAATTTGAATCTCATATTATGTGTTGTTTCGTCTCTAGGTGATTCTTCTTTCACTACCGGATCTAAGGCTATTGTATTAACTGGTGGTAACACTTTTGTATTAGTTATCATGCTCTCTAATTGTTTGATCTTCTCTTCTACGTTGTTTACATTCTTCTGTATGTTATCGAATGTTCTTGTGACTTCTTCAAATTTGTCATTGTTTTGATTACATACTTCGTCGAATCTTCTAGACATATTTTCGAATTTCTCGTCGTTTTGTCTAGCTATTTCTTTAATAGTTTGAGACGTTTCATTAAATCTTTCATCATTCTTTCGAGAAGATTCTTCAATCATTTGAGACGTTTCATCGAATCTTTTGGAAACAGTCTCGAATTTATCATCATTTTTTTTAGAAGATTCTTCTATCATTTGAGACGTTTCATCGAATCTTTTGGAAACAGTCTCGAATTTATCATCAGTTTTTTTAGAAGATTCTTCAATTTTTTTAGAAGTTTCTTCTATCTTCATTAAAACTGCTTCTTCCGCTGACTGAACTTGGAATGTCTCTGGGTCATCTCCATTCTTGTTAAGAACATTCTTTAGTCGTTCTTGGAGGATCTTCTTGGACCCGTTGCAATCTTCATCGCGTTCTTCTAGTTGCTCCCGCAACTGTTTTACTGAGAGTTGTACTAGCAGCATCTTTCTTTAGGCACACACGTACTTTTTTAAATGTTCTTTCGTACAAAGGGCACTACCGAACTACGCGGATGTTCCCGACGAACAATACTTTTCAAAAGTTCAAAAGTCTTTTCCAAAAATCACTGCTGAATTTATTTGCAAATCTCACACCGGACACCAACTGTAGCGTGATTAAATAAAACGAGCGGTTCAAATTTATATAAATATATTTATTTATAGTTTACAGTTCGGTTTTCTCTTATCAGCTAACCTCACTCCTAACAACGTTACATATATATAATAAAGTTACTTTTCGAGAACATTCTGGCGTTGTCCCACCTCTAATTGTCTCCCGTCCGAAGGACGGGCGCTATTGACATGCCGACTCTAGCGTTTTCTAGATTCGTCCTTCTAAGAATTATGACGTATCGGAGATGGGCTATTTCGTTACAGTATTTTCCTCGATTTTACAGGATGTCTACAAGCAATATATACAAAAAAAAAGAAATTAAATTGACGAGAATCAGAAAAAAATGGAACACAATAGTATCTACAGAAAAATGTCAACGAAAACAGCACAAATTATGAAACCACGGAACAGAATCGTGTAAAGAACTACTTCTTCGGTATGTACTGTATTCGCTGCAGAAGATTGGCTTTAATCAGGGATATTTTCACTTTTGAAACATCTAGAGAGTTGCGACAAACCTTTCCTTCAAATATCTGAGCTACAATACGCGTTACTTCCAAGATTGTTCGTCTGTAGACACCAACAATTCAAAAGAGTAAATTTTTCATGCCGCCTCTACGCCCCACGCTTCCACCCCATAGTATAGTACACTCAACACGTGACTTGGAGAAGCATAGGAAGAAGACGCGTTTCCTGGTTGAAGAACCTGAGAGAGTGGTTTGGTTGTAGCTCAAGGCAATTGTTCAGAACAGCTGCCTCGAAGGTCAGAATAGCCATGATGATTGCCAACCTTCGTCGCAGAGATGGCACTTAAAGAAGAAGAACACGTGACTTAAGCAGTTCCACTTAATATGTGTTATTTTATCTACAGAACGTGTAATCTCTGTTCTGGCTCTTACAGCAATATGTGGAACACTATATTATATCTGTTAATCATAACATCGACCGCTTTATGGTGCACTGAGACCTGAGTCACTGTGATTTAGTATCACTAGGGCAGTTTTTTTAATTTCCAATTGTACGAGAAGTATAAAAAAATAATCCACAAGGAAACTGAATTCCTGTAGCTGACTGTATACCATGTATCACAAAATTTATTTAAAAATTCCTTTATAGAAGGTATAATATTAAAAACCCTATCGCGCTACATCACAGAACGTTTTCGGAATAAGTATTCCATCATCAGTGCTATCTGGATGTACATGTTAGAAGCCCCATTATTTAACTTTCTAAACTAAGATGTTTAAGTAACAACAGGAATAGATAACATGGCAATGTAAGGCTCCACTGAAGGATGCTAGTCCTGAGACGAAATGTTTAGGAGGACTTGTTGATAGCAATGTATTTAGTGGCTTAAAACATGTACATCCAGATCCATACATCCAGCACTGATGATGGAATAATAATTCCGGAAACGTTCTGTGTTCTAGTCCGATAGGGTTTTTAATATTATACCTTTTATAAAGAAATATTTAAATAAATTTTTTATAAAAAAAATAGTTAATGGTAGAGATGTAATATCTTTCATAAAAATAGGTAGGCTTAGATTGACTGGGCATGTGTCGAGATCAAATGAAAATTACCCACCCAGACGAACCCTATTAGCGGCACCACTAGAAAATATGACTCGATGTAGACCAAGACTGAGATTTAGGTATGGTGTGGAAGAGGATGCGAGGAAGATCGGCGCAGCTGATGATGATGATGACTAGGACTGTTTTTTTTTTAGTAAGTATTAAGGTTTCTGCACCGTAAGTGAACACTGGGAGCCAACATTATTTAAGACAACTTCCGTTTTAGACAAATATTTTGCGATTTGATTGAATTTATATATCGTACTTCTGTTTGCCGAAAGCTGTCCATACTAATTTTAATCGTCTTTTTAAGTTTTAAGCTGAAAGTCTCGATCTTCTTAGCATTTTACGTTACTACTCTTTCCATCTGAGCCTTTCAACTGTGTTTTCTTTTACCCAACGGTTGCGCAGTTATTTGTATTATATTTGATTCTAGTGCCCGGGCTACTGCCTTGTAGATTGTAGACGGATTTGTTTGTTTGTAGTAAGAATATGTTTTTCGCTTTTGCTTGTATATGTTATGTAGCTCAAAGTTATATCTGCTCCTTTACATTCCGATTTTACGTTTCATGTTGTTTAAAGATAGAGAGATCTTGGAGTATACAGAATATACAGAACCTTAATTCGCACTAAAATTGATTACGACATCTAAATCAGCTTGCTAAACCCTAATACGAAATCTAGACATGTTACACATTACAATCATCCGTACGTATCTAGGAGTATTCAGATCCAGCTCAAACAACCACTCTAAAATGAATTACACGAACTGATCCTTCCACTTATGTGTGTGTGTGTGTGTGTGTGTGTGTGTGTGTGTGTGTGTGTGTGTGTGTGTGTGTGTGTGTGTATGGTTGGAAATATGACTGCGGATTACTGGATCCACTTCGATGCGAACAACTGCTTTTGCCATACTCAGCTATGACTTCGGCTAAACCTAACAACTGAGTATTTTATCCTATTAATTCCAATTCATTAACACAAAATATTACTTATAAAAAATCCTCAACCTATTACTTATACAATCAAATTGCTAACAGGAAATGTCGAACTTACAAAAACATCTAATCTTCCTTCAACCATTCCACCATATGTCAAAATTTTACTCTTTGAAAAAACAGACTTATTTGCAAATTGGACAAATACAATACGCTTTATTCAACACTCAAACAATCTTTCCTAGAATTGGTTAATCCAAAGCGATTCAAAATCATTTTATATAATATGGATGCTTCCAAAGACAACAAGGGTGTTAGCTCATCAGTCACCACAATACAGACTAGCATAAAAATATATGTACTGCCTTCAAAAAGAGAGTTATGATCTGCACAGATTCATTGCCATTTATAGATAGCATCAAGAATATAGTCAGCGATCACTAAGTAGTCAATAAGATCAATAAATAAACAACTCTTACCAAGATCTAACCGCACTGCAAATTTCTGTAACTATCGCCTGGGTACTTTTACACGCCGGGATATCTGGCAACGAAAAAAAGCATACTAAGGGCCCACGCGCACTAGGGAGCCGACATTATATGAGCAGCCAATTATATCAGCCAATCGACGGCCAGTTGTCCGTTTGTTAATATGAAGCGAATATAAATGTAAAGCGATATCGACGTGGAAGGCTGGTAAATCGCCCTCGCAAATTATGTTGATAATTTCTTGCCATCGTTGTGTTTTCCCTTCTCGATCTCTGTATTCTTCAGAAGATATATCCTAAATCGCCTTTTACGTTGTGGATAGGTAACAGGCACGTTCTAGTGGCTGCCGCAGCCAGGCTGCCTCTAGGCTGCCTAGTGCGCGGGCTTCCGTAAACCATCAGGGTTTGAGTGGCTGGCTGCAATAGCCAGGCTGCCTAGTGCGCGGGGCCCTAAAAGCCTAAACAGATGCCCAACTTGTGAAAGACGTTGGAAATTATCTAAAAAATCTAGTTTTCAATAAATTGCAAATTCAATGAACACAGTCAGAAACCAGGTAGAAAACAGGCTATGCTTTAACTTCGAAGGAAACATGAATTTCAGCTTAAAAGACTTAAAAGCACATAAAAGAATTAAATAAAAAACAAAATAAAAATAAAACAAAACAAAATTTCGTCGTCGTGGATGTGAAGAGAGCTAACCCACATTTTCTTAAAAATGAGCTAACTGCAGCATCGCAATCAGAAAGAAAGATTTTATAATATAGTGAAGAGATCTAAATGAATATGTTGTTTCAAATGGTTTATATTCTATAAGTGTGTAAGGACGCTAAGTGAATTCACAATCCTTATTTTTTGAAATGAAGTGATCTATGCCACTTACCACCACCGAGTACTGAAAATATTGTCAGTAGTGAACAGAGCTTATTAGACGCTTGAGCGTAGTGTGCAAATAACAACAGACAGATAAATTATTACGGCAGTCGATTAGTCACCTTATCGTTAGCTGGGGTTTGCTGTTAAAGCAAAATCTCATGGTACTCGATTGTAACAATTATTAAATTTATTTTATTTGAAAGCTTCTTTGTCTGCGAGTAGTTATAATCGTAAGATAATTTTATTGCTGTTCATTTATATTGATATACAATTTTTATGTAATTGAGCTTAGGTTTAAGACAAGTGGGTGTACGTGTACGATCTACAGATGATAATAATATTTCTGGGTACATTGATTTGAGTGTAATATCTTGTTGCAAAGAAAAGCTTAATCAAATTAAAAACGTACAATGTCGTATTTATCACAAATAGTAATAATAAAATAATAAAATCCCAGATAATCAAAAGGAGGTAGTACGTAATCACATTAAATCACTACCGGTGATTGATTCTCACTATTGTCGAAGTTCAACCAAAAGGAAATACTTAACTTCTGGTTTATCTGAAAAACGACTTTACCAGGATTATTTAAAATACTGCGAAGAGTATCAGGAAGATGATTCAGTGTCGTTTTATTATTATAAACATACATTCAGCACCGAATTTAACTATGGTTTCCATAAACCAAAAAAAGACCAATGTAGCTTTTGCACGCAATTCACAAAAAAAAAACCGAAGACGAAAAAGAAAAACATCAAGATGAATACAATTTACATCAACTTCGAAAGAACGAGGCTAGAGAGCATAAGAAAATTGACAAAGATCGTGCTAAAATTGATAATATTTTCAGCACCTTCACTATGGATATGAAAAAGCTTTTACTGACTTCCCAATTAGAAGTGGGGCAATTATATTATAAACGGAAACTAAATACCTATAATTTTACGGTGTATAATCTCAAAACTACTGTTGCTATTAACTACATGTTGCATGCATTGAATGGTACAAAAGAAGTACAGAAGTAGCTACATGCTTATGGAACATGCTTTCTGAGCTACCATCTGAAGTGAGTGAAGTAACATTTTATTCTGATACTGTAATAGGCCAAAATAGAAATTCCCTTTTTTCTGCAATGTTTATAAAAGCTTTGTCTTCTTTTGATAATTTGCAAATTATTAATCAAAAATTCATGGAATCCGGACATTCCAAAATGGAATGCGACAGCGTTCATTCTGCGATTGAAAGTAGGGGACGAAAAATAAATATATATGTGCCTGACGGCTGGTACACAGTGGCAAGAACAGCCAAAGTAAATCACCCTCTACACGTCGTTAAGGAATTAGATTACAGTCATTTTATAGATTTTAAAACTTACAGCGAAAAATTAATTATTAACAAAACAAAGACAGTCGATGGCGATGTTATGAAGTGGCTAAATATCAAATGGCTGCAATATCGAAAAGAACACCTTGATATAATCTTCTATAAAACACAACTTAGTCAGGTAGACTTCAAACAATTGTGCATTCGTTGAAACACTCGAGTTGACAACAATGTTTTCAGTGAGGTTCCGAAACTGTATCCTTCTGCTTTAGGAATAGAGCCTAAAAACTAAAAGATCTACAAGATCTTTGTAGGTCAAGTACTAACCCAGCCAGATACCATGATTACTACCTCCGACTTTTAAAACCAATAGAGAGAATCGCTGCAGACGATTCGGAATCCAAGTAGCGATAAAATAATTTCTGTATATTCACTGTTAAATAATATTCAATGTTAAAGACTAAAAACTAAATTAAATTTATTATACTTTTGTGATATTTTTGTATCCAAAATTAAACATTTTAAGCATAATATCACCTTGTATTATTTAATTTCGTAGACTTAGATCTTTTCACACAACAAAAAACCAGTATGACTCGTGAAAAGTTATCTAGTGGTGAATGGAGCTAAGTGAACGAAACCCTTCTACCCTCATATAAATCAATGTTTTATTAGTGTTTGGTTTAGTACAAAGTAGGTAACAATTTGTTTGATAAATCCTAAAAAAATTTTAGGAATAGTTCAATGAGCAGGAAAGTTATAAGCTAAAATGTATTTTTTCCTGGACATGGTAATCTAAAATGCTCATTATCTCGAAACTGACTTTTGTTGGTTAGCTCTCTTCACATCCAAGGCGACGATTTATGTATTTATACAAATAGTACTAACATTCTGATAATAGGAAAATTTTGTCTATAAATCTACAATCAATAATAATTAAAATTTAGTCGATTTTAAAAATAAACACTGCCAAAGACATTTTTCAGGAAAAAAATTTGAAAGGCAATCAATATTTTTTAGTGCAACCGTAACCAAACTTATATTCATCTTTGTTATTTCCTTTTTATAATATTTGTATGTACTCTTAATTATGTATCTCAATTTTAATCGTCCTAGTGTCAATGACCATAAGAAATACTGATTTAAAGACAATTTAAATAAAAAATATAAAAAGATAGAGAGGATTAATTAGATTTGGTTAGGATTAATGCCATTGATCCTTATGGGAAACCGGGACTATCGACGTCTTGTAGAGTCCTAATCTTGTTTTTTGAGATAAAAATTTGTTATAACAGATATTTTGACCTATATTTGCAATTATACTTTTATTTTTTCTGATAGGTGTACTCTCTCACAGCTACGAAGTCTCGATCATTACTAGTGAGATCTTAATCAACATTCCCACCGTTGGTGTGTCTGTATTAGTAGGCATTAACTTAGTTCGACTTGTACTTTGTACACAAATGATGCACAATCAACTATTATATACAATATTTATATATAAAAGTATACTCGACAAAAGTATAGAAGAAAAGTAAAGAAGTGGTAAAAAGGAAGGTACAAAAACTGGAATTAATATAAGAGAAATAGACACATAATTAAAACACGAGAAACACAACACAGAATCCTAAATCCAAAGGTATATCATCTAATCGAAGAACAAGAAGCAGTACCTGTAGGTATTTTAACATATTTTGAATTTGTTAAATTTCTAGAGATTCTGTTATGAGTTCCGACCTGATTAGTAGTTTGTATATAACAGACAAATTATGTTTTTTTTTATTCTAATACGGTTCTTGTATACAGCAATTACCAAAGCTAAAAACGACACTGCGCCAGCCGATTTAACACAATTTATTGTTCTCATCAAATCTCGTCATTATGAAGACCCGCTATGTCCCCTTCGTGTCGGTCGTGCCATGAAACTCAACGACTACTTTTATGATGATTACAAGACTTGTACCACTTTTTTAGTAAACTCTAACGACTGAACTCGTCAACGATCTCTGGGCGAGAGATCTCTTAAAATACAGATAAAACCTTCGAAAACGCCAGTATTTCAACGTGGCAATAGTAGCCACTATTGAAATTATTAAAATTACACGTTATTAATTATGTAAAATAATCAAAAAATATGTTACGCAAAAGTGAAAGCTACGAACGAATATGTATAAAATAGTTAAAGCAACAACAAAAAAATGTAAAGATTTTGATTCCCTAATTACACCTTTCCATATGGAGGCTTAGTGGTTTTATGATCCCATAGTTTGTATATTGTTTAAAATCTTTTGCAGATACTAATATACTGCTTCTTCACTAATCTGACTGTTACATCACTTCTTCTTCTTCTTCAAGTGCCGTCTCCATCAATGGAGGTTAGCGGTTATGGTGGCAAACGTTTGTCTATCTTCAGCTGTTCTTAAGAGTTCCTCAAATCCAAGTCCTGTCCAGTTTCTGATATTACGTAACCAGGACAATTTTTTTCTTCCAATTCCTCGCTTTCCTTCTATTTTGCCTTTTATTATCAACTGAGGGATGTAGTATTTCTCGTTGCGCAACAAATGCCCTAAATAACTGGTTTTTCTTCTTCTGACTGTTCTCAATAGTTCTTTTTCTAAATTGAGTCTCGCTAGTACTTCTTCATTTGTTTTTCGTGCTGTCCAAGGAATTTTTAAAATTCTACGGTACACCCACATCTCAAATGCCTCGATTCTATTCAGGCTCTTTATTTTTAAAGTCCATGTTTCGACTCCGTAGAGAAGAACAGACCAGATAAAACATTTTACAAGTTTTAATCTCAATTTAATATTTATATGTGTATCGCAGAATAGAACGCGCATCTTAAAGAAACTATCCCTAGCTTGAGCAATTCTCGCTTTAATTTCTTGTTCTGGGTCCAGCTTGCAATTAATCCAACAGCCAAGGTATTTGTATTGGTTTACCTGTTCTAAAATATTCCCATTTATTTTTATAGGTAAGGGGATATTCTGTTTTCTTTGGATCACCATTACTTTTGTTTTTTTTTCGTTGATCTTCATTCCAAACTCTCGACAAGCATCCTTAAGGTGGTCTATAACCCTCTGTAAGTTTGTGTCTGTATCAGCCAGTAGGACAGTGTCATCTGCATATCTTATGCTAGATATTGATTCTCCATTAATTTTTATTCCTGTGGAAAGGTTTTCCAAGGCTTGCTTGAATAGTAGTTCCGAGTAAAGATTGAACAGCATAGGGGACAGTATGCATCCTTGCCTTACTCCTTTATTTATACTAATATTTCTAGATGTATGATCGTCGATCCTAATCTTGGCACTCTGCCTCCAATATAAGTTCTTAATTAGTCGGAGATCTTTGCTATCCAAGTTGATGCTCTGCAAGGAATTTAACATTTTATCACTTCACATCACTTCTATCACTATCACTATATAACATCACTTCTATAATTCTATTAAAGAAGCCTGTTCCTGTTTATCTTTGTCTTAACTCTATATAATTCTTAACTACATTTTTACAGATATATCATTCGATCCAACTGCTTCATCTGCCTCTCTTTGTTTTTGTAATGCTGAAGCAACTTCCTCGTTTATTAGTTTAGTCACGAGTGATGTTGCTATCACCGCTTGTTCTACTGCTTTTCTGTGAAATTCTTCGTTTAATAAACTATCAAACTATTTCTTTCAGCTACTTCCGAGTTTTTCGCAGTAGTATTTTATTCTCATCACGTAGATATTATTTAAAATCAGCCATCCATTAAAATAGCTAATGAACTAACTTATTGATACAGTTTTCAGCTTCATTCTTGAAGCTTCAGCTTCAACTCGATGTTACCATGGCTAAACAGGGAGTACACGTGGACACATCGCGTCTGTTGCGAGTAGCATTGTTAAGTGTCTCTGCATGTGTAAGCATTAGAAAGGAGACATCTTTTGAGAGAAGAGAGCACTTAACTGCCATAAAAAAAAAATAAAAAAAAGGAAAGATCAATGGAAAGATGGCAAGAAAAGTGGAACGGCATGTTATATGTTACCCAGTAGACTTAGATGCTGATCCCGAGCCTAAGACACTGGGTAGAATGTGGTCACTGGCGACTGGATTACTTTCTGATGCAAGGGCTCACGGGACATGAGTGTTTTAGGACATATCTTCCTAGATTCAGAAAGACAGATACAGATAAATGCCTATACTGTGAATATTCTGACATTGTTACACACACAATGCTGGAGTGTAGTAGATGGACAATGGAAAGAAACAGAATGTATAGAGAAACAGGTATTAACCCTGTGACTGTGAGAAAGATGATCGTGAAGATGACGGAAGTAAGGAGGGATGAAATAGTGTACACAAGTACATCCGAGCAGTCATTAAGAGGAAAGAAGAAGAAGAAGAGAAACACCAGCTGAACAAACGACAGAGATATGATCTAGATAAGAGAATGCAAGTGTCGTTAGGCTTGCAGCAGCTAACCCACTTTGGGAGTACCTACGGGGCGTGCTATATAAGAATATTGTCATTTATATATAAATTACAGTGATCATTATCCTAACTAATATTTTGGAAAAACTTGAATATTAACATTCAAAATGAAAAATCAATCAGTGAATAAGATACTTCAATATGAGTTTGTAGCTACTGATCCAACGAATAATCTTCGCAGACACATGTTCATAAGTACTTCAACCGACGATAATGCGACTGCTAATACTAGGATAAAAGAAAAAGAAAAAGAAGAAAGAAAGGTGCTTGGCATTGTTAGTGCGGGTAATTTTAGCACAGATGAAACCGATGAAGTCCTTGGGGATAGCGAAGAAAAGTTCGTTAGAAAGTCGAAGAAACTAATAGATTCCAGAAATGTTGACGGAAGGATGACTATCGTATCCCAAGTTGAAGGCCCAAGAGAAGCATTATATTGCAAATATAACGAGGAGTATGATTATATAGCCGTTGGATATACAGATGGTGTCATCAGGATATATCAAGCTCTTACCGGAAAACACGTGTTTACTTTAGAAGACGACGATGTGAAGAACGTTAGAGCCCCTTGAACTTGCATCAAGCACAGACCGGTTTCAAAGGTCTATCCGATTACGAATTGTTACACAGGAATATATGCTAACGGTTGCGTAAAATGCTGGAGCTATCATTTCAATCAATGTCTCTATACAATAAAAGAAAAACGGCAAACCTTCGGACTGAGCTATCATCCAAGATTCCCAAAATTTGTTACGTATGGCGATGATCTTAGAGTTCATTTTTACGACGAAGAGACCAGAACTCAAGAAAAAATTTTGGTTCCAAGCGAATTTCCAGATAAGCACGACGGCCACATGTCGAGGATTTTTGCCGCCTGTTTCCATCCCAAGAATAACTACAAATTAATCACAGGCGGATGGGACAACGTTGTCCAATTTTGGGGTCTCAGACAACCTTACGCCATAAGACACATATCCAATGTTCACATTTGCGGCGAAGGATTGGACATCAACCAGAAGGGTACAGAGATACTGACTTGCAGTTTTCAATCAGTGGACCCGTTACAGATTTGGGACTATGCCTCTGGAAAGAGAATCGTCACTTTAGAACCAGATATTTTTACGGCAAAATTGTATTGTGGAAAGTACGTGTCCAAGGATTTCATTGCCATGGGTGGTGCAGATCCCCATCTTCTCAGAATTGTTGATCTCCAAACCACAGGAACAGCTGCAAGTCTAAATTTTCTCCCAGGATCTGTATATAGCCTTGATATAGGCCCTCCAAAGAAAAAAGTTCAGGAGAAAGATCGAAAAGAACCAGAAAGCTCAAGAGTTAAAAGCGACATATCTACAGTACCAAAACTTTGCTTCACTTCTACTAAGGGTTGTATCAGGTCGACTTTTATTAGATTGCAACAACTACAAGTATGGGTTTATAAAGTGTATTCGTTCTTTTATAAGCAAATACATTATTTGTATAATAAATAAATAAGTATAAAAAAATAAATATATAAAACTACCCTCACCTACTTATACACATAAGTAGGCGAGGGTGGTTTTAGTTGGTAGGCAGGATAACAGGAAGGCATCCGTTTGCAGGACCTCCTTCTAGGGGAAAATGAGCTCGAATGAGACTCCTCTGTCCTGAATCTAACGTACGGTATAGTTATAGATGTACGGTACAGAAAGAAAAAAAAAGCTTCATGTAGAAGACGAACTAAACACTAAAGACAAACTTGGGAAAGCTCTGAAACTCAATATGATAATAGTACACAGCAAGTTAAAAGGGAGATTAGTCATCATCAATCAGCCTTTTCTTTTCCACTGTGGAACTTAGGGTTACTCTAGAATTGTTCATCTATCTTTGTTCTACGTCTCTGCTATTCAGTTATCGCAATTATCTTAAGATATTGCGATACTAGGTCCATCGTATTGAGGGTCTTCAACGTGTACTTTTAAAGATCTTGTCAAATATATGTTCTAATTAATCACTTTTTATACAGTTTTCTCTTTTCGTTATTCTAAATTTTCTTCATTTCTGAATTTTTCCTGAATTGTTTTTCAATTAAAGTATTCAATCATTTTTTTATAGTTTTATTCAAAGTACACATTTCCGTGAAGGATAAACAGCTATTATAGTTTAGACACATCATCTTCAGCATCATGCCTATTTTCGAAACTCCGGCGTCCAAGTACCGCTTCATAGCCTGTTTTGGATTGACCTAGATGTGTGTTAAGATCATCTCCTAGTATTACTTTTTCCTCTGGTGAAATATATTATACAATAATCGTTAATAGATAACCGTCTATAAATTTAATGATATTGAAATCAGCAAACTAAATAATAGAATAACTAATAGAAAAAATATTATTAAAAAATTCCATTGTCCAAGTAGTCTTGCTAAACCCATGTGCATGTATAAAGTTTGTATTTGCCGTCTCAAAGGATTTTATAAATCAGCAACATTGTCCTCACAGCTACGGCAGTTACCTGAACCTTTTATTTTGACATACACACACTTCCAGTTCCACTTCATTAGTCCCTTTCGTCCCGTCTGTTCACTTCACTTCCTAACAATTCTTGTACATGTCCGTATTATATTAATATTACCAAAGTAGGTAACAACTTCGTGGCTCAGAAACATCCGACAATGGACAGGGCTAAATTTTGAACAGCTAATAAGAACAGCTGAAGATAGAGAAGATTTTAAAATTGTAGTAGCCAACCTCCATTGAGGAGAGGGCACTTTAAGAAGAAGAAGAAGGTAACAACTCATCCAGCTATTGTAATTTTATATTGTACTACTACATTTAATACTGATATTTTTTGCTAATGGCTTTAAATGGTACGGGAATAGACTGAATATTAATTGAATTTAAAAGGAAGAAGATTAAATATTTTACAATTAAGCCAAAATACCACTGAAGAATATACAGAAAGAGAAAATAATAAAACGAGAGAAACAATGAAAAGATATTAACATACAAGACACAACATAAGAATACTTATTAAATAGGTAAAAAAAAATAAAATTCACTCTCCGAAATATATCCTTCTAATGATTAAAGTATGGCCATACTCGTAGGTATCTTCCTTCTACAAACGTGATAACACTATTGAAGTAAACCTACCAATAACATTTGAAAATTCAGAGTAAAATGGCAAATGTATCTAATGATAAAGTTAAGTTTTTAAAGGGATAAACACAAAAATTAGTCAACATGAAACAGAAAAAATATGTTACTATCTCTAAATTCTTTATGTAATATCCGGATTCTTCTGATCTTCGTCGTGTGCCCTGTCGCGGCGCTACATTTAATACTTGTTTCGGTAATATATCTTCTGTCGTTCTCTGCACAAGATGGTACCATTTCAATGGTTTAGTTCGAATTTTGTCTACGATCGTCTATTTTATGCTCTATCTTCATTATCTCCCTGATATGGTTGTTTGTTATTTGTTCTCTCCGGGATTAAACTACAGATATTCTCTAAAAATCAATTTTGTGGTTCTTATAGCATTTGCTCTGTTTTTTTTATTTATCAGGCTTCAGTGCCGTATGATAGATACTTTGAATTATGACAATATACATTGTTTGTTGGTTTCTTGTTGTTGGATCTTGTATAGTCTAAAGTACCATACTCTAATATTTCTAAACCCAAATATTTATCGCTAAAGTCACGCTTAGGCTTAAATGTATTAGAAAACTACGAAGAACCCCAAAACTTAAAAGTAGAAAACTGAAGGAAGATGATGTAGTAGAGAAACTCCAATAGAAAATATCTGAAAACCTTGATAAATTAGACACTAACATCTATGAGATCAGCAAACAATGGAAAACATTAAAAAACTGTCTCCTCGTTTTATACAAAGAGATGTTAAAAGACCCGATAAGAAAGAAAGATAATTAGATGATTGAAGAGATATTAGACATGATGGATCACCGGAGACAAACCAAGAATAAAGATAGTCACAAATACAAAATCATTAACAATGAAATCAGAAAAAGATAAGAGAGACAAAACAAACTTATTTTGAGGAAAAATGTAAAGATATAGAAGATCTTCAGAACAAATATGACTTATTCAACCTACATAAAATGGTAAAAGAAATGGCACGACTGCAAAAAAGAAACCACACTACAACTATTTTAGATATGAAACTATTGACGAAAAACTTAAACAATGGAAAGAATATATTGAAGAGCTGTTCCAAGTTGAAAGAGATACATCGTTAGAAGAAAATAAAACAAGTGAAGAAATTATAAAAGAAGAAATACTGTATGCACTAAAGAATCCAGGAAACGAAAGAAGCCCTGGACAAGATCAACTACCTATCCACATCCTTAAGATAAGAGAACATGAGTATATGGATGTTGGTAAAGCTAGTTAATAAAATTTATCAATCAAGTGACATTCATTTGTCTCACAAAAAAGAAAAAGTTAGAGAATGTAGCGACCACCGAACTATAAGTCTGATGTCTCACACACTTAAAGTGTTGTTTTAAAGCTATTTTTTTGTGACTTCTTAATATAATTTACTATTTTTACTGGGAATAAACCACAATTGAGTGAGGAAAAGAGGTAGGCCAAAGCACGACTTAAGGACCAGGTGGAAGAAAACTTACATCTTTTAAGAGTACGAAATTAAAAAACCAAGGCGAAGAATAGGAAGGAATGGAAGCTGATCCTAGAACAGGCCAAGACCCACAATGGGTTGTAGAGCCAATGATGATGATGATGATAAAATCACAATTTTACTTTAAAATAAAGTTCAGTTTTCACTTCAGAAATCGTTCTCAAAATATAAAACTTTGTTCAACAAAAATCACAACAGTATGAGATACTAGGGTGATCAACTGGGACAATATATTGTAGCAGTGAGGAAAATTAACATTAAGTAATACCTAGACCGAAAAAAATGGAGAAAAAGAAGTTTAAGAAATGAAAAAGAAGGGGAAGAAATGTTTTAAAATGACCAAATAATCCACACCAAATAAATTTTAATAATAAACATATAATTTAGTAGTATACAGAAATTGTTAAACTTAGATGCAAAGATATAGCTCTAATTAGAACAATATAAAGGAGCATAATGAAATATTCTTAACTTTAATTTTCTATATAAAATAATCACTTACCAATAGTTTCCGTCGGCTTAAAATACATCTGGATATCTTTTTCAAGAACAGCTTTGGTCCAAGACTTCTTGGCAAAAATAGGAGGATACTCATTTTGCTTTTTTACTCGCTCTAAAATATAGTTCGGTTCAGTTTCTCCTTCAAGCTTGGCATCCGGTAGCCACGGATCAGTCGGGATTAATCTAGGACCGTATTTTTGGTGCTTTGATTCCATTTTCACCGGCACATTGAATTCAACACGACCCTATCACGTTTTGTCAATACCGGAACTGTCAAAACCGTTAGAGATAGGTTGTCATGGAGATATCAAAACACATAGGCATAGCTCGTTTAATTTTCATTTACGTCATGAACGGTCATAATTGTGACTTTCATATTGGCACCAAGAAAACAAATTTTATGATTACCTAGTTGTTAATGATTAAACATCGAAAAAAAAATTCTAGAAGTCAAAACAGCGTATTCTTTTAACCAGCTCCACGTCGAGAACTTCCTAGAGAAACTGAGGTCCAATTTTATTCATCTTGGTGACCATAGGTGCAGCAATCAGCACTTCGCGAATTTTATGTTAATTATGTATTCTCATAGAAGTCATGCAGATTAGTAGTGACTTTGTTGCTGTTTTTACTTGATTTTTATTAAGTTTGTTCTTCCTTACTTAAATATGTTCAACGGTAATTTAGGGGTCATCAATTACAAACACTGATTCAAATATTAGATAATACTATAAACATTGTTAAAAAAAATGTGTTAAGTGTAAACTCTTCTATGTAACAAATAAACCAGCATTTTATTCAATATTTCCTGAGTTTTTTTAGGTTGTGAATTGGTGATGAATAAATGAAACTCTTCTGTTTTGTGTAAAACTTAAGAGGTCGCTGGTTAAATGATAATAGATAAATAATTATAAAGTAAAAATGCGATATTTTGTTTGTGAATAAATTAACGACAAATAGCAAACACAACTGTAAATAAATTAGGAAAATAACTGGTCTTACTCATTATTGATGTTTGTACAAAGAATATAGACTTACCCTTTGAAATATTTTAGTCGTTGCCAAGGAAATCTCGTTGGTACCGCGTCGGGGCGCCCGCCGACGCTCGATGGCGAGAACCTATCATACACTAGGTCAGTTTGGTTCGCTGTCTTGAGATGAAGTGTCTTGAGATTGCAGGTCAGAAAAGAATCTTTTGGCCGTTGGGTGAAAGAGGGTACATCAATAAATCACCCTAGTGTATTGTGATTTTGAATGCGATAATTTAAGTTAATTGAGACCGTAATACGAAACCGTACACACGTGTACATATTTGTGACACAGAATACAAAAGAGAAGTCAAATTCTCCGCACTTATAACATAATACATGAGACAACCAGTTTAGCAATTTTACGAAATAACAGGAAACAATATATTTTACCAAAGTCGTTAGAACAGTATTGAATTAGATAACATTACAGTACCGTAACAGAAATATTAATAGTAAAAATATGAAAAGAAATAGTACATACTTTCCCAAACATCTTCATAGAAGCTATATAAAACATGACATATATTTACATCTTAGATAATTATCTAGTTGGAGAAATGCTTTTAGTGTTTCTGTTTATTATTCTTTTTTTGTTTCTGTCATCAAAAAACTCAATTTGCAATCAATTCCTCATCATGAAGTTGATTTATGAATAAACCAAGTATTTCATTGTGATTACTGTGCAGTAGTAATGGTGTTTTTTAAAAAATGGTGCCCCCAAAATGTATGAGCTCACTATTCTCAGCTGTACACTATTTTCATTTCTTCTTCTTGTAGTGCCTATCCATTTCGGATGTTGGCAACTATCATGGCAATCTGTATTTTGCTGCTATGGCTATAACTGCTGCTCTGAAAAGATTTGTGGTTATTCTGTTGAACCACGTACGTAGATTTTTTAGTCAGGAAATCCTTCGCCTTCCTAGTCCTCGTTTTTCCTTTACTCTTCCTTGTAGAGTTAATTACAGCAACCCATATCTTTCTCTGTTCCTCATGATGTGACTGAGGTATTCGATTTTGGCTGTTTTTATTGGGGTTAACTCTCGGGGGAACCTGTAACCTCTAAAGAGCGTGTCCCCAAATGGCGGAAAGGGGAATGCCCGACCCGGTTTACCGGTGGGTAGGAGGGAAATAAAATACCTCCCGTGGACCAACAGGTAATTCACCGAATGATTGCCGGTATAAGCAATCCCCCACTTATGACCAACAGCTGCGGGCGGATGAGTTAATAAGTGAAAGGGCCACTCTTTTCTCCAAGGGATGGGAAACTGGTCCTAAAGGCGGATGAATCGAAAAATAGGTCAACGGCGTAAGGATGCAGAAGGCAACGGGGAACCACTGCATTAAAGATTCATAGAGTACCCCTAGTAAAGTCATGAATGGCAAACGACAAGTAGAGTAAACAAACTTACTGATTATGGAGCACGGAATCCAAGATCCGGCAGGAGAGTAATAACTGTAGATCACAGGGCCTCCCAGGTCGTAAACCAGAGAAATCCCTGTGCATTTAAGACATTGAAAATAGCAATCTGGAATGTCAGAACTCTATACGCAAGTGGTAAATTAGCGAACGTACTGCTTGAAATGGAAAATCTCCAAATTGATGTTTTAGGTATAAGTGACATACAGTGGCCTGGTTCAGGCAAACAAATTACAAATAATGGAACCATGTATTATTCAGGTAACAACGAGGTCAATCATCGCTATGGTGTTGCTATCTTAGTTGCAAAAAAGGTCAATTACTCTGTGAGAAGTTTTACTCCTTATTCTGATAGGATCTTATCAATACAACTTCAGTCTAAGAAAGGTATAGTAAATTTTATTCAAGTTTATGCTCATATGGCAGATAAAGATGACGACGATATCGAACTATTTTACCATGATTTGGAACAAGTCTTAAAATCAATGAAGAAACATCACACTACAATAGTAATGGGCGACTTTAATGCCAAAGTTGGCCAGGGAAGAGTGGATGGATATATGGGGGAATATGGTCTAGGAAATAGAAATGAATGTGGTGACTAGAATAATCAGAAATCAAATTGACTTTGTCCTCATTAGACAAAGATTTCGTAATTCTATACTGTCTGCCAAAACTTACCCTGGAGCAGACATCGGTTCAGACCATAACTCCAACGTAGTCACATTACGAACCAAATTGAAACTGGTTAAAAAACCCACAGAAAGTAGAATTGATATTAAGAGATTAAGGGAACCACAAACAAAGGAACAAACTGTAAAAACTCTTTCTGAAAATCTACGTGATGCCCAAGAACTGAATAAAAGTAGTTATAACATTGATCAGAAATGGGAAAATATAAAAGTAGAAATAATTAAAACAGCAAATGAAAACTTAAAACCAAAGAAAAGAAAACATAAAGACTGGATGACTGAAGAAATATTAACTGAATAAAAGTAGTTATAACATTGATCAGAAATGGGAAAATATAAAAGTAGCAATAATGAAAACAGCAAATGAAAACTTAAAACCAAAGAAAAGAAAACATAAAGACTGGATGACTGAAGAAATACTACTATTAATAAATGAAAGAAAATCATTAAAAACAAAAAATTCAATTAAATATAATGAAACTGATCTATTAATTAAAACGAGAATAAAAAAGCTAAGGAGAGAATATTACATGAGCAGTGCCAAGAACTAGAAGAAATTGAGAAAAAATAAGACTTTTTTAACATACATAAAAGAATTAGAGAATTAACAGGAATGAGAAAAAACACTTCAAACTAGGCAACTAAGAGATGAAAGTGGTGCACTTATAACAGATATAAACCAAAAAATGCAGAGATGGACACAATATATAGCACAACTTTTTGAATACAAAGAGAGAACAGAAGCACCAAAAGAATTTAGGGATGATACTGGGCCTGACATTATACGAGAAAAAATTGAATATGCAATGAAACAAGCTAAAGGTGGTAAATCTCCCGGGCCCGATGAAGTTCCTATCGAATTACTCAAAATTGTGAATACTGAATCTATTGATCTTCTTTTGGATCTATTCAATATCATATATAGAACAGTATAATACCTAAAGAATGGCTCCAATCAACATTCATACTGCTACCCAAAAAAGCCAATATAAAGGAGTGCAATGAACATCGCACCACAGCCTTAATGAGTCATGTCTTGAAATTGTTTTTAAAAGTAATTCACAATAGAATACATAAGAAATTAGATGAAGGCATAAGTAATACACAAATAGGATTTAAGAAAGGACTGGGAACACGAGATGCACTGTTTGCAGTAAGTGTTCTTTCGCAGAGATGCTTAGATATACATCAGGAAGTATATACCTGTTTCATTGATTTTGAGAAGGCATTTGACAGAGTGCAGCATAATCAACTTAAAGAAATTTTATTAAATAAAAACATAGATAGTAGAGACATTATAATCATATGTAACCTCTATTGGAACCACACAGCAAAAGTAAAAGTTGAAAATGAACTGACCGAGGATATCCAAATTCGCCATGGGGTCCGCCAACGGTGTATTTATTATTAATTAACTCCTGGAAGGCTTCATAACTGTCAACCAATACCACTATGCCATCCGCGTATCTGATATTACTGAAACATTCTCCGTTAATTCGAATTCCGTCTTCAACATCCTCTACTGCTTCTTGAAAGATTTCCTCAGAGTATATATTAAACAGCAATTGTAATAGTATACATTCCTGTCGGACCCCAAGTTTAACTTTAATATCATCGGATTGTCCTGCCTCTGTACGGATACACGATGTTTGATTCCAGTAAAGATTGCTAACTAATAATTCTTAGGTCACAGGTGTTTCTTTCAATATTTGTTAATATCTCCGTCAGCTTGTTGTATTTTACTGAACGGTTTATGGTAATCAATGAAGTATGCATAAATATTGCAATTCACATCTATACATCGTTGAAATAGCACTTGTATGCTAAAGAGAGACTCTCTCGTACCCACTGCGTTCCAAAAACCAAACTGTGTACGGCTGATTTTTAGAAATAACTTGTGGCTCATTAAACTGATGGTCCGGAAATCATTGCAGGATTTTGTTTTCTTTAGTAGAGCAATAAACGTTGACTTCAGCCATGATCTTGGTATTACTCCATTTAAATATATGTCTTTGAATATTTTTGTTAGTCTTTAAGTACCGTCTGTGTTAAATAGCTTTATGAGTTCAGCATTTGCATTGTCAGGTTCAGGGGCTTTTCCTTCTTTTACTTGTGATATTGCTTTTTCCACTTCATCTGATGTGATAGGCAAGTGGTCATTATATATGTAGGACGAAGGTTGTTCGGACCTATTATCATCAAAGAGTTCTTGTATGTATTTGGTCCATATGCATATTTCTTGATTTTAATCTGTGATGATGTTCCCCTGTTGATCTTGTATTTTGCTAGCTGTGTTGGATTTTTGAATACCAGTTTTCCACCAATTTTTTTGAACCAATTTTCTTTGGCCTTTCGTATTTCGGTTCTTATTTGTCTCTGAATATTTTTGTACATTCTTTTGTTATTCTTTGATTTTATTCTTTCTTCCATGAGTTACAGTAAATTGTCATTCATTCAACTTTTCCTCTTCTCTTTATTTTCTATTAGATGTTCTTCTCTGATCTTGTTAAAGGTTTCACATATATTCAGGAGTGATTTATCTGGATCATTATGTATGTTTGTTCCATGTTACTTAGCTTTCCTGAAAGAATCCGTGCGACTGTCTCCTTTGTTTCCATATCTTTTAGTCTTCTCATATCACATTTTTTGTTACTATTTTTTTGTAACGTTTTTTAAATCTAAACCTAAATTTACCAATAACAGGAATATGATCTGACGATATGTCAGCCCCGGGGTAACTTTTAACTAATAAGCATCCATTACAGAATCTCTTGTAATCATTATATAGGGCGCCACGCCCTTCCAGTAGGGATCTATGGAGAAGTATCACCGAGCCGGAAGCCCTTATCTCTTGCCGTGCTGCTCCACCATAGGCCGATCAGACACCAGCATATTCTAGTCTAAGCCGCAGATTCGTTTTAGAATTTTAAATTGCTGCGTTAGCCTTTTTTATTTTTCTGTACACCGAGCCAGGGCTTAAACGCACATCCACTTAAACATTCGACAGTAAAGCGAAAGAGAGTCGGCCGCCTGGCCCGCTTGGCTATCTGACCGACTTGTAATCATTATAATTTGATTCCTTATTATGTTTCCTGTTTGATCTTGCATTTAATTGTAGAAAATTTATCAACTATTGCTGAATGTATCGCTGTATATAATTTGTCTATTTACCACTTTTATTTAAAGTGTAAGTGCGAATTTGGAGACTTTTATTAGACACAGCCGACGCTGACGTCGACGTCTGACGTGGTCAGTGTAGGTTTTTTTGGTTTCCCTGGTTATTGTTTGAATGTCTGTGGCCGGTTCTGGGAGATGGTTTTCTTAGAGACCGTATATTTACTAATATTTCTGGTAGAAGTATGTGACAGGCTTCTGGGATATAGGCGACCTTCTGACATCATTCTTTAGTTCTTCTTTCCTTACCTGGGATCGGCTTCTGCAATAATTTTGCATATGCCCTATGCTTTCGCAATTAAAACGGCTTCTGTTTTCATTTTGAGATTTTTGTTGAAGATCTTGCAGTATGCTTAACATCTGGGATAAAATATGTTGTTGGTTATCTGCGGTAGTGACTTCCTCATTTGTTTTAAATCTTTTAGTTTTGGGCAAGATCTGGAAATACTTAGTGCTCCAATTAGCGTTTTGTGATGTTGTAATCGTAGAGCTTTTTGCATTTTAACAAATTAATAATTTGTTCCAAAAAATCGAATCTACGCACCAAAAAAAAAATAAAAAAACGACGAGGTACCGAGAGGGCATAAAAGTGCATACTCAAAACTCCCCTTGCTCCTAGAGTATAACATACACAGCAGTTAGAGTCATTGCATGTTTGCGCCCATTTAAATTCTTTAATAAAGCTCATGTTGATTGCGACTGGCTGAATGACAATTGTCCAAGCCAAAAGATAAAAAAGATGTTTGTGCCTATATATGAATACACAGTTTGTGTGAAAATGTATAGAATTTTTGACAAGTAGTCAAGTGTATAGACTGAAAGTCAAAGAAGTATCAAATCAGAGCCAAAATGAAAGCCCAGGAGGAAGATAGATTGATTGCCTTACGAATTATGCAGATCATGATAATGACCTTGAATAAGTGAATAAGGCGACACATGATAAAAGTCTAATGAGTAGATTGTAATATTTACAATTGAATTAAGAAAAACACGTTTTTGTATCCATAGTAAACATGTTTATAGTTCTAGTATCTATTGCATCGATAAATAGCTGTTCTAATTAATTTATTCGAAATTCGATGCGTACTCCATTATACTTTTAAATCGAGTGACTCATTTGCTCACAATGAAATTTTAGTAATTAACGAATATTAAATACAACAAAGAAAATGTGTCAGCTTTATTATTTTTAGACTTGTCAATGGATAGTTTTTTCAAGTCAAATATTATTTGCAAACAAAATATATAGCTCTAATTTAAATTAATTGCCAAGGTAGTAAAAAATAATCATTTCTAGCAAGTTATATATGCATTAATTAAATGGTTAATTATTGGAGCAAAATTATTATCTGTATTAGTCATTTTTAATTATGTGAGCACCTGTAATTCATTTACCTTTTTACTTTTAATTTTTTTACTCTGAATTTCTTAGAAAGGGGGTAAAATAAACACATCAACAATTTCTAAGAAACACAAAGTTTTTCTCTTTTTAAAAAGTGACATACTGTCACTTTTTTAATTTCAGTGCAATATGATTTGTCTACGACGAAATAATCAAATAAAAGTTAAGAAATGAACTAATTTAACGAAAATTTTTAACATAAAACTCAAAACATAAAAATCTAACAACAAATTTGTTGTTAGAAAAATGTATGAGAAAACGTGCTGACTATCCGTCGGCACTAATTCATCCTCTTGCCAACATGCACACTTTTGTGAGCAAAATCCATTCTCTCAGCAAGAGATACGTCTCTTCTTCTTCTTCTTAGCCTTTTGTCGTCCATGTTTGGACATAGGCCTCTCCCAACTCCTTTCATCGGTCTCTATCCTGAGCAACATATTTCCAATTTCTTCCGGCTATTCTTTTAATATCATCAACCCATCTCATCTGTGGTCTTCCTTTTGGTCGTTTACTTTCGTAAGGTCTCCAATGTTGTATTGTAGTATTCCAACGTTGGTCTTTTTGTCTAGCAGTGTGGCCCGCGAAGCTCCATTTAATTTTGGCAATTTTTGTTGCTATGTCCTCGACTTTTGTTTTGGATCTTACCTAGTCGTTCCTCTTTTTATCTGACAGTCGTATACCTAACATTGCTCTTTCCATTGTTCTTTCTGTTGTGGCTAGTTTATTCATGTTTGCCTTGGTTAGGGTCCAGGTTTGACATCCATATGTCATGATAGGAAGGATGCATTGGTTGAACACTTTGCTCCTCAAGTATTGGGGTATTTTGCGGTTCTTAAGTATCCAACAAAGTTTTCCAAATCCTGCCCATGCTAGTCTTGCTCTTCTAGTAATTTCCGCACATTGGTTCTCTTTGTCAAGTCTCAGGATTTGGCCTAGGTAGATATATTCCTGGATTTGTTCTATCTCACTGGCATTTATAGTTATACGTCTGGTGTCATCTGTGTTTGTCATTATTTTTGTTTTTTTCATATTTATTTTTAGGTCGACGTATTGGGAGCTGGCTGCTAGTTCCCCCATCATAATTTGCAGTTCCTCGAATGTGCTCGCTATAATCACTATGTCGTCAGCGAATCTGAGGTGGTTTAACTTGTTGCCATTAACGTTAATACCATAGGTTGACCAATTTGTAGTTTTGAAGACGTCTTCTAGGGCTAGGTTGAAAAGTTTTGGCGATATTACGTCTCCTTGTCTCACTCCTCTCTTAATGGGGATGGAATTTGTATTTTCGTCTAGTTATCATAGTTGCATTTTCATATATATTATGTATTAGTTGCCTATATCTCGAATCTATTCTACAATTATTAATAGCTTGTTCTATGGCCCACATCTCGATACTATCAAACGCCTTTTCATAGTCGACGAAGGCAAGAAATACGGGTAGTTGGTATTCATTTGCCTTCTCTATCAATATTCTTATTGTCAGCAGATGGTCTGATGTACTATACTTTGCGGAAGCCAGCCTGTTCAACCGGTTGGTAATTGTCCATTTTGTAGGTTAACCGGTTGTTAATAATTCTCATAAATAGTTTGTATACTTAACTGAGCAACGATATAGGTCTATAATTCTGTAGATCACATTTGTCCCCTTTTTTGTGTAAGAGTATTACTAGACTCTCGTTCCAGTCTTTAGGGATCTTGCTATTATGGAGACATCTATTAAATAGCTCTGTTAGTACAGGGATCGTTAATGTCTTGCTTGTTTTCAAGAGCTCGGCAATTATACCGTCGTGTCCTGGAGCTTTATTATTTTTTAGCTCTTTTAAAGTTCATTCTATTTCGAATCCCTTTATATTTGGTAGTACTTCTGATCCCACGTTTTTTATTTTTCTTTTGACGTTCTCCTTTGTTGTTTCATTAGGCTGGCCTTGCGAGCTGTACAAGGATGTGTAGAAGTCTTCGACAATATTTGTTATTTTATATTTGTCCTTCTCTTCCTTATTATTGGCATCTTTAATTTTGATGATTTTTTGAACTCCCAGTGTGGGTCTTAGACATTTTAAGCCTCTGTTGTTTTCAATGACTCGCTCTATTAAGTTCTCGTTCCATTTTTGTATGTCGCGTTTTAGTTCTTTTCTAATTGTTTTATTAAGTTCTCTGTATTATTAAGTATGGCGTTTGTTTTGCGCTAGACAGATACGTACTACGTACGATAAAATTTATCGTACGTGCTATTTAATAGCCTTAATAACCGAGCTAAACTGACCCTCAAAACTCCTTGTCATCGCCTAGAGCACATACTCACCAGGAATCCCATAAGGAAGTTCCATTCCGTACAGCCAAACTTCTACACTTGCCTGGTAACGAACTTACTGATGAGTTATGCAATGGCCTAGAATGAACTTCCATAAAATATCGCAGATTAGAGTAAGCTGCATGCCAAAAACGCTTATCTAAGAGCCGTTCCCGTCGTATATCTGGTGACAGCGGAGACGCTTCTCTCTCGAGACGAGACTTTCGACTTCCTTCCAAAAAAAGGCATCTTCAGCTTTCCCTCGCTTTGCTAGCAGCATACTGCCACTCCCCCTTTTTGCTCACGTTGCTCTATCCCTCAAAAACTCCCGCAAAAAAAAAGGGAAACCCTTTCTTGAAGAGGCACATCGCCTATGTAAGGTTCTTAACGTTCGAGACTCGATTCCCAAACAGCAGTAGTGCGGTGAACAGTAAACAGTGTAATGAAGTAATCTGGGGCTCAGGATACGGTGTCAGCTCAGAAGAACTTTGAAACAATTGCTTAAAAAGTTAGAAGTACCATGATAATTGCCAACCTCCAATCTCCAATAATGGAGATGGCATTTGAAGAAGACAAAGAAAAAAGGGAGAATAGTACCCATCACTAAAACGTCGAAGATTTCGTAAATACGTTTATTGTGAAGCACAAAAACTATTTCTCATTTTTATATGAAATATTTTGTTCATAAATTAAAAAAATCTCGTCAATATTGATAAACCAATTAGCTAAAAATTGATGAATAGTTTGCACATTTTCCATTTTCGAAATAAGTAAGAAAAGAAAAATCTTACTCACAATAAGTTTCCTTGTACCTTGGTCGACCTTATTCAGACTCTACAATTTCCAATCCATGGTCAGGTCCCCAATAAAGTTACTTAACTAATAACTATACAAAGAAAGGGACCACTTGGTAAGGATCAACATGGTCCTGGTTTGATCAAGAAGATAATATACTTAGTTCGAACCACTTTCCTTTTATCGTTATTGGTTAAGTAACTTTATCGGGAACCTGAGGTAGGTCTGGAAATTGTAGAGCCCGAAGCTGGTTATCCAAGATACAATAAAACCAATTCTTTTTTAAGTAAGATTTTTCTTACCTATGTGCAATTAAGAATTATATGTAAATGGAAATTTCAACAATAATATTTAGTATCTTTTTGTGATAATATTTAAATCATACATTAAAAAACTATATGCAAGAACAAAGCGATTATAAAACACGCTTTAAGCGATCTATAAATGTTAATTATATATTTAAAATAAATAAATAACTGCAGCTGGTCGTATTTTTTGGCTTAAATGTATAAAACAAGATAATGACGAGTTGTGTTACTTTTTCAATGTGTATTTATAATCATCTGTAACGTAACGGTGGTTGTACTGCTCTCAGCACACATATATTTAAACCAGATAACCACTTTTTTAGTTTCTTTATAGTGCCGAGATAGAAACAGAGTATACCTCCTGCACCGTTTCTATTTATATCTCAAGAACTTTGTTTTAGCTATGACTTTCTGGAAAATACGTTTTGAGATAACACGCTAGAAAGATTTGTTCAACATGGGCGAACATTTGGTCATTATTTATAAAATTAAAAGATAGAAATAGGAAGACAGAAGAGTCTTGAGTTATAAATTTTTTAATATCGTCACCACATCTGATTTGATACATTATTTTATTATTCATGTTCTTTAACCCACTCATTCATAATTTTAAGGAACATTTTTTTTCTTAGAAAAATTATTTTATTGCGAAATATTAAAAATTAACATTAGAAAATAGTACAGTAAGTACAAAAACATGAAATTTTTTCTTAAAACCTAAAAAATAGTCCGTTCACTCTAGTGGTCACTATGCACTTGCGGAATCGCGGAAGCGTCAGTTACTGGTATGAAAATGTTCAAAGCACGATGGATACAGCGGCTCGTTGCACCTTTTGCAGATGTATTTTGTTTTTCTTTTGCAAGCTTTAGAATAACATCTTTGAGCATTTGATGTATCAATTAGTTGTGGCCAGTGCCCCCAATTACTTTGTCTAATTTCAGAGGGTGCATGATGATTCGGTTTCTTCTTCTTCAAAATGGGAGGTGGTGTACCAGACAAAGGTCTAGCTCGTTTATTTTTTTTCTGCGTTACCAAATTTATTAACGTTCTGGCAATACTTTAAATTCAAACAGATCCTTTTTTGGATTTCCGTTTTTCTTGTTCAAAATCCATGCATTTACAATAAGAACATCCACAAAATGCATAAAAACTCTTATGTACCAGCGTTTGTTTCTTCTCCTTAGAAGATACAGAGCAAACAACTGGTCCATCAGGTCTACTCCTCCCATGTTTTTATTATAAAACTGAACAGAAAATGGTCTGTTCACTTCTATAGTAGTCTTAGTAGATTTACACTAGCATTTTGTTTTATTCTGAGGTTCTACTCCAGCACAATGAGATACAATGTAAATAGTTTTATTGTCTAGCCATTTAGAAACAGTTATATTGCCACCTTCAGTACTTGCAACGAATGAAGTTCCCCTACCCTCTTGTTTCATTTGTTTATGTTTTCATAACAGAATTACAATTTTGTGACCAGTATTCAATGGAAATAAGTAACTAAAATGAAATCTTATATAGGAATAATGATACGCAACGTATAGCCTCCCATATCCAAATGTCAACTTTACCTTCTCGTGTGATCTTGATTTTGATCATTCGGTGCATCCTGCTAGATAACGAGCAAGGCTCTAATGTCCGAGTGATTACCGGTATAAGCAATCTTCTACTTACGACCTAACGGCTTTGGGCGAATGATTTGGTAAGTGGCAGGGCATTCTTTTGTCCTGGGGTTGAGAAATCGGCCCCTAAGGCGCATGACTCAACAAACGGTCAACGGCATAAGAATGCAGAGGGCATAGGGGAATCACTGCGTTAAAGACTCAAGATAGAGTACCCTCAGGAAAATCATCATGGAATTTAAAAATCAATTGCAAACCGTTACTAATTATTTAGAGCGGTGGCCATGATTCGGCATGACAGGGGAAATATATTTATACCACAAGGCCTCTCAGGTCATGAACATACGAAAACCACTTGAAGAAATCCCAGAAAGAAGAAAATCTAATTTGAGAATATGCACATGGAATCTCAGAAGTCTATTTGCGGCTGGAAAACTTGATAATGCAATTCAAGAAATGAAAAGAATGAAAATGGATCCACTGGGAATCAGCGAATAGAGATGGACATAGTCAGGGACATGTAAAAAGGACAATACAAAAGTGCAATATATTATTCCGGTAACAACCCAGAAGAGCCGCATCAAAAAAATAAAGTAGGTATATTAGTAACATCAGAACTGAGTAAATATGTGACCAACTTTGTACCAGTCTCGGATAGAATAATATTACTCCAAATAAATACTCAACTATTCAAAACCAATAATGTTCAAATATATGTCCCGGCTGCAGATAGGAAATATGACGATGAAGTCGAAAAGCTCTATGATCAAATCCTAGGCATCTTACAGAAGCTTAATAAACATGAAATGTTATATATTAAAGGCGACTGCAATACAAAAATTGGGGTCGACGAGGTCAAACTGTAGGTCCTTATGGTTTTAAACAACCTAACGATCGAAGACAGAGATTGTATAAAATTTGTAAAGATAACGACATGGTCATTGCAAACAACTAGTATAAATTACCAAAGCGACGACTATATACTTAAAAAGCTTCATTTGATGATGGAAGCAGAGCTGGATCTTCGAGAAAACAAATAGATTTTATACTTGTAAGTGAGCGCTTCCAAAATGCCGTTAACTAGATAGTCACTACATTTCCAGGAGCATATATTGGATCGAATCATCAACCCCTTGTGACAGATATTAAACTAAGGTTAAAACGAATCCAACGACAAAAACTAATCTAATTAATAATTAGAATATTAAGACGATAATTAATTTTGACGATATAAGCATAAAAGATAACAAAGAATTTAACAATACAATAAAGAACATCGGAGAACAACTAGAAGATCCAGAGGAACTATGGAATGATGAAAAAATTGATGGAACAACGTCGACTTCCAAAGAAAAATGGATGAGAGAAAGGAGAAAAGAGTAAATTGAGAATGTGGTATCTCTAGGCACGACTTTTTTAATGTGAACAAAAAAGTAAAAGAAATCAGCAACATAAACGAGTTCCCTCTGTACTAGTTGACAATAACAACAAAATTATTGTAAATGAAACCGAAATAAGAAGATAATGGCAACTGTATATATCAGAGTGTTTGAAGATGACAGAAATATTAATACCGAATCCTACCAAAATAATTTATTGTACTCACGGCCTAAAAATAAGGAATTTAGAGGTAAAACACGCTTTAAAAAATGCTAAAATTAGGAAAGGAGTTTCTGAAGCTAATAGATGCAGATAATATAAAAATACTAGTAAAACTTTTTAATGCAATATATAACACTGGAGTGATTTCCGCAGACTGGCTCAAGTCCATCTTTGTTACAATACCCAATAAACACAATGATAGTAAATGCTCAGAATATCGATGAATTAGCCTTACGAGCCACACTCTTAAGATTTTCCTAAGAATACCTCACAAAATTAAGTTAACAAAGAATTAACAAAGAATTAGACTCAAATGCACAGAAGATCTCGAAGATACCCAATTTGGTTTAGAAATGCTATGAAAACTAGGGAGGCACTTTTTGCGCCAAATATCCTATTACAAAAATGCTATGATTAAAGAAAATATGTATTTGTATGCTTCGTTGACTTCGAAAAAGCATTCGATAAAGTACAGCATGTAAAATTAATGCAGATGGTAAACAACATAGGAATAGATGACAAAGATATTCATATCATTAAAAATCTGTACCGAAATTAAACTGCAATCGTAAAAATTGGATACAATTACAACGACGAAATCTCTATACAATATGGAGTCAGACAAGGTTGCATTTTGTCCCCAATATTATTCAATGTTTACTCGGACCAGCTATTTAAAAAGGCACTTCGGAAACAATTAATAGAATCAAAATCAACGGGGAAATACTTAATGTAATTAGATACGCGGACGATACAGTAATTCTGTCAGAAAATATTGAAGGTTTCCAAATTCTGCTTGATCGTATTCACAAAGTAGGAGAGGAAATGGGCATTAAAATAAACTAAAAAAAAAACCAAATTTTTAGTCTTTAGTCGTAACCCACATCCAGATGAAGAGCTTCAGTTAAATGGAGTCCAAGTTGAAAAAGTTCACAAAATTACATATTTGGGAACTATCATAACGGACCAACTAGATCCAAACATATAAATAAAACGAAGAATAGCTATTACTACAACTACGTTTATGAAAATGAAGACATTTCTTTGCAATCTTGGTCATGACATCTTCTTGGTCTGTACTTTTGTGTGTAAAAGTATCAAGTATGAATAGAACTGAAGCATTGGAAATGTGGATTCATAGACAGACGCTGAAGATACCTTGGACAGCAAGAAAAACTAATGAGAAAGTACTGTGAAGGTTCAACAAAGGTAGAAATTATTTCTAAATTGCGAAATACTGTTAAACACCGGAAAATGTCTTATATGGGCCATATAGTGAAGGGAAATCGATATAGAATATTACAACTGATTCTTAAGAGTAACATAGAAGGGCGTAGAGGTGTAGAAAGAAAACATGTAGGTTAAAAAACATTCGTGAAAGGACTCAGATATCGAATGCAGGATAATTATTCCATGTGGCAGATGCCTTCGCAATGGTGATCGCCAACGTCGGATAACTCTGGCACGACACGTCCATTGTTGAACATAGGCCTCCTCTAGACTTTTCCATCTGCTTCTGTTCTGTGCCTCTGCTATCCAATTGGTCACGATTTTTTAGAGGTAATCGGTCCATCGAGTTGGGGGTCTTCCTCGGCTTCGCTTGTCAGCCCGTGATCTCCACTCAAGCAATTTTTTTGTCCAACTGTCGTCTTTCATTCTTGCAACATGACCTGCCCATCTCCATTTTTGCCTTGTAATATGTTCGATAATGTCTTCCACTCCGGTTCGTCTACGAACTTCCTCGTTTCTTATTCTATTTCTTAAGCTTATTCCAAGCATTGATCTCTCCATCTTTCGTTGTGTCCTTCTCAAAAATAATACCAAAATAATACTAAACAAAGAAGCAATAAATAAAGATCTTAAAAGATATCTAAAAGAAGTATGGTATAATGATGTTGACCAAACAGTGGAATATTGTGGATTCCTTTTCTTTTTTCGACAGTTCCATGTGGGTCCTCAGAACCCCAATGGCGGCAATTTTAGCCATTAACAAAGCGATCAAGGTGAAAATGTTGTTCGTCGCTTAAAATGATTTTGCTCTAAAAATCAGGATCCACTTGTTGATGTTCAATAATCCATTCTACAAACTCTCTTCGCTGTACATGAACATTAGGCTTCAATTTGTGTGTCAATTGAACTTTGTAAGCATGGAGATGCAAATCTTTAGTGAGTATACACTGTTCTTGAAATTTGCAATTCTTGTCTACGACGC
Organism: Diabrotica undecimpunctata; assembly: GCF_040954645.1. NCBI lineage: Eukaryota > Metazoa > Arthropoda > Insecta > Coleoptera > Chrysomelidae > Diabrotica > Diabrotica undecimpunctata. Next base: position 129,698,471 of record NC_092809.1, on the reverse strand, counting down.
CGAATTAATGTGGATTTTCACCAACATTCTCTCATTTTGGACGACTTCTTTTTCTCACACAACGCTCAATTTTTACTAACCCTAAACTGTCAGTTATCAAACTGTTTTTTTTTTCAAATAGCGGCAAATTCAAATCTTGCGTCAATTTTTAGACACCCTTTATATTGTGGGAGTTGTTTTTCGTTGATTAGAAACATCATGTTGTAAGGAAATATTGACGCTTTCCAAAAATTATGTAATCGGAACGTTAAGATTCGTACGACAGGCGGCAAATGAATTTTTGTGTAATATCGGTCGAATCCATCAACGAAAATTGATTAATATTTAAGCTTTCGACCTTCAAAAGTTACAAATTTTGGCCAAATTCGATAAAATTGGGCCGGTATATTTGTGTTGTTTGTGATTAATCGACCAAAAGTAAATTTTTACTAGCAGTTCAATGGATAAATATAGTTCTAATCGTGTTTATCCTATTAGGTTTAATTCTAAATATCCGATTATACTTTTAAATGCTATGATTCGTTTGCTCACAATGAAATTTTAGCGATTGAATGAATATTTAATTCATAGGTACACACGAGGAATAATTCCACTAATTTTAGTTATTTTGTTGTTATCGTATTTCTATTTAGTTCGTTGCTTATTTTAACTGCACACCTAGAGATATTTTAATCTTCCCGTTTTGCATATTTAGGCTTTTTGTATGGAAATTTTATTATAGGTATTTATTTAACATTCAAGAGATATGGTAAGTAACGTGGTACCACTTTTTGCTAAATACTGTTTTATTGAAATACGTTTTTATCGCAGAATTTATGAAAAATCAATTTAAAATGAAAACAACAGCTATGTAGTCATATAGGTTCCTAACTAATGCTACATGTACAGTGCACAAATGTCGCAAGTCCTATTCTGAAATATGTTTCATACAACAACGGTATACATACAAGGAACAGAATCAGAACCGATAATATGGAATCCGAAGAGTTCATAGTAAATGAGGGTCTACGTCAAGGAGGAGTCCTAGGCCCCATACTGTTTAACATTGTCTTGAATGACATAATTAAAGAAACTAGAGCAGAAACATTGAAATTATATGCCGCACGTAGAAATCTAGAAGCAGTGCGGATCTCAGAGTGTACATACGCAGACGATCTAGTGATATTTGGGATAAATGACGAAACACTCAATCGAAATTTACAAGTATGGAACGCTGCACTAATTAAACGAAATTTAAGGATCAATAAAGACGAAAGTAATGGTATGTGGAAAAAATAAAAAACAAACGAAATACACTTGAACAAGTCGATACTTACAAATACTTGGTAGTACAAATGGAGAACAAAGGAACTGAAGAAACTGAAATAAATTCCGGAATAGAAAGTGCTGCTCGGATGTACCACGCAATTAAAAGTACGTTTTTGTCGAAAAAAAAAAGTATCCCAAAAAGCCAAAGTGACCATATTTATACAAGACGGTGTTTGTGCCGATTTTTATTTTTGGTAGTGAAAGTTGGACGCTTACTGATAAATTAAAATCAAAAATACAGAGCATAGAAATAAAGTTTCTTAGAAGAATAATGGGTATAACCAGGTTAGACAGGATTAGAAACGAGGCAGTCAGAGAGCATCTTAAGGTCCAACCAATAATTAAGAAAATTGAAGAGGCCCAACTGAGATGGTATGGACACATGGTTAGAATGAATCAAGAAACACCAGTTAAAAAAGTATGGGAAGCCAGAACACAAACCAAGAGACCAAGGGGCAGGCCAATGAAGACATGGGATGCGAATGTAACCTAAATCCTAGAGACACAAGGAATGAGCAAAAAACAAGCAAGAAACCAAGCAAAAAATAAGAAGCAATGGAGAAAAATTGTACATGCAACTAACTAAAGACATTACACCCGACACCTTAGAGTAAATAGGTTTAGGATTATATATATATATATATATATATATATATATATATATATATATATATATATATATATATATATATATATATATATATATATATATAACTGTTTTTAATGGGTTGGAGTCAATAAAAGGGCTATTGGTTAACTATTTTTTTATATCTCGAGCTTTCAATTGTGTTTACAATTATTATCAAGAGCTAAAAAAGACAAAATATCTTACAAGGTTGAACTAGAAAGAAAAAACAATTTTTGTTAACTTACCAAATAAAAATTAGTTTAGTAAATAAAAATTGCTGCTAATACATCTTAAAAATAATTAATATAAAAATGTCCTAATCTAATAAATGCTTCTCTGAAAATTTTTAGTAAAATTTTAAAAACATTTTTTTTTAATACAAAAACAATCGAATTTATAAATAAGTTAAAATAGCAACAAATTACAAATAAGCCTCAATGTCATAAATGCCAACTTAAAATTTTTAATTTTTGACAATTATATTGCCAAAAATAAAATTTCGTTTAAACATTCTTTTTTGTTTAGTAACAAAAAAGAAGAAGATTTATTCACCGTTGACAGATGTCTGAAAAAATGTTACAGATATATGGAGAATTAAATATGACATTTTACAAGTTTTATATATAAATCATAAAGAAAGAATATAATTATAAATTTTGCTTAGATTTTGAATTTCTGATCTTTTGTTTAAATTATTATCACTTTTGCTAATACAAACCATTTCCAAAAAAGTCCTTTTAAATTTATTACTTTCACTACATAAAATTTTAATGTTATCAAAATCCATATTATGATCTTTATCGATTACATGCTCTGCCAAAGCACAAGATGGTTTTTTAATTCTGCAATCACTTTTGTGAGAAATAATGCGATTTGAAAGATTTCTTCCGGTCTCACCAACATATTCAGCCTCACACTGAGTACAACTAATGCTGTATACTAAATTCGTTTTTTCAAATTTGTCTATAGGATATTTAGTTTTGGAATATAAAGATGAAATAGTTTTGATGTTCTTTGTTGCTATTTTTATATTGTCAATAACCTTTAGTGTTTCTATTAATTTAGGTGTTAATGATGGTATAAAACGTAGTGAATGATAATAGATGTTCTGATTGTTAGATACAATGTTTTGAGATTTAGCAAAAAATGGTATAAAGTTATTTATATTACCAATATTAGAAAAAAGCATCCTATGTAGCATATCTGGAGGATCAGAGTTTTCAATTAGAATATTTTTTAACAATTGAAGATCTTGTAGATAATCTGGATGAGAAAGTTTTTAAAACACGTTCTCTTAATCCTGTTATAAGGTTCATTTTCATCTTATTTGGATGATGAGAGTAATAGCTTATAAATCTATTACTACATATAGGTTTTCTGAACCATCTGGTTTTCAACATATTGTCTGTATTTCTTACGATTCTCATGTCAAGGAATGGTAGAGAATTATCTACCTCTTCCTCAACTGTAAATTGTATATGTTGATTATGACTGTTGAAAATGTTGACTGTTTCATGAATTTTGAACTAAAACTGTTGACTGAAACTCAACATTTCAGCTAGTATGTTACCAATACGATCTAAGTGAATCAAATAGAAGCAAATCTAATATTACATTTTAGGTTCCTTCTTTAAAGGTCATAGATTCATAGGTCATAGGTCTATTTTATCTATAAAAATTCTATCTCCATATAAGTATATTCGTATGACAGGAAATCAACCAAAACATGTGAGCCAAACTTACGTCGGTTATAAGAATTAGAAAAAAGCTAATATTACGATTGACGTTTTTGTACTTCTGTTTTATTTCATTTACGTTTATGTCATATCATAGAAGGCTAAGAAAAAGAAAAATGACCCTCTTAGTGGATAGAGGCCACCCGCAAAGAATCAAATAATAGGGAGATAATAATTTTAAGCCCTAAGTCTTCTGGGGAGGATAGTATCTTTCTAGCTCCGAAAAGAAAGAAAAAGAAGTACTGAATATACGACTGGAATAAGTGAAATATAGCGTAATGAAGATGGCGTAAAAATATGGTAAAGAAAATAAGGAATAGGAGAGGATGGAGGAAAATACTAAAAATAACAAAATACGAAAAAATCAAATTCAGAATGAGCTGTTCTCCCAGAAGTTTATCTCGTTTTAAATGTATTTAGCTCATTTTAAAAACAGTTGCAACTTCCATGGCACTATGGCAGCGTAATTTATGTACAACAAGTATCATTTATGATAAGATTTTTGCCGATTGCGCGAATAATATATATATTTGCTTTAAGTTATACCAATGTTCCAACAGGCGAAACTATCGAAAGCGCGGCATTCATTCAGTGGCGTATCTACTTAGTGGTAGTTACTGCTAAGTGTTAGTGTTGTCGGTTATTTAGGCAAACTTATGTTTGCCACTATTTCCAATATATAAAATAAATATTATCTTCGATCAATCATATAGCTTTTGCTACTTTTTTTACTATTTAAATATTATTGGTTCAGTTCAAACCCGGAAAACAAATCCTTCAAATAAGCTTACCATGATCTCCATTAAATTTTTAATCCAAAAATAGTGACTTTTTTTAATAATCTTATTATTCCAATTTACTCATGCTGTATGCGCTATATTTTTTACAATTAATATTATTTTCGTTCGGTAACGTTGTTTAAACCAAACATTTGTTTTTCGGTATTATAAATAATCACTAGATGTTTATATTACATCCTTTTTTAAAATCAAATGATGTTTGTATTAATATTTTAACCAAATATAGAGAAATCGGGTTAAAACAACAAAAACTTCCTGTTCCTTCTCTTCCGTTATTATATCGCCGTTCATTTTATATTTTTTATGAGAAAACAGCATAAACACAAGTCTTTTCATATCACCTACATTTTGCGGTGCTGATATCTACACTAGCTTTATCATTATTGTTGACAGACATCCCGGAACATATTTTTTTATTACGATGTGATGATTATTTTATATCAAATACTAGAAAAACAGTATAGTCCAGTCGGGTTAGACGAAAAAAGGCCTAACCTTGCAGGGCGAGCTGCCACAAATTTTATTATTCTAACTTATAGGGGGGGGGGGAGATCAATAGTAGCGTAAATTTAAAATCGCGACTGAATCCAACCGTTGCGTTACACACCATCTTGAATTTTAAAGTTAAAAATATGAACCAGTTTTGCTCAATGTCTCCTCCATGTTCAACATTTCGACAAAAATGGTAAGGTCTGAAATTGTTGCAAATACGATTTCCTACAATTTCTTTTTTACAAATTTTTTCGTGCCGTCGATATTTTCCGAGTTAAGTAGAAAAATAGTGGAAGGGGGGAGGGAAGCATAATTTTCGAATTATCTCGTTTATTATTATTTTTACGAAATGAATGTTCATGAACAAAAATAGGGAGAATTATGTTCTATACAATTTTGATCTGCTTCATTTTTTTGCTGAAATCAACATTAAAGGCCATAAGCCGATCGAATCCTAGACAGAGACGTCATTAGCAGCAAGCCAGAAACAGGAACGAACCTACGACTTTATTGATTTTAGCAAAAAAAATGAAACAGATCAAAATTATGTAAAATATAATTCTCTTCATTTTTGCCTATGTACCTACATTAATGTCGCAAAGTTAATAACAAACGAGATACCTAATTCGATAATTATGCTCCCTCTTCCACTATTTTTCCCTTAACTCGGAAAATATTGACTGCATGAAAAAATTTGTAAAAAAAATGTAAGAAATCGCATTTGCAACAATTTCAGTCCGTACCATTTTTGTCGAAAAGTGGAAAATGGCGGAGATATTGAGCAAAACGGTTCTCCTTTAAAATCAAGATGGCGATTGACGCAACAACGGAATTCAGTCGTGATTTTAAATTTACAATACTATTAACCCCCCTAAAAGTTAGAATAATAAAATTTGGGGCAGCTTGTCAATCAAGGTCAAATGCTATCCCGACTGGCTAATATGTGTTTACAATTCTGATGCAAAATAGAATAACATCATCATGATGCTAAGTATAACATCAAATATCATAGTCGTTTATAACAACCTAACTTTCAGCATTTTTCAGCAATCTTCTTTAAATTTTTCTCTTTAGTGTGCTTGTAACTGCATCGCTCAATGTCTACTCTTCTCCTTTTTTAATGTTGTTACTCATTTTATTCGGCCACTTGTATTTGTCTAATTGTCTAGATGATATACTATACAATACATACTACCTTAGGATTTTGTCTTCAGTAGGGCTAATTATAGGAGTATTAATGCCTATTTTTTCTCGTATTTTGTCGTTTCTTTCAAAAAACTTCTGAATTCTGTTTCATGCATAAATTCCCGACGTTTATGCGTTGATACGGAAAATATAGAGAACAGAATAATAACAACCCCAGGACACTTCCTAATTGGGAGAGAACTAATTTCACAAAATAGGGAGGAAGAGTTGAGCAGATATACGAATATTCCACAAAGGTGGAGGCAGTTAGAAAAAGTAAAAAGTGATTTTTGGAACAGTTGGAGTTGACTACTTGTCAAAAGTACAACAGCTATATAAGCGGCAAAAACCTGTCACCAAAGTACAAAAAGAAAAAGTGGTGATAATAAAGGAGGGTGATGCTTCGCCGGGGAAATGGCCACTAGCGAAGATAATCGAAACACATCACGGAGCCGAAGGTTTGACAATTGTCGTAGTTCAAAAGGCGAACGGAAAAGTAACTACTCGTCCTGTACACAAGTTGATACCAATAGTACGAGCGCCCACCTCACGAAAGACAAATAGAGCAAGTAGTATGTGCAAAAATTTATGCTTTGTAGAGTTTTTAGTGTTTTTAGAAACAGTATAATAAATTGAAACACTTCTAACTAATTCTCTTAATCAGTTTGTAATGTTAAAGTCTTAGGCATTTATCTATACTCTATTTGTTTGCAACTGGCAGCTCATTACAAATGTACATCTTCAAATAAAGGTCAAGGCCATAAACTATTGCCGTACGGATACCTTGTGGATGTTGTTATTAGTAGAAGTGAAAATTAAGGCTGCATTTTCTATTTTTGTGCGTACATACCGTAGGCATTGCTACATTGCTACACCGTAGGCTCTATCGTAGGTAGCACCAAGGTAATAATAACGCACATTGGTAACGAACATTTTGTGGAGAATGTTTCATTTGAATGTTATTTGAGTTCATTTCAAAATCCACTAAAAATTACCACGAAGAAATGAACTCCGATAGTTTTGAAGATTACTTTTCTCAGATGTTTCGATAACGTTAGGTATCACTCAAAATTAGTGGAGAAGTTACCGACGGTCTCATGGAAAAAACTAGATATAATTGACTGGCTCAAATGCAAAACAATACCATATGATCAGACTATGCTTAAACGGAATTAGTAAGAATTGCAAGGCAACATAAACCGTACTATAAAAAATATGTCACTGACGAAATGGCAAAAACAAAAGGAATAACTGTATTACGTTTGTCACATTATCATTGTCAACTAAATCCAATGGAGTTAATATGGGCTCGAATAAAAGATGAACTGGCCAGACAAAATACAACTTTTAATTTGAAGGAAGTCGAACAACTTTTATTAAACTCCATAAAAAACGTAACGAAAGATAACTGGACCAATGCCGTAAACCACATAAAAAAAAGAGAAAGAAAGGTTGTGGTCTATTGATAATAACATTGAAGATCTTTGTCAATCTATAATAATCATTCCAATCGGGCAGGACAACGAATCTGACACAAAAGAAGAGGAAGAAATGGAAATCCATAATTTCTAAGTAAATCAGTAAGTTTTTAATTTATAAAACTTATACAGAAGTAAAAACCTTCAAATTTGTATCTTGGTATAAAAACATTTAATTCAAAACTTGTTAAAAGTGTCATCAAAAATTTACAGGTGCATAACGTTTGAGATCTAGCTCAGATCATCCTCAGTGCCTCCTTTTGGTCTCTTCTTAGAGTGCCGTTTCCCTACGGAGGTTGGCAATCATAATGGCTATTTTGATTTTTGAACTTGCTGCTCTAAACAAATCAATCGATCTGCATTGATACCAATCACGTAGATTCTTCAACCATGAGTTCTGCCTTCGACCAACAGATCTTCTTCCTTGAATCTTTCCCTGTATTATGAGTAACAAAATTTCATATTTTGGTCCCCTCATCACGTGGCCTAGGTATTCCAGTTTTCTGGTTTGTATAGTGGCGAAGAGAGACTATGTGTTTGGGAAAGAAAAATCCTAAGGAAGATCTTTGGCCCTGTGCTGGATGAAGCATCAGGACAATATAGGATAAGAACTAACAAAGAGCTCGAAGAACTTTACCCAGACGCCAACATCATAAAAGAAATAAAGTCCAGAAGACTCCAATAGGCAGGACACCTCAGAAGACATTCTGACGAACGAACAGTAAGACTGGTGTGGAAGGAAGTCCCAACTGGAAGGAGACCACGCGGACGACCTCGTCTCCGGTGGCGAGATAATATAGCAGGAGACCTAAGCACTATGGGCGTGGAGAATTGGATGGAGGTTGCTCAAGACAGAAAACAGTGGAGGCATGTTGTCGAGTCGGCTAAAACCCACGAAGAGTTGTAACGCCACGGAGTAAGTAAGTAATAGTGGTGATTAGTTCTGTTTCTTTACCAACCCTCTCCAGTACTTCTTTATTTGTAATTCTATTAGTCCATGATATTTTTAATACTCTGCGGTATAATCAGAGTTCGAAAGCCTCGATTCTTTTTAAATTGCATTTTTTTAATGTCCAAGTCTCAGCTCCATATAATAATATTGAAAATATTATTATATGGAGGTAGCGAATGGTACGTAGTCTGATTTCCAAATTCAGATTTTTGCACGTTAGGAGTGGCTTCATTCGTATAAATACTGATCTGGCAATCTCTATTCGCCTATTTATTTCTGCAGTATGATCATTGGTTTCATTGATCAAAGTTCCCAAGTACTGATATTTTTCTACTTGTTCTATCACGTTACCATTGATTGTCAATAGATGATCTATATTTTGTGGTCTTTTTGTAATTAGCATGTACTTCGTTTTTTAGCGTTTATAGTAATTCCCATCTCAGCACTATTCATACTTAAGCTTTCGGTAAGATGTTGTAGATCTTCTATACTCGTTGCTATGATCACAGTGTCGTCTGCATATCGTAAGTTGTTAATTAATTTTCCATTAACGGTAACTCCCGCTTTGATATTATTGAGCGTGTTTTGGAAAATTTCTTCAGAATATAAGTTAAACAAAAGTGGCGATAAAACACATCTCTGTCTAACTCCTCTACAGATCTTAATTTCTTCTGAGTGTTGCCCATCAATTTGAACTATGGCACTTTGCTTCCAATATAATATTTGCACTATATTTACGATATTACTGTCAATTGCAATGTCTTTTGGTACTTGAAGCTAACACTTAAATTGTAGCGAAGACGTCAATATATGATTTTACATATTTAGATTTAAATTCTAATGCGACCCTAGGTCGATGACAATGGATAAAGATTTTAATACTTAAAGAGCAACATGTTTCTTTGCTCGACTTGAACACGTGGTTCTTGTCAGTTAAAACGACACAGACTAACTGAGCTTCAAGTACCAAAAGAAGGCACTGAGGATGATCTGAGCTAGATCGAAAACGTTATGCACCTGTAAATTTTGGACGACACTTTTAACAATTTTTAAATTAAATGTTTTTATACCAAGATACAAATTTGAAGTTTTTTACTTCTGTATAAGTTTTTTAACTATGGTATACAGCCAACTACTGGGATTTTCCCTATGCACATTGCTCAAATCTTAATATATATAAATCTCGTGTCACAATGTTTGTCTTCAATGGACTCCTAAACCAATTAACCGATTATAATAAAATTCGCACACCATGTGCAGTTCGATCCAACTTGAGAGATAGGATAGTTTAAATCTCAAATTATAGTCGCAATTTTAATTTATTGCTAATTATTTGTCTGTTATTATTTGACAGTCACAATTATCTGTTAACTCCAAATGATTCTAACAGATGTCGATACCTTTCGACTGGGTTGAGTAAGTAATCAATAGATGGCGCTGCTATGGTAAATCTACGAACGTGTCATATAAGATACATTTTAATAGCATAATTACCACGTGTTGTTGACGCTATAAAATTAATTAAATTTATTTTGTAGTGAACGAAATACTGTATAATTCAATTATTTCCACTTTTTAAATTTTTGGTGTTAGCATAGCCGGCCACGTGTTACTTAGACTGAAGTGTAAATTGAATTCATATTATAATGAAGATAATACAGTGAAATTAATCCTGTTTTTTACTTATTTGTGCTTCATTGATTAAAACTTTATAATTTAATTTGAATATATGTATGTAAGTATTATCACATAATTATAAAATTTAATTAAAATGTCAATGCAAAAATGATACACAATTTCCTACACTTTTTCAATAGTTGTACAAATATTTTTTTTTATTGTTTTTATTTAACGGGCGAACAGCACATTCAACATTCAAGCTGCCATTGTACGTTCGTAATAAACCAGATGCAATGTGTAACATCAAAAAGAATAATGGAATAGCTGCAGTGTTGCGGAAGAGTTCTATAATAATTTGGGATGAGTGCACAATGGCACACAAATATTCACTTGAAGCATTAAACAGAACTATGCAAGATTTAAACAGCAATAATAAACTTTTCGGTGGTGCTATCTTACTTTTGTCTGGTGACTTCCGGCAGACCTTACCGGTTATACCTCGCTCTACTTTCGCGGATGAGATTAATGCATGTTTGAAACAATCATTCTTATGGCGAAGTGTTGAAACACTTCGATTGACCATAAATATGCGAGTATAATTGCAAAATGATCCATCAGCACAAATATTTTCCGAGCAACTACTAGATGTTGGGAACGGTAAAATAGAACTGCAACCAAATACGCAATGCATTAAACTACCAGACAATTTTTGCACTGTTGTTCAGGATAAAAATGAATTGATTCAGAGTATTTTCCCGGATATACAGAATAATTATTTGAATCATGAATGGCTTAGTCAACGGGCGATTTTGGCAGCCAAAAACGTTGATGTTGACGAAATTAACTTCCAGATACAACAGTTGTTACCAGGTGATCTGATGTTTTTTAAATCAATCGATACTGTTGTTGATGAAAATGAAAGTGTAAATTTTCCGATTGAATTTTTAAATTCATTAGATATCCCTGGAATGCCACCACATAATCTTCGATTAAAGATTGGTTCCCCTATTATTCTCCTCCGTAATTTGAATCCACCTCAATTATGTAACGGTACGCGTTTGGTCATCAAAAAGATCACCGGAAACATTCTTGAAGCAACCATTTTGGCTGGGAAGTTTAAAGGAAAAGTGGTCCTGCTGCCACGTATTCCGATGATACCATCAGATTCTACCATATCCTTCAAAAGGCTACAGTTTCCAATTCGTTTAGCTTTCGCCATGTCTATAAATAAATCTCAAGGTCAAACAATGTCCATTTGTGTTTTAGATATGGAAAAATTTTGGATGAAAAAAAAAATGAACACGCACAACACGTGCGTGTTCACGTGTTGGGAAACCGTCGAATCTATTTGTGTTAGCTAAAGACAGGTTAACCAAAAATATTGTGCACCGATTGGTGTTAAATTAAATTGAAATTGAAAGTATTTATAATTCAAAAAAATAGATATTAATGTTTAAAAGTTTAAGACTGTCTGCCTTGCCTACCTCATTCATGAGTTTAAGCGTCACATGTTATTTACTGTATTATACTGTAATATACTTATATTTGTTATAAAATTAAATGGAAATAATAAATCTGATAAATTTTTATTTTGTACCTATTGATTTCTGCTTAATATTAAGTGTAAGAACATTTTAATTAATTGTGTTCAACGTACTTCCCCTTCAAATCTCAACCCAGTGAATTTGTATACCAACATCAACATTTTCGTCTTTGTTCGTAAATAATTTCATTGTACTAAAGGGTTACATTAGTAGAAAGTCAAATAAGGAGATCACCATATTTTTTTACAAATACCATCTGTGTGAAAAAGCATAGTGGACTCCGTGACTGATGTTCTCTTATTGTTCCTCTTAGATTGTTTACTATAATGTAATATAACAAAAACTTTAGCCACAGCAACGCGTGGCCGGGTCAGCTTATAAATCTGTTACTTTTTGATTCTCCAACACTGGCTCATAATGTTCGTACTTGTTAGGTATATAATCCATGGGTTTGTATTGTTATTTCTATGTGAACAGTGGAGACTCTTTGAAAAATAATATCTAAAACTACATTTCAACAGAAGGGGTGATTTGAGTGATTTTAGTTTCACCACTTTACCTACTGTTTACAGATTAGTGAAGATTTTCATTTGTAATGAGCTGCCAGATGCAAACAAATAAAGTATACATAAATTGATACTTTTCCAAACGATACTTTCTTTTACACGAAAAATTGTTGATGTTCCAATGAAAATTTCCACAAAGCTTTCAAAACTACATTTTAATACCTAGCAATCTCGAATAATAGACAATATCAGCTTTTATTTGATCATAGATAATTGTTTTGACCATTTATTGATTTTATGTAATATTTAATTACGCGATAAAGTTGTGTCTAATAAATATACACTCGTAAAAATTACACATTAATCATTGGCGAACATTTTGTGAATTTTTATCGACTATAGCGTCAACTGACGCTTTAGGGCATTTTTATTCATAGACAATTAAAATTATATTTAAATGTTTTGAAGTATGACTGATATAAAAACATGATGTGTATCAATGTATTTATTAATTTCGAGATGTAGCAGCTATTATGTATTTTTGTATTATACGTTTGAATAACTTTGTTGAATTTATTTTAGGATTTATTTCAATGCAAGATGTTCAAAATAATCACGTAAAGGAAATTTGATTTGGCAAGCAAGTTTGACAATTCATCGATTTTATGCAGGATATGAAGCACAACGACCATTTTCCATGTCTGACGGTCGTGATTGAATAAACGATGAAATAAAATAGGCCCTTAAAGCAACTTTCTGCAGATTTTCGAATAGCTTTAGATAGTGGTATTGCGGGATTAAATGCAGTAAAAAAAAATTTGCAACAACTTTTTATTATTTGTGCAGATGTGTCAAAAACATGATGAGGAGTTTTATAGATTACTCCTACACACTGAACTGCGGTATCTCTCGAAACGATTATGTTTGACAAGATTTTATTCACTTTCGGAAGTGTTTTTACAGTTTTTGGATACTAAAGATCCCCATTTGAGAGAACTTAACCAGATGAACGCCAGATATTCCTTATTTAACAGAGTTGTTTACTAAAATTAATGAAGTTAAGTTGCAGTTGCAAGAGGACAATCTGAATTTAATGCCATCATTGCAGATTTTCTTCTTCTTCTTGTTCTTCCTCTTTATAAGCGATTCTGCTTGTTCATTGGCGGATTAATATCTCTTTGGAAGGTTGTTACTTCATCTTTTGCGCGGTCGTCCGATATTTCTTCTACCGATTGGTGATTTATCTCTTCCTATTTTCCCCATTCTGCTTATGTTGTCATCCGATTATCTTTTCTGTTTAGTGTCCATTCACATATACTCTCTACGTTACATTTTCTTCTAATGTCATCCCTCCTCTTTCGATCTCTCAGCGTATTTCCTGTAGTCTTTGTGTTGTGGCTGTGTCGAGTTTTATTTCTGATACATTTGTCATTATTGGTCTTACACTGGCTTTATAAATTCTTGACTTCATCTCAGTATTAATCTTGCCAGTCACACATCTAAGGTATCCTGCCAGTCTATTTGCTTTTTGAACTTGATCTCTCACTTCTTTGTTCAGGTCTACATAGCTAGACAGTGCAGTTCCAAGGTATATTATTTCCATTACTTGTTTAATAGGTACTAATGCCATCGATTTCTACTTTATATCTGATTAGTTCTTTGCTAATTACTATTGTTTTGGTTTTCTTAGTTGAGATTCTTCTTCTTCTTCAGCCTTAAGTAATCCAACTTTGGACATAGGCCTCCCCCAAATCAATCCAGTGTCTTCTATTTTGCGCCACTTGCTTCCAGTTGTGGCGCAGTTAGTTGAGATTATCGTATTAAATGGACTAGTGCTTGCAGACTATCTTCATCTTTAACTCCATCTGCAGATTTGTTGGGTGGATCGAGTAGCTCGATCGAACCAGATCGAGTTGCCGGTCCCAAGCCCGGATTAGCCAGATTAGCATCCTACTGATAGACTTTAGAACCATACAGCTCATAGAAACAGAATTATCCCTCGGAACAGCTTTTCTTCACAGAATTACTCTAATGAAGCAAAACATTGGACAACGCGAATTTGACCAGTTTCCAAACTTCTCATTGTTAAACGTCCAGGATGATAACGTTTTTTAGTCGACGATCAACATTTAAATGATTTTCACGCAGATTTTACTTCCAGGAAGATGTTTTGACTATGAAAATACCACAGTGGATTATCAACCCCTATTGTGACATTTCAGAAATAGATGTGACGATACAAGAAGAACTGATATCAATTAGTTCAAATGAAGAACTTAAGGTGGAGTTCAGAAACGAGTATCAACAGTTCTGGCTTCAGAAAGCTATACCTTTTTCTAATCCTGCATTATTTACTGTCGTAAAAAAGTTTTTAGTAGAACTTCACTTTATACCTAGTGGAAAGCGGTTACAACGCGGGTTCCAATCTGCTTACGAAAAAAAGAAATAGATGACAAATAGTTGAACGTGGAGATTTAAAACTCCACCTTACTAATTTGAAGCCTCGAATTGAACAATTCATACCTTCAATATCACAGCAAACAAACTCAACATGAGAATATCAGTAGAACAAAACTAATGTATAGTGATCAGTAAAGAGCCGTGTAGATGCAAACTAGAAAAAGACGGCAAAATTGTAGAACAAGTAATGAAATTCAATTACTTAGGAGTAGAGATCACTAGTGACAGGGATATAAGAACAGAGACTACAAGGCAAGTATCAAAAGCGGCAAGAGTAAGTGGTTGCCTCCGAGAAATCATATGGAGAAACAAATATCTGATCACGGAAAGCAAAATGAAAGTATACAAGACAACAGTAAGACCAATCCTAACATATGCAGCTGAGACAAGGACTGATACAAGAAAGACGAAACAACAAATCAACAATATCGAAATGAAAGTATTAAGATCAATAGCGGGCATATCATTAAGAGACAGACAAACCAACAGAAGTATACGCGAACAATGCAAAATTCAAAATATTAACAGGTGGATAAAAAAAAGAAAAAAAAACTGGAACGAACATGTAAACCGAATGGGACCAGATAGATTGGCGAACATCTGTAAAAACAACAAGTCGTAAAGCAGAAGACCCGTTGGAAGGCCGCCAAAAAGGTGGAAAGATAATGTACAGTCAACAACGACTGAAACAGAATAAGAGGCAGACAAACAGGAGTAATCCTAGTCGCGCGAAAAAGAAGAAGAAGAAGAATTGAACAATTGGTATCAAAGCATAAGGTTCATCTGTCTCATTAGGTAACTAACAGCAAGTATTAATTGTGTATTAATAATTCATCTTTATTTTTCAATAAAATTTGAATTAAACTTGTACGTTTTTTTATTTTAAATTATTGCCCATACAAAAACTAAAATAAAAAATTAAACAAATAAATAAATCATTAACTTGTGGAGCAATGTATCAGCTAACAAAAATACTTGACTTGAGCTCATCGAATAAATTTAGAAAAATTCAACATTAGGTAATATGTAAACTATGTAAACCTGGTAAGTCTACGGGGCAAGGTTTGGGAAACACGGGTCTATATATTGCAAATATATCAAAATTAACACTTAAGATCAAAAACCTACGGTTTCATTCGCCTTATCATATTTAACGTTGATTCTTGGGGCAAAAAAAAATAATTTTTAAAATACACTCAGGTGCAAAAAAATCAATCCATGGGTATTATTTGCTGAAAAAAGAAGACGTTTGAAGATATTAGTTTTAAATCAGGTATATATGTAAAAGTGTATGTTAGATTAAAATAATTTTTACAGATTATCCAAAAAAATCATTTATTTATAGAGACATACGCCAAAACTCAAAAATACAAGAATAGTCAAAACTTTCTGAAATCAAGAAAAACATTGATAATAAATCAATATCTAGTGTTTCCCCCTCGGGCCCTTATAACAGCCTGTACACGTCTAGGCATTGAGGTAATTAACCTCTGGATATCAAATTGATCCAATTGGTCCCATATTTCTTGAAGAGCCGCTGTAAGTTCAGCCAAGTTGTTTGGACGGGTTACTCGTGCTCGAAGACGTCTTCCCATCATATCCCATA
Source organism: Diabrotica undecimpunctata (assembly GCF_040954645.1). NCBI lineage: Eukaryota > Metazoa > Arthropoda > Insecta > Coleoptera > Chrysomelidae > Diabrotica > Diabrotica undecimpunctata. Next base: position 129,682,156 of record NC_092809.1, on the reverse strand, counting down.
GATGTTCTATGGGATTGAGATCGGGACTGCAAGCTGGCCAGTTCATACGGACAATTCCCACCTCTATATATTGGTTGACGATTCTAGCAAGGCGAGGACGCGCGTTGTCGTCCATAAAAATAAAATTAGGTCCAATGAAAGGAGCAAAAGGTACCACATGCTGATCTAAAATACTTGTTATGTATCTTGCAGCAGTCATAGAACCTCTATCTACAATAACTAAATCAGTATGGGCTTCTGAACTGATACCAGCCCAAACCATAACGGAGCCCCCTTGATAACTTATTCTTTCCGCAATATTACATTGAAAATATCGCTCTCCTTGTCTTCTCCAAACCCTTTCTCGGCCGTCTGGTGACCTTAGACAAAATCTGGACTCATCTGAGAACAATACTTTGCTCCAATTTGCATCACTCCAGTTTTCATGTTCTCTTGCAAAAGCAAGGCGAGCTCTGCGATGTTCTATGGATAGTATTGGAGATAGGGCTGGCCTTCTGGATAATAAATTACCTTCTACAAGTCGTCGACGAACTGTCCATCTGCTTACATCCACATTTCTCACTTCGCTCAAACGATTTGCCAGTTCAACTGAAGTTAGATGCCGATTTCTCAAACATGATGAGACCAGAAATCGATCATCTCTTTCGGATGTTACCCTTCTACGACCTGATCCTGGTCTTCTTGTGAAGTTACCGGTGTCGCTAAAACGCCGAACTGCTCTTTGAACCGAAGATCGACTAACACCCAACATTTCAGCTGCTTAATATTGGCTACGACCATCTTGAACTAAAGTCACCGCCCTTGCAGCATCTGTCGGAGTTAGAGACATTTAGAAAGGATAATTAAATAAAAATATAACACGTTTTAAAAATAAAATCACTACACTAGTATGGTTGTTGAATTAAAAACAACATTCAATAAATATCTACTGGCTTCAGACTTTTTTTGACAAAAACCTGAAATACCAATTTGTTTTAAGAAATATAAAAAGCAATATTAAAAATATTATTTTATTTCTCGTATACGAGGGTACACCTAAATTTACATACGTAATTTAATGTCTCTAAAATTAAACAACTTCAAATAAATAAGAAATAAGGAATGGATCGATTTTTTTGCACCTGAGTGTAATATAAGTACTGCAAAAAATTATTATTACTCGTCAAGACTAGGAATGACTTTCGAAATTTTGCCCATCGGCGCAGAAAACAGAGAAAATAATCGAAGAGAAAGAAATGGATGAACGCGAGTAAATGGAGTTTACTTCTACTAAAGATAATTACAGGTAATTTTGCTGCCCATCAAGTAGGGTGTCGGTTGTAGGATTTTCAGTCATTCCCACTATTGACAAAGTGTACAGTATACAATTGGTAAACTTGCAAATCACATATTACTCTTAATATTCAGTTTTGTAATATTACCCAGTTTCGTATCCTGTGGTTATATTTTTCCAGTATTTATCCAGTTTCCAGTATACAAACAGTAGTTATATATACAGTGCTATTAAAAAGTCCCCTCCTCCCGCATTATACTTATATCTTATAATAGTGAAATTTGGAAGGAGGAAATAAACGGACGTAAGCTTCTCAACTAGTCATCACAATTGACCTTACAAAGACACTGACCGATAATTTTAAATTGAACCTTACGGCAAGTGATATTTCGTTTGAAAGGTATTGAACATATTTATTCAATCATATCAATTTTGTTTGGGTTTACTGATCTTGATGAATGAATTAAATAAATACCAAAGTTGTAGTTTCGCAATTAATTAATAAAGATTAATTAATAAAGAACCAGTTCTTATATTAAGGGTTCAAAATGTGCTCCATGTACTTCCTGACAGTAATGCATCCTCTTGTCGAACTCGTTCAAATGTGTCGGGGGAAATTGCCCTGCATTCTTCAACAATTCATTGTTTCACAATGTCAATACTCTCAGGTGCTTTATCGTAAACCTTAGATTTCAAGTACACTCACAGAAAAAAATCTAATGATGTGAGGTCCGGTGACGGAGCTGGTCATTCTATCGAATTTCGTCATCCAATCCGTCTACCACGATATTCCTCATCTAGGTAACGTCTTACTACACGATAATAGTGTGCAGGAGCACGATCTTATTGAAACGTTATTTCCAAGTTGCCGAATTCATCTAGATTATCTTCCAAACCCAAACAAAATTAGTATAATTTAATAAGTATGTTCAAAACCTTTCAAATGAGATATCACTTGCCATAAGGTCCCGCTTAAAATTATCGGTCACAGTGGCTCTGCAACGTCATCTATTACTATTATGTCACCTGTTAGGACTAGTTGAAAAGCCTACATCCGTTTATGTCGTCCCTCCAAAGTTGACTATTATAAATATCACCGTTCAAAAAGGGGGGACTTTTGGCTAGCATTGTACATTTTTTTTTTTTTCAATATCTGTTTATTCATTTTTTTATTTTGTATTTTAATTTTATTTTAATTTTCTTTTTATTTAATTTTTTTATTTTTATATTGATCAACAAATTTTGGTCAAGTTTGAAGATATTTGTCTTACACATTTAATATATTCAACAACAATTTATGCAGGTACTTATTATTGTATTCTGAATCAAATTAGTCTTTTAGAAGATAATATAATTTATTTTGTGTTGCTATTAAAATAATAAAAACCTCAAATTATATACCTTTCGTTATAAAAGTCTGTTATTTCTGATGATTCATCGCCCAGGTGAAGAGATTCAGGTACCACTTAACTTATTAGAAATAATGGAATACTTCTCCGAATTTGATAATATTTGGAAGACACCTTGCCATTCTTTTGTTGTGTACCTATTGCACGAAGTAGTTTCCGTTTTCTTCGAAATATTACCTTCTTAAAATGTTTTTCGTACGTTTTGATACAGAAACCCTAGGCAAATGCAGATTAGAATCATAATAATTGTGTATAATACAAATTAATTTATTCATTTAGCTATGGTATTTCGACATTTTTATATTAAATATAAATAATATGTATTCAATTGGCTAAGCCATGGCCACAAAAAAATCATTTATTCTATATATACATAATAACCCGCATAGTACCTTCCGGTTCCCATTTTTTTTCCTTCCACTCACATCTATCTGCTCTGTCTTCTGGTTGTAGATCTCTCCCTGATTTTGCCTTTTGGACTCCATCAAGCCATCTTATTTTTGATATTTCTCGTTTTTTTTCCACTTAGGTGGTTGCCAATCCAATCTTAATTTCGGTAGGAGATGGTATGTCATTCTGTGTATATGTCAGTACTAGATAAGCTGTTTTTGCTGTATTTCTTTTATGATGGTGGTTGTTTTGTCCTTTATCTGTATTATTTTTTCATTTGTTAAGTGCATTATTCTGGATACACCTGTTGATTTGAGCCAAAAATCAATTTCCAGAACAAAGAGTTTTTGATCCGTTCTCTTAGTGAGTTGTGGACCAAAGTAGTGAGTTCAGAGGGCCTATTATTTTTTTTTTCTTCTGCATCTTCTTATTTATAAGCAATTTTGCTTGTTCATTGGCGGATTAATACCTCTATGGAAGGTTTTCACTCCATCTTTTGTGCGGTTCTTCCGATACTCCTTCTTCTTCATTATTTTGTCCTCTTTTATAATCCGTTCTTCGATTTCTGCATCGGTGCGTCCATTTCTTTCCATCTTTGTCCCCAAATAAATATATTCGGAACATGATAAAATTAACTTTCTACCTTCTAAGTTAAGTTCAACGTTTTTAACTCGTTTTAGGCACATGTATCTCGTTTTTGAATTAGCATTAAGACCCCATCGCTCGTATTCTGTAGATCTTCCTGGTCTTGTACGATGACTACTTGATTGTCCGCGAAATGAAGCGTACATAAGATTGTTTCATCGTTTAATGGTATCCATTCCAGATCAAACAAAAAAAGAAAAAAACTTGAATATCTGGGGCATATTATGAAAGGGGGCAGATACTGAATGATACTACAGTTAATTCGGAAAGATCGAAGAAAAAAGAGGAATTGGTAGGAAGAAATATTCATGGCTCCGAAACCTTAGTCAATGGATTGGTTTATCAGAAGTTTCATGCCCCGCAAGGTCGGGAACAATATCGGCAAATAGTCATGGAAGCTACCCACGCATAATTTGGGCATGATACTCAAAGAAGAAGATTAAGGATCATGATCTCCTCCATTTCGTCAGTGCATTATTCGTGTAGATTTTGAAGAGTGTTGCAAATAGACTGCAGCCTTGCCTTAGTCCCTTATTTACCATAAAATTCTCGGGAACTGGTTATTTATCTTTATTTTTGATTGAAGATCGTTGTATTACTTTCAAAAGTGTAATATTATTAGATAAACTTTCCAATCTTTGTCACAGTCTAAATAGGGGTATTGGATTATAAGCTTTCGTTAAATCCACAAATAATAGATGAGTTGGTCTATCCGTAGCCATTCCTAAAAAATTTAAGTCAAATATAAAAACGTCTACTTTGGCGTAGCAAACCGAAGAAAACCTTGGAAACTGATCATCGTTGAGGACATTCCTCTTTGTTTTTATTGGTTTTGGACTTCACCTCAGTCTTCTTCTTCACGTGCCATCTCCGCGACGGAGGTTGGCAATCATCATGGCTATTCTGATCTTAGATGCTGCTGCTCTGAATAGTTCAATTGATGTGCATCTGTACCATTCCCTCAAGTTATGCCACCATGAGATTCTTCTTCTTCCTACACTTCTCTTGCCCTAGATTTTCCCTTGTATAATCAATTGAAGTAGGTTGTATCTCTCATTACGCATAACATGCCCCAGGTATTGCAGCTTTCGTGTCTTGATGGTTTCCAATACTTCCATTCTTTTGTTGATTCTTCTCATGACTTCGTTTGTTACATGCTCGGTCCATGATATCTTCAGGATTCTTCTACACACCCACATGTCAAATGCTTCCAACTTTTTAGCAGTCGACGCGTTAAGTGTCCATGCTTCTATCCCATAAAGCAGAGTCGAGAAAATATAATACCTTGCCAGCCTAACTCTCCAGTCCAATTTTAGTTCTCTTGCACAAAATACCTTTCTCATTTTATTGAAGTTTGTTCGTGCTTTCTCTATTCGAACTTTGATTTCTTTGGAGTAATCGTTTGTATGATTAATTATTGTGCCAAGATAGTGGTAGTTTTCAACTTGTTCTAAACCACTACCGTTAATTGTCAGGCTTTCACCTCGGTCGCATGATAGAAAATAGTAATTTTCAGTATTCTTTTAACTGAAACTGATTTCCTTAATAACTTAACGGTGTTCTTAAAAAAAATAATCTTCACATAACGAGCACCGCCATCTTTGCACCTCGAACTATCCCTTCAAAGTGAAAAGTCTAAAGCAACCGTATGTCAGCTATCAATTCGTGATGGCGCAAGCTATATTATTCAGGTCTTTGTTATAGTAGACTTTGTTGAAGAGTCTTGCTGAAAGGACAACTTTAACCTTAGTTCATTATCTCGATGATCATTGGTGTTGGTAGGATTTTCTCTTTGTGTGTTTTGTTGTCCTGTTTAGATTTTTCACCTCTTCAGTAAGTGTTTTGTTTTTTTTTAAGAGTTGGCTTTTGTCGTTGAATTGGTTTCACTGGTGGTACGCTTCTTTGGGTGTGTCTGCGGAGGAGGATCCTGGACAACCAGAGGCGAAAGGGTTGTTGAGCTAAAACGGTCCTTTTCAGAATTATATTAATGAAAATATGGTTACTTTAAACTTGAAATAAGCCACAATATTATACCTCTTAGGTAGAGTGGAAGGGCGGTTAAGCGAACAATCATATTAAACCTAATCCAATCTAACCTAAGGATAAATAATTGTTACTGAATGTAATGTTGTTATTGGATTACCATCTACAACACTACGAATAAATACAATATAAACACTAAGAAAGAGGATTAGAAGGAAGAGTTTGTGAAAAAAGTCTCTAGTAAAACCGCTTAGAAGAAAGAAGATACTAATAGGTATAGAACTTTTTACAATATTCGTTGATTTCAAATATAAAATGTTCTAAAATGTTTATAGACGGATTAATATAATTTATAACTGTTCATAATTTATCACTGTATACGTATATACGTTTTAGACTATATGTCTCTAAAACATGTCTCTCAGTACGTCTATCGATGTTACATAACTGGTACTTATACCTTTCACGTTTCTAGTCCCAGCCTTCACGTGAATGTCATCTATTTAAATTTGTTAACTCAAAATCTTGTTAGACTGATAACGTGACACAATATTTTTTCTATATAAATTTTCATATGAATCAATTCAATTCCAAGATTTTAGATTGTCATACAAATGATCTGATATTGTTCTAGAAAGATCTTAATCGTTTTGTTAAATATTTTGTACAATTTTTAATACTGAGACAAACATTCTAAGCTTAGTAAAATTTTCGGAACTGCTAAGAATGTTTAATATGCACACTGCACACTTTTTTTATTAAATAATAAAGATGATTATCTATTGTTGTGCATATTACATTACTTACTGGTCTTGGCAAATTATTCATAAACAACAGATTTAAGCAAATATAGCAAATAGGTTTGTCTAATATAAAATTGTAGGATGTTTATATATATATATATATATATATATATATATATATATATATATATATATATATATACATCATCATCATCAGTAGCTCGACAACCCTTTTTGGGTCCTGGCTTGTTCTAAGATTTTTCGCCATTCTGTTCTGTTCCTTGCTTTGTTTTTCCGGTTGGTAACCTTTTCTCTCTCTCTCTCTCTCTCTCTCTCTATATATATATATATATATATATATATATATATATATATATATATATATATATATATATATATATATATATGTATATATATATATATATATATATATATATATATATATATATATATATGTATATATATATATATATATATATATATATATATATATATGAGAGAAAGAAATGAGAGAAATGAAAGAGGAGAAAAAATGGTTCAGTTTGCCAAAACATGCCTATTGCAAATACATTCTGAAAGTGGACTTGGGTATCCCCAAATCGAACCACTAAGAACAAAATTGACTTCATTCTAACCAACAAGATTGCTACAATAAAAAATGTAATTGTAATTAATAAATTTCAAACAGGCCACGATCATAGACTACTCAGAGCGAAAATTGTTCTAGATCTGAAACTAGAAAGAATAAAATTAATCACAAAACCAACAGTAACCGGTATAAATCTTAAAAATCTAAAAGAAAACTCAGATCATTACCAGAGGACAATTGATGAAAGATTACATGACCAAATTAACAGGTCTCAATTAATGGAAATCATCCCTGATAGTGCCAAAGAAATAGGAAGCCCACAACAACAAAATGAACATGGTAAACTGTCTAATAAAACCAAAATAGTGCTAAAACAAAGAAGAGAAATAAAAGTAAGTAGCAACATACAGAGAATTCAATACACAGAACTTTATAAGACAATAAGAAAAAGTATTAAAGAAGACACAAGAAAATACAATGAAAGACTGGTAGAAAATGCAATAGAAAATAGAAAAAACTATAAAAAAAAACAAGAAAAGCGTTATTCATTGGGAAGAAGCAAATCGTTGCTCTAACAAACGAAAACATCAGAATTACAGACAGAAATAAAATAATACAACTCTAATAACTGACTAAATTATAGCGAACTATACAAAGCCCCTGAAATACTGGAAGAAACAATCAGTGACCAAGAAGATGTACCAGCAGTCCTTCCGGAAGAAGTAGAATCGAAAATTGTAAAAATGAAAAGCGGTAAAGCAGCTGGAATAGATGGCATAACAGTGGAACTCCTTAAATAAGCTGTAAAAAAACCTGGAAAATCTTTCGAACTACCTAAGATAAAGATGCATACCAGACCACTGGAATATAGCAAACATAATTCTTATTCATAAGAAATGTAGCAAAAAAGATATCAAAAATTACAGACCTATGGGTCTACTACCAATCATATACAAGATATTCACAAAGATCATCAACAACAGATTAACAAATGTATTAGATGCTGCACAGCCAAGGGAGCAAGCTGGCTTTTGAAGTGGATTTATTACCCCGGACCATATCCACACGCTTCGAGAACTAATGAGTAGTGCTAAAGAATATGAAAAACCGCTAGCATAACCTTCAAAAATTTCGAGAAGGCTTTCGATTCTATATATCCCAAGGCAGTAATAGAAGCTTTGGCCAACCAATGCATTGACAAACCGTACATACATACAGGGTTACGCAATTGAACTGTTACCTATTCAAACGACCATAATTTTTTTTGTCTGAAATTATTTTTTATTGATTCAAAAGACAAAAATGTGTGAATATAATCAAAATTTCAGAATCCACCCACTTTAGCTCGATGTGGCCACCTTTTGCCTTGACTATGGCCTTTAAACGATCAAAAAACGAGTTACATGCTGCACGACTGTGATCTCTCGGTATTTTGGCCCATTCACGTATAATTGCTTTCTTCAGCGCATCCATACTTTTAGTCCTCACCTTGGTCTCCAAAATGGACCACATGGAATAGTCCATCGGATTTGCGTCTGGCGAATTCGAAAGCCATTTATTTATTATAAAAAAATGTTCTAACACTTAGTTTATTAAACTCTTTATTTGTACAATATTATACTAATTTATTTCACACTATAATTATATAATTTATTACAACTTATTTATCCCGACAATAGGCGCGATACATTTCAAAACTCGACTCGATTATATTTTCAGACTGCCTTCAAGAATTAAAATTTCTATATATATATATATATATATATATATATATATATATATATATATATATATATATCATATATATATATATATATATATATATATATATATATATATATATATATCAAACAGCCGTTAGCCTGGAATCTCTCGAAGCGACGGATGTTGACCTGTGCTGACCCTTCTCGAATGAAAGAGAACGCCAGACCAGTTTCTAGCGGGTCGGAGAATATACTAGAACAAAAGTGAGAATAACAAAATGTTTACAGGTTAAATATGACTATTATTTATCATAACAGTTGCATTGACTTTGACACCAGATTCAATAAAAACGAAGCGTCCATCGGCGATTATAGCTGCCCATACCATTACTGGAGATGGGAAATTACTTCGGGTGGCCGTTTGTAAGCTCAAACTTTCGTAGGTGCGTTGGGTCAAGTAAACACGATCATTTTGAGAGCTTATGAACTGCTCAATAGGGAAATTTTTCTCATCAGAGAACACTATGTTCGGAAACTCGCCACGTTCGCGCAGGCTTAACAACTCCTTTGCTCTTTCAAGCCGAACTTTTTTTGCTTTGGTGTAAGATTGTGTGCTTTTTGGAACTTTAAGGCTTGACCTTGAGCTCCTTTTTCAATACTCGTTGGATGCTTCGCTGGAATATTTTCAGTTCTTTGGCCATTTGATTACCATTACGACGTGGATTTCGCTCAAGTCGAGCCTTCACTTTCCGAGTTGCTTTTCACATTTCAGGTGATGTTGCTGTTTTTTTTTTCGTCCACCACCATAGCGTTTGGCAATCCTACCAGTATCATTATAACGAGTTATGGTGCGATACACAAACATTTTATTCACTTTAAGGTGTTTGAACTGACGAACAATAGCTGGTTGTGATTTTCCAGCCAAATATAACGCAATCACACTATTACGTTTAAATTCCATTGCAAATAACTTTTGTTGTGTGTATAAAACTTAAATGCAAATGCTTTTGACGGCTTATAAATATACTGAAGTGTTATCAGGCCAACTTTGACGTAGCTGTCATTATCGATTTGCCAGATATATCGATGTGAAGTTGGTAACAGTTTAATTGCGTAACTCTGTAGAGATTTTAGAAAATATATACCGACAAGCAAAAGCTAAAGTAAAAATTTATGAAAACACTCCAGAATTTTCCACTACCAGAGGCGTCCGACAAGGAGACGCAATATCACCAAAGCTCTTCACAGCAACTCTAGAAAATATATTCAGCAAAATAAACTGGCAGAACAAAGACCTATCCATTGATGGAGAATACCTCAGCCATCTAAGATTTGCAGACGACATCGTTCTGATTGCTAATAATCCTGCAGAACTACAAGAACTTGTAAGAGATCTAAATGCAGCTAGCAATGAAGTTGGCCTAAAAGCAAACTTGGCAAAAAGAACACCCATGTACAAGCTAGTGGATGTGCAAGATATAATAATAAACAACAATGTACTTGACACAGTAGACGAGTATGCATACCTGGGACAATTAGTACATAAATCTGCCTCCTTACTCCCAGAAATCAACAGAAGGAAGAAACTGCGTTGGGCATCTTTTGGTAGATATGCAATTATAGTCAAATCAAAGATGCCACTAATCCTAAAGAAAAAAGCATTATATCAGTGTATACTACCAATCATGACATACGGCTGCGAAACTTGGGCACTAAAGAAAGAGATAATAGCGAAGCTCAAAGTCACTCAAAGGTCAATGGAGCGATGCATGCTAGGTATAATGGATGGAATGGATCAGACAGAAAACCAAGGTCACTGGTGTAATCCACAGAACTAAATATTTAAAATGGCAGTGGGCGAGACATTTAGCGAGAAAAACTGACAATACATGATCCGCTAGAATTACACTGTGGTATCCAAGATTCGTCAAGAGACCAAGAAGATGTCCAAATTTAAGATGGAACTATGGAACTACATAAGGAAACAAGCCGGTAGAACATGGCACATAAAAGCGAATATTCGACATTCGTGGGTAGAAATGAAGAATGACTATGTAAGGGAAGCTGCACCATAATCGGTAGAATATGCTGAGAATGATAATGATAATGATTACCAATTACAAGATTAATGAAGGAAAACTAAAAAATTTATTAAAAAATTTGAGGAATGTACTTTTCACTGCTTTTATAAAAAATTTGGAGACAGATTCAGGTGTTTCTTGTGTAAATAGTGATTTAGGAAGTAATGTACATTAGGTACTATTTCTTTTTATATATATACACATCGGTTTAGAACGTCTTTCGACGTTGTCCGATACCTAAACACCATCTCTTCCTATCTTTGCAGTCGTTTGTTGTTAAATTTCTTTCGCTCATGGACTTGTTTACGCCGTGTTGCCATTCTAATCTGGGTCTTCCTCTTTTCCGTCGACCTATCGGTTGCCATTCTATTACTTTTTTAGGGAGTCTTGATGCTGGCATCCGTTGAACATGCCACCTTAATTGTTTCTTCTCTATATCTTGAGTTATATTTCCTTCTATTCCCATACGTTGTTTTATTACATCATTTCTGATTCGGTCTCGTCTGGAAATACCTAAAGATCTTCTCATTGCATCCATCTCTACTGCTTCTATTCGCTTTTTGTTCTTTTCACTAATTCTCCATGTTTCAGCGCCATAAAGAAGAGTAGTTTTAATCATGGTCTCATATATATTAAATTTCCTTCCTTTCGTTATCTCTTTACTCCACAGTATACCATTGAGACATCCTAAGACTTTCTTTGCTTGAGTGATTCGTTTTTCTATTTCCCGTGTATCAGTTCCTGTATTGTCAAAGGTAACACCCAAGTAGTCATAGCTCTGACAGCAGGAAATATGTTGTCCATTTTTGAGGTCTATGTTATCTGACTCGTTTCCAATACAAAGATATTTGGTTTTTGTTGTATTGACATTCATTCCCCAGTCGTGATATTCTACTATCAGTTTTCTTAGCATGTACTGCATGTCTTCCCTGTCGGTCGCTAGCACTACCTGGTCATCAGCAAACTGGAGTGTATATATACATTCATTGCTAAGCTCTATACCCATCCTATGTACCTTTCTTTTCCATCTTTCCAATGCCGCTGCAACATATATCTTGAATAAGGTTGGTGAGATACAGCATCCCTGTCGCAAGCCTTTTGTAACCAGGAATTCTTCCGTTAGATATTTTCCTGTTTTTATCTGTGCCTTTGAGTCTCTATATAGTTCTTGTACAGCATTTATCAATGTGTGGTTGATGTTAGATCTTTTCAACGTTGTCCACAGTTTTGTTAAGGGGATGTTGTCATATGCTTTTTGCAGGTCTACAAAAGTAATATGAGTTTCTAGATTCTTAGCCGATCTTTTTTCTATGATTTGTTTAAGACAAAATACGTTATCGGTGCACGATCTTCCTGCACGGAACCCGCTTTGTTCTTCCTCTTCATTGTGCTTATATTCTTCCTCGATCATATTTCTCAAAATTCGTCCATACAGTCTGCTCAGGGTGCTGGTTACCGATATGCCTCTATAATTATTACAATTCCTTTTGTCCCCCTTTTTGTGTATTGAGGACATGTATGCCGTTCTCCATTGTTCTGGTACTGGGTGTCCATTTAGACACTGACTGATCACATAAGTTAATATTTCAAATAGTTTATGAGTTCCATTCTTAAGCATTTCAGCATAGATTCCCTCAGGTCCAGCGGATTTACCATTCTTTAGGGTCATTACAGCCTTCCTTACTGTTTCGATGTCTACCCTCGCTTCCTCTCCTTGTATATGTACTGACTGTGTTGGGGAGTTCGCTAGGTATTCTTGTCTTGTCTCTGTCAGCAAGCTTTCATAGTGATCTTTCCATTGTCTTGGTTTTATGGTGTGTATGTGTGCTTTGTCTTTTCCTGTATTTTTTACTGATTGTATAAAATTCCATACCTCTGTACATTGCTTCCCTCCGATGTATGTATTGATTTCTTAACATTTCTGATCCCATGTTTTATTTTCTCTGTTTATGTCTCTTTTCTTGTTTTATCATTTTTCTTAGTTGTCTATCGGCTTCTTTGTAAGCTTGATGGTCTTCAGTATTTTTTGTATTTAGCCATTTTAGATGCTGTTCTTTTTTCTGTTTTACCATATATTCGATTTCTTCGTTCCACCATATTTTGTTACTAATTTTGTTTTGCTGTGTCCTGAGTGTCTCCTTAGAGGCCTGGTGTAAACTAGCAATAATATTCTCGTAAATATCTGAAAATGTTTGTCTCTCTATTTCTCGTAGTTTTTCATCCAGTCGTCGTTGGTATAGCTGTTTAGTACTATCATTTATAAAACTATTGAAGTTGTACTTCGGAGTATCTACTGTCTGCAAGTCTTGCTTGTCTTCTAGGTTTTGGTCTCCGTGTATTATCTTAAGTGGGAACAAAATTTTCGCTCTTACTAAGTAGTGATCGGATCCACATGTTATTCCTCGGAGAACTCTTACATCATTCCACTGCAATACAGATTTTTGTTTACTAATAATATAATCGATGACTGATTTTAGATTGCGTGTTTGTTGAATCCAGGTATATCTATGAATGTATGTCCTTATGTTTGTAGAATCCATTGCTAATTTTTAACTCATAGCTCTCACATAAGTGTATAAGTCTACCGCCATTATCATTAGTTGCCATTTCTCCAAAAGGTCCTACTACTCTACTGTTTTTCTGATATCCCGTTCTACTATTGAAGTCCCCAAGCATAATTATTTCTTTGTTTTTTCCTATGTTGTTAAGTATATCCTCGATTTTTTGAAAGAAATCTTCTTTCACGTTGATTGTTGCATCATCAGAGGGGGCATAAGCGGCTATCATGGTAATCTTGTGCCCATGTATGTCTATATTTACTCTTAGGATATTCTCATCAATTGTTTCCCAGTCTGTGATATTATTCTTAAGTTTTTTCTTTATTAGTATTGATACTCCCCTAGCGGCTCTTTTATTTTTCGGGACTCCAGTGAATATATGTATATAATTTCCTACCATATCAGTGCCAGTTCCTTTTTTTTTGTTTCAGTTAGTGCTATAATATCCATTTTCATTTGTTCTAGATCAGGCACAATGATATCAATCTTTTGTTTTATCCCCTGTATATTCCATGTACCAATATTCATAATCCGTTTTCTTAGCTTTGGTCGTTTCCTTGAAAACCCATCTAAAGTTCCGAGGCTTTGTTTAGGCTTTTTGGTATGTTAAAATTTTGACGAGTATTGGAGAACCAGTCCAATGCCACAACCCCCAACCTGGAGGACCGGGTAATTTGTGATCAAGGTTTTCTTCCTCTAGCCTTTGACGATCCAACGACTATAACTACAAGGCAGCAGCTTGATTCTATACAAACCCTAAAATCAAAGGTTGCCACTTCCGCCCTCCATGCCGTAGTGAAGATATTCTTCCCCGCCACGAATGCCGTTGTGGACTTCATCCGTAACCCTGGACAAGGGTCCCTAAACAGGTACTAGTTTCCCGGGCCAGGAAACACCTGGAATCTGCGGAAGGCAGGGATTGATTCATTTTCCCTGATAGGACTATCCAATGGAGTTCCTACCCGTTACCTAGACTATTTCTTTTTACCTTACATAAATGCAGGAAGTGAACAATTTATGTCCAGTGCTCAACGTCAATTTTTAAAAATAACCAAATTATAAGTAAAATGTAAAAGAAATAATAAGTTAGACTTACTCACAATCAATTTAATTTAACTAATCGGACGACCGGTTTCGCTTTCTATAATATGCAAAGCATCTTCAGGTCACGATACAAAGTTAAAATGCTGAAAATAATAATCCCATATTAGGGTGTTGTCTAATAAAGATAAAAACAAAGATAAAAACATAGGTAGGTGATATAAATTATATAAATTACAGTAATTATGCCAATATTACATGTCTGTGGTTTTATAAATGAATAAAAAGTTTAAGCAGACAAGGTACGACCCACAAATTGGTAACATAGTCTATTAAACTGTAATGAATTAATAAATAAACCAATAAATAAACATTACTTACATGCCGGTACTCTATTAGTTGATGGTTGAAAGAACATGGTTCAAACTATCTTGGATTGTAGATTGGAGAGCTCAGGTCAACTATTGTAATTATTTAACAATAAACGGGGAAGTTCTTGAGGAGACAGATTGTATGTAATCTGTACATCCATTGAAGATCATACAATCATACAATCTGTCTCCTCAAGAACTTCCCCGTTTATTGTTAAATAATTACAATAGTTGACCTGAGCTCTCCAATCTACAATCCAAGATAGTTTGAACCATGTTCTTTCAACCATCAACTAATAGAGTACCGGCATGTAAGTAATGGTTATTTATTGGTTTATTTATTAATTCATTACAGTTTAATAGACTATGTTACCAATTTGTGGGTCGTACCTTGTCTGCTTAAACTTTTTATTCATTTATAAAACCACAGACATGTAATATTGGCATAATTACTGTAATTTATATAATTTATATCACCTACCTATGTTTTTATCTTTGTTTTTATCTTTATTAGACAACACCCTAATATGGGATTATTATTTTCAGCATTTTAACTTTGTATCGTGACCTGAAGATGCTTTGCATATTATAGAAAGCGAAACCGGTCGTCCGATTAGTTAAATTAAATTGATTGTGAGTAAGTTTAACTTATTATTTCTTTTACCTTTTGAAATGGACTCACACAAGCAACACATTCATGATTTGTATAAGTAAAATAATTAAAATCCAAGTGCGATTTTCGATTTTGACAGTTTAAATCTACTATGGGTTAAGCCCATGGATTTCCAAAGCGACGATATATAATCGAGAATTTGCAATAAATTCCCAGAAATATATATTACCAATTTATGCTACTATCACAACGATTCACACTTTTTTATCAGGTGATGATACTACAAAACGTGGTTTCCCACTCGATTTATTCTAGAAAAGGCCGATAAAGTAATCAGTAAAAAATTTGCACCGTCAAAGTCAAGAAATGAGATTACTAATTTTATCTCGACATGTCCTACTGAACCAAAGATTTGATTTAACAAGTTCGTACATGAAATATAAAACATATTAAGACTTAAAGGCACAAATAAAAATTCTTATAGGTATATCCCCCATTGATAATGTAAAACAATATAGAACATAACTATAAGTATTTTAAATACCTACCTATTATTCATTGATATTGAAAATGTATAATATTAATATAAAATTTGTTCTCCAAGGCCAAGGAACGATATTGCTAATTTTATCTCGACATGTCCGAGCAAACTAAAAATTTGTTTTAACAAGTTCTTACATGTTTTACATGTTACATGAATACGTGTGTATAAGACCAAGTAGAGAAAAACCTAAGATGATTACCTGTACGAAACTAAAAAACCATTGCAAATAATAGAACATCTAGAATTGCAATAGAATATCTAGAAAAAGTTTTCCAGGAGTTTGAAAAACAAGTGAAAAGCTACAGACTAATAAGAAACTAAACAAAAGCGCAATATATGGAAATGTATATGGAAATGATAGTAATAAGATTCATGGTGATGTATACTAGCGAAACGTGGATAATGAACCAGCAAAATGACAAGAAAGTAGAGATCTGGGAACGAAAAGTTCTCAGAAAAATTTTCGGATGAATGCAAACAGCAGATAACAGGATGTTTCTGTTGTGGAAACATATACAAATAATGAGGATGTATGGAAACATAAACAAATAATGAGGATGTATGGAAAACCAATAAATACGGCAAAAATACGAGCCCAAGGAGCTAGATGCTTGGTCAGATTATAGGAATGCCAAAGAACCGAAATGTTAAAACAATATTGATAGAAGGAGAGAGAGAGAAATAAATTTTAAAAACAGAAAAATATACAGGGTGTCGCATTGAAAGTAAATCTTCTTAACTATGCTATACTTGCGGGAGTCACACAGTACATTTAAATGTAGGTTTAAAAACCGCAAATTTATGTATAAAAGTCGACAACTCCCAGCGTTTTTATAATTTTTTTTAAGTTTTTTTTTCCTTTGTGTCTGGATGAAAGTACTGACCAATCTGATTCGAACTATTCAAAACGACTTTATTGTAGCAGACGAGATCCTCAGTTTAATTCCATTTCATGGAACAACCATGGGAACTGACATTTTCGATGCAGTACAAAACCGTATCTGACTATGGAGGATTCGATAAATGTTCCTGCATTGTAAACGATGGAGCCAAAGCAATGATACGAAGTAAAACTGATTTTGCTGGACTCTTGAAACAAAATAATATCAACTGTCCTGTTTTGCGGAAAATCTTTACGTCAAACAGATGCCATGAAAGTGGCTGTTAAAATAACAAACATTATCAGAGGCGGCAATCGAGCACTCACTCATAGGAGGTTTCGTGATTTTTCTCTGAAGTGGATGCTGCATATGGGACTTATTATTACGGATTATTATTGGTTAAGAGCCGGAAAATGTTCGCAGCGTTTCTTTGCTCTTCGCAAGGAAATTGTCCTTTTCCTAAGAAATGAAGTGATGTCCAACATTACGGAATTCGAAAATAAAATGGAAGAAGCAAACTCCTTGTCAGACCTTGCATTTCTAACCGACATGACCTCCCATCTCAACGAAATTTCATTTTTAACCCATTTGGATTGGATTCAAACATTTATAGAAGAATTTGACAATCGATTTGGTGACTTCAGAAAAATTGAAGAAGTTATTTCACTGTCTAGTCAGCCGCTCACTATCTCTGTTGAAAATGTAAGACCTGACCTTCAACTGGAACTGTGTGATTTGCAGTCAGATCCTTTTTACCAGAATATATATATATATATATATATATATATATATATATATATATACATATGTGTGTGTGTGTGTTTTTTATATGTGTAATTAAACTTGTAATGTAACTTAGCTTCTTGGATAAAAAAAATGAATATCCAAATATACACCAGTTTTATTCAATATTAGTTACTGACAAGAAGCGGAGACGTTGTGCAAGAGAAGATTGTTCATCCAGTACGAGAACTATGTGCAACAAATGTGATATTGGTATTTGTTTGGAATGTAAATGTAACATAATATTTCAGTCAAACTCTCATAAGTTCTACATAAGATCTTAGCGTTACATATATGTAACATCTTTTCTTTTTAGTAAAACAGTTTTTTTACTTCAAAACTGCGGGACACGGGCTGGGGCGCGGGACGGGACGTGGGGCATGGAACGTGACAAGAGCCTGTCTACATTCAAACACAAAAATACGAATATACCTATACAAAAAATAGTTACCCGACCGACTGTGTTTTACGGAAGCGAGACCTGGATATTGAATAAAGATATGGACCAAACGGCACAATAAAATATTTCGAACTAATACCACAACCAGTAAACGGCAAAAAAATTGCACAAAAATGACATGTGATTTGACAAAGATATGGAACCAAAACTGTATAATAAAATATTTCCAATTAATACCACAACCGGCAATCGGCAAGAAAATTACCCAAAAATGACTGTGATTTGAGAAACATAAAAAAAATCAAGCAAACAGCATCAGATCAACAAGTCTCTCTTACTTGAAATTTATTTTTCTATGCCTTTCTTTTCCAATTCGTATTTGTTTATAACAGTTATAACAGAATATAACGGCAATTGCAGATACTACTACTTAATCTTATAATCTACATATTATATCGATTTAAAACAGGACAAGCCTAGTACGTAACACAACGGATTTTAGCAAATTATTAGAAATATCAACAAAGGTATGATCTCACACTAAACGTTTTACCCATTTTACAGGCGAACTAAAGCCCTATTCTTTGTTCTCTTCAATATTTCTTTGTCTTGAAAAGAGCTCACACAACGTATCATATTACTGTTTATACACGAAGAATACGGTTTTTTCTTGTTTAAGAACTTAAAAATAGTAATCTAACGTGAAGTTCGGATATATCATACATATTTATGAGATAAAAAATGATGAAACAAGTATATCTATTGCTACCGAAAAAAATCGATGTTGATAATAACTTATCCTTGCCAGCTTATACCTGCTTTTTAGCGAATTTTAACTTGTAGAAACAAGAATAATCTTTTATTCCTTGCACCTAAGCTCAATTTCAAATGCAAGTCGACAAGTAACAATATGTGGACAC
The DNA here is from genome assembly GCF_040954645.1 of Diabrotica undecimpunctata. NCBI lineage: Eukaryota > Metazoa > Arthropoda > Insecta > Coleoptera > Chrysomelidae > Diabrotica > Diabrotica undecimpunctata. The sequence continues at coordinate 129,663,229 of NC_092809.1, read as the reverse complement.
CTCAAAGAAAAAATGGATACAAGATACAAAGAATAATAAGTATCTTATGAAACAGTGGCGTCTCTACTATACTCTGTTTTTTAACCAGGAGGAGTACACTAAAAAGACAGATTCACACCCAAGAAAGTTACTAGAAAAGTCACCAAATACATCTTCTTTTTTGGGTTTGAATAATAATTTTTCGAATTCACTTCCAATATATATTATTTAGTATTTCTAATTACAATAAAAAAATGTTGGACTGTTATGAAAAAGTTGAAGAATTTTTAGAGTTTATTTATCACATTAAAGAAGAAAATCGTAAAAAGAACGTATACGAAAGCGATATATTCGTGATAAAATGGTATCTAAAATCCAATGGAATTTTACAATACTACTGTTGAAGTCTGCTTATATTACAATACAAGCTAAAGTAATGTGCTAATAAAATTAGCATTACTTTAGTAAATCTTGATTTTAACAATAACTATTCTGCAAAACTAACCTGTTGCCTGTTTTATTTTTGCTAGCGTGGCTGTTATTTTCATTCCAGAATTATCAATTTTGATTTGTTTATTTATACATGTTTATAATGTATAAGCAAATCATGTTTTGTTTCTCATTTGAAGATATATGACCCAAATCTACCCGACATTTTTTAGGTGTAGAGGAATAATTACCACTAGTACTTGGCATCGAATCCACATTGTTATCTTAATAACACTAATATGTCGCGAAATAGTTCTGAAAAGAACTGTTTTTTATATAAATACAAACGAAATATCTAAAAATGTAAGGAATAACGCAGAAAATACAAAAAAATCGTCGATATACTTAAATATTGAATTTTAAAATTTCACAAATGTCATTAGTGTCAACATGTCATAATTTAGTGGAGTAAACTTGCCTGCGGTTGGACCAATTACAAACAAGCATTACAGCGCGGAAAATTTGAATTACTCCTCCTGGTTAAAAAACAGACCATAGCGCCTTATAACATAATTCAGAGATTTCTTTGTTCTAAAATACAGTTGTATCTTCAAAATGAGTCAGAATAATTAAATAACTGGATTAGATTCCTTAAAAAATGGTTATTATCGAAGATAGAAATTTCTGTTTTTGAATTTTCGAAGCTTTACACAATTTTGAAAACAAAGAAACAAACACTTTTCAAGATTTTGTATATGAAAGAAACTCGCTTTGAAAATTCTATAAAACAAATATAAAAATCTCAGATTATTTATTTAGAAGCATATAATTATTATATAGAAGCAAGCATATATATGTATTACTGTTATTATTTCGATTTCAATTCAACGTATTTCAACTTATAGAAGCAAATAAAAAATAAACTCTTTCGTTTGTATATTTCTATTTTTATATCTCGTTTATGTAACCTTTATAGAAGTGTTGTATCTCATTTTAGCCTCGATAACAAAAGTAAACAGTTTTAATAGTTTGGAATCAGCAAAACAGCAATTATAACATTTAACACAAAATTACACTTTATCTATACTTTTTATATATGTTTCCTTAATTTTAAATAAAAATAATTGTAAAAAGTATGTTACTTTGATAGTGTAAGAATTAGCAAAGAAATTAAAATACATTTGATATCAGCTTGGAAGTAAATTATTTAAATTATAAGCATGTATACAATACAGAGATGAATTAAAAAAAACAAATATCTATATTTCAAGAAAGTCTACAAAAAAAGTAGTCATAATATCTAAAGAATTTATTAATCCACAAAAGAAAATACATTACAACACCTCAGACATACATTACTGCAGAGTGTGAGATGGAAAACATATGTGTAACAACACAAAAAAAACTAGATGACACAAAAAATTATTGAAATGTTGAACGTAAGTCCTTTCAATACTTACAAGAAGGATAAAGAAATTATCACAGGAAAACCAAAATAAAACTGCGATATTGGAAAGGAACCATTATCACTTAAACGAAAGAAAAAGTTTAAAGTATGGAAGAACATAAAGAACAATTATTTTATCACGACATAGTAGGATTGCTACAAGGTGATGGAGAAATCACGGGACCAGAAATGATAAAATAAGTAATTAATGCTAATAAAAAACACACAAAAAGCACACCTATAAAACTGTTATACCTAATTAATTAAAGGACAACACATTCATATTTTGGAAGAGCTCTTTGACACCATATATGCAATATAAAACAAGACACATACCCAAACACTGGCTTTCTTAAGTTTTTAACAATTTCCTAAGCGACAAATAATGCAAAAGGTTGCGATAAATATGATTCATAAACTGAAAACTTGCCTTAAAATTATACATAGTTGAATAATAAAGAAAATTGGAAGAAAAAATAAGTGATTACATTGAACATCAATACTAATTTCGATCTTTTATTGAATTATATATTTACTGTAATTGTTCAACTCCGAAAAAACTTCAATTTTACAAAAAGTATGATGAAATTAATCTAGCATTTACACTTTTATTTGACCATTTTTTTCTGACGCAACTCTCTAAACCCAGAACTAAGTTTTACTAAATCGTGAAAAAATGTAGGTAAATAAAAAAATAATACTTCAATAACCTCAAATTGTGACTTGTTTAAAAACGACATTAAAAATATTAATTATCCAACTAACAAACATTACCTCTAATTATTCTCATAGTTTGATTAACATTTTTTCTGATGCAACTCTATTCTCTGTTCAAATCTAATATAAGTATCTGATAACCGGCATGGTGAAAAATATTTATAAATAGAGTATTATTATAATACAATTAATTACAATATTTTACATGAAACGTTTAGAATTTAACAAAATATATAAATGGCCCATTGCAACATCAAAAAAATTATGTTTGCAATTTGGAATACGAAAATAAAAAAAAAACTAGAATCAAAATGATAAATTATAAATATGTTTATGTATTATTAAAGATTTTTAAATAGATATTTTAAAAATATGCTCTATAAATTTATTTACGTGTATATTGGAACGGAAACAATAAAGCTGTCTTGTAAAACAACAAAACATTTCCTATTCCTCTTTTAAATCAATTTATTATTTGTGCATTACGTCAACCTGTCGTCTAAAAGCTTGACCCCAAGTTGAAACCTTCAAACTTTATTTTATTTTGAAGTCGAAATGACGTAAACAAACTCCAAACTTATTTTAAACAACAGAAACAAAGATCAAAGTAATTCGCTGCAGAAAGCACGTAGCCTGAATCTATTATACATATTCAACGTTATCAGCTCCGAGGTGTCTAGAAAATATACTTCAAATTTCCTAGAATGAAGTAATAATTCATCAAAAACGAATACAGAGTCTTATCAATTTATTCTATTTTTATGTATGAAGTAAGACAATTGCACGGCTATACGCACGCCCCTGGCGATCTTGATGCTTATTGCTTGATGAAGCTGCTGCTACCCAAATCACGTAGTCCTGTTCTCGAAACCAGCCGAACAGACGTTCGAGTCGTTTCGGACAGAAGCCGGTAGGGGTGATGCAACTTTATAAATAAAGAGAACAGCTGATTTTTGTTAAGCAGTTCCTATGAGCCACAGAAGGTAGTAGATGTGTTTTTACTCGAGCAGTAGAAAGCCGGTCAATTGAATCAATTTAATAATTTTGTAGTTTAGTGTGTTTTGAACATTTCTTTTTAATTAAAATGGAAGTTTTACCCTTCGTTGATATCAAGCACAGCAGTCTTGAAGGTAAGTTTCTTAATCTTTTATTTTATTTTCTAAACGTCGATAGTAAATGTAATTAACGTTAACTGTTATTGTTATAAATGATTATCTTCTTGTAATGACAAAAATAGCTAAAATCTAATGTGTTATAAGTAAAAAGCCCTTTTTGCCCTCTGTGAAACCCTTCAGTCCTTTGTTCTGATCGACCTGTCAAAACTTGTATTTTTTCGCGTTTCTAGCTTATACCTTTAATAGTTAGGTGTCATTTATTATTTCTAAGTACTTTTCTAGTTAATGTCTTTCTAATATCATTAAAATATATCATCAAAACCTTTTTGTCCTACATAATTAATTATCCTTTGTTTGATAGTCAGATGTTTTCCGAATGATAATCGAATGATTTTCCTTCTCGATTCCGGTATATCGTTTGAAATAGTCCTTATGATTGCATCACCGGAACAAATAAAAAAAATCAATACAGAGAAAGCCGGTCTTATACATTTCCTAACAAAGGAAAACTCAAAACTTTGATTAAGAAACTTTTTTGTAGATCCTTAACTATTTGAATAGTAACAAGTTTTTCTTTTGTAACTTCAGTATATTTAATTTACTAATATTCTTTTGAAAGAATATGAGTATATTGACACAAAGGGCTTTAATATCAGTTTCGACTCTTTCGAAAACTAAGAAAGGGTATAGTAATGTAGTTAATGTCTAATAAAAGTATTGTTTCATAGTACCTATTCATGAAATTTAACTTGTAAGTGAATATTACGTATTTTTTTCAACTTTAATAACTGTGGTATAATAATGAATGTAGTCGCTTAATATACAGCATATTCGTTAATAATAAACACTGCAATAATTTAAATAGAGTAATAGAAAATTTAGCAGATATTTTTTGTTATTAACTATAATGGGATAGATCGATTTTAATTTTATTTCAAGAACATTACTGTTTATGTTGTGGTTTTGATATATTATTGTTAACTTTCTTCAATGTTTTCAATTTTTATGTTAAGGGTTATTTCATGAATATTTCGACTTTTCAAATTCTAAGTCCGGAACAAAGAGATTTTGAGCGACCCATCACCAGTACCATTTGCCGGAATCGAGTACGGGGTTCTCGATTGTTGTATCGATTCTCAGTTCATTCGATTGTCGTTGCTAACCTAATAGCTAGGCCATAGAGTTTCTGCCGGCTCTCGATCAACCGGCTTGTAGTTGTGACCTCTGATGACCTCGAAAGCAGCGCTTAGCAACAGCGCGAGTTTCTCTGTGCTTTGATTAATTAATAGCTTTCCAGATGTAGTTAAAGTAGGCGTTTACAGGGTGTTCTTCAATCTCAACATCTTTTATTCCCTTGAAAATTTATGCCATTTTAATTACTTGGCTTGTATCTCAATACTACTTATTCATAATTATATTGTATTGATAACGTTTGAAGATACAAATGTGTTATTAATGTTATCGGAACTTGTTGATTGTGAATAATAAAGTTGTTTTTATTAAACATTCTGTTTATAATTATTTTTCAAAAATGTTTGATCGTTTTGTTCAAAGATAAGTAGTAGATAAGGCCAAGAATGAACAATGGTTTCTAAATTTGACTTCCACCATTACAGATATCTTTAGGTTTTTAACCCAGTTTTCAATATTTTACATTAGTTTGTGGTAGATAAAATGAGAAAAATTATCAATGTACTTATTTCTTTTTCTTTATACATAATAATTATTATAGCTACGATGATCTGTTTCTGATAAGTAAAAAGTGTTTTTTTCAGAAGTCGAAAGAATATGTAGATAACTAACTATACTAGTCAAGCCCAAAATGCATTGTTCTTTTTCATTACCCGTTAAGATTATTTCTATCAAGGACTTCTATAACAAACCTCTTTTCCATATATCAGATATACTTATAAAAATCCTCATTTTTCCTCGACATCTCAATCATTTATCCTTTTTATATTACATTTCTTCCTACTTTTGTCAATATAAATGCATCATGGTGTTGTAATGTTCTGGTTTTTCATTTTTCGGTCCTCATCCTTTTCCTATTTGCATAATACGATTTTCTCATGTCTTTTCAACTGCAACAAATAAAACTTCAATGTCTGTTTCTTTTCGTAGTTGTAAATCTTGTTCTTTAGAAAATACTGCTTCAAAAAATCTCGTAGAGGCACATAAAACTTGTTTACATGTATCTACTCAAAGAAAGTTAACATATACGTTGTTTAAAGTTATATATAAATTTATGGTAATGTATAATACTTATTCTAAATATAAAAACAACGAAAACAAAGCTATAAATTCTAGTCAAGCCTTCTATAGTTGACAAGCAAAAGAGAATGATTATCAATCAATTAAAATAATAGACACACGTTCTTATTTGAATAAATTTACATATTTTGCAATGCAAAAGTTCGATCATTAAAGTAATCGAAAGACTACTAAGTAAACACTTAGCGATACATTAGTTCTTCATACAGATTTTGTACGTACATTAACGAGAAAAACGTGGAAAGAAAGCTTTGGAAAAGAGCCAATTTTCAAAAGTTGTTTAGATTCAAAAATATATCAGTCAAAGTAGTTGAGAGTTCATTATATTATACTTAAAAAAATTAAATTTATCTAAAAATATATTACATTTGGACACATACAAGATATGTGAAAAACGGCAATTGAAAAACAGAAATCGGAGAAACGAACAGCATTACAGTAGTTGTTGTTCCTTGTTCCTCTAGTAAGTAAAAGAGTTAGTTTTCCTTTGCGTTTGTGCGATCCGAACAAAATGAAGGTCAGCATAAGCAATTATTATCTGATTTTGTGTGTTACAAAAACTTGAAGAACTACGGTCGGTTTAACAATGTACGAAACTAGACTTTATGTCTTCAGGATGAGTCAGTCGTAACCTTCAAGGTATGAAATCAGTAGAAATATAGTCCGATTCGTTATATGGAAGCAACAATTTGTTTTTACTTCTTATCTAACAGTTGTTGTTACAAATTCATGATATGGAACGGGTTTTTCGTAATGTATATTTTTATTTGTTTGAAAGAAGTGAAAAGGAGATAAGACGTTTCATATGGAATTATCTGGTTTTAACTCGTATTTGTAAAAGTAGATGCAGAAATGTTTGACTTTTGATAGTAATAGAAATTGTTTATTTGTTCGTTGCGGGTACAATGCTCCCAAAATCTAACACTTTTCTGCATTATTCGTTTTATTACAAATCACAATTACAAATACTAGGTCATATTTAGTATTTGAAAGATAACACAGAATAATTGTTGTCCGAATTATTGAGCAAAAAAATCGTCGATCCCGTATCTTAATGACTAGGAAACACTCCTAGTTATATAATTTAGTTAAATAATAATATAATACCTCAAGTTCCAAAACAAGATTGGTTTTTTTCATAGCTGTTTAAAAGCGAGGTCATTTGTGAAATAAATCAAATCATCTGGCTTTGTTCGGGACTAGCGATACCACGCCTCCTTTTACACGGCAACAAGTTCGGAGATACGTGCCCTGCAGAATAATTCAAGCTAGAAAGAGACGGATAATGCCTCTCGCGTCGAGTATATAACCGGTTGCTTTTTCGAAGGGTAGATTCATCTGTATTACACAAATTAGGGACTGAATGAACAAAGGAATACTTTTTTAGGAACTGATATGAACCGGAGTCCTTTTTTAATAAAAGAAAGCTTGATAATTTAATGCTGAAATGGAATAATTTATTCTACAAGTTACTGTTCATCTCCTGGAACCGGTTTTGAGAGTGTGTTTCAATCTCTAGCTATTACCTGAGAAATAGTGATTAATGTGATTATGTTAAAGATTGCGCTGAATAAATTACTACAAAAGACGTATATCTCAACACAGTAGCTACCTGTTCATTTTTATAAAACCACCGATCCATTGTTAAAGCGAGAAATAAGATTACCTGATCTTCCGTCCCTTATTCTTCTGACGAACCTGTCGTAAAAGGTACACAAAAGAAAACTTGGGATTGCCTTTACACACCTGATTCTGACAACAGAAATTGAAAAATAAACAAATACTATCAGGTGAATAATAGTATATTATAGTCTTGGTAGAAAAAGTAATTTTAATTAAAAAAGGATTGTTAAAGGAAGATAATCATTTATAAAAAGTTTAATTATTTTTATAACATTTAAGTATTTACGATTTTGTTTTGTTTTCAGGCTGTGAACCAGAATATAATGAATTTTTCCGATTAGAAGAGACGTCCCTGATAGAAGCTTTATCTAAGCGTCTCGAAGGAGAGCTTAGGACTGCGAAGAGAACCCATCTTTCGGTAGGAGAAGTACTTCTTCCCAATGGACTGACGCATTCGATAGCCAAAGATCTTTTTTACTTGGCCGATTCTGAACCTTGTGGACTTCGGGGGTGCACTTTGTATATAGACTTTGAGAACAATGATCTCAAGACGAATTTGAGCCAGGTCAAGTGCGATGCTTCGACTCCTTCTACCTTCGAAGTGTACTTGACGCTGAAGCAGGCGACCACTGGATGGAATTCGTTTCTGCCACAGTTTCTTAAGTAAGTATCACTTTAGCATTACTTTCCCTTAAACCAAATCTTAAATGTTTTTTGATCAGTTTCTTTCCATCTACATCATCAGCTCAGCTTTTGATATTCTGATGTATCTTTTTTTTTTCATTTGTGCAACTAGATGTATTTAACGAATTTGCTATTGCTTTAAAATCAATTGTATACAAAAATTTTGGTATGCTATGCTCTTCGTAATTCTTTCTTGTTTATTCCTTTGAATTTTGGTTTTATTCCTAGTTTCAAGTCCTTGTTTACATTCTATGTATTCATGTTTTCGTTATTTGTTCATTACATTGTAGATTTTGTTTTATTTTTGCTCATTAGTTTCCTTGTATAATTTCATCATTTGTTAATATATTAGATCTTATTCATACAATTGTTAGTTTTCACCACTTGAAGATGTTCATTTTTGATCAAATTGTTTGTTTCTTCATAACTATTGAATTATCTTTTCTAACAGTACCTTTAAACATAAATATGACCTGTACAAACTGGTTTACTAATTATTGTTTTTCTTTGTTACAGAAAAATCACAAATTCTGGAGCACTTATGATAAGTTCGGAATATGGACTTACCAAGAAGCAACTGTATCGTTCGAGTTACTAACTCGACTGATTTTTGATAATAATATGTGATCATTCACACTCATATACGTACACATTTACATTTACGAGTATCTCGAAATTTTTTTTTATTTCATTCACGTTTTTGTATTCATAACTATATCATTAGTTGTAATTGTTCGTTTCTTTATCAAGTTAGTTAACATTGAGTTGTATGTGTAAGATATAAAAGAGTTTTTAAGGTTTTTGGTAATTTTAAAAATTCTAAAATTGTGATATAGGTGTGCAGATTATAAAAGTGTTATATTCATATTTTTTGTGATATTAGTTCGATACGAATTTTATTTTTATAGAATAGGTGCGTTCAGCTGATATTTGGTTCAGAACTGAAAAAGTACATGGGGGGATATGTGTGTACAGTACCCTGACTAAATATTATGGCATATGTTATGCTACTGTTTTAGTTTGAATCTTTTAGTGTACTGTACATATGTAGTTCACTATGTAAGTGTGATTTGTTCAGTATTAAAATTTCTTTACCAAATATACTAAGAACACAATCTGATCTCAAATTAATATAGATTTGTTAGATATGTGGGAATTTTTATACATTTTTAATAGAAGTCTTCATAAGATTTATGTACTTCCATACTAATATGTCTAGATTTGTAAACGATGTACATGGAAGAAAAGAACTTCATATCCCAGTATATATAATATCAGACATGACACTTTTACAAAAAAAAATTTACATAAAGTTCTAATTACTTACTTTGTTCTTTTCTTCTGTGGGTGTTGTTTGGATTTAGTTATAAAATCAAATAAATGTCTGTACCAAGAAAAAAAAAATAATGGAGAAAAAAATAATAAATCTTTGAAGTATGTTACTATTTTGTTTTATTTCAAACAAATTAATTATAAACTTAAAAAGCCAACTTAGCACATAAAAAAGTGGATAAAATCGTTCTGAAATAGACTATTTCGTAACAAGAAAAGAAGATATATGTGAATATAAGCAATAGGGGTTAAGCCAATAAACATAAGATGCTTGTGATGAACAATGAAATCAGTCGTCTAAATGCAAAACCCTACATGTCCATTTAAACTAATTTTAAGTAAAACTGAAAAAACTTAGAGAAATCTTATTTATCTTTAAAATAATCTGCATCAAAGTATATTATTTTTGTTTGGTTATTTCTACACCTAATCAATGGTGCCCATAATCTATTACATTCCAGTTTTTTTAATGAAATTTGGACATGTCTGGTTTTGCATGTTATTGACTTCGTCTTCAGTAAGATATGTTGATGTATACATGGTGCCAGTTAGCTTGTATTATGTAACAAGTTTCCGTTCCATGATGTCTGTTGATGTAGAATACAATATTTGAAATTTAAAACGTGAACGCGCGTTGCTGGCATGTATAATAGAGTAGTGGTAGAGGCGGGAGTGGGGGGTGGGTTTGTATTAAGTCTTAATAATTAACAAGTATTTTTTATCTAAGTATATATTTATAAATTTTTTACATATGTGGTCAAATTTGAAAGTAGATTAAAATAAAGAAGAATACAAAATAATAATAAAAAATTAAATAATAAACCCAGGTATTACAGCACAATGAATAATAATCAACACTAATTTTCAGCATTTCGATTCTCGTGAAACAATCACTTAAGTCTATTCTACATTTGTATTTGTTATATTGAGCTATGAATTTAGGTTTCTTATATGCTATTCCTCTGCTTGAAGTAGTTCTTACCATCTGATCACCAAATACACATATTCCTTCAGGACTGTACACATTTTTTAAAGTACCTGTTACGTAAGTTTGAATTTAAAGTAATTGTCTAGTCAAATCAATACTATTATAGAAGTTATCCATATATAAGGCATGTTCAATATTCATATAGCCCTCTATTAATTTTAGTACCACCTTTTGTGTGTGATTCTTTTCTGCAAGTATGGGATTTTCTGCTCCAGCATAGACTACCAATTTTTGAAAAGTCCAGAATGTTCTGTTAACATGTATAACTTCATTCCAAATTTATGACTTCTGCCTTTAACATATTGCCTAAATTTCAACTTTCCTCGCCATAAAACTAACGATTCATCTATGCATGTTTCTCTGTTTGGATAATAAATAGTATCCATTCTATTTTGAAGAAATGGAACAATGCAGATATTTTACACAGCTTCCTCTGATGGATTTCTGTATTTTCATTAAAGTGCAAAGCATGTAAAATTAAAATAAATCTTGAAAAGTTTGCCAATGTGGGTCCATAATACCATTATATGGGAAATTAGTCAATACTCACAATCTCAAGTAGTTTTTACTATTTAATGATGGTACATTTTGGGCTACCGGTTTCAAGCCTTACAATATATATGTACCCAGTACGGTAGTCTTATTTATATTAAAAATTAAAAACTACAAGATATCGGATACAGGAAAACTCTATAAACTAAGGTAATCCTGAAAACCAGCTTCCCCCTCAAGGAATCCATTCACTGAAACCCCGGAATGTATAACTTTTATATTTTATGTATATTATGTCAATATGTATCGAGATGTTTTTTCTATATATTTATTAATTATTGTAGCTGTTATGTTAAGATAAATTTATTTTATATCTTGGCGTAACAGCTATAACAATAAATAAATATATATATATATATATATATATATATATATATATATATATATATATATATATATATATATATATATATATATATATATATATTTTTTAAACAGAGTTGGAGCCAGCCGATCTCCCTGTTTTAGCCTCTTAGTTATCTGGAAGGACTCTGTCAATTCATTTTGAACTCATACTCGCGCTGCTGTGTGAGTTATGGTGGCTTGAACTAATTTTACTAACTTCCTTGGTATACCAAATTCTCTAATAATTAAGCATATTTTATCTGTGTTTATGTTATCATAGGCTTGTCGAAAATCTACAAAGATTTGGTATCGTGCTCCCAGTATTTAGGTAATATTTGTTTCACGTTGAATAGCTGGTCCATCCTGGTCTGATATCGGCCTGGTATTTTCCTATAATTTCTCTGTGAAACGACTAAGCTTCTGTTTATGATCCATGTAAACACCTTATAGCTCACACAGAGTAAGGATATCTCTCTATAGTTTTTGTAGCTGAGTTTGGATCCCTTCTTGTGGATTGGGTATATAATTGTGTTTTTCCAGTCTCCTAGAATTTCTTCTGTGTTCCACACGTCCGTTTCTCGTTCATATTCAAATTCATAAATACATAAATGCTAAGAAAATGTAGCTGCAGGGTTAAACAACCTCTTAGAAATAGACAGCATACAACTGAACATATTAGAAGATATAAACAAGACATGGGAAGCTGTTAAAGTGTGGAAATAATGTGAAAATAATGGACAAACGAAGTACTGGAGAAATAAAAAAGACAAAACAAGAATAGTTAGAAAATAAATACAATAAAATCTACGAGGAAGACATCTGTAGTGTAGTTTTTAATGGTTGACAGCACAGTATGTATTTATACCGTTAACAGGCCTTTTAGGCCCATTGCTGGATGGATAATTTCCATCGTTTTCTGTTCTTAGCTATCAGCTTCCAATCTCTGATTCCCATCTCTCTGACATCTTCTATCACTACATATCTCCATTTCTTTCTTGGTATTCCTCTCTTTTTTGCTCTCAGGTACTCTCCAAACAATATTCTTGACTAGTCTATTACCTTGTATTCTTTCTAGATGTCCGAGCCGTTCTAGTTTACGTTTTTTCATCACTTTAGTTATTGTAGAGTTAGCATAGAGTTGGTACACTTCTGCATTAGTTCGTCTTCTCCATTCTCCCTCTACTATTTTTCCGCCAAACATTCTGCGAAGTATCTTTCTTTCCCTTGCTTCCAATATGTTCTGTATGGGTTTGTTCGTAGTCCATGTCTCGGCAGCGTATAGCATTGTGAGTCTAATTATAGTTTTGTATTACGAGATATATCTTTGGCCTTAATTATTTTGCTCATGGCTCAAGCACATTTATTGCTCTTGGTCAGTCTCATGTTGACTTCAGTACCTAAGTACATATATTCATCCACCCTCTCGAATTCTACAACTGATCCATCCTCCACCTCCAATTTAAAGGAGCCCCTGGTGTTTATTCCTTTTTTGCTCGAGATTTCCACGCACTTGGATTTATTAATATTAACTTTCAGTCCCATTTTAAAGCTTTTCCAAATTAGTCTTTTTGTTATACTTGCCAGTTATTTTCTATTTCTTCCAATGAGAACCACATCATCAGCGTATGATAAGCATTGGTGCTTTTTGTATAAAATAGTGCCCTTATTTATCCCGCTAACCCTTACAATTTTCTTTAGAACTATATTAAATAGCAAGGTAGACAACGGGTCTCCTTGGCGAACACTTTTTTTACTTCGAATTCTTCTGAGACTATACCGTTGCATTTCACAGCACAAATGGTTTGTCTAATGGTCATTTTTAAGGACTTAAAATTTTATTCTTAACTGGAATTGAAAGCTCAGATGATGAGCAGTATTTTGTGAAAAGTTCAGTTTTCTACGTTAAATAGCAAAAACGTTACTTAAAATGTCAAAATTTGTACCATTCTGTATATTCGAGATAAATGTTTTGATAGTACCGGAGATTAGAGGTAAATAAATTAACAAGTTCTTGAGAATTTAAGTGTGAAGTTAAAAATGTTATTAAACAACTCAAAGTAAATAAAAGTTTCGGATCTGTTCCAGTGTTTTGTTGGACGGTTTTCCCTAAAAGGGTTAGTAAAGTGCAGGGTATATTGGTTATTCAACATTCCGTTTGTTATTTTAAACATTCTACTAGCAAGTGGTTGGCAGTTTGAGGCGTAACATATAGCTCACCCAATGGACATAAACGTAGACGAATAAAGACCCTTTTTCTAAGACGATTATTAGCACTGGTTTTCCAAAGTCGCATATTTACTTTTAACGTTCTTAGGTTTGAGTGGGAGAGGAACCACCCTACCTTTGGCCAAGCACCTGTACTTTAAAAAAACGTTTTAAGGTAATTTGCTACACCTTCAAGGGTTTCAAGCACTGCTTCTACTTCCATAATCGTTGCTGCGTCACGTACGCTTCCATTATTTGCCACGAATGTTGATATGGGATGAGCTCCATGCTCTATACCGTAATTGGGAAAATCTGTAGATCGATTTTTATTAACTTCTCGATGAGTGGTTAAGATACAGACGCCGTATTGCAAGAAGATATTTTTGAATATTGCAAGAAGTCAGATTTTGAAATATTTCAGTTTGTTTTTTTCAGCCCACGTGATAATAACAAATATGCAGCCAATACTATCAGGAGATCAAGATGCATCAGTGAAAATGTTTATACAGTTTGAGTTGTTTTATCCCCTGTTAAGGAGATGTTGCAATTAAGTATGTCTATCAACTACGGTGTCAGGTGTTGGGTGTTAAAGTGAAATAGCATTGTTTAAATAGGACTAGTTAGCCAACGCAATGTATAAATTTGTTTGATTCTAATTGAGACAGTCACTAGATGTCACCACTCTTTCTGTCTCAATAGATTTTAATATACCATTGTTTGTTTGATATACATTATACTAGATGGTGCTATGTGAAAAAGTTAAGGACTAAACTAAACGTCCATTTTTGATCCACTGAATTAAATTCACCAGCGTTGCAATATTTCAGTGACATAGTAGCAACAGGTTTACTTACAAATGTTACAAAAAACAGACCTTGAATCACTTAAGATATTCATTTAAAATAGAGTTATTACTATCAACTAGTAAATATCGTGTCAACTAAAATTGTACATAAACGTACTGTGGCTTCTAAATCTTCCTATATCTAAATAAGTTTAAAGAATTTAAATATTTTATTTTATTTGGAAGTGTATTACAAAAATTTGGTCCTAGGTAAGTAAAACATTTTAATTATATGTGTTTAAAACATAAAAAAACATTGTATGAGAAAACAAATTAGGTATTTAGAAATAAATTTTACCGGATACTACATACATTCGATAATATTTGAAAAAAGTGATTTTAAATTAAAATAATGTTACTTCCATAATAAATAAATGGTTTTTTACAGATGGCCGGAAATATTTGTTGTTATTACAAATGTGGTTTATCACCATACAATATTCATGGATTAAGAATGTTCAGATTTCCGACAAAAATCCTTCTTCTTGTCAAAGATGGATATTACACTCTGGTAAGTAAATAGAAACTTTTTTTATATTCTTTTATTTTACACCGTTTCCGTTACGTAATTAACTTGAAAAAATGTTTAATTTTTTTTTTTCATTCATCATTTTTTATTATCGCCAGGGTGCACGCGTCATATTCGAGATGCATTAATTTGAATTTTACGTTTTCGTTGGTATTATAATTATGATATAATAAACTTCGGAAAAACAAATTAGTGAATAAATATCAAGTTAATAAACATAAAAGTATTAGATATTTAAATATGTATTTCTTTAGCTATTTTTAGTTATTGTATTGAAAAGTAGAAATAAGTTCATCTTTATCGGAGAACTAATTTACACAAAGGTCCATCTGGGAAAAAATTATTGGTTTCACGTAAAAATTTTATACAGATATTTGAAGGTTCTAAAAGATATATGAGGGTTAGTTAATAATAAATCTGTGAAGACATACAGGTGATTTTGGCTATAAATGTTTTTTATCCAGTTAGAGAAAAATAGTTAAAATAAAAATTGTAGATTCAAAAAGTTCTTCCATTTGTGAGTTTCTAAATTAAAATATATAAAGAATTCACCAAAATAGTTGCAAAAAACCCTTGATTTTGCAGAAATTTATAAATTTTAATAACTTTGTTTTTGCATAATGGTATGTAATGTAACTAATAAAAATAGTAAGGATTTGTTTATCGTAGAAAGCGATTATGTAAACAACTTTTTGTTGACCTATCCCAGTTTAAAAAAAAATTATGTTTTACGTGCCACAGAAGCCAAGATATTGCAAATTCTGCAATCGCGCTTCATTTTGAAAAAGTTCAAATCTAAAAAAAAACCGAGCTCAAATGGTTCTCCATTCTACTTTTCCGAAGCGGAATTTTACGAATACCATCATTTTAACGGGTTATAAATTTTTACTTCTTTACCGCATATACCATTATGTAAGTTGGAACGCACAATTCAGATCTTCATTTAGGGTCCCTTCAATTTTCAGCTCTTACTGTTAATAGACAATGGAAGTATGATTTTAAGAATAAAATTCTTTGGTTTTAAATATAAAATGCTCTCTTGCCTAGTAATGGTCATAGAAGATTCTGTTTTTTTTAGAAAGTGTGTTTTTCACCAGTTTTTCATAAGCCTCTAAATAAGTTTGTGGCATAAACGATATCAACGTTATTATAAATGTTTATAAACAGATTAAATAACCTATAAACTATTTGCTCTGATTGATATTTAGCGCACTTTAATAACTTATTAATTTCCATAATTTCAAGGAGCTATGTTACATGTCCTTGCCCAAAAAAGAGTTATTATAATTTATAAATAACTGCAAAAATAAGGTTTTTTTTGCAACTATTTCGGTTAATAGTTTCATGTATTTTAATTTGGATACTCTCAAAAATTACATAACTTTTTATGATCTACAACTCTAAAAAAGCTGAAAAAATCTTAAACAGGTATTTAAAGTCTCTAAAAGGTATATGAGGGGTAGCTGATGACAATTGTGTGAAGACTTCAGCTAATTTTGCTTTGCTTTTTTATTAAACAATCGTAAAAAGTGAAAAAAGTTTATGCGCATAAAACGTTTCTTATTCATGTTAGAGATATATGGTTAAAATAAAAGTTATAGATCATAAAATGTTCTCTAATATTGATATTTTTATAATTAAAATACATAAAGAATTGACCGAGATAATTTAAAAACCCTTATTTTTAAAGTAAAATTTATAAATGTTAATATAAATATAAATAATATAAATATAAATAACTTTCGGTAAGATAGTTTCGAAACAAATTCAGATTTCTGCTTTAATCTGGAGCCTTCTAAAAATTGCAAGACATGACCAGACGATGATAAAAGATGTTAAAGAAGACATGGGGAATCTAAAATTTGCATTCCACGACATGTCTATTCATCTAGGCAGAAATCCTAACGAATTTGTTTCTCGTACTCATACAGAGTAGATCCGAAGAAAATGAAAAAGACAGAAAAGATTTTATTTCACGTTAAAAGCGTCTATGTATCTATTGATACGTATTTCGCTTTAATAAAGCTCATCAGAATAGTTATTCATAGCCGTTCTTAACGTGAAAAATAAAATTCTCTGTCTTATTAGAAGTAACAATAACATGACTTCGTTATGGACGCAATAGCGACATCTGATAGAAAAATCGGTAAGATAGTTTCGAAACAAATTCAGATTTCTGCTTTAATCTGGAGCCTTCTAAAAATTGCAAGACATGACCAGACGATGATAAAAGATGTTAAAGAAGACATGGGGAATCTAAAATTTGCATTCCACGACATGTCTATTCATCTAGGCAGAAATCCTAACGAATTTGTTTCTCGTACTCATACAGAGTAGATCCGAAGAAAATGAAAAAGACAGAAAAGATTTTATTTCACGTTAAAAGCGTCTATGTATCTATTGATACGTATTTCGCTTTAATAAAGCTCATCAGAATAGTTATTCATAGCCGTTCTTAACGTGAAAAATAAAATTCTCTGTCTTATTAGAAGTAACAATAACATGACTTCGTTATGGACGCAATAGCGACATCTGATAGAAAAATCGGTAAGATAGTTTCGAAACAAATTCGATTTTTCTATCAGATGTCGCTATTGCGTCCATAACGAAGTCATGTTATTGTTACTTCTAATAAGACAGAGAATTTTATTTTTCACGTTAAGAACGGCTATGAATAACTATTCTGATGAGCTTTATTAAAGCGAAATACGTATCAATAGATACATAGACGCTTTTAACGTGAAATAAAATCTTTTCTGTCTTTTTCATTTTCTTCGGATCTACTCTGTATGAGTACGAGAAACAAATTCGTTAGGATTTCTGCCTAGATGAATAGACATGTCGTGGAATGCAAATTTTAGATTCCCCATGTCTTCTTTAACATCTTTTATCATCGTCTGGTCATGTCTTGCAATTTTTAGAAGGCTCCAGATTAAAGCAGAAATCTGAATTTGTTTCGAAACTATCTTACCGATTTTTCTATCAGATGTCGCTATTGCGTCCATAACGAAGTCATGTTATTGTTACTTCTAATAAGACAGAGAATTTTATTTTTCACGTTAAGAACGGCTATGAATAACTATTCTGATGAGCTTTATTAAAGCGAAATACGTATCAATAGATACATAGACGCTTTTAACGTGAAATAAAATCTTTTCTGTCTTTTTCATAAATAACTTTCTTTTCTGCATAACGATATGTAATAACTATTTAAAATTATGGCAGTTAATGAGTTTTTAAAGTGTGCTAAATATCATACAGAACGACCATACAGTTTATGAGTTATTTAATTTGTTTATCCAGGAGACCGATTATTTAAACAACTGTACTTGTCCAAATAGTCACTCTAGGGTTATTTTGTAAATAGATATCGATTTTTATGGCTTCGTTTTAAATTATTAAAAAAAAAACATCAAGATTATATTAAATTTGTTTTTAAAAATCAGTTTGAAGAATAACAAATTTTTAGCATATAAAAATTTCTAATAACTTTGACTTTTTTATGTCATACACTTGTATGTAGGCTCAATATAAAGCTAATAAAAAAAAAACATTTAAAAAAAAACCAAAACCTTCTATGGCCCAGAGGAAATCAAATAGCATTTTTTTTCTTATTTAAGAAATTGCCAATATTTTCATTGTTTATTAACATTAAGAGCTGAAAATTGAACACATTGTAAAATAATATCTAAATTTTATAATTCGATTTATAAATGGCATACACAGTGAAGAAGTAAATTAGTTTTGAAACATTAAAATAATGGTACTCGCAAAATATCGCCACAGAAAAATGCAAGGGAGATCTGTCCGCTGCAATTTCTCAGCTTGTTTCTTGTTATTGGTTATGGAAATTTCTGTTTTTTTTTAATTGTGCTTTTACACCAGCTTTTCATTGAGCCTACGTACAGCCGTATGACATGAAAAATATCAAAAGTAGTATAAATGTTTAGAAGCTAAAAAGCACTTCTTCAAACTGTTTTTTTTTTTAATAAAATGTTGAAGTTTATAAATAAAGCTTCAAATAATCGATTCCAAAAACGTCAAATAACTGTCAAAGGTTAAACACCCTTTTTAAAGTTCCTCGCGGATTTTAAAGATTTAAACAGTGTTAAACAGATAAAGTAATTCATCGACGAGTTAACAATACGAAGCGAAGTTCTTTAATCACAATGTGATAAGAAAACGAGTATCAAATTTGGTTTTATATTTCAATAGTCGAATTTAATTGCGGCTATATTGGTGTAATTAAAGAAAACCAGTGAAAATCCCAAGAAATAGGTGAGATCCTTTTTTTCTTTCTTTCCAGTTTGGAAGAGGGTCCATTAGGTACTCACATTTAGGTATTGTGTTACGGTCTGGGTAACCAGGACTACACATCATGAACAGCAATTAAATATTTACATTTACACAAAACAACTTCAATTCCAACCCAAAATCATATGTCGTTGACGCAGTCTCTAGACCTCCTTCCCGTTCGTTTTCTAAAAGGGAACAAGTTATTGTCATGCACTCCATTTTGAATACTGTTTTATTTAAATATATTAAAGAAATTGGTGAAATAGTTTATCCAAAAAATATTACTTTTACATCTCGCATTTCGAATAATCGAATCTGCATTTTCCTCACTTCTACCGACATCGTTGATCAACTAATACACCGAACGTCATAATTAATTCCACCGTCATCTTTATCTGCAGGCTTCTTTCTGCGACCAAAAGAATCCTTATTTCAAATGTATCTCCTTTCATCCCGCATTCCTAATCGAGCGGTCCCTAAAAAATACGGAACATCAGATGATCAATAGGCATATATCATGAGTTTTCCTAGGGTAACATTTGAAATAGCTGACAAGGTGAACTTCGAAGTGCAATCTTCTCTGTTAATTAACCATGAAAATACATCCTTTAAAATATTTTTATTCTCTGACAGACTATAGTGTTTTCTTTGTAAGCTTACGGGTCGTACCGTGGAGTCTGATTGCAAAGTCTCCAGTTGACCAGATCAGACACTCATTGCAGCTAATGCTCCTCCCTCTTCTTCATTTTCAGCTGACTCTAAGGAGTCCTTAATCCTGAATCCTTAACTTCATCAAAAGAATTTCTATCTTCGGAAATTGAGTCCATCTCCGTTAACTGCATACCCATCCTGGCTGCCATTATGGATTTATCCATCTCTCGTCGTACTAATTCAAAGCCCATGTTGGCAGTAGGACAAAAAAGGGGACACTTCAATGACAGTTCTCATGATACTCCTACCATTTATCTTCATCCGGTATTCTTGCTCTATTAAGTTCTTTTCCTCCTTCGACATTTTCAATGCCACCGAAACCAGCCAAAAAATGTCCAAATCTAATCTTTGATTGGATTACTCGATGAAACCTTATTATATTTCCGCTATAGAAATGATTTACAAAGATAATCCGACTAATTTTACACTCAATTCCACGCAACTTATTACATTTCTTGAGAACTCTTTTGTATGTATCACCCCACTACAAGAAGCTTAAAAATCCTCCAACATAGATGGTATTCAAAAGGACTTATTGCAGCTCTACATAGGTACAAGGAAAAGATCACTAAAAAACCGTATCACTAGAATCTTAAAAAAGTTAAAAGAACAGCCTATCTCCGACTTACAAGAGTATATATAAGTGCATCCTCTGATAAATCTTCTGATGTCAAATCTAATCACAGCATACATGATGAATAGAATTTCTCTCTTTCTCTCGCATTTATTCATTTTTTCTGCTCTCTGTATATTTTTACTTCATCTTTTGCCAAATTTAGACACGATATTTAATTAAGTAAGAAAACTTTATGTACATCAAATACTAGCCCAAGTCCAGTTTGGAAAAAAAATTGTTAACAAAAAATAACCTTAAAATATCCAATCTCTTTTTTAATCGAAAGGTTATCCTTGACAATTAAGAGACAGCCAAGATTCTGGCAGAAAATTTAAAATAAAAGTTTTGCAACAAATCTGGACCTAACTATATATACTCTTTTCTTCCTTCGCCCTTTCATTATTCATCCTCAGTTTCACAACAAGATACCAATCATCCGAACTCTCTTATAAACTATTTCGAACTAAAAGCTGCACTCAAATCCTATAAAAACACAAAAATTAGGGTTTTCTAGAATTATCTTGAAAAATTTCTCGAAAATTCCTTAGGCACCAACGAACCTCTAAATGAAGCCAGTAAATTTACCACTGACATACCGCTGACAATCGTTAATGAAAGATCTTGCCCTAATCTATACTAAGATAAAAGAAAAATCATTACAAAAAAAATTTTTGTTAAAATCCTTTATAAAAGGTACATAAATTAAAAAACCCAAACGGGCTATGTCATGAAGACAAATTGTTTTCGGAATCCATATTCCATCATCAGTGTCTAGGTGTACATTTTTTGAGCCACTAAATATCTGGGTAAAAACCCGATAAAAGTTATATGTTACAATTTAGTTTAAATTATTTGGTTTTATATATTAGGATGTTAAAGTTACCAGTGGATATGATAACTCCACTCTCATTTATAAAAAAAACTGTTTCACAAATCCAAGGCAATAAAACTAACCTTCATCCTATGAATTTAGTCATCCTTCATTCCTATATCCTAACTGTTTCTCCTAT
Organism: Diabrotica undecimpunctata; assembly: GCF_040954645.1. NCBI lineage: Eukaryota > Metazoa > Arthropoda > Insecta > Coleoptera > Chrysomelidae > Diabrotica > Diabrotica undecimpunctata. The sequence continues at coordinate 129,641,536 of NC_092809.1, read as the reverse complement.
CATCTTCTTCAACAACACAGTTATCTCTGACAGTCAATTCATTTCTGACATACTCGCTAATGGGGTTGAAGACAGATTCAATAAAAGTAATATAGCTTTTACTCCCAGTTCTTTACGCGCTCAATCTTTCTCCACCATCTCGTCAACTCCACACGATGTCAAGTTTATGAACGGCTTGTTTACCCTAAATAAACTAAAATTTACCTTGTTTTCATTTACAAAATCTGCTGATGATCCCGATGATATCCCTTATATATTTTTAAAAAATCTCTCTAATACATCTCTCTCCAAACTTCTCGAAATTTATAACCTTATCTAGAACACACAAAAATTCCCAGATGTTTGGCGCAATTCTATAATCATTCCAATTAAAAAACCTGACCAGCCCTCTATAACTTCAATATCTTTCGTCTGATTTCTCTTACTTGTATTACCTGCAAACTTCTTGAAACAATGATCAATGAAATACTCACGTGGTTCGTTAAACAGTATAATATTATTCCCGACGCTCAATCCGGCTTCCGACGTAATCGGTCTACTATTGATAACTTTTTTATTTTTCAAACACACATTTCTTAAGCAATCTATAATCAACAAGATGTCGTAGCAACTATATTTAACGTTGAAGGGGCATTTTATTCAATCTCCAGAAAAGCAATCATTGACAAAAACTCCCACTATAATTTAAATGGTAATATTTTCTCATTTGTAAAAAAATATCTAATTGAAAGAATCTTTTCGATCTCTTCCTCAAAATTAAGGTGTCCCTTTAGAATCTGCATTAAGTTTAACTTTATTCATTCTTGCCATCAACGAAATTTGCCTCCCATCAAATATGTTCAATACGCTGATGACCTAATCATTTACTGCCATCTTAAATATGTCCCATCCTCATATAAACTTATACAAAGTGTAGTAAATCTACTTCAAGATAGATTTAACAAACTAGGATTATCACTCTCTGAGAGCAAAACCAAATTAATAAAATTTTCCATAGGGATTTTCACTCCCTTACCCCAAATTTTATTTAACAATTCTCTACTTTCTGGTGTTAATTATTGTAAAATTCTCGGTTTTATGTTTGACTCCAGATTAAATTGAAAAAATCGAATCTCTGAACTTAAAATCAATTGTTTTAAAAGGTTGAACATTTTTAAACCCTCAGTCATCTTCAATGGGGTGCCAATAAAACTACTTCTATACCCTGGCCGCTGAAAACATGGAATCCAAGGTCGCATGATCACTTAATGCAGGCATCGACAGGCGCTCGAAACCAGACCTTATGGGAAACTGTTTACACCGTCATTATTTGTGTTATGATACTATAACTTAAATGTTTTATGTATCATGATTTGTGTTTCAGTTTCGCCGGCTGGTGAATTTTGTGAAAATGTTTAAAATTAATGTACATCAATAACCTCTAAAAAACGGTATAAATATATTATAGCAACATTGTTAGTTCGTTTTTGTTGAGCGGTGTAAACGTGGGAAAAGTGATAACATAGGAAGAGGAATATTTAAGAGTGCGTGCCACTCACATGATCATTCCATCTTTTCAGCGGCTCAACTATAGGTCTGAGCGCTTTTCGCTTTAGTCCTATTGAGAGTGTATACCGTGAATCTAATGAACTTTCTCCTACCCTAAGACGATAATCACTTCTACTTTCGTATGCTGCATCAACATCTGCAAATCCATGTAATCTTGTTCATTCCCTAATTGCCACAATGCCGTCTTCTTCCACTAACAATAACCAACACCTTATCATAAAATCTATACCTCAATTAATTTGTCCACTACTTAAAAATATTGACCTTTTTCTGACTAGTTTATTTCCTCTACCTTTACTTCCCCTCTGGGCTAAAGATATCCCTTCAATATATACCTCACTCACTATTTTTAACAAACTTGAATCTTCTAACCTTCTTATAAAGAAAGCATTTTTAGAATTTAATTCTCTATACAGATGCTTCTAAAACTACCACTGGTATTGGTTGTGCAGTAACCACTAAACATGAACTTGTAAGATCATCTCGGTTACCCTTAATATGCAACGTTTGCACAGGTGAACTATATAGTATTGTGTTGGCTTTTAAATGCATCTCACACCAAAACAGACATATTGCCATTTGTTCAGATTATCTTTCATATATCCATTTAGACAATACAATTTTCACTGAGCACCTATTAGTTCAAAACATTCATGACATATACCAAAATCTCTCTGCTTACGATGTAACAGTCTCTCTCATATGGCTGCCTTCTCACACCGGAATTACTGGTAATAAAACAGCAGATCATTTTGCCAAAGAAGCTACCAACCATGGGGTGACTGAAGTCACTCCAATTCAACTAGCTAACGAATCTCGAAATTCGTTTTTAAAAAGTCGGTAGAGGATACTTGACAAAACTTAGAGCAAAAGAGCAAAACAACTTTTCATAAACTTCAATCTTTTATTGGTCATCTCTCCCTAGACTTCATAACTAGAAAAGAAGCATCGACTATTACAACTACGAATCAACCATACCAAACTTACCAACTGCAAACAATTCACCAACCTGTATAAAGCACTGGATTTGAAACCTACTCTAAGGAACTAGAGAATTGTCTACCTCTTCCTCAACTGTAAATTGTATATGTTGATTATGATACTTGAAAATGTTGACTATTTCAATAATTTTGTGTTTAGGAAGTGCCAAAACTAAATCATCTACATATCTTTAAAAAAAGGAATGAAAAAAGTGCAATTGTTGATACAATCACTGATAACATCATCCTTGATATAGCTACTTAGAATGGGTGAAAGACTAGATCCCATACCCATACCCATACTACCAAAAAAATTAAAAATATGTTGGCATAACTACCAAGTTATTTATATTTTGAATACAGAACTTAAATTGTTTTTTTACTTTATTGTGCAGAAAATTGCCTTTTTTTTCAGTTGTGTTAATAATAATATTGTTGTAGGTAATGCTGCATTGGAAAGTCTGGAGCTACCCGATTTAAAAAAAAATTTCTATGCAGTAAGCATTTTGACCAAAACTATCTAAATGCAAACCAAAAAAATATAGTGAGGTAGAAGAGGAAGGTTTGTTAACGACAGCACGCGTTTTTCATACGTTTTCAATAGCAAAACAACCATCCACGGTGCCAATAGTGTTTCGCACTAGGGGAAGGTGAGGTAAAACGGGATACTTAACGTTTGAGACTGTAAAACACCGAAACTCTGTATTGGAGGCTACTCATATTTTGGCACAGTGAAAACTTATTATTTTTGTATCAAAAGCAGAAAAAAAGATTTTTTTTATAAATCTATAAAAAAGTTATATGCAAAAATTTGACACCAATACAATTTCCCATTTTACCCCCACTGTGTGGGTAAAACGGGATACACCGTGGGGGTAAAATAGGATAGGATTTTTCTATGTTATTTTAATTAATTTTCTCTTTTTTTTTTAAGTTTTTTTTTTATTTTTATGCAAAATACAACAACTTAAACTCAAAAATTCAAAAGGAACGAAAAAGAGCAATTAAATAAATAAGAAATAACGATGGGTTAAAGCCAAAAAACCCAATATTAATAGGAATAATAATACAGAACATTTTTCTTAAATATTAATAGGAATAATAATAACGAACATTTTGCTTAAATATTAATAGGAATAATAATACCGATCATTTTGCTTAAATATTAATAGGAATAATAATGCCGAACAAGTTTCTCAACTTAATCATATCTGCTGCAATATTCGCAAATAAATACATCGCTGTCAGCTCCTGCACAAGCCTCATGTCCCCATTTTTTACAATTGCAGCATTGTATCCAGCCTTCTCCTTTTTTGTCTGAGGAATATCTATTGTTGCAATAGAAACATTCCTCATCTGCACTACTGTCACTATGTCTTCAATTCTTATTTATAAGGGGTGCTTGTTAATATGACAGTTTTACCTTTATTTTTACTCTGTTGCTTAATATGTTTTTGCGGTGCTTTTGGATAGGGAACAACTTGTTCCGGAGAAAATAGACCTAAACCAGTGCTTGTTGAGGGCATGTCCATAAGCAAATCTTTAGAAGATTCATTATTTTGTCTTTCTGGAGTAACTTGTTCTTCGACAGGCTGGTCATTTTTGGATTGACTTTTTACGGAGATGGATATATTTTCTTCAATATTTGGCTCATGATCAGTAGGCAAAGCTGCAGCGAACATCTCTTCGGTAAAAACAGTACGATTCAGTGGGAAAATTTCTGTTTTTTGGAAACCATTAATGGCATTTAATGGAGTAGATGCTCGTAGGTAAGCTTTTCCAAATAGGTGAGGTACCTCTGAGATAGTTACACATCGCCCTGGATGATGTCTCAGCCACACTTCTATTTCTTGCGTATAAAATGTACTTAACGGATACATTAAGGAAACATCCAATGGCTGCATCCTATGGCTCATATGAGGAAGTAGGCAAATTATTGTCACTCCATTTTCACGTACTTTATCAATAATAGCAATATTTTGTGTATGGGTTTTAAGGCCATCCAAGATTAAGAGAGATGGGTTTTCTTTTGATGATTGAGTGTGATAAAGAAAATGGTCAAACCATTGTTCAAACAAGTTAAGCTGCATCCAACCAGATTTATCAGATATTTAACGACTAAGGTTCCTGGCGGTGCACCCTCAGAGAACTGCGGCTATGATCATAGGAGGAACAAATATTCCACTGGCACTCATGCAGATTACAGCAGTAGAAAGCTCCCCTCGTTCTGCAGATGTTAGGGTGCCGACCTGTTTTCTACCCTTGACAGCAATCACTTTTGATGGACGACCATGAACTGTTGTAATCCCGGTTTCGTCAACGTTAAAAATACGGGAGGGTGAAAAGTTCATTTTTTACTGAAGAGGCTCCAAAATGTCAAAAAATGATGAAACCGCTTCCTTGTTAAAGCCTCGAGCACGTGCAGCTGATGTTGCTTCAGACAATATGTTACCAATTGCTGCTCCAACTCTAGAGGAAATGTAGGCAGTCGGCTCCCAAGTTATTTAAAATGACCTGTTACGGATTTATTTCTTTCTTTGAACCTTCTTTCCAATGTTGATTTTGGAACTCCATATATTTTGGATGCTTTTAGAAATCCACAAGTTCCTTTTCTAATACTTCCAGAGCGCTGGCCATAGATTTTTCAGACCATTTTTGGTTTTTTCGTTGGTAATTTCTAGGCATCTGAAACAAAAACAATTCTTCTAAGTTTATTCTTATATTACCCTAAACAAACTTGATTTTTTTTTGCTTTTAAAAGTGTTTTAACTATAGAATTTTCACATAAGGGGTAAAACGGGATATCCCATTTTACCCCACCCGGTTATTTCCCGTTTTACCCCACATGCTGTTTAAAAAGAAAAACTTACCTTGTATGCTCAATATAAGTTGGTTTACTCAAAAAACTTATTCACATTATGCGCAGGGCACTACACATCATCTGAGTTCAAAAATTATTTCAAAAACTTGTTTAAAACAAAAGTTACAGCTTAAAACGTGGGACCCAAAAATTACATCAGGCACCTGTCAAAACACATATTTTGGTCTGAGCACGAGGTCGGGTGTTTGAACTACGGCGCTTTCGAACTACAAACCAAGGCGCATTAGACGAATGTTTTAAGTATTTTTCACCGCGGCTGACGTCATAGGTAGGCCGCTAGAGGCACTATCCCGTTTTACCCAAGTATCCCATTTTACCTCACCTTCCCCTACATACATTGCTTATTTTAGTTCATGAAAATAATGTTACAATCAATTTTTATCACTAATTGTATCTCTATCACTTTGTAATTTAAAATTATTTCAGTAATAAACAGCTCATTCATTTAAACTTCTCATTCATGTAAACAGAAATACAAAACTGGTGTTTATATTATAAAATACATAAATAAATAAAATAAAGGATACTATTTATTAAAGTGTTGTTAATTATTATTCCTTTTATCCCAACACATAGATTAATTTGTCCCTAAATATGTGTTGCCTCTTGTGGCATATCGATGTGTTTATTTGTTTCAAAACCATTATCAAAAAACCATACCCATAAATTTACTATATTTTCAAACGTCATTTTAAAGATTAAAAGATTGAAAATTTAATTTTCTCAAAACATACATAAAACCATTGTTTAAAAAGATTTTCTTTTTTAAACAATGATAAAACTTAAATCTTGACTAAAAAATAAACCTCCGCATGAGTGTTCTAAGACGATAGCAATCGAGTGTATTTCAATTAAATATTTAATCCTTTTCTAGCAAATCATATAACCAAAATAATTATCTGATAAACTAATAAAAATTAAAAAAAAGTCAGCATTTACCTACTTTATTTAAATAGATTACTAACCGATTTAGATTTAGCAAGTCTCAAAGTATAAAAACAATTTGAAATATTCTCTCGAAATAGTCAAGTTATCTTTCACTAGACGCATACAACGATAATAACAATAAGCATTTTATTAAAGTCTTATATTTTCTTCACAATCTGGCATCCGTGTACAGGTTTGCCTTAGTCATGAGACAGGTAAAAATATACTCGAATAGAATCCTGCCGAGAATTAAGTTTCTGTTAATAGTTTTTTAAATTTATGACTAGAGGCCGCCATATGACGGCAGAGTAAAAGTCAAACGTTTGTTCCATAAGGATTGTCTAACTAGTCCTATTTAAACAATGGAAATAGTTCAGAAATTGTAAATTTAAAATATGTAGTTTATATCCTTATGCAATGTGGTTTTTCGGAACAGGTTTATTAGCAAAAAGGTTAATATGTTTTTCGAAAAATGTGTTTTTGAATAGTGGATAGTCCTTGCTATTGGCTGTTATTTAATGCAGTGATGATTGTCCAGTTTCGGAATATATACTTTCATAAGGTATGGTATGAATATTTTCGAGGACGATCTTCAGTACAGCGTTGTGAATCTAGAGGTTTAAGGGAAATTTTGGAGGCATAAGCAATTGAGGCATAGTCCAAGATCCTTAGATCTGATTAGTGATTTATACAGATCCAGCAAAGTTGGGAGGTCAGACCCCCAGAATCGATTTAATAGAGTTTTCAACAAATTGAGTTTTTAGTTGTGTATTAGCGTTAAGTGATTTATATGTGATATTTACAGGAAAGCTTTTGATCCAACAACACACCGAGGAATTTGACTGAAGTTAAAAGGATAGTTAGTGTTGGTAAGAGATATTGGACTTGTGTGGCAAGTAATTTTTTTCGAGAGAAGCGCATCAGTTGTCTTTTTGATAGAGAATTAAAATCATCTATCAGCGGACCATGTGTCCAGCTGTGTTAGAAATCCACATTATTATGCAAATTGAGTCTTTTTATGATCCTTTAATGTATACGACTAAGTCATATTCGTATAGTTGAAGTATGGAGGGTATAGTTACTTATTCAGTATTGACGGCAATTAGAAATTTGATAATATTTAGTAGTGAGGTTTGCGGTGTACCATATTCTAGATGAAAGTCTGAATAAATATTGTTATCGCTTTTTAAATCTAAGATATCGTCAAACGCTAACTTATTGTGTCTAAAACCCTTTTGCTTGGGTAACAAAAAATTAAGTTTTTCCGTGTCCATATTAGCCTCGCGTTAGCTATCTTATTCATCAATTTAGTTACGGAAATTACTGATGTTACTAAATTGTTTGCCAAATATTTTTAGTAGAGGACGACATAGGACATCTGAGGTGGATAGAGCACGTGATTCGGATGGAACAAAATGACCCAGCTAGAAAAACGCTTCTTGATAGACCCATTGGTCAGAGAAGAAGAGAAAGACCCAGAACAAGGTTGCTTCATAACATCGATGAAGACATGAAAAATATGGGAATATGTACTTGGCGGAAGATGGCGATGGATAGGGACGACTAGAGACAAAGCCAGACAGGGTTGTAAAGCCAGAATGATGATGATTTTTAGCAGAGGAGACTTTGCCGACATCAGGATCAGGGCTGGAGTATTGTCAGGTCCAGGTCTTGAGTTTTTCATATCCTGGAAGGAGTTATTCAGTTGAATAATAGTAAGACTGTTAACATAATAGATTAGACTGGAAGAATGTTTTTCAAAGGTAAGAGCAAAGGTTGTAGAAATTTCTTGTAAAGCAGACTTATAACCGGAGATTTTCTTTACCTTTTTTAAGACTTCGTTCACTGCAACCAAAAATTACCTACAATGTATTGTAAAAGAGCCTCAAGTGCAAAATGACAAATGCCGATATTTATGTCAAACACAAGAAACGATTCAACGTCTTAACAAGCACTGTCAGGCATTTATATAGAGAATTTGAGTTATGAATATGGATGTGATCAATGGAAAGCATCCAAACTATACCTTTTATCCTCTGAGATCAGAAACCAAGGAGAGAACATCAAACAGCTGGATAAAATCATACAAAAAACGGTACTGCTTGTGACGTATAGATGAGTCAGAGAATTTGTGGTAGACACAATCCTTTTGATACTTAAGACATCTGTGAAGAGTGAATTTTCCTTTACAAAGACTTCGAACCGTGTGGCTTACATCGATAAACAAATCATAATATTTCTATTATAATATAATTATAAAATATATTATTTTTATTATAAATAAAAATATTTTCACTAGACGGCCAAGAGACTACAATGGTCAGCTATATTATGGATTTCAAATTACAGTAAGATTGTTGATTTTGTATCTGTATTGAACTTATGTGTATGGATGGGTTCCAAATTATTTTTCAATAACATCTATTAACGTAATACCAAACCATTTTGTACCTCAAATAAAATAAAAATTAGATCATATACGTCATTTACAGCTAAATAAAGAATTCAAATCCACTTTCAAACTTTCTTGGAATCTTGCCAGTTACTAATAGAAGTAAAATTTACTGTTACTGATATATAGATTTAATTATTTGTCTTAAGAATATTCTGTTTTGAATTTTTTTATTTATAATTTTAGTATTAAAAAAACCAGTACTGCTTGTATTATGAACAGAATAAGTAAAAATACTACAAAAAACATTAAATATGTTTAATACTTAAAAATGTATTAGTTATTCTTAAATTCTGTCGGATAGAGTTATTTAATTAAAATAAGTACATAAAACATTTTTAGGAATTTGTATTTAAAATGTTCCTTAAAACTTAAATGTAGATTATTAGAAATACAAACTTACGTAAAAGTAGTTGCATACTATTCAGGATTCAAATATTAATATTGTATACATTTGATTTTTAAAATGTAAGATAAATAATCCGATTTAATACTTACAACCAGAAAAATAAGTAAAACCATTACCAACAAAACTTATAATAAAAACTTCCTAAAAATAGTGTAGGTTAAAAAAGTATTCGTAGTAACAGTTTCTTGAATAATTAACATTGGCATTCCTGCACAGTTACATTTTTTACTTGTCACATCTGACAGAACTGACCGTGAACCATAACTTTTTCCGATGTTGTCCGGTATTATGTTAGATTTTATTGTTTTTATGAATGTTTTCGACTGAATTAAAATAGTTTTAATAATTTACTTAAGTGTAGCCGTGTTTGTAAAATAAATCTTCAACATTTACTTCGTAAGTATTATGCTTTATATCACTATTTTATATGCTTCGGCTCAGATGATGAAGTAAACAACCTAGGACTTGAAATCGATTATATTCCGACATTAACTATCCTGCTTTGAAATTCACTGAATTGTATTAAATATCATTTAAAACTCATAGTACATAAGTACGTATGAGAGCTTATAAAATCGTGTAATCCAATATTGTTCCTCAAAGGAGATTGATTAATTGAGAGTTCACATAGTCATTGTTGGTGGTATCAGGTTAGAAAATTCCAAATTGAATCTTAAATGTGGCCACTTCTTTAACATAAGTGAAGTCAAAAAAGTGTGCCAAACCAAAATAGTTTATGATATTGATTTCTTAGGGTTAATTCTTTTGTCTACCCTTTCAACATTTGATTCCAAATACATTTAATACAAAGAAAATAAGTTATACATTTGTAGCAGTTTAAGAATTAGTTTTTTTTATTATTATATTCATTTTAAATATAACATAGAATACTAATTTGATGATTTTTCTCCAAAAATACAAAGATATATAAGCTAGAGGTACTCCAATAATTAGTGTAAGGTTAATAACTAATTTTTAATATTGTTGTATATAAATATATGTTTTATAAATGGTTTTTTTATACAACTATTAATTATGGCTGGGTTTTTAAACTATAATTAATGTTTTTATTCCAAATAATGCTACTATATGCAGGTTTTATACAGTAAATTTAATTATATTGTAATTATTTTTCTCCAGTTCAAAAAAAGACAATGTGCATTTGCTATAGTTGGTAAGAAATTGAGTTACTTCTTTGAAGGCTTTATTTAGTGGGTTCAGGTTTTTAAACCAAGGTTTATCCATTTTGGTCCAATATTTAATTCTTGATAAATTATCCCCATGTATTCTTTATTTTCTTCATTTGTACAATATCTGTTTTTTTTACTAAGTATTTGAATGGTCTTAATTGCTGTCTTTCTATATATTTTATGAATGCTTGAGCTCAGTGTTCTTTTCTTTAGTTCCTTGTATGTTTGGGCTGTTCAGGTTACACCAGTCTTTCAAGTATTTAATCTATGCTTTTATCTCCTTATTGTTGTGTATTATTCTTACAAGTCTGTGTTGATTTGACCATAGATTATCAATATGGACAGCGTAATAGATTATGTACTGAAGATGCATATTCTAGGTGAGATCTTACAAATGAGTCAGATATATTGTATCTGGATGAATTTGGTATCTGGATAACTTAATGGTATCTTGTTGTGAACTTAATGATTGATTAAGCAGAATATGAATTGCATATGGTTAATGAATAGGTAAACAGGATACCCAAGTCATGGCCAAAGCAACATGATCCAAAATATTACCCTCAATAGTAGGTATATTGAAAATGGAGTAGGTTGTGTGACCTGGAAAAGATAGAAACACTTAAATAAGTTAAGTTTCATGGTGTTATCTTTACATCAGTTTATAAGGTTGTTGATGGTGGTTTATTTATCCATTTAAAACACAGATATCCTATTTTGAATAACTTTCTTCACTTGTAAAATAGCTTCTATTGTTAATAAGTGTGTGAATTGTTCTAGTTATTGTCTTTCTATATGTATTTCGTGATAGCTTGAGCCTGCTGATATTTCCTGTTTAGCTCATTTCATTTTTGGTCTTTTCAGGTTCCATTGATACTTCTAAAGGATATCATCATCTATGCTGTGTGTGTTTTATTTCCTTATTCCTGTGAAAATACTCATCTGTCATTCTCAGGAGTCAATATTATGTTAAACATAAAGCTAATAGATTTCAAAAAGTGGATTTACTTATATTAAAAAAGTTATCTGCTTTCAAAGTGTCTCCAAAAAACTGGTCATGACATTTCTGTCAAAAGCAGGTATATAGTAGGGTAATAGCAGGAACTATTACTGCTGATTGGTATACAATCATTTGTTGATTGCAAGTCATTGTTGAGTTACGAAAAACCAATCATTGTTCACTAAAACACTGCAAATTCGCAGACAACTTCCAAGACAATCAAATTTTGTCAACAAAATGTCAAATTCTTAGACCATTTACCTGACAGCCCCTACCTAAGTTCCAACTTGGGTCAGGGCTTATTATACTTATACTATGTAGTCATAAGCTAAAAAAAATAAGAGGAGTGACTGTTGCCAAAAGTTGCTTTAAGCAAATTAAAAAATGCTTTTTCATTTGGCCCAATCTACCATTAATCTGTAGTTTAATTAATTGCTCATTTTTTGGAGATAAGGTATTATATACTGACAGCATTTATATAAAAGACAGTCATTATATACTGAGTTGTATTTACAAACATGTGAAGGTAAAAATAGAAATGAATAGTTTGAAGAAAATATGTCTAACAGGAATACAAAAATCAAATAACAGATACCCTGAAAACTAGAAAAAAAAATCAAATGGGAACATTAGTATGATGGTTTGACATTAATCTAGCCTTTGATAGATGGCATTATTCTCGGTTTTGACATATGTCAAAAAACATGACCTTGTTTCTGTAGCACATGACCTGTCAAAATTTCAAGTAAAACAACAATGAATTTGGTTTTAATAGCCATCTAAAGCAAACAACTTTTGTGGTTTTTGCTGTTTATGGTGATTCTGCACCATTATTTCAAATAGTGTGCAATACTGAAATTTTGATAAGCTGAATCTGTTCATGCTTCTAAAAGCATGTTAATTCTGGCACTTCAGGTACTCTAGAAATGTCACTAGTCTAGAAATCACCAACAAAGTCCATGATAGTGTGACAATTAGTGTGATTCTAGAGGCTCTACAAATATCAACACATGTATATAAAATCATACACAAACATTAAGATACAAAAAAATGTTCCCAAGATGGATGCCACGTTTGCACACTATCAATCAAAGATGGACACTTGTGTCAGGTTTAAAGAATCTCTTGGCAATGATAACACATAGTGTGCAGGTTTATTTTGCTGATACCTGACTGTTGGTGAAATATGCATCCATTTGTACATACAGGAGATAAAGGTATGGTTTTACCATACATAAAATCAGTTTTCAAAAGACCTAACGACTTGTTTCTATTATTCCATTCTTACCCTCTTAGATCTCTAGCCCTTGTTGTTTTAGTTATTTCCTCTTTCCATGTTTTCTCTACATTTAAGTATTTTTCGGACCCTACAGTTTGGTGGTACCCACTGCATGTTCAAAAAGCTTTAGAGTAACTTAAAGATAAAAAGGTTAAAAAATGAATAATAATAGATTCAAAATCACTTTATGGGCAATTCAAAACATTAAATACATCCAACTCTATAACTTTATACAACATTAAGAATAGTTTGACTAAAGTGAACATGTTATTTTTATGAGTAAAAGGCCATGTGGGGATAGAAGGTAATGATAATGTTGACCAGTTGGCTAAAGATGAAATCACAAATGGCGAGAAATTAAATTTTATTTTGTCAAGAGATATTAAAGTTAATGTAAATAAAATATGGGCAAAGCTATGAGAAAATATTGTGCGGAATTAAAAAAAAGTTATATGTTTCTTTACATCCACATCTTCTTTCCCCACCTGACTATATTGTTAATTACAATCTACCAAAATACTATATTTCTACTATTATTAGACTAAATCAAAACCTGAAAATATTCAGAACATCTATATAAATTGAAATACTGAATTCTCCAGTTTTCTCTCGCAATAATGTTTCTTTATGTGAACCATATTTTCTTTGAATGCAATAACAATTGTAGATGTATCAACGATTTAAAACAAATAAATTTTTTAAACAAATAAATACTATTATATATTTAAGGTAGTCAAGTCAAGTTTTCAAGTCTTTAATTAGGAAATTATATATTATCATATTTTATTTATTAAAAATCCGAAGATAGAAACAGGTCACCAGAAACTGAACAGAATGGCGATGAATCTTAGAACAGGCCAGTATCCACAAAGTATTGTCCATCCAAAGTGATGATGATGAATTATTAAATTATCATAGATTTTTGTAAGAAAAGGCTGAAGCACTTGTTTCTTAGACATTTCTGCCTCCCCTCCCGACATACACACATACACACTGCATGGTTAGTTTGGTCCTTTCTTGTAAATGTCCTAATGTCCTTACATTTGCATGCGCTGTATGAGGTCATCATTTCTAATTCTGCCCATTCTGATTATTCTCAGCACCACATGTTAGACTACTTACCACAATATCAGAGCTCCATCATATTCCATTTAAACAACCTATTGTTCTTTATCTAACCTATCATTGATTATTTACTTGAAAGGGTGAAAAATAATGTGTTATATGTAGTTGAAAAAAAACGCCCGGTCTTGCAAAAACCTTATCATATAAAAAATTATCTTTAATCAATATAACGCACCCGCTCGCAAGCCGGCTTTTGCACAAGAAAAACTTCACCAATTAGAATACAAATTTATCGACCACCCACTATATTCACCAAATTTAAAATTTCCTGTTCACAAAGTTTAAAAAACAACTTTGAGTATGCTGTTATGCAACAAACAATGTTTGGGTTGGGATGCTTTGTAGAGGTAGTACCTTTTGCTTGAGACAGACGTACCAAAAGTCATAGACTGGAAGTGGTCCCAAGCTACTGGTCCTCAAAAGGCAGTCAACTCTCACTTATGGCTCTACGTGCCACATCCAGATAACTGCATTGCCCTGCAGGTGAAACTAAGTGATGGTAACCATGAATGGTGAGAAATTTGGGTAGGGAAATAAAAACTTGTATGGTCGTGAATCAGACATCAAAAGCAAGAGAAGGGCGTTTGTACAGCGATGTGGAAAGCAAGGAGAAACTACAGCACTATATTTCTCAACAATAACGATTATGGTAGAAGCAATATATGAAAAACCCTCTAGTCCATGTCAGACCTCAAATGGTCAGGGGGTGTTAAGAATACCCACAAAAACAAAAATTAACAAAAACCAATTATGGAAAGCCAATGAAAATTGGCACATGGAAAGTTAAAAGCATGTACATGACGGGAAAGATACACAATATAACTCAAGAAATGTGCAGGCTGGAAATAAATAGCTTGGCTATAAGTGAAAGGATGACCAAACAGACTAAAAATCCAAGTAAACAATAATTATTTACTTTACTTTTTACCATTCTGGAACCGACGATCCTATTTATTATTAAGGTGTTGCTATTATGCTAGATCCTAGATCAGCTCGCTCGGTCCTCAACTTTTTACCACTCTTTGATGGGGCAATTTGGGTTCCAAACAAGACTGCACCGAATGATCTAAATGTCATTCAAGTATATGCTCTGACAACTGATAACCAGAATCACATATTAATCTTTCTACGCAGAAATAAAACAATTGCTCTTCCAAACCAAGCAGAAGGAAACCAATTTTATCCTAGGGCAAAAGTGTTCAAGGGGAGATGTGGTGCCACTGTTGGTGAACATGGATTGAAAGTAACAAACGAAATAGGCGAAAACCTAATCCAATTGTAGAATTAGCAAACAAATAGGCAGAAATAGCATTCGTATTGTAAAGAGTTATCCTGGTACAGATGAGGAGTACAGATCACAATCCTGTAATAGCACAAATACAAGTTCGGCTAAAGGAAAAAGCATAGAGCAGCTTAGAGTTTACTTAAAAATGCAATTTGACTTACACAATAAGATATGACTACCTATAACAAAAAATAGCATAAATCATGGATGACACAAGAGATATTAAGTTTAATGGACCAACAGCGAAAATTTAATAACGTTCAAATACAAAAGTAAAGGCGCAAATTGAGACACGAATAACATGTATGAGGTGATGCAGCACAGCACGTATTTTTGTAACGTATTGAAACCATTGGAACAGCGCAAATTGATTAGTGACGTGACTAAGATCGTCATACCAGATGTGTGACGGTGTGGTAGAGACACTGATTCTCGCATTGCACGTGGCACTTGTCTACTGACGGCGTCGTATTGTTTCTATAGCTCATTCTTTCTCATGTTTTCAGTTTTTTTCTAAAAAGTTAAAAAGATGTCAGAAGAAAAGTTTATAGAGGTGGTTAGGGGTCACAAGGAGCCTTGACACGAAACATACCTACAAATTATATGAAAACAAAATTGAAAAACCGGATTTGGTATGATATCGCGACAAAACTAGATTTATCCTCTTCAGCATCATCTGATTCTGATTCAGAACTTAAGTTTAATAACAATAAGTAATAGTAATAAGAACTTACTTTCACTAAAAAGAAAGTTTATCTACGTTTTCTAGACACTCGAAAAAACTTCTTCGTCTTATCAAGGCTATTGAGCGAAAAAGAGAATATGTTGAGAAATAAATGAGAATATTAAAATTCGTGCATTTTTTTACTTAGGAAATTGTGATAATAATTTGACTACTAATGAAATAAGAGCTGTATAAGGAATGCCAGGCAATTGGAGTATGATGCCGTTACTGTCATCATCATCAGTGGCATTGCAGCTCGTTATGAGTCAAAGCCTTCTTCAGAACAATCTTCCATTCGCCCCTGTCTCTGGCAACTCTTCTCCATGCTGTAACTCCGATGGATATTAGATCATCCTCTATGTTATCTTGATACCTAAGTTTTGGTCTTACTCTGGTCCTCTTCGGTCGAAAATTTTTCTGATTGTTGCATCTTCATCTCGCCTAATTACATGTCCTATCCATCGAAGGCGTGCTAATTTAATACACTTTACAACGTCAGGTTCCCCAAAACTTCTATATAACTCAAAGTTGTAGCGCCACGCCACAAACCCTGTTCTTGAATTCCTCCATATATTTTCCTTCGACTTCTTCTCTCGAAACGTTTAAGCAATTCTTGGTCGTTCTGTGTAAGTGACCACGTTTCAGACCCGTATGTTAACACTGGCCTTATTAGTGTTTTATATATGGTAACTTTAATTTTTCTGGGTAGTTTTGGGGCCATATATTTCCTCAAGCCATAATAGCACTTATTGGCAAGCACTATTCTTCTTTTAATTTCTTGGTCAGCAGTGAGCCCAGGTAGACGAAGGTGTCCACACCTTCCAGTTCCAGATCATCAATTAATAGTCTAGGTATCTGGTTGCCTGATCTTGTACAATACATATACTTGGTTTTCTGTGCGTTTATTTTTAATCCCATTCTAAGTGCAGACGCCCTTAGTGATCGAAATGCTTCGATCAGAGATTCTGTGGACCTAGCAATAATGTCTATGTCATCTGCATATCCGACCATTTGTACAGATTTATTAAAGATGGTGCCATTCGTATTAACATGGCACTCTCGAATTACTTTTTCTAGTGCAAGGTTAAATAAGAGACACGGCAGTCCATCTTCCTGTCTCAGTTCATTTTTAAAATGGAAGGGTTTGGAAAAGTCGTTTTGGATTCTGACTACACTCTCTACGCCTGTGAGTGTAAGTTCCGTTAGTTGAACAAGATGAAGCGGCATTTGAAATTCCACCATAGCCTGTAGAAGTTTTTGTCTGTTGACTGAGTCGTATGCGGCTTTGAAATCCACGAATATGTGGTAGGTGTCGACTCCGAACTCAAGCGTTTTCTCAAGAATCTATCTGACTGTGAAGATTTGATCCGTTGTTGATTTATTGGGTCGGAAATCGCACTGGTAGTTCCCAACTATTTGTTCAGCATAGGGGATCAATCTTCTGTACAATACGTTGGACAATACTTTATATGCTTCGTTAAGTAGGGTGATGCCCCTATAATTATCACACACCATCATATCTCCCTTTTTGTAAAGAGGGTGCATTACACCTAATTTCCAGTCCGCGGACGTTTCCTTCCGTTGCCAGATTTTGGTTACTAATTTATGCATGTGTTTAAAAAGGGTGTCACCACCATTCTTAAAGAGTTCGGCAGGAAGATTGTCCAAACCGGGAGCTTTGTTATTTTTCAGTTTTGAAATGGCTTCTCTAATTTCTTCTTCGGTGGGGGGCGGCTCTTGAGCGTTTTCATCCATTTCAGGCAAAGTAATTTCTATTTGGTCTTCTTCACGACTATCGCTAAGCAGTTCTTCAAAATGATTCGCCCACCTGTTTAGTATCTGTTCTTTTTCACTAATTATGGAACCATCTCTGTCTTTACATGCTGTTATTCTGGGTTTGAATTCTTTTCTGCAGCTGTTTATCTTCTGGTAGAATTTTCGCGAGTCTTTTCTATTGTGGTGGTTAACAATCTCGTTTAGAGTGTTTTCGTATGGCTCTTTCTTTTTCCTTCTAAACGTCCTTTTTTCTTCTCGTCTAAGATTTTCATAGTCTTCCAGGTTTGACCTCGTTCTGCGCTGCTGAAGTCTCTTATATGCTTCATTTTTCTGTTGATTAATGGATCTACATTCTTCGTCAAACAAATCTTCGTTTATTTCAGCCTGGTTAGGTTTTAAAAAACCTTTAGCCGCTGTATGGATAGCTTCCTTGTATTTGGTCCAGTGTTCTTCTATACTTATATTTTCGTCAATTCTTGTCAGCTCTTCATTTAAAATTTTCCTTTAGTTATCCCTAGCGTATTCAGATTTTAGCACATCAGTATTATATTTAGTAGATTTTGTGTTCTGGCCCTTCTTAGCGTTTGATATACGAGCCCTGAGTTTTGTTCTTACAACGTAGTGGTCGGAGTCTATATTAGCACCTCTACATGCTCTTACATCTAGTACGACCGAGAAATGTCGACTATCAATTAGTACATGGTCAATTTGGTTTTTTGTTTGACCGTCTGGTGATTGCCACGTGGCTTTGTGGATATTTTTGCGAGGATGCCGTTACTGTATTGATCTATAAAAGTAAAAGTGAATTTTTGAGAGAATTACTGAGAAATCTCACTTTTAAATATTATAAATATTTATAATAATCAACTAGAAAAAAACCAATGAGGAACTACCAGACAATTATAAAGGTGGCATTCATAAAAATAGACTGATGACAGATCAAAGTTTCCCAGTAAAATAACTTTTGAATAGGTTTCATGAATGAATACCAAATTTTCATTCGTTTCAAGGCGACGTATAATACTGTTGTGTAGATAAACTGCTCAAAGTAATTATCATCACACAAGCTTAAGTGAATAGAATTTTAAGCTATTTTCACTTGAATCACTTTATGTGAAGTCGGCACATTTTGAGGTTTTTTATGTTCGATATGTTTTCGACCAGTTTTCACTATTGTTTTACTCGTTTCTCATATTTTTAATGTTTTTCATACCTTTTTCCTCCATCCTTCTATCTGTCTTGTATGTCTAGGTACACCTGTAGTCTTTCCACATCTTTATTTATATCTTTGGCCCTATTGTAGATAACTGATGATCTCTCGAAGCGAGTATTTACGCCTACTTACATATATATCTGCCACAGTTTTAGACACCCCGTATAAAAAGTTTTTATTGAAAAAAATGCGCAACTATAAATACTAATCGACGTGTTCGACCGTTTTTTCGAATACTGCCTCATTTATTTATTAGGTAATTTATTCCTTTTGGCTGACACACAGTGTATAAAGATAATATTAACTAGAGATATCTGCAAAATAATTGAAAAAAAATAACACATTTAAGAAGAAAACAAATAAAACAAGAAAAACAAAACAAATAAAAATTCCTGGAAGTATATCACAATTCAATGAGTTAATAAGTTTACATACGTATATAAAACAATACAGAATTTTATTTGCATAGGTCTATTAACTTTATCAAGACAAGTTACATCAGAAATTTCTTTGTTTGATGGACTATAAATATATTATTCAGATTCAGATGCTAATCTTGATTTTTATATTGATGATAAAAAGCAAATTTGAATGAATATGAGTAATATTTACCATAAGATTAAAATATTTCCTGTTAGTAACATAATATACGTAAGATAAAACCAAAAATTAGTAGTCATTGGGGTATTCCATAGGTGAAAAAGGTGAAGGTGTGATTTTGTCTAGAATTGGCTGAAAGAGGTAAATATTCTCAATGATGTGTGTGTGTGTGTGTGTGTGTGTGCGTGTGTATGTGTGTAATGTCATATACATATACAATAATTATAAAGGTTGTTTATAAAGTAATAAAGTTAAAATACGTAACACAAATACGTCACAAATTAAAGAAGTGTACAGTAATTCGTAAAGTGTGAAACGTCTCACTTGAAAGGGCTACATCTAGGTATTCATTGACAATTTGGGAAAATTTTAATATTTCTAATTAAAAGCAATATGATTTAAAAAAATACTAACTTTCTTCTATTGGTCGTAGAAGGTTTTTTTTGTTAAATGTTTGTTTTTCAACCAGTTTTTTGGTCTATTTAATTAGAAAGATGTACTATACAAAATTTAAAAGTTACGTAGCGGTCCGATAAGTACTTAGGCTCACTGCCCAATGGCGCCACTATCTCAAGAGAAATCTACTATCGTATAATACATTCTTGTAGACGACTAATGTCAAAATTTTAGCCGAATCGGACTCATAGTTTTGTTTTGACAGTGTGTGAAAGGGGGTGTGTCCACGGATTTTAGAACAATGGAAAAGAGCAATATCGGTCGGTGATTCAATTCTTGTTTTTGCAAGGGAAATCGCGCAGCTGAATCAAAGAGCGCTTGGATTTTGTGTACGGTGACTATTCTCCTTCGATGGCAACCCTCAAAAATTGGTTTAATGAGTTTCAACGTGGTCGCACATCGGTTCTTGATGAGTTACTCCGAAATCGGCTACCACGGAGGATAACGTGACAAAAGTCCACGATCTCATATTGGCAGACCGCCGATTGAAGGTACGCGAGGTAGCTGAGAAAGTAGGTATCTCAAAAGACCGAGTATGTCGTATCCTGCGTGAAATTTTGGGCATGAGAAAGTTGTCGGCGCGATGATTGCCGCATTTGCTCACTCCAGACAACAAGCTTAATCGTGAGACCACTGCACAGAGCAGTGTTTGGCGCTATTTAAGTGTAATCCGAAGGAGTTTCTACGTTGATTCGTAACCGTTGTACACACCAGGTACCAAGAAACAGTCGAAACAGTGGCGGCACCCGGTGAACGTGCTCCGTTAGAGGCGAAGACGGCCCTATCGGCCGCAAAGACGATGGCCACCATTTTTGGGATTCACAAGGGGTGATCTACGTCGACTACCTGAAGATCTACCAAATCGGTCACAGGGCTTTATTATGTCGAATTATTGGGCCAACTCGACGCCGAATTGCAGAAAAAATGACCCCCTTTAGCGAAGAAAAAAGTGCTTTTCCACCATGACAACGGACTCACTCATACCTCCGCCGTCATCATAGCGAAATTGGTCGAATTAGGCTACAAACTGTTGTCCCATCCACCATATTCTCTAGATTTGACACCGTGTGACTTCTTTTTGTTTATAAACTTGAAAAATGCACTCGCCAGGCAGAAATTTAAGTCGAAATAGGAGGTTATCGCCACCCCCGAAGCCTACTTTGCAGACCTTGAGAAAACTTATTTTTCAAACGAGTTAAAGAAGTTGGAGCATCGCTGAGTTACGTGTATCGAGCTAAAAGTAAACTATGTTGAGAAATAAATCGCCACTTTTCCAAAATTTTCGTTTTTCTTTTGTAGGCTAACTACTTATCGGACCGCCCTACCATTCTATTTGTTTATGACAAAAACGTCATTACTTTTTGAACGACTTATTTAAAGACAATTTTTTCAAAAATAATTTGTTTTTTTTTTCTTTTTTTCGAAGCGAAGCTTCTATACTGGTGTTGTATTACTTTTTCTCTATAGTAAAATATCGAGACGAGTGTCACAAAATAGTTGGAAGAGTCCATTTATGCGACGAGTAGAGTCCGTTATATACAATATGTACACTTTTTCAATTTTATTAAAATCTATAACAAGGATAATAACTAACAGCCGGTTTATGTACCTGACTCTGCTAGTGTACCTTATTGCTACTGCTTCTTTTAATCTTTCCTTGTCTCTTCCGATATCAAAATGCCATCTGCATATGCTATTACTTATGTTAAGGAGTGGGCTATAATTACTTTAATTTCGCTGGCCTTGACTGTTCCTTCTACTGCTATGTTGAATAGTGTGGTTGACAGGAGAGCTGTTTCTATTGCAATTAAGTTTGTGCTACCTTCTTTTGTTTCTATTTTAGTTCGACCCATCCATAGTTATTTTTGTTAATCTAAGTAGCAGCTTTGCCGGTATATCTTGATTTTTCATTTCATTAAATAATTTATTTCCTCCAATACAGTCAAGGGCTTGTCTGAAGTTTGCGAAGAGGGCGTGGAGCTCGATGTTGTGTTCGTGGTATTTCTCGATTGTTTGTGTAATTATGTGGATCGCATCTGTAGTGCATCTGCCTTCCCTGAATCCGTGCTAGTAATCCCCAATTTTTCCCCAATGCTTGGACTCAGTTGGTTTGGACATGTATGGCATTAGATTGCTCAAAAATCCTAACTACAATCAGACCGGTTGTATTAAGGTGTATCAAGAGGTTTCAGCTTAAGTTTCTATTAAGCGTGGTGTCAAGACAAGGATGTGTTATGTCACCGATGTTGTTTAATTCCTACACTGAATCAGTTTTTGAGATAGCGTTAAATAATCTTTGCAAAGGTGTTAAAATTGGCGGTGAAATGATTAAAAGCATCAAATACGCAGATGACACCGCCGTAATGACAGAGAGTCTAGAAGACCTTCAAACCCTGTTAAACGCTGTGAACAACAAATGTACTGAAAAGGGCTTAACAATCAACGCAAAGAAAACAAAATAGATGCTGGTCGGAAAAATTAAGACGCAGTACTGAAATTAAATAACAAAATCCTGGAAAGGGTGGACTTTAGATATCCGGGTAGTTGGATTGACCTTCAGGGTTGAAAGCGACGAGGAAATTTCGACCCAAATACCACAAAGAGCGAGAATTAATCATTATCACAAAATGAGAAAGATCCAATACTTCGGTTATAGAATGAGAGGACCTAAACATCGCTTACTCTGGTTGATCATTCAGGGGAAAATGATCGCAGGAATGATCGAATGAAAACGCTGTGTCGGAAGAAAACAACTGTCGTGGCTGCGTAACATTAGACAGTGGACAAGTCGAATGGCCGAGGAATTGTTTCATCTAGCTGCCGACCAAGAAACATTTCATCAGCTTGTTAACTCTTTCTGTACCGCTTTTTTTCCAACAAACGAAACAAAATATTTTTTGCCTAAAATGTACTTAAAACAGTTCATATACTTTTTGGACATTTCTATAGTTACTATCGTTGTCGCCCTGTTGATCATCATCCTCCTTTTCTTCCTCATTATCCTCATCCTCCCCTTCGTTTTGATTTTCTGAGACATCATCTATCATATGGCCAATTCTCTGCCTTACTTGTGTTTCTTCTTCGCAGTCGCTGTCATTACTGGCATACATAACACATTCTTCTATTTCGGGCAGTTTTTCTAGCTCTTCTAGCAGTTC
This sequence comes from Diabrotica undecimpunctata, assembly GCF_040954645.1. NCBI lineage: Eukaryota > Metazoa > Arthropoda > Insecta > Coleoptera > Chrysomelidae > Diabrotica > Diabrotica undecimpunctata. The sequence continues at coordinate 129,618,533 of NC_092809.1, read as the reverse complement.
CTTCTCCGTTAAATATTTTATTGGAGGCATTTTACTCTGAAAATAAAAATAACATTTAGACATTTTGGATACAATTGTGCTCATCGAATTTGAGGTACACTTCTATATTTGCAAAAAGTCAAATTTCAATAAAATATATTCACATTTAGTAAGAAGTAACACTACTTTCAACATTGCACTGAAATATAAACCGCGATTGACTTTTATTCATACTGATATTTGAAGAAACAATTACAGTTACCTCTTACGAACAATGCAATTGCCGCCATATTGCTTTTAACATTAATTTTTTAGAATAAAACCACCCATGCGTCATCTGAGTACAAAACGCAGAAGTATAATACTTATAGAATGTAAATTTCTTTAACCTGGTTTAAGGGCGTAGGAGCAAAATTTCGGGCCAATGCTTTTTAATGCATTCATTTTTTTCAAATCCTGAGTAAACTAATAAGTATTTTTGAAAAATTTAAACGCAGAATGAAAGAATACATTATTACTGAGGGCCGAAAGTCCCTGAAAACTTATCACTCAATAATTTTGGATAGGACCGGTAGTAAGGCGATAGGTCTATAGTTGCAGACATTCAATTTTTCACCACCCTTATGAAGAGAAATAATAATGGCTGTCTTTTGGCACTCTGGAAATATACCTTTTTTAAAGGAATCATTAATTAGTTTGACTAGGACTTTCAACACATTTTTTGGGAGATTTAAGAAAATTTTTATGGATAGTTCATCAGTACTACAGGAAGATTTGCTTTTGATACTACTGATTGTTTGGATCAGTTCAGATTTATCAACTGGTCTGATAGGAAATAGGATCTGGTTATGGCAAAATAGTTGATGTTATATTTTTAGTCACATTAACGAAGTATTCATTTAGATTTTCAGGGTTTGGAAGAGAAAATGTTTGAGCTGTGTCAGTTTTATTTCGAAGATCGTTTATTATGGACCGAGCTTCCCAGAAGATTTTGATAGTGCATTTTTTTAGTTGTTTTGATAAGTTTTAGATAGGTTAGGTTAGGGTTTGTGATGTTTTGACTTAATTGTAATTAAGGGAAATGCCTTATTGAAAATACAGACAAACCTATCTAAAAAATCACTGAAATTATAGTCCACGTCCACAAACGGAAAGTTTCTGCCTACTGACATTGTTCTTGTAGCCACTTTTCTATTGCCTAACTACATATTCTCAATGAAACGAAACAAACTTACTTCTTCTTCTTAAGGTGCCATGCATTTCTGCGTAGGCGTCCACCGTACATCGTCTTGTCAGGTGAGATGTTAAATATTCTGGATTAAATAATTCTGTTTTTAGCAGCATTGCGAAGCATTTCATAGCTGTGGATTCCTGTCCATTGTCGAATATTGCGCAGCCATGACATTTTTTTTACGTCCGAGACCTCTCCTACCCTCTATTTTCCCTTCGAGTATCAGTTGCTGAAAAGTATATCGTTCTCCTCGTATAATGTGCCCCAAGTATGCAGTCTTCTTACTTTTTACATAATTAAAAAGTTCCCTATCCTGTAAGCCCGCTCTTCTGAGTACTTCCTCATTTCTGACCCTGTCCGTCCATGATATTCTGAGCATTCGACGCAGGCACCACATTTCGAACACTTCAAGTTTGTTAATGGAACTGGCCTTTAACGTCCATGCTTCCATTCCGTACAGGAGAACAGGCCACACGTAACACTTAAGCATCTTGTATCGGAGGTTGAAGTCCAATTTGCGATCAGTCAGAAACTTACGAAGCCTCAAAAAAGCATTTCTGGCTTGTTCAACTCTGCTCTTTATTTCATTCTCGGGGTCCCAACCCTCATTCAGCAAACATCCCAAGTATTTGAATTGCCTGACTTGTTCGATTTCTTCTCCAGAGACATATATCTTTGCGTTGGGGTAATCATTTCTACTTATAATCATTGATTTTGTCTTCTTGATATTTATTTTCAAACCCCGAGCTTCACTTGCAAGAGTTAGATCATTCAAAAGGCATTGAAGATCTTCGATGTTATCTGCCACTATGGCTGTATCATCGGCATACCTGATGTTATTAATAAATATGCCGTTAACTTTAATACCCTTATTAGAGTCTTCCACTGCTTCTGCGAAGGCTTTTTCTACGTATAAATTGAACAGCATTGGAGACAGTATACAACCTTGCCTTACTCCTTTTTTAATGAAGAAATCTTCTGTTTCGTTGGAATTTTGAAGACGTACTGTTGCTGTCTGATTCCAATACAGATTGGCAATGATTCTTATATCCTTTGCATCCAATCCCAACTCTTGTAGGTATTTTATCATCAATTCATGTTTTACATTATCGAATGCTTTCTCGTAATCGATGAAACAGATAAAAACATCCTTTCTTTGATCTAAACAATTCTGTATCAATGTTTGCATACTAAAGATCGCTTCTCTCGTGCCAAGTCCATTTTTGAAACCAAACTGACTCCATCCACTGACCTCTTCACATTTCTTAAACAATCTAGTGTGAAGTATTCTCAGGAAAAGTTTCAAAAAGTGACTCATTAGGCTTATTAGTCGGTGGTCCTTGCAGAAGTTCGCACGTGGTGTTTTTGGTAGGGCGATAAATGTAGATCGAAGCCAATCTTTTGGAATCTGGCCCGTATCGTAGATGTCGTTAAAGAGCTTGACAATAATGTCTAGGTTTTCTTCATTAAGTAACTTGATTGTTTCTGCGTACATATCATCTGGTCCTGGGGTTTTGTTACTTTTTAATAGTTTGATAGCGTGTACAATTTCAGCTTTCAAAATACTTGGGCCATACAAATGGTCTCCCAGTTGTGGTGGTTTTTGTGTTCTGTCATCATTGAACAAATTGGCTGTGTACATTTTCCAAGTATTAAGTATATCGCTAGGGTCCGTTATTAATTCATTTTGGTCATTATGTATACCAGTGACTTGTTTTTTCTTGAAGACACCAGCAATTTCCTTAATTTTCTTGTGAAGATTGAAGCTATCGCCGAGTTTATATAGGCTTTCAGCCTCGGCGCAAAGTGTAGTCATCCAGATCTCCTTCGCCGCTATAATTTCTTTACGAATCTGACTGTGTATATTTCGGTACCCTACTTCGTCCTGCCTGATCTTACACTGCCTGCGTTGTTCCATCATCTCTAATATTTCTTCTGTGATCCACTCATTCTTGGTAGTTGTTTTACTCTCGAGTAGAAAAGTGTTGTTTAACTCATCAAATGATTCTTTTATGGTGGTCCATGACTTTTCAACATCATTCTCAGTTGCCATATTAGAGAACCTATTGTTTATTTCCTCTGTGTACGCTTCATTTGTTTCATTGTTTTTGAGTTTTCTAATGTTTACTGATGCCTTCTGGTGTTTTCTTTTAGCTGTAGCGAGCCTCAGTTTGATATTTGCTACTAAGGGATTGTGGTCGGATCCTATGTCTGCTCCAGGTAATGCAGATACCTTAGTAATAGCATTCCTGTACCTTCTATTAATTGTCACATAATCTATTTGGTTCCTTAAGTAACAAACTTACAACTACCTTAAATTATTTAAGCTAATAATAACGTAAGTAAATGAAAGCTGATGTCAACAATGTGAAAATGAAAGACAAGCTGTAGAAACATAATGTTAAGAAATATAAAACATGCAGCAGCCGAAGATGAAAAAACCCAGGACTGATACTCCCATGTAAAAAAGATGAAAGAAAAGAGAAAACAAGCTGTAGCTTTTATGGGAGTGTACAGTTTGTATGATGACGATGAATTGATGTGCATTTCATACACAGTCTGGCTAGTGTTATTTAGGCAAACACATGCAATTCGCAGTAACGCGCTGTTGGCACTCGTGTATTTAGTAATTTTCAGACCGTGGTCGCCCTTTGTCGTTTATTTTCTGTGTAGGCAATTATACTACGTCAATCTAGAAACAGTTGAATATTTTAACAGGTTCTAATCAGAAATGAAGTAGTAGTGTATCCCTTCGGACAATCTCTTGGGGATTAATGGGCCGATTCTAATTTTCAGGGACGGAGATATAGGTAATTAAAGCGTGGATAATACATTCAATTAAAAATAATGGGATTTGGGTAATATATCCTAGATTCATTGTAGCGGTTAATAGGGGTTTGCGAATTTCAGCCTCGGCCTATGTTAATTTATGACTTAGTTTACGATGGTTTTATATATAGCTATTATGAACGAGAATTTTTTTTATATTTATTGTCCATTAGAAAAACATACTTTAGACGTGAAAGCTGTAATAGTGTTAAAACTTTGCATTTCTAACTGCATTGATGCACTGTTTAAAATCAGAATATAATGACTCATCCGAACCAAACGGTTGGCTTTCAACAGACTCTGATGATGCTCCATTGACGAAGAAGCTAATAAGTGAACAGGAACTCCAGGAGCAGACCTTGTAACTGATGACACTGCGGATATTTTATCATGTTTTTCGATTAGGTTAGGTTAAAGAACTGTCTATCACGTGACCATTTTGTTCTCTCCATAATGTAGGAACAAAAAGATGTTTTCGATAATTTTCACTTGATAGTGTTATTGCTCATTTCAAACATACAGATTGAACGAATTTAAAACGGAACATACGAAATCAATGTATTTCGGCTCAACTCCGCTCTAGGTGGTTGGCCAACAAAATGTTGTCAAATAATTATATTATAAAAATCCAATACTTCAGCGGGCTGCTGGATTCGGAACTCATTCAAGAACAAGTCAAAACTCCACCCAAATAGGTTGCCTAGAATCACTGAAAAAACTAGACTAAACAAGCAGTTATTATGCTGTCAAACCACTTATCGCTTCCTTATAGTCCAAGAGATAGAGCCGAAATTTTGAACTGATCAGTAATATGACATTTCTCTATTGGAATATATTCATTGTAACTGGGTTAAGACTTTGCCTTACAGGCGGACGCCCCTCGTGGTACAGGGGGTGGCTATACAGGGATGAAGTTGTCATTTTTTTCGGAAAAATTAACGATCAATAATATGGCTGAAAATTTGCCCAGAGTAAGATCTTGGTATAACTAGACGAAATCCCAAAGGGTGGACGCGAGAGTGGATACATAAGGTGTGGCGGACAGGGGTGAAATTGCAATTTTTTGGGGAAAAATTAACGATAAGTAATATGTCCTCCATTTTCATGGCTCATTATTTAGACCCTAAAAACTTTAAATCCAAAAGGGCGGATAGCTGGGTTGGTACAGAGAGCCACAAAACGGGGTCAAATGTACCACTTGCCTGCGCATTTTAGGTCTCGGTAACAATTTTCAAACTGATTTTATTATGATATTTTTATACCGATTGATTTGAAAATTTGTATGCTCACTTCTGTTACTATTCTGAAAAGCGTCAAGTAGAGTTTTCCTCAAAATTTTCCAAAAAAATTTCCGTAAATGAAAATTTTCGTAATTTTTTGAGGTAAAATCTAATTTGTAGAATCCTTTCGATTTTCTGTAAGTTATACCATGATTTGTTTTCCAAAAATATTCAAACGATTTTTCCGATAAGAAAAAAAAAATTAGAAAAACTTTTCTAGAACATTTGATAAAACTCTACGTCATCGTCTGAATCTTTTATAGAATATTTTGTAGTTTTAAAATGATATTATGATAATGTTTTTTTTTCAAACTAAAGTCATATTTACTTTACAAATCACATTTTTTTCTTAAATATAAATATTTTACGAATTAATTTTTAATTGAATAAATGTTTGATATTTGATATTTTATTAAATTAAAGTAATTTTATAATGTTAACTATTAAATATTTTTGGTATAACAAATAGTAATTTTACTTATTTTTTATTACAATAAAAAGGTTTTTAAATTTATATTGCATAAATAATGATTGTTCAGATATAAGAAAAATTTGATTTATTATTACATTAATAATCAATTACAAAATATATTATTTCTATTTATCAATAGGTAAAATTCAATTTGTAGAATTCCTTTAACATTTTACAAATAATTATTAATAAAAATCAATTTAATAGTGGAATTATCAATTTTTCAAGTTTTGAAATTTACTTTGTAGATATTTTCAATATTTTTTTTAACTTTCAAATTTATTGAATTTTTTTTCATTAGTTAATTATAATTTTACAAATTCTGTTTGAACATTAATTTTGCATCATTATTATTTTAAAATATTAAAATAATAATGATGCGCGTTCATTTATATCAGTAATTCTAGACGCATGCGCTAAATGTAATAAGTATCAAGATGCTTTTATTCAACTTGGTGAAACTGACTTCGATTGTAATGAAGTTTTTGAAACCTTAGAAACTTTCATATGTCACTTATATGGAACAGGACTGACGAGAACAATTCCAAAAAGAAAAGTAAACGATGTCAGAGTTTCACTATTTAACCGGCAGTATAAGTTGCATGATGTGAACGAGCCTTAAAAAAAAAACTAAAAAATTTCGATGCTTCAAGCTTACCACCATGTCAAGATGAATTACACCAACATCTACTGCGAGCTCATTATATTTCAAATATTTGGACAAATGCTCATAAAAAAAGTACCAACAGAATTGATTGTTGAAGAACATGGTTGGGAGTTTGAAGATGAAACATATAAATTCAAATGATTTAGTGGACCTCAGATGCCAGAATCAGTTCGAGAAGTAGTGATTGAAAATGAAGCAGATAATGAATGTGATATTATTGAAAGTGAAAGTGACGAAGATGATGAATGTGATGACATCAATGAGAGTGAGAAAAATGACGAAATTTTTAAAGTTTTTCTAAATTTTTTTTCTTATCGGAAAAATCGTTTGAAAATTTTTGGAAAAAAATCATGGTATAACTGACAGAAAATCGAAAGGATTCTACAAATTAGATTTTACCTCAAAAAATTACGAAAATTTTCATTTACGGAAATTTTTTTGGAAAATTTTGAGGAAAACTCTACTTGACGCTTTTCAGTAGTAACATAATAGTAACAGAAGTGAGCATACAAATTTTTAAATCAATCGGTATAAAAATATCATAATAAAATCAGTTTGAAAATTGTTACCGAGACCTAAAATGCGCAGGCAAGTGGTACATTTGACCCCGTTTTATGGCTCTCTGTACCAACCCAGCTGTCCGCCCTTTTATATTTAGAGTTTTTAGGGGCTAAATAATGAGCCATGAAAATGGCGGACATATTACTTATCGTTAATTTTTCCCCAAAAAATTGCAATTTCACCCTTGTCCGCCACACCTTATGTATCCACTCTCGCGTCCGCCCTTTGGGATTTCGTCTAGTTATACCAAGATCTTACTCTGGGCAAATGTTCAGCCATATTATAGATCGTTAATTTTTCCGAAAAAAATGACAACTTCATCCCTGTATAGCCACCCCCTGTACCACGAGGGGCGTCCGCCTGTAAGGCAAAGTCTTAACCCAGTTACAATGAATATATTCCAATAGAGAAATGTCATATTACTGATCAGTTCAAAATTTCGGCTCTATCTCTCCGACTATTAGGCAAGCTCCTCTTTCCTTTAAAGGAGACAGATAGTTGAACGATATTTTATAGTATGTCTATCACCGGGTATGGATTTATTTTTGTCCAAGTTTTATATTGGTCCACTATTTCAAATGCAGTTCAAACAGACATATATTAAATTGTATGTTCCGTTTTAAATTGGTTTAATCTGTATAACGCCAGGGACGGCGAGGTTTCAAACATATAACCCCAAGATTTACCTTAATTCTTTATTTTGAAACCAGAGTTGCTTTCGGATGCATTTTGCAAGATGTAAAGTTTCGTTTGTTAACAACCTCAAATACAATATTACTACATACATAGTGGAATTTACTAGGATTATATATAAATTAACGATTACGAGACAGTTAATGAATCGAATCACCGACAGAGAATTCAAAAAACATTTTCGGTACAATTGAAATTTTTCCGAAAATTCAAAAAATTATTGAATTAAAAAAATTGCATGGACAATTTGTATCAAATGTATCCAATTTGGACAGTATTTTCATTATGTACGACCCAAAATCTTTATATATAAAAATCTCGTGTCACGATGTTTGTCCAAGCTAATATTCAAAAACCACTGAACCTATTGCAATAAAACTTTGTGAAAATGTATTTGTTGATCCAACTTAGGAGATAGGATATTTTTTATCTCGATGAATGACCATTATTTTTTTTTAATCCTCCGTTCATCGGGTGTGGTCTGTGAGTCTACGACAAAATAAAAATTTTGGATAATTCTCTCATTTTATTTTTTTAAATTTCTACCTTTTCAGCACCTTCCTAGAAACTAAATACCATTCGTTTTTTTTTATACAAAACTGTTTTTGAAATTTCTAAATAGCTGCTGCATGGCCGTTTGTCCTGACAGACCCCACCCGATCAAATGTGTAACAATATTTGGACTGCTTCTTAGTTGTATTTTTCTTTCAATCTTGTTTCACTTGGCCAGAAATATGGCAAATTAAAAATAGGCAGGTATATTCTTCAGTTTTTGCATTTAGCAACGATATGACTGCCGTATCATATATACCGAAGAAAGGAAAAAATGTGATTGCTGTTTCCACTGTGCACAGAGATGATCGGATTGATGGAGATACTGGTGATCAGAAAAAAACAGAAATAATTACTGTTTATAATTCCACAAAGAGTGGAGTAGATGTTGTAGACAGAATGATCACATCCAGAAATACGAAACGTTGGCCAATGGTAGTAGTTTATAATCTCCTTAATCTCGCAGCAATTAATGCATTTTGTAATTTACAAAGGCAACAACCCAGATGGAGAATTTTCCAAAACGCGAAGATTATTCCAAAAAAACCTAGGTATGGAATTGGTACAGGAGAGTATACGACGGAGAGCAGTTGACACGCATTTGACAAAAGCTGTGCTTTCTTCGGCCTTGAGACTCTCAGGCATTGAGGTCGACGTTGTACCAGCGCCCCAGCCAGGTAAGAGAGGAAATTGTAAATATTGCAAAAGACGCAAAACTCGCTTTTTTGCAAAATTTGCAAATCCTGGCTATGTATGGACCACATAATGGCATGCTGCAAAGATTGCTTAGAAAATTTGACCACCAAAGTTTGACCACTGTAGTTTGTGTACACAATTTAATTTTTAGTTTATATATGTTTTTGTAGTACTTTGTTTGTTTCTAATTAAAGTTTTAAATGTTTTTTTTTGTTTTTTTTTTTCATTATTTAGTCGCTGTTGACAAATTTGAAAAAATACGCATTGAAATTGTAAACATTTTTAAAATTTACCTAATACAAAAATTTAGAATTGTTTCTGTAATAAACATTATACAGTAAATGATTTGTTTAAAACACGTTGATGCGAAATTAGCAATAAAATGTATGCTGTTACTCGGGAGGCGGTATTTCATTTTGGTCTTCACAGACCACACCCGACCGAAAGTGTTTCAGAAGGGTCACCCGATGAACGGAGGGTTAATTGTAAATTCAGAATGTCTTAAGTCTGTTTTAGACTGTAACATAAAATGATATAAGAAAATGGTATACTAAGTTTTGTCATAATGTAAAACAGAAAACAAAATCTGTTAACAAAAAATGTTATAGAAATTAGAACATGTCCTATTTTGATACCAATTATTAGTACACACGCATGCGCAGGTTCTTCCTCTTTTTTCGCCTTTGGAACCAGAAACAGATAATAGGAGAATTTTCTTATCCATCATAAATATATATGTCTTTGTTAAAGCAAAAATAAAACGTGGGTAAAACTAACTAGGTATTTACGTGGATAAAAAACTAGGTTAAATGTTGGAGAAAATGAGGTTACGTTACAATAACAAAAAGAAGAATAAGAATATTGAGGTTAACAGTACATGTACACCAAATAATTTAAAAAAAAGGACTTTTTTTAGCATGTAATGCGCAGAATCACATAACATATTTTGATATCACGTATATGTAATATATACATGTAATACACAAAACTTCTTGTATTAATATTGTACACAATCATTTGTGTACACGGTTAGTGAGAATAGTAGAAACAACGGTTTTATTTTACCATACAAACAGTTACATTATACCCGTATACAAAATGTTTTATTAAGACTCTACCTCTACTAAAGTGGTAGTTCATTTAAACATAAAGTGACGTTTAACAAATGTCATGTCTATTTACTTTTTTCGTTTCGCATAAACTCGAGAAAATATGATGAAATTGTAAGGAAAATAGTAAAAGCAGTTTTATTTTTCCATACACACAATTATAATATACTGATTTATACCATATACCATCAGATATCAAATTTTATTAGTTGTATATCTTCTTCTTCTTCCTCTTTATAAGCAATTCTGCTTGTTCATTGGCCGATTATTACCTACATGAAAGGTTGTCACTCCATCTTTTGCGCGGTCGTCCTATACTTCTGCCGATTGGTGAATTTTTGTTTAAGCCCTTCTCTCTATTCGGATTTTGTCGCTCCATCGCATTTGCGGTCTTCCTCGTGATCTTTTGGCTTCATATGGCCGCCAATTCCCGATTTCTTTATTCCACCGGCCATCCTTAAGACGTTCGTTATGTCCAGCCCATTTCCATTTCAATTTAGCTGCCTGTTCCACAGCATCTTTTACTTTTGTTCTATTACGAATGTCTTCATTTGTTTTATGGTCTTTGAGCGAAATACCCAGCATCTGTCGTTCCATAGCTCTCTGAGTTTTTCTGATCTTCTCCATGTTTATTTTAGTGAATGTCCAGGTTTGAGCCCCATATGTAAGTACAGCTGGATACAGGAATTAAGCACTTTGGTTCGCAGTCTTTGAGGTATATTTTTATTTTTAAGTACGTATGAGAGTCTTCCGAATGCTGCCCATCCCATTTTTACACGTCTGTTTATTTCGGTAGTCTGATTTTCTTTGCTTACCTTGACATTTTGACCCAGATATGTATATTCAGCTACGTGTTCTATCTCTGTCCCTTGGATGTTTATCATTATATTGGTGACTTATCTCTTGCTATTTTGACGATACGCTTCTCCATTCTACTTATGTGGTTATTCCATTCTTTACTGTACGTTACAGGTTCTTCTTTACTCATACTACTTTATTCAATCTACAATAGTTGTACATGAAGTGTTTTAAAAAATGTGATTTTTACTCGGGAGTAAAATATTTTTATTTTTGACAGAATTATGTATAATTAGAATTAAAAATATAATTTTAAAATATTCAATATTGTTTACTTACAAACAACGATTTTTCAACATTTTCTCTGCAATAAAGTTAAAACTATAAGTTTGTCCATTAATTCCATACATTTTAGTAATTGTAAATTTAATGAAAGAATTCTAAATAAACTTCAATTTTAAAATCTACTGAGAATGTTAAAAAATGTCAAAATCTAATTGATTATACTAAATTCATAAAATTTTCTATATTAATTTTTATCGTAATTGTAATATATTTTAATCGTAATTTATGATACTTTATCGTCGTTAAGTTGCGCCAAATGTAGGCAACTTACAGTTGTTGATTCAGAAAATTGTTGGATGATGGGCGAACCGCACATTTAGTACACAAGCAGCCATTAGACGTTCATAGCAAATTAAATGCTGATATGTAACATTAAAAAAGAAGTGTTATGGTTGCAGTGATCCAAACGAGTTCAGTTATTATCTGGGATATCTGTACTATGGCTCATAAAGATTTACTCGAAGCATTACATAGAAGTATGCAAGATTTAAACGGCAACGACAAACTATTCGATGATGCTGTATTATCACTGTCTGGTGACTTCCGACAGACATTACCGGTTATTCCTCTCTTTACATATACGGATGAGATTAACGCATGTTTAACACAATCGATTTTATGTCGAAATGTAGAAACAGTTCGATTGACCCTTAAGATAAGAGTAAAAGTGCAAAATGATCTATCGGGGCAAATGCATCCAAATACATCAAACTGCTTCAAATTGTAAGTGTCTTCCCGGGTATACTGAATAATTACTTGAATCATAATTGGCTTATTGAGCGCGCAATTTAGGCGGCGAAAAATGTTGATGTTAACGAAATTAACTTTCATATTCAACAGTTGTTACCATGTGATCTGATATCTTTTAAATCGGTCGACAGTATTGTTAATGAAGACGAAGCCGTAAATGATCCAAAATAATTTTTAAATTCTCTCGATATACCGGGGATGCCATCACGGATTTCATGATATTTACTTAACTCTGTTAAATAAATTGAACATAAGGGACATAACAGGTCAGCTAGTACATATATAAATCAAGGTCTGCTTCATGAGATATCTATTCCCAAAATTTTGTTGTTCAGTGCTATCAGTACTGAATGGTCTGCATATCTCGAATTGTTAACTATGCTTCCGTTAATTTTAATGGCATATTCCTGGTCAGCCCATATTTTATTCATAATATCTTCCAAATATACGTTAAAAAGGATTGACGAAGCACTCAACCCTGACAAACTCTTTTCTTTATTTCTATATCTTCAGTTATCTTTTCTTCTATCTGAACTTTGTCTTTTATTTCACCTTAGTAGAATGTATGAATGACTTTTTAGTTTAGGTTTTTTCCTGTAAGAATTTTATCAGATTATTATGGCAAATTTGTCAAGAATAAAACATAAAATAAGAATAAGAATAAAATATAAAATATTTTGTCAAGAAGAATCCTGGAAGAATTGTCCTGGCGATTATGAGCACATGATTTCGATTACCACCCCGTAGAATGTATACCTGGAGGTCACCACAGTATAATAATTCACAAAATTGCATTAGAAATCAGATCGACTTTATTCTAATCAATCTAAGATTTAGAAATTCCATTGTAAACGTTAAGACTTTTCCTGGATCAGATGTCCCCTCAGACCATAACCTCCTTGTCTCAAAAATGAAACTGAGGGAAAAAAGATAATAAAATCCAAAAGTTCTAAGGTGAATACTCAGTTGCTCAAGATAAATGAAATCCGTGCTGAGGCTTCAACATATATCAATCAAGAAATGAAGAAATTAACATCAGAAATGAAAAACACTGGGAATGTGAACATTATGTGGAGCAAAATCAAAGATTCTGTTATAAAAACACAGAAAGAAACTCTACAAAAGAAAACAGAAAGCCGAAAACCTTGGATGACTCAAGAAATACTGGAAATCATGGAACAAAGAAGAAAATATAGAAACAAAAACCCAAATAAGTACAGAGAAAAATATAAATTAATAAGGAACAATATAAAAGAGGCTAAGGAAAAGTAGATGATGGAAACATGCATCGAAGTTGAAGAATTGCAGAAAAAGCATGATCATTATAATTTACATAAAAAAGTAAATGAATTATCTGGAAAATCACGAACAAATACACGTAACCGATTAATTGACAAAAACAATAAACCTATTAATAACCCAATTGAAATGAAACAAGTATGGACTAAATATATTGAAGATCTTTTCATGGACACAAGAACGGAACCAACAAAAATTGGTAACGAGGAAGCTCCAATAATATTAAAAATCTGAAGTCCAACATGCTATAAACAACTCAAAATCTGGCAGAGCCCCTGGGCCAGATGAAGTTCATATCGAGCTGATTAAACAACTTATAGACGAAGACAATTTAAGTGCAATAACTATACTCTTTAATAACATATACGAATCTGGTGAGATACCTACAGAATGGCTGCTATCGACCTTTATTCCGCTACCAAAAACCAAGAACCCCAAACACTGTAATGGCTATAGATTAATCAGCTTAATGTCACACTTATTAAAAACATTTTTAAAGATTGTACATGCAAGAAGATTCAGAAAGTGCGAAGCAAATATGAGTAATAGACAGTTTGGCTTTCGTAAACTCTACGTTATCGTTGAATATCCGATACCAATTTGTAAAAACGTTTATTTACTCCATATTGCTATACGGAGTGGAAACATGGACTCTCGGAATTACAAGTATGAGCCGTATAGAAGCCTTTGAGATGTGGGTTTGTCGAAGGATGCTGAAGATCTCTTGGACAGAGCACTTGACCAACAACGAGGTGCTAAGAAGAATGGGTACTGAGAGAGAACTCCTAAATATTGTAAAAAACAGAAAAACGAGTTATCTATTACATATTACAGAGGAGAAAAATACAACAATGGAAATAGCACGGATGCGCAACAGATCAGTAGAGGAGTGAGACAGGGCTGTGTACTTTCACCATTACTATTTAATATATATTCCGAAGCGTTATTTAAGCAAGCAGTTGAAAACTGTACAGAAGGAATCAAGATAAATGATGAAAATATAAATAACATCCGTTATGCTGACGATAAAGTCATTATCGCTGAAAGTGAGACAGACCTGCAGACGTTACTAAACACAATTTGTGATACTGGGGAACAGTTTGGTTTAACAATAAACATAAAGAAAACAAAAACCATGGTTATCAGTAAGAGGGGCCAAGTCATTACAAGGATCCAGATAAAAAATGAAGACATTGAGCAAGTGGACCAATGAGCATAATAGATAAATTTGAAGATAAGGAAATTTCTGAGTAACCAAATGCAAATGCAAATCCGATATCGGATGGTAAAATGTTATATCCACTCTATTCTTCTTTATGGTGTCGAAACTTGGACTGTTAGTGTTGACTTAATGAGAAAACCGGAAGCTTTTGAGATGTGGCTTTTTAGGAGAATTTTGAAGATACCATGGACCGATCATATTACGAACGAAATGGTGTTGCACAGAATGGGAAGAGACAGAGAACTTTTGACCACCATTAAAAGGCGAAAGACAGCATATTTGGGGCACATACTTAGAAATGATAAGTAGGAGTTGTTGCAGCTGATTATGAAGGGTAAAATCGAAGGAAAAAGGGGTAAACGACAAATATCCTGGCTGAAAAACATTCGCGACTGAACCGGGTTAAACACACAGACACTCTTAAGAAAAGCAGAAGATAGAGAGGAATTGGCAATGGTTATAGCCAACCTTCATTAGTGGAGACGGCACTAGAAGAAGAATTATGGCGAACTTTACCAAATACACAACTGTATGCAAAACCCTTCGTATAATTTTCACTCTACTCAAAATAGAGACTTATAGAGACCTTGATGAACATTTGATGTCGACAAATAATTTCAAGTATTCAAAATATTCCGTCCCACTTCTTTTAACACGCCCTGTATATACATATTATATTCATTTTATTTACCTTTGATACAGTAATATCCAATATTATTACTGAACATAAAATACAGAAATTAAATATTTTTACTTTTCAAGCGATCCGAATTAAATATTAACTCCCCACTGTTTGAGGCCCACTGATCTTGTCTTAATTACATATCTGTCGTCATAGGGTAAAAGGATTATATTAATATTTTTATTACAGTACAAAATAATTTGCCAAAGAAATTATATACGAAATGCAACAATTTATAAATCGAAGCAAATTGTTGTTTAATACTACTGTTTTAAAATATCAATATACACTTACTATTCCAATATTGTTAACAATAACAATGTTAACTGTCAATTCCCATAAAAATTACCAATAAAATCCACTAATAACCTTTCTTAGTTAAAAAATCGAAACATTATTTTCGTAATTACTATTATAGGATTTACATACTAATTATAGAAGAAACATACTAATTATTACGTTTTTTGTAAGCTTCAATAATGTTTTTATAATTTTATATTTTATATTACAGCCTAGTAGCACTTTCAACATTCGCTTGTTGACGTTTTTGTTGAGGTTATGTTCTATTTATTTTATTAGTTTATTGGACTTGGAACTTATAAACGTAGACTTTGATCTTCACTTTTCTATCAATAAAAGTCTATTTGTGCATATTTTAACCATTAGAAGTGTTTAGTACGCTTGTTTCATATACAATGGCTTTAAGAAGTGTTTTTAAAACCAATATAGTGAAAAGTGGTATGAGATGTTTTAGCAAGGAAGCTAGTTTTGTATCTGTAACTGTAAATGATAAAAATGGAGTAGCTACACTGGAAATGCAGAGACCACCGGTAAATAGTTTGAATTATGAACTTCTCAGCCAGCTGTCTTCTACTTTAACGGATCTCGAGAAAAACAAATCAAGAGGTCTTATTTTGACCTCAAAAAATGATGGTGTTTTCAGTGCAGGATTAGATATCTTGGAAATGTATAAACCTGATCAAGAAAGGATTAAATTATTTTGGACTGCTCTACAAGATACATGGATTAAACTATATGGTTCTTCTTATCCAACAGTAGCCCTAATAAATGGTCATTCGCCTGCAGGTGGTTGTCTTTTAGCATTGTGTTGTGAGTACAGAGTGATGTTTAAGAACTGCACTATAGGATTGAATGAAACACAGCTTGGTATCGTGGCTCCCAACTGGTTCGTAGATAGTTTGAAAAATGTGGTTGGAATTAGAAAAGCAGAATTAGCATTAACTGCGGGTGTAATGTATAGAACTGAAGAAGCTCTTAATATTGGGTTAATTGATGAAATAATTGAAAATAAAACAGAAGGAATGGCTAGATCAGAAGCATTTATATCCAGATTTGCGAAAATTTCACCTGTTGCTAGAGGTCTTTCTAAGAAATATGTTCGAGGTAACACTATCGAAGATATGGTCAAAAATAGGAAAGAAGATTTAGACAACTTTGTAATGTTTTCTAATCAACCTGCAGTTCAAGAAAGCTTGGGACTTTATATACAAAGTTTGAAGAAGAAGTCAAAGGCATAATGTTATTAAATTATATTCTTTTATATATTAGACTGAAGTTGTAATATTGAAATATTTTGTACAATACATTGAAATATTTTAATGTAGTTTTGCATTACTGTGTTTGCTTTTAACTATAAGTCACTTTTAGTTATTATATTTTGCAATAAATTACACAGAATAGAATCTTATTCTTAACCTTTTTTAATATAAGTTTACAAATAAAATATTCATATTTTATTTTGGGCATTTATTTATTTTTGTTAAAAAATTGTTATTTAGATTGTTAAATATTGTCCACTCTAGTGTTTTACATTATAAATAAGTAAATTATAAAGTTAACATTTATAACATATTTTAACTTTAGGTTAAATGTTATTAAAATAACTAGGTTAAATGCCACATATACCCAATTGAGTGGACACAAGTACACCTCGCTGATGCCAAGACAAAATCTAGCGAACTGCTCAGGAGTGCCAGAATTATATTTTTTTTTATTTATTATCACAAAACAACTTTACCAATACCATTTGGTGTACATTAAAATTTGTACATCCAAGTGGGTGGACATCATACTTCTTCAGTGAAATACAAAAGCAATACAGATAATAAAATATAGCTGATTAAAAAATATTATTTATTTATTGGAATTATGAACATTTTCAAAACACTCGAAATATAATGATCTGGATATGTATTAAAAAAAACTGCTGACTTTCTTGGATTTACTTTTGGCTAGTATTCTACCAGAAACAACTGAAATTTTCATGTAGCAGTATTTGCAGTTCTTTTAATTTTATATGTATAACCACTTTGACCTAAAAGTTTAAAAAGCTTTATATCATTTTTACACGATTTTCCTGGGACATATAGTTTAAAATTTAGTCTGCCAATAAAAGGTAGCATTGATTCATCAATTACTAAGTTTTCACCAGGTATTTTCGTATGTTGAAAATTTTCTTGTTTCAAAGACAGTAGAGTCTGTATCTTGCATAATCTGTCCCCTCTTCAATATTTTCCCCAAAATGCCAAAATCTTAACAAAACCAGGAATCTTTACTTTACTTAATCAGTAGACCCATTTGTACCTTTCGGTGTTGGGCCGTTTAAAATACAATTCATTACATTATAATATTTGACAGTCTTCTGAGGTGTCCTAGCTCTTAACGAACTTTCTCCATTCCTTCCTATTGGATGCCATCTGTGTTGCTTCCTGCCAAGTCTTACCCTTACTCTGCAGTATCTGCGAGATGTCACTGTTCCATTCTTTAATGGGTCTTCCTCTTTTGTTCTTCCCTATTGGTTTGGCGTCCCACACTCTTTTAACTTGTCTATTATTGTCCATCCGGGTTAGATGTCCGAACCATGCAAATTTTTTCTCTTTGATTGACTCGAGTATCGGTTTGATTTTGAGTCTTTCTCTTATTTCTTCATTTCTGATTCTATCAGTTCTTTTTACTCCTATTGTTCTTCTGAGGTATTTCATCTCTGCTGCCTGAATTCTGCTCTGATGTCTTTTGTTTAATATCCAATTTTCTGCTCCATATGTCACTGTAGGTCTATATATTGTTTTGTATATTGTCATCTTGGTCTTTGTTGATATTTATTTGTTATTAAGGAATCCTCTATTTAGTGCTTGGAATAGTTTTCCTGTGTTTTCCATTCTGTTGTTAAGATCATCGTCGATGTCTCCTTTGTTGTTGATTACTGTTCCTAAGTATTTGTATGAATTTGTCTGTATTATTTTTTGTTGGTGTATCATTACTTCTATTTGATCTTCCGTCCCTTATTTCCTTGATATTTTCATTATTTGAGTCTTTTCTTTGTTTACGTTTAAGTTGTATTTGCTTGCTTCTAGGTTCCATTTCTCTAAGTTGTATTTCAGTTTTTCTGCACTTTCCGCAATTAATACTATGTCGTCTGCAAACCAGGAATCAATTTCTAGTAAAACAGGAACACATTTCATTTTTACATATTCTATTATTTGACCAATGTGATTGAATCGAGGGTATATAATATATAAGTCCCATCCATATCCTAAGATCCATGAATATTTTCATTTCTTGAACATTCATATTTTTCCATTCTGTATACCTACTACTTCTTTTTACCATATTATTTTGTAAAAACTTTTAAGCATTTTTGTTTGTTTCTCATACCATTAGTCCAATTACATCCTCTGATAAAAATATCTGAAAATAATCAATAGGTTTTGCAGTCTTTCTGTCAAGCAAAACATGTATTTTTCCTCTCTTGTTAAAGAAATTTTTTTTTATTGGAATATGTAAGTTTGCTCCACTGTTTATTGCTGGCATTACCAATAACAACCTTAGTTTCAGATAGGTCAGAGTTTATTATGATTTGTTCTTTCAATTGTTTCAATGTGTTCATCTCTTTCTGATGAATAATATTGGTCAGAGTAACTGCATGATAATAGGTCCAAACAACCTCCGTCCTTGTAATGACCAATTGCCAATCACATCAGATGAAGTGGAAAAAGCCATACTACAACTAAAAGATGGCAAAGCTCCTGGACCTGACAATTCATATGCTGAACTCATAAAGCTATTTAACAGGTACTTAAAGACTAACAAAAATATTTAATGACATATATTTAAACGGAGTAATACCAAGATCATGGTTGAAGTCAACATTTATTGCTCTACCAAAGAAAACAAGATCCGTATCCTGCAATTATTTCCAGACCATCAGCCTAATGAGCCACATTTTAAAGTTGTTTCTAAAAATTATACATCAAAGGATATATAGACAAAGAGCAAATTGAAAGAATCAGTGTGAATGGTCAACCTATAGAAAGAGTAAAAACATACACCTACCTTGGTACGAAGATCAATGAAAATTGGGATAGAGAAAGCAAGATCTGCATTTTAAAAATGGCTAAGCTATTCAAATGCCACGATTTATCAGTACCCATAAAAATCAGGTTACTACGATGTTATATCTTTCCTATACTGTTGTACGGAGTTGAGTTGTGGACCCTCACAGACGCTACCTGTAAGAAAATTGAGGCTTTCGAAATTTGGCTTTATCGTAGAATTCTGAAGATATCCTATACCGACCACGTTACTAAGCAGGACGTTTTATTAAGAATGCAAACAGGAAGAGTTGCTAACCACAATAAAAACAGCCAAAATAGAATACCTCAGTCACATCATGAGGAACAGCGAAAGATATGGGTTGCTGCAATTAATTCCTCAAGGAAAACGAAGACCAGGAAGGTGAAGAATTTCCTGGCTGAAAAATCTACGTACGTGGTTCAACACAAAAACCACAAGTCTTTTCAGAGCCGCAGTTTGCAAAATACAGATTGCCATGATGGTTGCTAACATCCGAAACGGATAGGCACTACAAGAAGAAGAAGAGTCACTGGCTATAAACTGACTCCCTGACTCTTGAAATGGCTCTCCATTGTAATTTAGTTTGTTACTGTCTGTCCATTTGGGTCTACACTTTCATTTAAAATTAACGGTGTTTTGGTAATGCAAATTTCTGAAATCTCATTCTACTTTTGTCTAAGCATTAGGTCAAAACGTAGTATAAGGATCTGTAATATAAATACAGGGATATTTCTTGATTTGTACCACAGATGTCTTCCCACTAATTTAATTACTAAATCATTGATATACAGCCAATTGGGTGGACGCAGGCACTGCAAAAATTTGAGTTTTGTTGTTCACCCATTTGGGCAGACATACACAATATTTTGAGTTTATAGAAAAAACGATTGACACTTTACTTGTTAATTATTATTATTAAAAAATTAGTTTAATTGGAAAATGCAACAATAATTAATTTTAAATAAGATAATAGTGCCAAGTATTAATACTTTAATAAATAGTGTCTTTCTTTAGCTCTAATGATAACCTATATTCTCCTAGGTTTGCTGTGCAAAAGATCTTTGTGAATTCTTGCAGACTTTGATTCTGTTTCTTCTGAGGATCAAATCCTAAAGGTGTAATTGAGTTAGAAGTTGGATTTCACTCCTTTTTCATCAGGGTATATATATATATATATATATATATATATATATATATATATATATATATATATATATATATATATATATATATATATATAAATATGTTGGAAATATCGGGTATGTGGTCTATATTAAATAAAAATCTTTGTTTTTTCTAAAGCTCAATATTTCGTTATTTGATAGCTTCATCGGGAGTAACTGTAAAAAACAAACATTTCAAAACACTGACGTACACTTAGATTTACAATACTTACAGAAATTAAAAGATTATACACATAAATAAAATTGAATATTAAAATAACATTATTACTGATGAAACTGTACATTTAATAAAATGCATGTTTAAATGTACAGTTTCATCAGTAATAATGTTATTTTAATATTCAATTTTATTTATGTGTATAATCTTTTAATTTCTGTAAGTATTGTAAATCTAAGTGTACGTCAGTGTTTTGAAATGTTTGTTTTTTACAGTTACTCCCGATGAAGCTATCAAATAAATGGCGAAATATTGAGCTTTAGAAAAAACAAAGATTTTTATTTAATATAGACCACATACCCGATATTTCCAACATATTTATAAATTGTTTTTTGGTCGAAATAATCACGTTATATATATATATATATATATATATATATATATATATATATATATATATATATATATATATATATTATATATAGGTACAGTGCTAGTCAAAAGTCCGTTCCCCCCTCGTATCTTTTGAACGGGTATTTTTGTAATAGTGAAATTTGGAGGGAGGTAATAAACAGACGTAGGCTTCTCAACTAGTCATAACAGGTGACGTAATAGTGACAGGTGACGTTACAGCGCCACTGTGACAGATAATTTTAAATGGTACCTTATGACAAGTGATACCTCGTTTAAAAGGTATAATAAATTAAATAAATACTGAAATAGTAGCTTTTCATTTAATTCATAAATATTTAACAACCAGTTCTATTTCCAAACTCTTGCCGTACTCGTTCAAATGTGTCGGGGGAAATTGCCCTACATTCTTCAAAAATTCGTTGTTTCAAAATGTCAATATTGACGGGTGCTGTAGCGTAAACTTTAGATTTCAAGTATTTCCACAGAAAAAAATCTAATGGTGTGCAGGAGCACCAGGAGGTTTTAATATTTATTAATTAAATACGAAACTATTATAAGTATAACCGTTCAAAAGATACGAGGGGGGAATGGACTTTTGACTAGCACTGTATATATATATATATATATATATATATATATATATATATATATATATATATACAGGGTGTCCAAAAACTCTTCTGACAAACGAATACCGGAGATTTCTCAGATAATTTTAAGACAACCCAATTCACCTAGTTCGAAAATGCTTCCTAAGGGAGCTAGAGCTCTTTGAATATAGCTGCTTGTAATTAGTTTTTTTTTTTAAATACCTACAGAACGCTTCTATTTAGAAAAACGAAAATTGGTACGATTATTTATCCACCAGAGTTGAATCGATTCCATCAATTGCTAATTTCTTGTACCAGTCATAGGCGTCATACATATATACACATATATATATATATATATATATATATATATATATATATATATATATAGAGAGAGAGAGAGAGAGAGAGAGAGATGTTTATACTTTGTATATATCTGCGTAACTCAATTAAAAGTTGTTCTATGATCGGCTATTTTACATTTCTGTATATAATATTGTTCGGAAGCTATTTTCTTGTGGCATTTTAATATTATTTACTATCTTTAATGGGAATTGACCACAATTTCAGTTGAAAATTTGTATTTCGAGAACGATTTCCGAAGTGGAAATCGAAACGACAAATAAACTTATTTTCAATGGAAATTGTGGTTAATTCCCATTAAAGATAGTAAATAATTTTTTATAGAAACTTATACAGTTCACAGCGCAGTGTAACGTTTCCTTTTTTTTACAGAAACTTTTGTTTATGCCGTCCACCACAAGGATTTGATATGGATTCTTCATGGTAAGTAAATAAAAGAAGGGAGTTGTTGATTTTCATGTCCAAATCGACGTGAATTATATGATGGACGCCGTCATCTGAAATATTCAGTGCCTTAGATAGTAATATAGTCCAATTCGACGGTCGGATAAAATCATGTATGAACTGCATCGATATTTACGGAGATGGATACAGAAACCGACCTTCCCGATCGGTCTTCATCTTCAATAGAAAATTTACCTCCTTCGAAGCATGCGCTTTTAAAATTGTTTATTATTTGGCGTTGTTTCTAGCGTTGACGCGATTTACCCACAGAGTTTAATGGCATGTAAGTCTTCATTTCTACTGTTCATCCATAGCTCGATTTGATGCGCGGGCGTAGTCTTATTAAGGTAAGCGTCCACAGGTCCGCATCGGATTTTAGTTTGCCTTGTATAAAAACTTATGTAACTGCGTCCACTGATCCGCATCGTACGGATCGCATCATCGGCAATGCCGAGTTCTTAATTTT
Source organism: Diabrotica undecimpunctata (assembly GCF_040954645.1). Classification (NCBI taxonomy): domain Eukaryota; kingdom Metazoa; phylum Arthropoda; class Insecta; order Coleoptera; family Chrysomelidae; genus Diabrotica; species Diabrotica undecimpunctata. Next base: position 129,595,376 of record NC_092809.1, on the reverse strand, counting down.
TTTTATTAAATTATTAAAAACCCGAGAAACCGGGTTTTTAATAATGTTATCGAATAGTTTTTGGCCCTATTAAACATTAGACCTATTAAAAATTGACGTTACGACTAAGATGACGTAACTACCGAGGCCGTAATATCCAAGTTCCACTGTATTATTTAATTTTGCATAAATCGAGCATATGAATTTAATCTGCGCGTTTTATTTATTTTTATATTCATCATCATCATTGTGCTACAGCCCTATAAAAGAGCCTCGACCTTCCCAAGTCTATTACGCCAGTCAGTTCTATCCATTGCCAACTGTTGCCAGTTTGTTGCGTTTATTTGTCTACCATCCTCATCTACACCATCCCTCCATCTGAATTTTGGTCTACCCCTACTTCTACTTTCCACAAGTTGTTACATAAGGATTCTTCTAGGAGGGTTGTTCTGCTGTGATCTTGCCTGATGTCCTGCCCATCCTTAGTTTTCCTATTTTTATAAAGGATACTACGTCTTTACCACCAAATATATGTTTATATCTGTGATATATCTCGTAGTTGTACCTCCTTCTCCAAACACCATTTTCACAGATGCCACCGAATATTCTTCTCAGGATCCTTCGTTCAAATATAAGCAGGAGATTTTCATCTGCCTTGGAAATGGTCCATGTCTCCGACCCATATGTCAACATTGGTTGTATGTTTTGTATATGGTTATTTTTGTTTTTTTGGCTTAAGTTTCTGCTTCTCATATGTCTACTCAGTAAAAAATAGCATTTGTTTGCTAGGATTATTCTTCGCTTGATTTCTTCCGTCATGACGTTCTGCTTGGTGATCAGGGAGCCTAAGTATGTGAATTTGTCCACCACTTCAAAGGTAGAGTTATCAACCGTGAATTGGTGGCTGATGTTTCTGGCTCTATTCTTGGGTGTTGATGCCATTATCTTAGTTTTCTTCTCATTTACTTGCAGGCCCATATTTTTTGAGGCGTTTGACAGGGTGGTATACATTTCTTCTAGCTTGCGTGTTGTGCGGGCAACTAGGTCAACATCATCTGCATATGCCAAAATTTGGGATGATTTATTAAAAATGTTCTGATCAAAATGCTTAGGTATATATTTACAGGAATCATTCAAATTCATTGAATGACGTAACTACTGTACATATTTTAACAATTTTTGTCTAATTACGTAAATCTACCTCGAAACTATTCGAGGTTTGTATAAAAGAATCTCTACTTCCAGTACAGAATATTAAAAACAATGAATACTTTTCAAACTATTTATACATTTCGTGGAGTATTCAATTATTACAACTTTTACAATGCTTTTTTTATTCTACTGTATACATAATATAACATATTATACTCGTACTGCCGGGAGATGCATTTTATCCAAGCGGGTCCTGTGCGACGCTCTTGAGTGAGCAATCAACTGCTGGCTAAGGCCGACAACCCTGTGCGTTGTTTATTCTTCATAAGAAAAGAATTGTTCTATCTTAGCTGTACTGCACTCTCAGTGTGAATTGCACTATAGACTATTCACATCGAAGTGAGCACGCTTGGCCATCGGATCAACCTTTTAAAATTGTTCTCTTAATAAAATCTGACGAATTTTTATACATTTTAAAAATATTTTTTATTATCTTCAGATATTAAATTATTAATATTATATTACAGACAATGGCCTTGACTGAACAAGGCTAAAGACAAAAGATGTCACGATTGTCCCAATTTTACACCGTCGAGGTGGGCGACACGAAATTTACCATTCTAAAGAGATACCAAAACCTGAAACCCATTGGATCTGGAGCTCAAGGGATAGTTTGGTAAGTGATTTTCTAAGCTTCATTGTTACAAATAAACCTCTTTATGAACTTGTACTTTTATTAATTATCAAATAATTATGTACTGTTTGGTAAAATTATTTTGTCTCTGAGATTTGTAAGCAAAGAGTGAGACCGCACTGAAAGCAACATAGATGGTGCCCTCTCAGTTCAATTCGTAACGTATTTCATTACTTCTCGTGCACCAAAGATCAGAGACAAGGTGAAATATGCCAAACAATACTTACTTCTTCATAGGCCATTACCACTATTTATCCCTATGTATTTATATTTTCGTACATCGTTTTTATCAAAAACATTCAATTGTAACATGGATGTGTCTCATCGTTACAGTGCTGCATTGGACACAGCAACTCAACAAAATGTGGCTATTAAGAAGCTCAGTCGACCGTTCCAGAACGTCACACATGCCAAAAGAGCGTACAGAGAATTCAAACTCATGAAACTAGTCAACCACAAGAATGTAAGTACCTGAGTATTATTTTGTGACTCTTTTAATGAATTTATAATGTATAAGGAGTATATTCGCTTATAATATGTGTCGGAATACATAAGTTACTAATGAAATTAAAAACAGTATGAACTGACTGACAAAAAAACACGTAACTCTAAAAGATCTCATATAAGTATTTATATCTACGTACTTTTTATATTGAAATGTTTTTATTAACTCTTATTTACAGTCTTCAATTTATGTATACTTATTTTAATTCATCTACACTAACACTAAAAGCACAATTATTTATTTTATGATATATTTATTGCTTGACAATACGAATTTATATTTTAGACTAACTCTTACAATAAATCTCCCTATAGAACATAATTTATTTAATCAATATACAAAAATAGTTTAGTTGTTTACAAGTCAAAGGAATAGTGACAATTTTTACATACATACATATAAAATTTTTGCGAATTTAAACATTACAGATATTTAATATTAACAATTTAAGAAACGACAAACACACTAAAAGAATATAAAAACATGAAATATTGTCATAATAGGCAAATACCTTGACCAAACTAGTACTATATTGTGTAAAAGCTGTACTTGAGTACTCAGTTTTTGAATAGAAACAATGTTTTAAACAGACTGATTTGATTTTAAGCTTAAACGATAACATCTGTCGAATTTTTTATGCTCTTGTCAACCTAAAACGTTGTGCTCTAATAGCCTCTCTAGATCTTGTATCGTGATCGTGGAAGTTGGAGTTTATGTTAAACTTACCTTTGTTGGCATGAATTTCAATCAGTCCCAATACCGTACAGCTGATACAAATTTTATTGAACATTGATTTTGCGCGCGTAACTGAGATGCAAAATCGACGGTCGCTTCAAGCGTTGTTTCTAAGAGAACGATTCCATTCTACATAAAAAATGCTTATAAACATTTTTGTTTGAAATTATCTCAGCTACATTTTTTATTTGAAACATTTTTTTCTACAGTGTACAGATTCTTGGTAAATAAATTTTTTATGCTTTTTTACCCCCTGTGAGGGGGGTTTTGGGGGGAAGCCCGGGGGTAAAAGTGGTAAATTTTTTTGCATTTCTTTTGGGGGCCCAAAATTAATATTCTCTGAAAAATTCAACTTGTTCGTATGATTTTTAGCGGTTAAATCTCTGACTACTGGACTAATATATCTCTACATATAATAAAAGGTTAGAAAACAACATTAATTTGGCCAAATATTTAGGATAACGAGCATAATAGAAAAATCCGTAGAAGAAAAATGTTTGTAGTTTTTGCACAGCACAGGTTTTTGAAAGGTTTGGCATAAACATCAAATTTGTACGGTACTGATAATGTTACCTTTTGGTCTAGTTAAGTTATCTGGGAGTAAGAGACGTTCAGAATGAAACAGAAATTGTTTTTTTAAAATACAAATAAATTTTTCACCAAAATGACGTATTTTGGCTTAATTTAGCTCGAAAAATCGTTTGGGTCAGTCTCGGCCATTACCATTACATTAATCAATCAATATTGAACATTCAACTTGTATCACATTATAGTTTTGTATTATTTTCAGATAATCGGTTTATTGAACGCTTTTACGCCACAGCGGACATTAGAGGAATTCCAAGATGTTTACCTAGTTATGGAGTTAATGGACGCTAACCTCTGTCAAGTAATTCAGATGGATTTGGATCACGAGAGGATGAGCTACTTGCTCTATCAGATGTTATGTGGCATTAAACATTTACATTCCGCTGGAATTATACATAGGGTACGTTTATTTTTGAATATTTAAACACAAAAATTTGAATATTCGAGAATCTAATAGCATAGTAATGAAATTTTTTGGATAATTCAGTTATGATTACTATAAATTACCAATTTTGTTTTGACGGTCTTTACGTATAATTAATTTTGCGGATGAACCTGATTCTTAAACGACTGTATATGTTGTAAAAAAAATTATTCTTTTCACTTACAGAACCTTCAAATATATTATTGTTATAAAAGTACCTACATTTTATTTTTATTTTTTAACACTTACCATAAGATACACTGGAGTGCAAAATTAACCGGACACCCAGACTTTTCCTAAAAACTGGCGTTTAAAAAAGTTTTGATATTTCTTATTGAGTATTTAATAAATAAACAAAATTTAATAGTAAAATTTATTACAAATCAAGAATTTAACAAAGAAAAAAGAAAAAAAATTTTGAATATCTTTTAATAAAAAACAATATTTAGTAGGATGTATTAGCTCTACGTCCCCTATTTAATATGCTCATTCGATCAAGCATATTTCGGATTAAGCAGCGAATTCTTCCTGAGGAATTTGCTCCCATTCGTCACAAACTGCTTGCTCCAAGTCATTAATGATCTGAACATCTTTACGTCGAATACGTCGTCACAGAATGTCACATGCATGCTCTATTAGATTTAGGCCTGGACTCCTTGGGAGCCGTGGTTATAAACGAAACTTAATTTCACCCAAGTAGTCCCGTGTTATTCTTGTAATGTGTAGACGAGCATTATCTTGCATCAGACGAAAGTTCTCCCCAACAAATTGGGCAAATGACACTGCATCATCTTGCAAATATTATTTCATATACCTTTAAGCGTTTAAATTGCCCTCTAGAAATGTAATAATTTCTGTATGAGCCGCTAAAGAAATGCCTGTGCACACCATTATACCATCTTCAACAAATTGAACTCTGGAAGTAAAACAACATTGGTGCTAACGTTCACAAGTTCTTCTCCAAATCCTAAGCCGCCCATCTGATGAGTATCTGTTAAATCTTTATTCATCCATGAATAACAAGGCACCTCATTCTTCAACACCCCAATTAAGATGTTTGTGAGCGAAGTGTAACTTTGCCTCCGATGTTCTGCTATGAATAGAAGTCCCGTGACAGCTATTCTGGATCTTAATCCATATTCAGTTAAGCGTATTCGAACGGTATAAATGGAAACTGTGTTTCTATGGACATCATTTAATCGTTGAATAATCTAAAAATCTTCTAAAATCTTCTTAAAAAAAGTGATCTTCAATTAACCTGTGGTTCTCCGTGTATCTTGACCTGTCCTGCTCATGTATTTGGATGTTAAAGCATTTGTGATGTAACGAATGCTTCGCCCATCATCCTCTAAAACAACAACTTGTGCTACTTCTTTTGTTATCATCATTTTTTATTGCAATTTTTGAAAAGGAGAAACCAAAAAAAAACGAAAGTCAAACTTGCAAACACTTTCTGTTCAGTTTTAGACACTATTTCACATTAATAACAAAAAGTTTGTGTGGAACGGTTGTTCGCAAAAATCTTCTACGGGTTCAAAGAAGAAAAAAACGTTATCGCTTATAAGGCAGAAAATAAAATTCAAAAAAATTAAATAAGTTTTTGTCTAAAAACGAAAAAATACATAAAAATCTGAGTGTCCGATTAATTTTGCAATCCAGTGTGTATTATCCATATTAGTATTAGCTATCTGTTAAAGAAACGTTTACTGTTATGCCAACTAAATTTTACAGCAAAGTAAGGCATCTGTTTGGCTTAACTTTTTCAAGGTTAGTCCACTATTGCGATCGTAGCCTCATTTATAAGTATTAACTGTTATAACAGAACGTTAAGAAAAAGTGTATTGCAGTTGGAAAAAGTTATGTTAATTGGAAAGGTAGTAGTGTGGGACCTAGGCAAAGTGGACCTAATTCTGAATGTAAGTTTAAATGTTTTGAAAAGGTGAACGAAGAACAGAGGCAAGCAGTTTTAGTAAACTTTAATGAAATGGGAGACAAACAGATTCAAACTATCTACTTGGGTGGTTTAATAACAAGCAATGTTGTCAGAACTCGAGCTAAAACTGGTGAGCGAGAGAGGCGTAGTTGTGCTCACAAGTACTATATTAAGCTGGGTATGGAAAAAATACGAGTTTGTAGGTGTGCATTCGGAGCAATACACGGGATATCCAAAAAACGAGTGGATAATATTGCTAAAACTTTGCACAGTAACAACATTACACCCCCGAACAGCAAACAAGGTAAACGTAAAAATAGAAAAAACCGCATTTCAAAAGATTTACTGCAGAACGTAGATAATCACATAAAACAATTTCCACGACGTGAGTCACACTACAGCCGAGTGAAAACGTCCCGTTTTTATTTGTCTCCTGATCTCAATGTTAAGAAGATGCATGAACTTATTTGCAAGTGAATGAACCGAACAGTGTTGTTGATAAAAACTATAATTCTAAAGATATCTACGATTTTTATTGTAGGTATTTTAAAGCAAATTTTAATTATAGTTTTGGGGCGCTGTATTTTGGAAACCAATTCACTGTCCGAAACGTGAAATTATGCGGTTACCAAACGTTCCCTTCAATAAATCAATTGTGACATGTTGCGCCGTCTTATTGAAACGACAGCTCCTGTGCATCATGGTTGTTCAATTGGAGAATGAAAAAGGCAGTAACCATGACTCTATAGCGGTCACCATCGACTGACGTTCTGGCCAGCATCGTTTTTGAAGAAGTACTGTCCAATGATTACACCAGATTATAAAGTACACCAGTCAGTTTTTCTGGATGTAATGCTTTCTCAACATACATTTGAGGATTATCTTAACTCTAAATAGGGCAGTTTTGTGTGTTAACGTAGCCATTCAACCAAAATTGAGCTTCATCGGTAAAAAAAATTCGCTTATGAAAATCGGAATCAACGGCAATCTCGTTTTAGACCCACTCACCGAATCTACGCCTTGCTAGGTGATGATGTACCTTCAATTCTTGCATGAGTTGGATTTTGTAAGCACGCAAAGCAAAATCTTCCATAAAGTGGATGGACACGTATCCAACTACTGTGCACGATGGTAGATAGACTGATTCGGGTCTTCCTGTATGCTACGCTCTACAGCAACAAAAATTTCTTCTGTACATACTGTACGACGTGTCTGTGGATGCATATTATCGTTTAGAGTAAACGTGGTGCAAAAACGTTCCATGGTTAATCGAATTACTTGCTCTAAGGAACTATTATGTTGACCATAAAATGGACGTTGTACTCGATACACGTGTTTCGAACAGAACCACAATTTTCAAAATAAATTTGTACAATTTGGAAGCGTTGTTCAGGCGTCAAGTCTATCCATGCTAAAATGTCAAACCAACCTTAACATAAATTACTTGACAGCTGTCAAAATGGCCAAAAGTTAAAAAAGTGTTACCAATTTACATTTCTATACCTCTAAAAAACCCTTTACTATTATTATTTTTGTTATAATAACTACTGTGTTTTTTGTCAGGACTTAAAACCCAGCAACATAGTAGTGAAATCAGATTGTACTCTTAAGATTCTCGACTTCGGTTTAGCAAGAACTGCAGGTACAACATTCATGATGACCCCTTACGTCGTTACCAGATACTATAGGGCGCCTGAAGTCATATTAGGTATGGGATATACCGAAAATGTGGACATTTGGAGTGTTGGTTGTATCATGGGAGAAATGATCCGCGGGGGAGTACTGTTTCCTGGCACTGATCACATAGATCAGTGGAATAAAATTATAGGTGAGTTAGATTAGTTGTACAAGTCAAAAAACTCGCTCTTTTGCTAGAAATTATAACGAATATCAAATTCAACATATGGACACTCATTGTAGCTGCGACAGCTGTCAAATCTTGCGCTATACGAATGTAGGAACAGCTTTTATCTAAGGATAAACTCTAGTATATTATATTTAATATATTCACAAAATACGCTTTTTTATAAATTTGATTTAATAGTAATATCAAAAAGAAAATTTTGTCAAAAGTAACAAATAAACATAAATTAATCATCTGTAAAGCTATCTTCTTCATGCTGAGTTGATTTTTCTTCTCATTGACACTTCAGCTGGTCGTAAAACAACATTATATCAGAAGGCACATATTTTGTTGCAAGTTCCTTTACATGGAGATATTTCGGGCGCTTAACAATTAACGGACCAGAGTATAGGTGTACTGACGAAGGAGGTAAGTCAATGTAATGCCAAGTTTCTGGAGAATAAACCGAGTTCTTAAGGAAAGAACTAGCCGAAATACTGCTTTTTACGCCTTTTGTTGTGTACTCCATCTCTCGATAAGTAGATATACCAAATTGTCTCTAGTTTGACACGCACTTTTTAAAATTCCTGATGAAATGACCACTGAAGTTCAAAATTATTTCTTGCGAAACAACCACTACAAATTTGCGGCTTGTATTTTTTACTAGAGCAACCCATTCTTCTGGTAATACGATCATCTCCCGTTTCCGTTTCTCCTTTTCAATCAATTCGAAGCTGCGGTCAAAAGGAAGGCAACTATGTCCTGATTCTGGATATCTATGTATAATTTTAGTAAATTTATTAGTATTTGCAAGAATGTAAAGATACTGAGCCATGGTTTGGTTTTTATTTTGCGAGCTGCAGTTATCAGAATATAGATATAATTTTGTTACTGTTGATGATACAAAATTTTCAAGAAAATAATGTAAAAAGCTAACATCATTAGCTCCTTTCTTTTCTATGGTTTCATCGTACATGAAAAAGTACGATTTTCCAGAACTGGTTTGCAAAGACAGTTGTATTCCCACAGTTGCCGTTTAAAAAAAAAACATCTCTGGGTACATGGGGGAGAGGCATATTCTGTTGATAATCAAATGCTAATAGTTCCATTTCATCTTTGTTCTCCGAAATTTCTGTAATATACTCTCTCATTTTTGTGTCTTCTTATGCAGCGTTTTTCAGTTATTAGATTCCTTTTTACTTCTCAATTTGTTTCTGCTAATATGAGGCTGTCCAGTCTGTCGCAAGCTTGGCCTTGCTCTGAACGTGGTTTTCTAAATGAGTAGTTATAATTTGAAATAAAGTACCTACGAAAATAGTTGCATGTTACTTGAGGTTTTACGTTCTCATCGTTCTGGATCATCATCTTTGATACGACAATCCTCAACGTGTTGCCATATTCTGATCTCTAGTATCCCTAAGTTGGTTTCAACTCCATCTAACCACTTAATTTGAGGTCGGTCTCTGCTTCTTCTTCCTATAGGTGTTCCTGTCGTTAGCTTTTTAGCAATCATGTTGTCAGGCATTCGTATACTAAGTGGCATATAAATCCGAACACCCAGTTTAAATGATTTTATTTTAATAAAATTTTGTATAAGTACTTAATAAAGCATAATTAGTAAATGATTAAAATTTCAAAATGATTGCATTGCTTTAAAGCCCTTTTACCTTTAATAAAATGTGGATGCACCCCGATGTGTTACGCATTCTCCAACGCGCCTAGGCATGCTTCTGATCAGGTGGTCAATGTCCTCTTGTGGTATCTCATTCCAGGCAACCACCAACTCCTCTCGAAGTGCTTGTAGAGTCTGAGGAGGACGTTGCAAATTGAGCAATCTCCTACCCATCATATCCCATACGTGCTCAATTGGGGATAAGTCGGGAGATCTTGGTGGCCATGCTAACAATGTGACATCATTATGTTGAAAGAAGTCTATTGTGACTCTTGCAACCTGTGGTCGGGCATTATCTTGTTGGAAAGTTGGATTTGCCAGGGTGTCAAGATAGGGTAAAAGGTGGGGTTCTAGAACTTCTTGGATATAACGCTGCGCGTTCATGTTACCTCTGATGAAGATTAAAGGTGACCTGGAACCATAAGCTATAGCACCCCAATCCATAACTCCAACAGTGTGATGACCATGTCTTTCAACAAAAAACTGTGGATTCCTCCTTTCACCACGTCGCCTTCTAACCCTCGCTCGACCATCGTGCATGCCTAAACAAAATCGAGACTCGTCACTAAAGACAATACTGTTCCATTCCTGATTCCAGAGTGACCGTTCTCTGCACCACTGAAGGCGATTACGGCGGTGTTCTGGAGTTAAAGGGAGGACCCAGTGTGGTCGGTATGAAAACAGGCCAAAACTTCTCATTCGTCGGTAAACACTTAGGTCTTCCGTGTTCTGCAAAACCATTCATTTGCAATGGAGCTGGTAGTGGAGAAACGGTCTCTTAAGGCCAATAATCTTAGGCGGCAATCTTCACGGTCTGTTGTTCTACGGCGGCGTCCAGTGCCCCTTACTCCTTGCGTACGGCCTTCTTGAAGCCATGCCTGACAACACCTTATCACTGTGTCTACACTTCTTTGCACTCTAACTGCAACTTCCGGAAAAGAAAGTCCAGCTTCCCGAAGTCCCATTATACAGCCCCTATCAAACTCACTAAGTTGACGAAATCGTACAGGTCTCCGTATTCTAGGCATCGTAACCAATCGTAAAGAATGTCAAGAACCACAATCTGCTAAATTTAGATCTTTACTGCGGCTGAAATATTCATTTTTAGATTGTTAGTGAATTTAAAAACAAAAAGTATAAAATCCGGAATCTCCCAATGATAAGGCTAAAAACTTTATCACTTGTTTTTTTTTCAGTAAGATAAATAAATTTCACCAAATTTTATTGAAATAAAATCATTTAAACTGGGTGTTCGGATTTCTATGTCACTTAGTATATTATGTATTATGTGTCCGGCCCATCTAAGTCGCTGTGTTTTAATGAACGTTATATCTGGTTTATTAAAGATTTGGTATAATTCGAAATTAAATCTTTTGCGCCACTGCCCTTGATCTATTATAGCTCCAAATATTTTGCTGAGTATCTTACTCTCGAATATTCCCAGAAGTCTTTCATCCTTCTACGTTAGAGTCATTCTATGTTTTCTAACTGCTTTTCTTCAAATTGCCTTTTTTTTCTTCTATGTAATATTTTTTCTTCCCTTCTTAGGGTCCGGTATTCCTCCTTTGCTCTTCTTGTGCATCCAGCTAGATTTGTCTTTAGGTATGCTCTATTTTTGTTATTTCTTGCTTCTTGGCACTCCTCGTCAACCATTCGTTTTGTCTAACTGGTTTGGTTTTCCCCAATATTTCCGATGCCTTCTCAGTTATTATGTTTCTACATTTTGTCCACAATTCCTCCACATTTTCCCCCGCTTCACAGTGTACGATTTGACTAATCTAGGTGGACAAAACTCTGAAACTCTCTTAAGTGATTCTAAATTACATTTTATGATAAAATCATAGTTAATTGTGGTAAATAAAAGGCATGACCAAATTTTAAATAGTTTTTATTGTTTTAATAGAAATTTTATATCTCTATCATGTCTAGAAAATTGTTTTAGTGGAAGTTTTCGCAACAACGATATATATGGATCAGATGATATTAATAAATATTTAATTAAGTCATAATTGCTTCGCTGTCTTGAAATTTTCATTGTATGTCCCAGTCTGACTCTTCTTATTTCTTTATTTTTAGCCTCGGATGCTTCTTCAGACATTTGCCCTACCGGTATTAGTGAATTTTTGATTATGTCTGCTCCATGTACCAATATTTTGTGAACAGTCACAGGCATGTTATACCATGGGTACAAACTTAAATATAGTTTCCTAGTCTTTATACAGTAGTTCTGAAATTTAACAGAGTCAATCTCATAACCAGACGCAACAGCTGCAAGAATCGTCCCAAAATTGTGAATGAGCCCTTCATTAAGGTTGATGATGCGTGCTGTGGTCGTATAATTATAAAAAAATGCTCTTGCGGTATTCCCATCGTTACTGGTACCAAATCCTGGTTTTACTTTGTCGATAATGAGACCCACTTCTTTAAATTTTTTCTTGATTTCGTCTTTCCTTGTTTTAAACATTTCTTTTTTATTGTCTCCTCTTACTTGCCACTCACAAAAATCTTGACGATAACTAATATTTAAAAGGCATTCCATCGTACGAATGTAAGCATGTAAGCTAGATATTCCAAACTGGTACATATTATCGTCTGGCTCTTTCGTTATTAATGCTGTATTCATTTCTTTAGATGTTGCCTTACAGATAAAACACCTTTGAGTTGATCTATTATCACTTAACACATTACACACTTTACCATCAATCATTGTCAGAATCATTTGATGCGTGACCGAGATGGTAACGCCTCGGACTTCTATAAGAGTTGGAACTAACTCTTGAATTTGACTTTCAATCGCTCTACATTCATCTTTTATCAGTGCTTCGCTTTCTTTCTTATAAATAAATTTGAGTACTCTACAGAATCTTGGTGATGATGGCCGAGGATTTTGCCATATGGTCTCTTGTAGATTGTTTACGAGTTTTATTGGAACTAATGAGATTATAAACATATATTCATCTGTGCTCTCTGGATCCTCAAACGGTTGCTTATATAAACTATGTCCTGATGAACCATCACACCCCCACTTATATATTAAAGAATAATTTTGCATGTTGGTGTCTAACCTTTCTCCTAGAATGTTCTTACATATTCTCTGTGCGGTATGATTAAGTAGAGCATCCAGTCTTACTTCCGCCGATATATCAGTCACTGTAATATTTTCAACTCGAGGATAACACTGCTCTTTTACCTTTGCTACGTAATCATAACATGGATACGCATTAAAACCTCTTTCTTTTGCCTCTTGTTGTACATTCTTATAAGATTGGACAGTAAAATTGTTTGCTATAAAAAAGGCCAAAGCTTCTTCAGGTGTATAGGGTCTTTGTTTCATTTGGACATCTAAATTTTTTCTTGCTTTCTTATATGTGGAAGCACGTTTTGGTGAGGCTGACGATACTTCTTCCATCAACATAGCAGCATTACGTTTGCCACTCGCTCGGACACTTAATTGTGCAGCAAACGATAATTGGTCTTTACTGTAGTCGCTAAGTAAATGTTGAATTTTCCTCTTTTTTGTCTTTTTGGAGCTATCCATAAAAGTTTTTTGAGGTCTACCACCACTAGTACTTGGTTTTGGAGATTGATTTGCTAATATCAGCATATCGAAAGTTAAATCATTATTTAACCATTGTTCGTATTCACTTAAAAACAAGTCCAGTCGTCTTTGCTTCTGAACCCATTTGACTCGAATTTTTTCGCATTCATTTTTTAAGAACACCTTTAACTGCTTCTCTTGTTCTTGATCAATATCCAGATCATCAAAACTCATCTTCACAAAGTTGATTACTGCATTTAATCGACCATTAGCCGGTATAGAACGCCAAAATTCAAATAATAATTTCCGCTTCATTTGGGCACCTGTAAACACAAACATAAAATATGTTAAAAAACGCAAGAAATATTAATTATACAATGTATTATGAAAGTGTACATAGGCGCCCATACCTATGAGCAGGGGAGACCATGGACCCCTTCTAGCTTTTCGGATGCTTTAAACTATATGGTTATCCAAAGTTTACAAAATATAATGTGAAACATCTTTACGTGTAGCCCCCTCTTAAATTTTTAATATGGGCGCCCGTGAACTTGTACGAAATAGAAAGTAGTTTAAGACAATAAGTACATACAGCTTTACTACACTTGACAACATAGCATATCTAAATGAAAGATACGTATGGCAAATGAATAAATAATTTTGATGACCTATTTTGTATTGAGTATTAAGACAAGTATAGTATTTAAAAATACATATCTGTTTATATTTTATTTACTAAATATGTTAAAAATCGCAAAAATCGCAAAAACAGTAATTATATTATGAAGTGTACTAAATAGAGAGTACTTTAAGATCATACCTACAGCTTTACTACACTTGACAACATAATATATATCTAAATGAATGTTACGTATGACAAATGAATAAAAAAAATGGATGACCTATTTTGTATTGGGTATTATATATTTTCAAATGCATATTTGTTTATATCTGGTTCATTAAGTAAATGCATAATTACCTGTAGATGTCGAATCCATCATAAAAAAGCACTTAAAATTGCACTGAAAACCAAGACACGTGTACACAAGTTAGCGTTAACGGTCATACTGAGCGGCCGATCGTCTACCTGAAAAAGGTGCAGGTAGTTTCGGCCATTGTTTCTAAAAGATCTGCAATCTGCTGGGGTCTTTGTTTTGTATCATCAGTTAAAGTATGTATTTAAAAGTGAAATGGAAGTGATTAAACGTAGTTTTAACAATAAAATTTAAATACCTTTTGTCCACTTAGATTAGTCAAATCGTACACTGTGCGCTTCCAGGCTCTCTATTTCCTCATCCATTTGTCTCCTATACTCTCTCACAACTATCAACTATCTCACGACTATCAACACTAATTCTATCTTGTTTCATATGTTTATCGTTCTTTAGGTTTGATATCGGTCTGGACAGCAACGTATATATCAGGCTCGTACTTTTGAAGATAAAGCCTATGTATTTTTTGCACATTTACCTCAGGTGACAAATAAAACTTGTTTTCATTTTTAGTGCGGCTATATTGCAACGATCTTTTGGGAAATGACTGTATATGCGAATGGATTTGATTTATTATATCCTCAAGTATCGTATTAGGACTATTGCTGTGTTTTCCACGCATATCTTTTGGTGCTGGAATATTATCTTTTAAGTGCTTGAAGCCTTCCAGATGTGGCTATACAGGCGAATTCTAAGGATATCATGGACAGACAAGATAACCAACGAGACCGTATTACGAAGAGTGGGCAAAGAAAGAGAGGTGATGTATACCATTAAAAGGAGAAAGTTGGAATATCTCGGACATATAATGAGAAACAGCACTAAATACAGATTACTGAAGGTAATCCTACAGGGTAAAGTATTCGGAATGCGAGGAATTGGGAGAAGGAGAATATCATGGTTGAAGAACCTGAGGAAATGGTTCTCCACAACAACAACGAATCTATTTAAAGCATCAGTCAATAAAATAATTATAGCCAGAATGATTGCCAATATTCGGAACGAATAGGCACTGAAAGAAGAAGAAGAAGTGCTTGATAATAAGCTCTACCCGTTTTTTACTAACAAAAAGCATTTACCCACTTTAGGTCTAGATCTGGCAACTTTTTTTATAACTATTTGCTTCCGAGAAATATGTCCTGTTTTTCTTTATTAGCAATATCATTAAATATTGCCAAAATGTCTCGCTTAGAAACTTCGTTAATTTTTGAAAACAATAAATTTACAGTTACAGTTTTTGTCAGTTTTTCTTTCACCTTTCAGACATTTATATTTATTTTTTAATGCCGATATACGATTTTCTTTCAGATTTCCTTTTCTTGGCAATATTTTTGACCACTTGTTTTTTTACAATTATTTGTTTCTGTTCACCGTTATCACTTTCTGAATCACTTTATACCAATGATGAAATTTCAGCACTTGAATTAAACACAGAAAATCGTCTATGACTAAAATCGCTTGAACTGTTACTACGCGAAATTTTGCCGTTATTCAACAGGCTCTTCAAATATCATAAAATATACGGGTTTGCCGACGTAAACTAAAAACTAATAACAACCAACCAAACGCAGCAACGAGGCCACGGCGGCTTATTTCACATTTTGCAGGTGCTGCATCAAAACGGCTAAAATATGAATTATTTATTCCTTGCAAAAACGAGACAACTTCTTTTCGCACTGATTCAAATAGGGAGACATCTGAATGTTCATTATATTTCACTTACGAATTAACGGAGCTGCCTCGTTTTTGCACCAATCGATAGAGCTCCTTTAAATTAACATACATTGATTAAAATCCAAAAATAGTAAAAATATGGAGTTGTCTTCTTTTGCACCGATCTCTTCAATTGTTGTTATTTTCTGACATTTTGTAAGCTTTTTCATACAATTCTACAATTTTCTTACTTACATACCACTTAGACCCATTTGTAATACCATGAATTCTCCTTGTAGTGAACTATCAAAATTTTTATTAAATATTTTAAAACCAATTGCAAATAAAAATGACACATTTATAAAAAATACACAAAATGTTTTAAATAAATTATCAAATATTGAATTTAATTCAAATAATACTTAAGTAAGTTTCGACATAAATAGTTTATTTACGAATGTGCCATTAGATAAGACTTTAAATATAGTCAAGACAAAATTAGAGAGTGATGATACATTGGCAACTAGAACAAGACTAAATATATCAGCTATAATGGAGTTAATAACAGTATGTACTGACAAGACATATTTTCAACTAAATAATGAATTCTATAAACAAAGTTTTGGACTAGCAATGGGCTCTAGTTTATCTCTATTATTAGCCGATATATTTATGGAAGATTTTGAAACAAATATTATTTCTAAACAAAATTTAAAACCCTCAGTATGGTGGAGATATGTAGATGATGTATTCTCAATATGGCCTCATGGATCAGAGTTGTTGGACACATTCCTAAATGATATAAACGATAAAGAAGAGACAATAACATTTACCATGGAAAAGGAATATAATAACACATTACCTTTTCTGGATGTTTTAATCTCTAAGAACGATACTGAATACGAAACTCAGGTGTATAGAAAACCAACACACACCAACAGATATTTAAATTTCAAATCAAATCACAATATTAATATTAAAAAGGGAATCATTAAATCCTTATACGATAGAGCCAAAATTACTTGTTCTAACGAAAATTCGTTCTTGGAAGAAAAACATTTGTTAACATCTGTTTTATTAAAAAATGATTATCCATCATGAAATAATACGAGGAAAATAACAATACCATACATAAAAGGATTATCGGAAAAGCTTAAAAGGATAGGAAATAAATTCAACGTTTATAAATAAGGAATTTTCAACAATCGATCGAATAGAACAAAACAACTTAGAACGAGATCCTACAGCATATACAAGGAATAATACGAGGAAAATAACAATACCATACATAAAAGGATTATTGGAAAAGCTTAAAAGGATAGGAAATAAATTCAACATTTCAACAACATTCAAAACAACAAACACGTTGAGATCTATTTTGTCCAAAACCAAACCTAACAATGAACAAGAAAGTACAAAGAATTGCATTTATAAAATACCTTGTGAATGCGATCAGTTTTATTTAGGTGAAACATCAAGGCCATTAAATGTTAGAATAAGTGAACATCAATCCTATATTAAAAATAGAGAATTTGATAGATCTCAAATATGTAAACATGCATGGGATAATGAACATAGGGTTCAATGGAATGATTCAAATATAGTCCTAAAAGAAACGGATGGTAAAAAGAGAAAAATCAAAGAAGCGGCTCTAATTATGCTAAATGAGACCAATTGTGTCGCGAATTCCTCGGCAGAATGTAGTAGGATCTGGTTACCCATATTGAAAGAGGAAGTTATTAAAAAGAAAATACCAGTATTGGTAAGTCAGTAACATATAGAGAATACATCATTTAGATTTTTTAAATAACAAACATATAAAGTCGGAGTTTGGTATTTATTGAAGGTAAACTAAATGCAAGATCAAATACTTACCATGTCGGGATAGTATTATGAGGTTTTTTTCCTGGTTTTTCCCTCATAATTTACTATGGAATCACTAACAGGAGAATTTTACTGTCATCATGGCATGTATTTGTCTTTTTAAAGACGAATTACATGTTATGATCTTTTCTGACTGATATTCTCAAGTTAAAGTTGATTTCATGTAATCGAATGAACTATCTTATAAGTAAAGTCGTCCCAGGAACGCAACTCAACAATATTGGCAATATCATTTTAAAGTCGTCTACTTTAAAATGTATAATGTATGTCTGAATTGTCAATATAGATGAGTCAGAAAAAAATTAAATTATTAGAAGAATTTTTCACTAAGTAACAAAAACAAAATTTGTTTAATTTGCTAATGTTTGTATTTTGAGAACGATTTCCGAATTCCTTTTAAATAGTAATAGATTCCCATTTAAATAGTAATTAATCTACAATTTTCAGTGACAATAAAGTATATTCTAATTCTAATCTTATTAAGCAAAAATTATAAAATTACAATTGCTTCTTTGTGGGGGATTTAGCCATCAAAGCACATATAAATAAACATATTTACCCATTTCTAGAGCAACTCGGCACACCGTCGCAACAATTCATGGTGCGACTGCAACCAACTGTCCGAAATTATGTAGAGAACAGACCGAGATATCCAGGATTCACGTTCGAAAAACTCTTCCCTGATGTACTTTTCCCATCGGATAGTAATGAACACAACAAACTAAAAGCTTGCCAAGCCAGAGACTTGCTTTCGAAGATGTTGGTGATCGATCCTCTGAGTAGGATATCTGTGGACGATGCACTTTTACACCCTTATATTAACGTATGGTATGACGAACAGGAAGTTAATGCTGTAAGTTTAAGTTTTATAATAATACACATCATCATCGTTTAACATACACTTCTTAATATTTAATTTTTACAGTACGTTAAGTTTTATATTAGATATACATACTATAAATGGCAACACTGCGCGCCGTCGACTTTCCACGAACCTCCGTTGCCCCGTCGCCAATAATTTTTCATTATACCGTGGTTGTTTAAAGCAATAACAGTGTAGATTTTTAATTTATTTTTGTAAACAACATTTCTGTTTATACGCCCGCGGAAAAGGTTCCAATAATAAAATGGTTTTATGGTGGTAATTCTGGACAACAGTGTGTAGATTTATTTTCTGTGTTTTTTGGGGGGAGACCAATTCCTTGCGTACAGTCAATTCATAATATTGTTAGAAATTTTGAGTTGTTATTGCCTCAAAAATTGCAGAAAATGTCACGCTCAAGAGGCGTCACCAGAAAAAGTTGAGGAAAGAGAATACCGGGATACACAAATTTGTGCAACAATAGAAGTAGATTCAACACGTTCAAGTAGAAGCGTTGCTAGAGAGTTAGATGTTAGCAATGTTACTGTAACGAAAGTATGGAAAAAGCACGGTTACAAGAATTTTAAATATTCGACTACTTTCAAAGAATGGAGTTTTGTGAAACTCTAATAACGAAGGCTAATGATGAACCAAATTTTATTAAAAACATTTTATTCACTGATGAATCTTCTGTTTCGTTAGTAGGAGACAAAATTCTTCCATTACGAGAACCAGCACAGAAGTGTTGTTTACCAAACTCAACGTTCTCAAAAAGGTAACGTCTAGACTGGCATTTTAGGAGACCACATAATAGATCCATTTTTATTGAGGGACAACTTTAATAGTAGAGTATACCTCGATTTGTTACAGAATCATGTTCTTCCTGCTATTCTCAATATGTAAATCTGGAGAAGGTTTGGTTTTATCAAGACGGCTGTATAGTTCACAACGCTCGAATAATTAGGGAGTACTTAAACAATACTTTCCCGAAACGAGTTATCAGTGGAATAGGCGATATTAAGCGACCTGAGCGATCTCCAGATCTTACACCCATGGACTTCTTTTTTTGGGGACATTTAAAAAGCATCATCTGCGAATCACCAGGTGGAAACGAAAGGGGCGAAATACTCTTAAATTTCCTATTAGAAAACAATCTATATTTAATGAATAGCTTCTTCTATAAGAAGATCCATAGAAGATGGACTTGGAAGAGCCCCGATGGTAAGACAAAAAATGAGATCGACTTCATCATCACTGACAAAAAACATATAGTCAAAGATGTTACAGTCTTAAATCAATTTTCGGTTGCAAGCGATCATAGAATGGTCTGAGCAACTGTAGAAATCAATATTAAGCAAGAAAGACTGAAGATGATAAAAAGTAAAAAATTCAAACCTTGGATGCGCCCAACGAATGAACTTGACTTGGAAAAATATATCACCAGTAACTTACTCAGAAATACAACAAGAGAAGACGTAAATAACCTAAACGAAGAAATAGTAGATACATTAACACAAGCTCAGGAAAAATTTGACCCTAAACATGGAAAAGAACAAAAAATTAGTAAAGAAACGAAACAAAAAATGGAAGAATGCTGAGAAGTCAAGGAAATGTTGACTCACAAGATATAAACAGCATCAATAAAGAAATCTCTACAGCCATCAGACGGGATATTAGAAGATACAACAACGAGAAAATTATAAAAAATATAGAAGACAACAAAAGCATGAAAGCATTGAGGAGAAAAATGGAAAATGGCAAAAAAGAAATCTTCCAACTTAAAGACAAAAATGGAAATATTATCTCAGATAGACCAAGCATATTACATATAGTGGAAAGTATCTATGAAACATTATATAAAAGTCAAGTTATTCCAGAGCTCATCGAACAACCAATACAAAAGGTACATAATGTAGGATCGGAGGATATACCAGATATATCACGAGAGGAAATTCAACATGCCCTCAAAAATATGAAAAATAATAGAGCTCCGGGGGAAGATGGTGTAGTCATTGAGACAATTAAACTAGGAGGTCCACTTTTGATGTCCCGAATCCAAACACTTTTTAATCTATGTCTGCATAGTGAAAACATTCCAAGTAAATGGAAGAATTCGGTTACAATCCTCCTCCACAAAAAAGGGAGTAAATCAGATCTCGAAAACTATAGGCCAATTAGTTTGATTAACCACCTATACAAGCTCTTTACTCGAATACTGACAAACAGATTAGAAGCAAAACTCGATTTCTATCAATCAGAAGAACAGGCAGGATTTCGAGCGGGACACGGAACAAACGACCATTTGCAATACCTTAAAACTCTAGTTGAAAAGTCTATCGAATATAACAGACCCCTTGCTCTTATCTTTGTCGACTTCCACAAAGCATTTGACACAGTCGAAACAGTTGCTATCTTAAAAGCACTATCAGAATGCAGAACAGAAATAGTGCATATACGAAAATGTGACAACAACCGTTAACCTCCATTGCATGACTGAGAAGATAAAAATTGGCAGAGGGGTGCGGCAGGGAGATACCTTGTCGCCAAAACTATTTATAACAGTTATGGAGTACACATTTAAACGGCTAGAGTGGGAATCAAAGGGTATTAGCATCGATGGAAAGATATTCAATCATCTCAGATATGCCGATGATATTGTTCTCATAACAGACAACTTAGGAGAAGCCAGAGTTATGCTGCAACAACTACAGCAAGTAACCCAGAAAGTCGGTTTAAAAATAAACTATCGAAAAACAAAAATGATAACCAATCTCGTCCCCAATGAGCTAACCGAAATCGAAAAGTCGCCCATAGAACTTGTGGAAAAATATGTGTATTTGGGTCCAATATACCGATCCATTTAAAAAGAAAAGCTTTTAACCAGTGCGTTCTACCAGTCCTCACATACGGAGCAGAAACCTTAACTCTCACAAAAACATCAGCCGAAAAATTGAGAAGGACACAACGAAAGATGGAGAGATCAATGCTTGGAATAAGCTTAAGAAATAGAATAAGAAACTAGGAAGTTCGTAGACGAACCGGAGATATGTATATCCCATGCATTGTTATGTGTTACTAAATGGTTTTCTCGTTTTCTGTCTAGGTGTCGGAGGGGATCGAAGAATTACAATTACTTTATACGAGGCAGTGTTGCCGATTTTAACGCTTTGTGTAGTGTGCCATATCTAATCCAAAACTTAACGTACTGTATATAATATATCTTATGCATACAATATTTTACCTGTTTTTATTTATTTATTTTAACAGACAACAGGTCTTGAAGACCTAGAGCAGAATTAAATTTTTTTACAATATACATAATTTTACATATTCACATAATACAATAATTACATAATCTAAATATCAAATTATTTCATATAACGTAATTTCTTATCGTGATGGGCACGGTATACTATATTCCTCCATTCTCTTTTGTTTTGCACATTTTCTATCCAGTCGTTGCTCATAAAAGTTTGTTGCAAATCCTTATCACCTTGACCATTTTGCACACACCGGCAACACTGCGATGCAGACTGACAGTGATTCGTTCTTTATCAGCTTCTGCGATCAGAATGTGACTACATTAATTAGCTTAATATTGTTATATTTCCTTAATTTTAATATTTTCAATTTTTTTTAACACTAATTTTCATTACACCAAGGTGGTTGGTTACATTGGTTTTCGGAGTCAGATAGTTGGCGCCGATCCTCACCGAGTGGGTGTGTTAATAATTCCATGTATTTAGGTGGGCCTGGTCAAAACGCAAAAGCGCGCTGATAACCTGTGCGCTGGTAGTCGGACTCAGACTTTTACCGGAATGAACGTTTCAATCTGGTTTCAGGCACCTCACGCCGATGAGAGTTGATTTTTATTAGTTTAAAGTGTGATTCATGATGAATATCGAGGAATTAATAACAAATGGGCATTGTGGTAATTCGCCCAGTTCTTGTAAGCCTGTTTTTTTGACAAAATAAAATGAAAGGTGTGCGAATTCATTCTAAAATACTCGAAAAATCGGTTTTCGTCATCAAGAAATTGCGGAAAAGGGTGTTTGCCTTCTGATAGGTTTTAATTTTGTTAACACCTTGTCACTAAGCAGCAAAAGAGCTGCAGCCTGTTCTCTTGTAAGCTCAATGCTATAATGATGACTGACCAGTCAACGCTCTACACTGTCGGCGCGGAAAACCAGAGTTCATAATGGCCAAAACTCGCCGCTCGGAGTCAGTCTGAGTCAGAGAATCTGAATCTGACTACAGGTTTTAATCTTGGATATACCCTTAGTTTAAAGCGTCAAACCTCTCGGGCCTATGGAAACTACCTGCGCGGACTTATCTATCAAAATGGATATAATTGTTAAGTAATATTAAGTTAGAGGGTTAGTCAGATCTTTTTCACTTTTTTTTTTTCATACATAAATTTATGTTTGCCCTTTGTCTTTTTTTACGTATAATAATATAAAATATTTAACATTACAAAAAAATGTTGATGTTTTGACTCGTATATGGAGGTCAAAAGGCAACCTCAAAATTATCCTTTTTAAAAGATATTAAATTAAACGGTTATCGCACGAACCAGAATAAATCATTTTGACTGAAAAAAAAATGGCGGACTTAAAATTTTCGACCTGTTAAAATTTTTATAATCCTAATTCATGTGAAACCTACACGTGTTTTTAGTAACTCTTTAAAATTTGAGCGAAATCAGGCAAGTGATTTTTGTTCAATCGTGTCTTCCACGTCGAACAATGGGTTCTTAGTTAGTTAGTGATAGTTAGATTTGATCTGTAATACGGGCCTCGTCAGGTTGCCTTGGGAGATTCACTCCTGTAGATTGCCAATTGAAACTCCCATTGCTTCCATGACTCGTAATTCTTCTTTTTCACGTACCATATCAGATCTATCCGACGCCACTATATTGTCCGCGTATCTAATTACACTAAGAAGATCCACGTTGATTTTTATTCCATATGGCCGTCTCTCAAGTCTTTTCAAATAACTGGTCCGAGTAAATATTGAACAGTGTTGGGGATAAAATGCAGCGATATCTGACTCCTCGTGGTATGGAGATTTCGTCGGTGTAGTTATCTCCAATTTTTACGATAGCAGTTTGATTCCAGTACAAATTTTTAATGACGGGAATATATAATTTTACGTGCTGTACTTTATCGAATGCCTTTTCGAAGTCCACGAAGCATGCAAATGCATATTTTTTTTGTGAACACGGCATTTTTGTAATAGGAAATTTAGCGTAAAAAGTGACTCCCTAGTTCCCATGATATATCTAAAACCAAATTGGGTATGGTTTATGATACGTATAGATATTGTGATGAATCTTCATTAGCTGCACACACTGCAGAAAATGCAGCAATCTTTACTATTTTCTACCTGTGAACATGTGCTTTGGAGCGATTTACCAAGCGCATGAATTAAAGCTCTCATTCGTGTTTTGCGTAGATGCAATCTTTCTTTACTGGTGAGATCTTTATATACATTTTCATCTCCACACAATCCGGGTCCCGACGAACAGCCAGTTCATGGTATTTAGACCGTTTTGCATTATTTTATTGGTAAATGCATCAGTTTTCACAGGAGTTTTTGGAGCTGTGGATATCACCTTAACTTTTTAGCATTTTTGGAATATCTGACGTCACAGCGGTCACGTTACAAGTGAAATTTTGAAGCGAATTTTAAAAAAATATATTTTTAATATTTTGGGCTATATCAGGTACGGTTTAAAACACTTTTCCAAAAATAACCAACATTCCTATTACGTAGCGCGCGGGTCACCAAATGGCGGACCGCGGTCCGCATCCGGACCGTGAGCTTGGTTTTTGCGGACCGCCGTTAACTTCAAAATATAGTAATAAAATTATAGTGTAAAATTATAATCAAATCTAAGAAGGAAATGTTCTGAGGCTTTACGCGTTTCCTGGAAGCTTGCCAAGCATATGAAGCCATTTAGTGACGCGACTATCGTTAAAGAGTGTTTTCTGGAAGCAGGAAATTCATTATTTGAAAATAAAAAGGATGTTGTCGATACTATTCAGCGTATTCCTATATCTACTACTTCAACCACAAGGAATACACAGGTATTGGCTGATGAAACATAGTTAACGTTAAAACAAATCTTGGCTGTCACTAAATATTTTGCTTTGGCATTGGATGAGTCATGCGACATTACAGATACAGAACAGCTTGATATTTTCGTGCGCTAACTGGACAGAACCAGTGAAGAGTTTGTTAAAGAACTTTTGACTATTTTGCCAATGTCAGGAACTACTACAGGAGAGGATTTACACAAGGCTGTGGTGGACTATTTTGGCAAAGATAGTGTGGATTTAAAAAGTTATTTCGATCCCCTCTTCGAGACTCGAGGCTACCTTCCTAAACGAGGTGGCCTAGTTGCTTGGTTTCAACTACGTAACCAGTATGATCTCCTGAGGGGGGTAACCCCCTCCCCCCGGTTACGCCAATGCCTGGTTTAGTGCTAAGTGTCCGGACCGCGGAAGTGTCGTAGGTTTTCGAAACGGACCCTCAGGAAATATAATTGGTGCCCCTGAGTAGCGTATTAAAAATGTAAAATATTACAATACTTGTTCTATTTCTATATAAAATAAATCTTACAGAAGTGTCGTAATATTACCCTGAAATTCTTAAAATATTTTTATCATCTTCTGATATCTGTATTATAAAATGTCATAGAGTTCTAATCAACCACATAAATATTTTCAGCCTGCTCCTGGTCCATACGACCACAGCGTGGACGAGAGGGAGCACACAGTTGAACAATGGAAAGAACTTATTTACCAAGAGGTTATGGAATACGAAACTTCTCACGGAAGAGGAGCATCCTCTAGTTCTCAACTAAGCCCCGCTGTCAATAGTGAACCCAACGGTATATCTTAGTTTGTATAGTTATTTAGACATATGAGTTCGTTATTTATTGATTTTTGTGGAAATTTTCGCTTGATAGTACCTGTGACATGTTTATATTGTGTCAGCAAATATTTTACTTAGCTAGTGAAGTGCCGACATAGATTTTTTTACTTTCTAAACTGCTCTGATCAACTGCAGTGGTCAACAAAATCGTCACTATACACGAAAGGGTGGTGTATGTGAAAAATGTCTGCAAAAAATATATAAACAAACACGTAATAAACGTGTTGTAATTAATAAAAATTTACTGCAAAGTTTAGAAGTTAAAATAAGCTAATGTCTGATGGGGTCTTATGTGTTTTGGAGAGATTTGTAGGTTTAAACTATTCTTGTGGTACCACATTTTGTAGTCTGTTGCAGTTGAATTAATGCCGAAAGACGAGACTTGCTAAAAAAAGTGGATTAAAGTTTATGATAGCACTTCATCGAGTTAGTTTAGGATGGAAGGTAATCTTTTTGTTGGTTGTAAAATGTGATTGAAAAGAAATACATACGACATTTTATTTGCAATTGGGTTTCATTATTTCTCTCTCACACGGTCTTGGTAGGACATAAAATGTAACCAAGAAGAAACATATAATTCATAAAACACACCGACAGAGAAAAAACTGTATATCATTTTATGTCGTTTTAAAAAGACTTACCTATTTAAACAGTTGAATTTTATTTTGATTTAAATATCTTCCAAATGATTTCCCGTTAATGAAATTACTTAATTAGAGGCAATTAACTGTCGATATAAATAGTTCATTAAATTTTTTGTTCAATATACTTTTTATTGTTTATTTTTTACTGTCATAACTTTGTTCTAAGAAAATCGATTAGAACTTTTTGTGTCATACATTTTTATTAAAAACAAAGTATTCATAATGAATTCTAAAACGAACAAATTACACCTATTGAGAGAGGCAGAGGTAGAAAGAGAGGTATGGAGAGTGGGAGGAGAGCTAAATAGATAGAAAGAGAAGAAAGACACATTGAATGAAGATAGCTATTGAAAATAGATAGATTAATAAAAGAGATAGATAGAGAGACAGATAAGTTAGATAGATAGATGGAGTAGAGAAGAGAAGATATATATAATATATATATATATATATATATATATATATATATATATATATATATATATATATATAGAAGAGAGATATATATAAGAGAAATGTATAAAAGGAAACCATAGAGAAAGCGAAAAGAGAGATAGGTTAAGAAAAGTGACAGATAGAACGAGAAAGAAGATGCAGTAGAGGGAGATCGAAAGACAAGCGAGATAGAAGGGTGGTAAGAGGTATATATAGATCGGGAATATAGAATGATGAGGGGGGTTTCATTGTTGAAATAATAATCATGCAAGTACAGTACGCTCCAACTAGAAAGAACCAGGGTAAATTCTCATTTTCGTACCGCTTATATATAAATCAACTATTCTATAATATCAACTGTTTCTCGGCAAAATTAGAAAATACTAAAAAAGCACATTGCCCTTCTTAGCTGGCGATTTCTGTTCACTCATTTATCCTTCTGATATCCTTTCCACATGTGAAGATATTTCAGTCAAATGTTTTTGTTGATGTAAAAACTGTTTGAACCAAAAAATACATAGATTAAGGCGTGGGTTAATGGTAAAGTGAGTTGAGGCACCGGAAGCATACAAACTCACATATTTCAAATTTAATTAGGTAAAACTTTGAAGAAAAATCTTGGATAACTCTCAACTTCATTCTATATAGCCACATCGGGAGTGTTTATGAATGATACTGATGTGCAATTAGAAAATTAAAGGGATATATCATGCTCGACACACAAAACTTTAGTACTTTTAAGCGGAAATACATTTAATACCAAATCAAACCAAAGTACCCAACAAAAAAATAACCTTCATTTGTTATCCATTAATTATTTCAGTTATTAAATAACCATCTTTCACAATTTTCCAAAATTGTATCCAATATTGTAATAGAAACATAGTAAAACATGATATACAGGATGACTAATTGGCTTAACTTTTTATACCTGCATCCTGTATGTTAGTAGAAATAAGGGTGCATCTTTAAAAAAGCTGATTGAAGGAAAAACATTTAGGTGGCTTGTAATAAAGAAGTCATTTATACTGTTTATGATTATATATTATGTTAAAAAAACTTATCTGGTTCAGAATTATTTGGCTAGAAGTCAAACGTGTACTACAGATCAAAAAAAACATATTAATCGTCTAATTACCCCTGTAAAATTTGAAATTTTGAACCGATTGCCACCAGTTTGTTTAATGTCAGGTAATAGACGAAGTACTTCGAGACTAAATTTACAAATTTTCAGAGCATACTACGATAAATGTTCACATACCAAAGTTTTTTTTATCGCCATATTGCCAGACTCCAGTACGAGCCTAAGAAGGTATCCATTGAATTCTGGCAGGCAGCTGTGGGGAAAATCGACAGACTGACATCTTTTGGCCGAGTATGACACTACACACGAGACTTCAGGGTAGTGCCGGATTAACTGTGTTACGGCTAAAACCTTAGCCACCGCTTCAGAGTAGTGGTCTTATCACTCAATAAAAAACTAAAATCCATATTTTAACCATCACCTTTAAAGAAAAATAACTATATTGTATTAAGGGAAACTGACAACAAAAAATTAGTTCAAGAACTGTCTTTTACCAAAAGAAAGAAAATACAGTATACTCCCTCTATAACGAACACGGTTATTACGAGGTTTCGCTTATAACGAGATACATTAGATGTCCCGTGAAATTTCTATTGAACTATAACCGTCTATATCGTGGCAAATTTGGTTATAACGAGAGAAGATAAGATCCAAAAACGTGCTTTTTATGTTTTTGGTCCGGTCGTGGCCATAAATAAATACCTTTTCAAATAGCCCCTCAATAAACTTAACTGCAGCCCGCAATAAACTTCTTTACAATGAATAAATACAACTGTTTCACATCTTTAGAAAATATATGATAGAATGATACTGGACCATTTAAAGCAGTTAAAAATGACAGAGTTCTTAAAATTGCAGAAGCAATAGTTTGTGTTATCCTTGAAAATATGTTTTATACATTATGTAGTTGGAAAAAAATATAAGTACAGATTTTTTGTTTTAACGTATATCATTGATAATAAAAGTAAACAATTTTTTTATGTTTTAATATATTTCATTGACAATAAAAGTAAATAACTTTTTTTCAAAAACGCCATTCAAACAATATTTATTAGCATCTTATATTGCTCCGAATGGCTTTACTATAGGAAGTTAATGGTTTAGAAAACTACAGATTTATATGTATACACAGTATTATTATTGTCTGATATAACGAGATCGGCTTATAACGAGGTAATTAGTCTGTCATTTCAGTTCTCGTTATAGAGGGAGTCTACTGTATTACATACCAAAGTAGAGAATTTTATTTAAAAAATTACAACCCCACTTACTGCAGCGTGCCTAAAAATAGCTATGATCAAAATTTTATAAAAATACATTAATAACGAAGTTTGAACATGTAACAAAAAGGCAATCACCTAGATCATTGGGTGCTAATTGTTTAACAATAAAACGACACAATAAAAATTATATCTGCATGTCCTTTAAAACGTTTAAACGAAGCGTGGCTTATAGATAGGTTATGTTATTATTATGATAAAAAATCTTAAATGGAAATTATAAAAGAATAATGAATATTTGTAAAATATTAAAAGTTACCACAAATGGAACATTGAGAAATAAAATGTATTTCTGAACAAAAATTGTTGTTTAAATACACAAATAATTTTCCTACTTCAATAAATGAGTTTGAAATGATATTTGACACTGATGTGCAGAATAACCAACACACAAAGAAGTTTTCTGTAAGTTTTCAGCAACAACAACTTACAGAACCTATAAAAATAGGCAGCGGAATGACTCTGAGCTCTATGCTCTTGAGACGATGCAATATTGATAGCCCAAGATGAAGATAGTCTGCAAAGTCTGGTCCACAGATTTAACTAAAGAGCAAAAGAATTTAATTTGACAATCTCATCTCATAAAACTAAAACAATAGTAGTCAGCAAACAACCAACCAGATGTAAAATAGAAATTGATGGCATCAATATTGAACAAGTAATGGAAATAAAATACCTTGGAATTACACCGTCCGATTATGGAGACCTGGAAAAAGAAGTGAGAGGTCAAGTACAAAAAGCAAATATACTGGCAGGATGCCTTAATAACACTATATGGAGAAACAGACACATCAACACTGAGATGAAGTCAAGAATTTATAAAGCCAGTGTAAGGGTATGGCTCCACGGGCGACAGATTGACGCTAGCAGTAGCAGTAAAATTGCGGCGGCAGTAAAGCAGTAAAATCATGGCTCCACGAGCGACAGTTTACAGCGCGCATACCGCCGCGTTTTGGTCTTGTAGTGGCTCCATGAGCGTTAATATGGCGCAGCTACAATCAGTAGTATCTTGTTCGTTTATATAGTGTCCGTGTATATAGCAGATAAAATAAATAAGTAAAATAAATTCAGACCGATAATACAATAATATAGTATGGATAATCTATCATTTCAACAAAAAGTTGCTTTAATATTGGCATTGCGCCGTCGACGTAGGGTTAAAAAACAACGGAAATGTAGGATTCACCCTGTTCTAGTGCCTAGACAGACAGAGCGAAAATGTTTTCTTTTACACAACAAATTAAAAGAATATCCTGACAAGTTTTTTGAATATTACAGGATGTCAGTGTCCTCTTTTAATTTTTTATTATGTGAAATAGAAGATGTCATACGAAAACAGGATACATCGATGCGTGATAGCCTAAGCCCAGAAAAAAAATTAGCAATTACCTTAAAGTAATATTTCAAATTACCTATTTTATAATCCTATGCCGCGCAAAACTGGAGTAATAACCTTCCATAGAGGTATTAATCCGCCAATGAACAAGCAGAATTGCTTATAAAGAGGAAGAAGAAGACAAAGAAGTTTTGGAGCTAGATGTAACTAGGGCAAGTTAGTAGACGGGGGTATAGAAAGAGTATACGGGGGATATATAAAAAGTAAATGAGAATTGAACTGACATAATTGAAAATTTAAATTTAGTTGAAAGAAAAGTTGAGCGCCAACTATTTTTAGAAGAAAAATAGTAAAACAAAACGGAAGGTTAACAAATGAATAAAATCAAAAGAAATTTGAACAAAATAATTATTTGAAGAAAAATAACACATGACATGCGACTTTTATATCGTTACAACTTATAAGCGAATTGTCTCTGGAATGGTTATCATGAATAAATGGAAGATGAATAATATTCCAATTAGTTCTAGTAGAACCTGTGTATAACTGTTGCAACTATCGAAACTTGACGTTTTGGCACCTCCGTTAGGATAAGCAAAATGCCCTTTCAGAAGACATTTTTTTAAATGGTTTACTTTTTATGTGACTAAAAAATAAGACTCAGCGCAATATTAACCCGCCACCCCTACCCCTTTCCCCTACCATCAAAACAATTTTTTAGGTAGGATGCAATTGTTTGAAAAATTTCAAAAAATTCACACGCATTGTATTTTTTATAGACCCGGAGGTTGAGTGTACATAACATAAAAATGCAATTTTTTTTTTGCGAAAAGTCTTATTTTTTTTATATGGCTGTAAAGATGTAAAAGTTTTGTAAAAGCCCCAACTGTGCGTGTGAATTTTTTGAAATTTTAAAATATATTGCAGCCCACCGGAAAAAAAATAAAAACTAAAAAATGACGTTTTTGGGGTTGGAGTGGCGGGCTAAAATTGCGCTGAGTCTTATTTTTTAATCACATAAAAAGTAAAAAAAAACATTGATTCAGATTGTATCGATTAACGATTCCTCAAAAAATGCGATTAACCCCACAAAAATTCGCAAAAGCCCTTAAAAACCATGAAAAACATGGTTTTTGGGGTTTGAACGTGTTTCGCCCAATTTTTTTTATATCCTTTATAACCAAAGTTACTTCAAATTATATATAACCTAAAAAAATCTTGATTTTAGCTATTATGAAGTCTATAAAAAAACAGTTTTTCGGGTTTTTGAAGGTGGCGTACGTTACGAAACAATCAGAAATATAGTTTTTGATAAAATACACAAAATAAAAAAATTAGACCTGTAGCCATCTCCAAAAAAGTTACACCCATTTTTCGAAAAAAAAAAATCAATTTTTAGGTTATGTACAGTCAACCCACGGTTCTATAAAAAATAGAGAAATTTTGAAGAAGCCTCAACTATACGTGTGAATTTTTTGAAATTGGTAAATTGATTGCATCCCATCTAAAAAAATAAAAAAGAAAAAATTATTTTTTGTTGGGGTTAGAGGGGAGGGGTAAAAAATGAAAAAAATTAATTCTGGGAGTAAAGGTATTTTGCCAAACTTAATGGAGTACTCTTTAAATTGTTTAATCCAATTTTCTGGATTAAACCACATTTCCAATCAATATGCACCATTTTTTTATTATAAAATTACTATGCCACTAGATTTAGAGTGTATCCAGTTAGCAGTGACTGAGATTTCATAATAAAATATTAATAACGAAGTTGGACCAATAAAAAATCTGGAAATTCACTAAGCAAATAGTTTACTTTAATTTAATATTTATTTAAAAACTGAATCAGTGATCAGCACCGATATTTACAATGAGTACAATACTTTCTGTCATTGCTGCAAGATTAAGTGTGGGAGAAAGTTGAAATTTTACGTATTTTGGGAGATGACGATAGGAGGGATGGTCTTTATTATTAATAACTAGTATTTCCTCCTTATAACAGCCTGCATACGTGTTGGCATTGTGGTAATGTCCACGTACTTACATTTAGATTTTGGACTTCGTTAAAGTGATTTGTCAGCTAAGTTGAGGTTAGATGTATATTTCTTAAACACGATCATCTCGTGCAGATGTTGCTCTCCTACGGCCTGATGCTGACCTGAATAGCTCTTTGAACAGCACAACGACTTCCACCTAGCACTTGCAGCATTCGTTGGTGTTAATGCCATTTTAATAGAATTAAAAATTCTGAACTCAAAACGTTTTAATGTCAAATTGGTCTGGTTGTTAAAATCAGTACAATAAAAAATGAATTTCTTGTCGCTTCTCCAACTTAAATTTTTGACAAAAACATAAATTCCTATTGTTTGTAAGAAATCCCAGAAAAAAATTAAAAATAGTGTATAGAAATTAATAATTATACTTATACGAAGATTTCTCTAAATTTATAAATGCCAAATAGCAAGTCCTAAGTTCTAAAACTCGCAATGAGTGGGAAAATATGTCATGGATCGAATTTTTTGCACCTGAGTGTATAATAGAAGTTCAAATATTCAAAATTTATTACAGCACTCAAAAACTTATTTGTTATAGTTATTTTATTTAAGTTATTTCAAAAATTCTTCTAATTATATAATTAATAGAGGAATTTTTCACCAAGCAACACAAAACAAAATTCGTTTAATTTATTAATGTTTGTACTTTGAGAACGATTTCCGAAGTTGAAATTGAAACGCCAATAAACTTATTTTAACCTTCAAAAAAAAATTAAATATTCTGTTGATACAAAGTGTTCATTTATAACGGTGGAATTTTAAGGGGGTAGGGTTTGATTTTGCGGTTTTTTATTTGATAGTATAACTCTTCAAGAGTATCCAGTTAAAATTTCAGAGTGATCGAAGCTAAATTAATGGAATTATAGGCATTTAGAACTGTTTGAGTTGAGTGAGTGAGGTAAGTGAGGAGAGGGAATGAGGTGAGTGAGTGAGGTGAATGAGGGTGTGATTAAGGTGAGTGAGTGAGAGAGGTGAGTGAGCTTGGTGAGTGAGTGAGATAAGTGAGTAAGGTAAGTGAGCACTCACATAGAAATTGGAATAAGTACAGTGTCACGTTCTTATAATTATGCACTCGCTGCAGGTAACAATCGAATTACTAGAGTGGATAAAATGGCTGCAGGTGCAATAAAAAAAGGCAGAGTTCGTCGAAAACAGGAGCAAAAAGATGTTCTGGATATTTTAGCAGGAAGTACGTCGCTATATGGGCTTGGAATAGAAAAAAAATAACCTCTTTTTTTAAACGTGTTTTTCTAGGAATAATTTTTTGAAGTCGGTGTTCACTGTATCTCAAAAACTATTTTTTTCTTACTAATTTTTATAAGATAAATTACTAGTGAGCAACGTCGAGATATTGTAAATTTTGTTGTTACAATTAATTTTATAACATGATATTAGTCAAATTTTTCGAAAATTCAAAAAATTCATCTTTTTTACTGCTAAAATTTGAAAAAAACAATAAAATGAACAATATCTAGATGTTGCGACCTAGGGAAACTCATAAACTAACGAAATATTTTTTATTTTTTTTAACAGATGGTCCTGATAAGTTACGATGAAAACCGCAAAGTAACTTTTTTTTTTCATCTTGTAAAAATAGCCGCCATTTTCTTAATTTTTATTATTTTTGTACGAAAATTTCAGATAATACTCTTGAAATGTTGTGCTATAATGTACTGATGTTATAAATAAATTTATATTAAACAATTTTTCAAAAAAAAAAAATAAGTTTAAAATATTGAAAATAAACCCTACCCCCTTAAGTTACTCTAACTTCGTTATTAATAAATACATTTTTATGAAATTTTGGTCATAGCTATTTGGGAGCACTCTGAATAGAAAGAATATCTGTTAATAAAAAAATCACTAATAAAACTCTGTGTTGTGGCCTACGAAAAAATATCGTAGTATGCCCTGAAAATATGAATAAATATTTTAAATTTTGTCCCTAAATACATCTTTTATTATTTGAGATTTAAAAAAAATGGTTGAAATCTGTTAAAATTTTACAGGGATGTTTCCAGTCTAGAAGGATACACCTTAGAAAGATCGTTATAATTTCTATTAGAAGTTTGTACATTTTTATGAAATTTTGGTCATAGCTATTTGGGAGCACTCTGAATAGAAAGGCGTAATACTTTTTAATAAAAAAATCACTAATAAAATTGTGTGTTTTGGCCTACGAAAAAATATCGTAGTATGCTCTGAAAATATGAATAAATATTTTAAATTTTGTCCCTAAATACATCTTTTATTATTTGAGATTAAAAAAAAATGGTTAAAATTTTACAGGGATGTTTCCAGTCTAGAAGGATACACCTTAGAAAGATCGTTATAATTTCTATTAGAAGTTTTAAGACTCCTAATGACGATATAAGCAGAATTATGATAAAATATAATACGGATTGTTTCATTCAAGTCAAAGGAGAAAATCTGACGTTATAATTTTGTCAAATAATTGAAAAAAATATATATTAACATTTAAGCTTTCAGATCTGAAGCCTTGATCAAAATATAGAAACAAAAGACAATTGTCAACATTTCTATTGACCTATCTACCCTATTACATTCAATTGAATGCCAATTTGGCACATTTAAAAGTGTATAATCTCAAAATATATAGTACCCAGTTTTTTGTGGGGCGTTTCTTTAACGAGTTTAGTTAAAGGTATTTAAATTATTACCTTAAATCAATTTTGCCTCAAATACACATTAATATATAAAAAAGTAGTATATGTGTTATTGGCATGAGGTAACAGCAGTCCTTCTATTTAGTTTCTAATCATGACAAAAAACTCTACTGTTAAAATTCATAGTATTATTTAGGTAAGGTAGGTATCTAACGTTTAAAAATTACATTATCCCTTAAAAACATGCGACTTATTTCTATTTAAAAAATGATATAAAGAAACAAATAACTTATTTATATCTATCTATTTTTTTTATATAAGGAGGGTATCTATATTTGAGAAAATATATAATTATATACATGAGGAAGAACATAGTTACTGTTGACGTCCACGAAAAATAAGTAGATAATAAATTAATGCCACAGATTCAGATTTTTGTAAATATACAAATATACTCAGTGGCGTAGATATAAAATTTACTTGGTAACATATGAGAATATTTTGTCAGTCTATAAATCAAGTAAAACTT
This sequence comes from Diabrotica undecimpunctata, assembly GCF_040954645.1. NCBI lineage: Eukaryota > Metazoa > Arthropoda > Insecta > Coleoptera > Chrysomelidae > Diabrotica > Diabrotica undecimpunctata. Next base: position 129,559,997 of record NC_092809.1, on the reverse strand, counting down.
AACTGACGGGAGAGAGTTAGGTTAAATAATGTAATTTGTTAATAAACAAACTTGATATGGGTTCTATCGGAGTATTATTTTGTAAAATGTTCGTAATAAAAATGTTTTACTGTTGTTTAATATCAACAGCTCGAAGATAAATTTGACAATGACTGTAGTCAACTTATAGTCACCATTCGATTAATCTGTTTGGTGTCACGATTAATGGTCTTTGATTTATGTGTATAAAACATTTTATATTTATAGTTTACATTAAACTTGAAACTTTCTGGAGTTGGCTGTAAGTTAGTTCATTATAAAAAGGTTTTTTATAGACGCTAGTGTTGGTACATCCATTCATTTCAGTTCAAAAATACCAGTTCCTCGCCTTTAATTTTAAAATTATAGATACTCTCCTTATACACCTCAAATAATTGTAGTTTTAGAAGCAATTGTGGAAATCCAATATATAAATGGACTATCTTAGAAGGTCGTATATATGTTTCCAGCTGCAAAATGACTGAAAGATCGCCTGATGAGACAAGTTCACTCATCAGATCGCATTTTTCAACACAAATAAACACAAAGCTTTAAAACCGTTATTGCGAGTTTATATTTAATGGGAAAGGTTACAAAAATTGAATAACTTAATTGAATGTACGTCGTTATAATAAATTAATTCCGCCCATTCACGAATTTATCTTGCAACATTTAGGTCGAATGTAACAATGTATTTCATAACTTTGCTGTACACGTATTTTTTTATATTACATTTACCTTTAATACATGTCAACCAAACGTATAAAAGTCAAGAGAGGAGCTAAGCCAAGATGAAAATTATAGAAAAGCTAATCAATTCAGTGCCCATAAGATTAAACAAATGGGAAGCAAATGGGACACAATGACAAGAAATTATAATATTCAATTTATGTTAACATTTCAAATTTTGTGTTCTAATTATCTAATTAATTACACATGTAAAGATGCAAGTATCATTATAACCTCACGTTATAAAATACATGTTCACAGTTTGAACAATTATACAGATATTTGTTAGAGGCTATGGTACAAAAGGCTCAACTGAAAAATAAACAATGTTGCCAGATTTCTTACCCGGTTTTTGGTTCTCAAATATTTGCCCCATGCTTCATTATGAAAAAATAACAATCTGAGATAAATTATGTTAAGATTGCCTCTGTCAAATTATGTTATGAATAAAATTTAAAACTCATGAAAGAAAGTTTTTCTCAAATATAAGAATTTATCAGATTAGGAACCGTGTAGAAAGGAACGAAGAGAGTATTTATCGTTTCTAAGTATGTGGCCCAGATATGATGCTTTTCTTATTTTTGTGAGCTACCAGTACATTATTTTTACTGCACATTACTACTTTCGACTGCGTATTATTTTTCTACAACTGATCAAGAACGGACAACAGAAAATTACATTACACCACGCTCTTGTCGCGAAGAAAATGTCATCTGATTTAAAGAAAGTTTTTGATCAGATTCTGCATACTGTCAATAATGTTAAGTCTCGTCGGTTCCACTGAAGACTTCTTAGAAAGTTGTGTGAAAACATGAGAAATTAGCATCAATTACTCCTACGCACATAAGTAGGTGAATTTTAAACCGTAGATAGTGAACCAAATTACTAAGATGTAAACTTAAAGCTCTGATACACTGTGTGACTCGAAGGCACCGTTGCTCAATTCTGGTAGACTATGGGCGGGGTCGTTCATAGAGGTGAGAAACATAAGATGGATAGATACCTACATACATGATGCTATTTTTGTTTTTTCTTTATTTATTTGTAGGCCCATAACTTTTGGGACATTTGAGAAAGTGGTTTACATTTCTTCTATCTTGTGTGTTGTGCGAGCAATTAGGTCTGGATCATCTGCATAGGCCATAATTTTGTGAGAACATTTCCTCTGTTGTCTATTCTGGCGTCTCTAACCGTCTTTTCCAAAACTATGTTGAAAAGGAGGCACGCAAGCGCATCTCCCTACTGCAGTTCGACATGTCTTTCAAACGCTTATGATTGTTCACCCTGTACTTCTACTTTGCTCCTCTGAATACACACTTGGCGACCATATAGGATAGGACTTAGGATGATATGTGACGTGAGCTCAAATCCCAACCAGGCACGTTTTTGGTGTTGTTTAAAAAAAAGTATTTTGTAAAAAAATGTGTAGCGCCCAATTCGTGAGGTGACATAACACTTAATCATTCGAATTGCGGTACTAATCTTTTAAGGGCTTAAAAAGTATGATGCTCGAGGAATTTGCTTCTAAACAAAAGTCTGTAAATACCTGCTTAGATAACTATTAGTAACTATTCAATATTTTTCTACAAGAACAACAGTTCTTGTATATGGCAAGATTTTGTTAAATTTTGCAATATAATCTTTAACTACAAGTAGTTTTTACATAAATTGTGTTGTTACAAAACTAATTCTTAAACGAAATAATGTCTATTTATAATTATTACATGTATTAAGGGGTAGGGTTCATCATCATCAATGGCGCTACAACTCTTCGTGAGTCTTTACCGCGTTTATTATTGCCTTCCATGTTTGTCGGTCCTTTGATACGGGGTATAAGGCCCTTTGATGCGGAGGGGGGTGATAAGGGGTAGGGTGGATCTTTAATAATTTAAAAATATTTTTTAATATATAAAATATTAAAAAATTGTTTAATATAAATTTATTTATAACATTAGTACACTATAGTGCACCATTTTATGAATATTTTCTGAAATTTTGTTACAAAAACATTAAAAATTGAGCCAATGACGGCTAATTTTCCAAGATGCAAAAAAGTTACTTTGTGTTTATCGTAACTTATAACTGGATCATCTGTTGACAAAAAACCAAAAAGATTTTGATTTTTACCGTTTTTGGCGGGTTGTTGCTTTTATGTTTAAAATTCCTATAACTTCCTCAATTTTGCGCTCCGAGTGGGATACTCTTGAAGAGCTATACTATCGAATAATAAAATGAAAAAATACCATACTTCGCTTTTGAAAAACGCTTTTGCTAATTTTATAACCTTTCTCATTTGATCTTTAGAAAGTTCTATCATTTAGTAATATTTCTTTTACAGGTTATTGATTTCGAAGCACAAATTCAACTTCATCTAGTCTAGTGTTAAAAGTGTATTTATAATAATTATTGTTAACACCAACGACAAACTAGTTATTCACAATAAAAATTTATGATTATATAAAAAACAAATAAGGACTAAAATAATCTAGTCTCCCCTGTATAATAATATACTCATGTCTAATCAGTAGGAGTGTGATATATAATAAAATAAAAATGAAGAATACTAGTTTGCATTTACCTTCAGTTCTTCGGGTCTATGAAAAAAATTAGGACTTTATAGATATCTGCGGTTAGTGTCAGATTCAATTCCAGATGCAATTCCAGATTTGGACCAAACCGTTTTTGAGTGATTCGGGAAAGAACGTTTGCCAACTTTTTACTTTTCTGTTTTTACTTAACTGTTTACTTAAAAGAATGGTAAATCGTTTGGTAGTGATATCTCAAATATTTAATGTAACCAGGAACAACACCAGACAAGAACAAAACAAAGAAATGTCTCAAATAGCGGAATGTGTGGAAGGAATGCCATGTAACTAGGATGTGGAATCGACATTAAAGATATGTATAGATGTTCACGATTAGTATTTGGGATGTCCCAAAATTCATGCCAGACGTAATTTTGATAAACAAAGCCAGATTTTTAATAAATATATTAAAAATTGTCATTTGTAAAATATATCGTAAAGGGTTATATAAGGAATCGTTACGAACTATAGCACAAAAAAGTCTAACGGTATTGTGTATTCAAATTGTATGGTGTGGATGGCCACAAGTGTAAAATTGACAATGAATTAATAAAAATACGCTACAGATAGTTACGGCATATATTGGATTCTTAACCATGGTGTCGAATTGATATTTCCGGTCATTCAGCAATGCCCTCATGAGCCACTGCGATGTTTTATACAAAACGAATTGTTGGAAGGACGTCATAGATCACAAAATATCAGTACTGATTCAGTTTCCGAAAATATTTAATTATAATTTGGCAGTTAATGAAGTTACAGTTTGTAAAAAAATTACGAACTGTATCTATCAAAAACCAATCATTTTCGTTAACTATGAACTGCTGCGCTGTCATTATTTTTGGTTGGCAGCAGTTTACTAACCAAAGGGCGCCAAATTCAAATGCTAATTGAATTTTGCTAGTATCGCCAATGTACTAGAGCCATACTTTTGTTCATAATGGTATTATTCAACGGAAGAAAATATCAGTGGTGACTGGAAAAAGTAGGAAACTGATAGGGGTGTCACTTATTTGTTGGAAGAACAATCTATTTTGTATCCAAAACATTAAATAACAATCAGTGGGTTGCTTAAAAAGTACACGGTCCAAAATTGGAAGTTGACTTATTAAAAAAGACAACAGGTGAATGTGCAATAGGTTAAAATAAGCAGGTTTTACATGCGGGCTTATATGTTTTAACCGTCAGTGAAACTAGGTAGTAGTATCTATTTTGTAATAGAGCGAAGTCCGAATAATTAAATAAATTAGCGATTAATAATATTCTTGTCCTAAATGTCCTTTTCGAATCAATTTTCTATCGAAATTAACACTAGATTAAACCAAAAAACATAAATTTTATTTTCTTTAGGCGTTTTAGAAGCATAAACAAGGTCTAACTTCTCTTTGAGTGTATCAAGTATAGTTTTTATAGATTATCAGGAATACCAGAAAGCTCACGTACAGTTGATCTTATTTTTCAATCTAGTTCTTACGTCTAATATGAATTTTTATATTCTCACTACAACGTAAGGCATTGCCATTTAGCAAACTGTTATAAGCTATTTGCTAGTTAAGAAGTCTATCTTAGATTATATCGCAGTATATATTACAGAACAGATGGTACTATGAAAGATCCACAAGATTTAAAAAAAAAATTTTAAAGATAGTCTATAACTCGACAAATAAATTATCCCAAATATGAAGACTCATTCATACCATAAAGCAAAAAAAAATAACTTTTCCTATTGCCTAGTTTATTAGTCAAGATGGCTAGAAAATAGACGTTTCCATCAAATAGCTGAATATAATATCAATTTAAATATCTAAAGGTTAGTGTCTTCTTACATCCTTGTTAATTTAAAATCGTCCTTTTTGAATGAATGAGTGCAAGTGAATGAAGCTGAGTTGTGCAACATGGACAAGCAAACCGTATATTTGGGCCGAAGAATATAAAATACAGTAGGGGAAGCACAGAAAACAAGGAACCAAGAGAATTGGCCATACAATTAAATAGATGTCGCTGTGGAGATAAATAAGTAAGAGTATTTAAATTTACAAATTTTTTTAATATATGTAGGTCACATTTTTTAAGTAGAATATGCATTAACTAAGACAACAAACATACGACAATTACGAGACAATGAGAAACTAAACATATTCTTTGGTAAGAAGAATAAAAAAAGAACACTGGGTACGTTTTTGAAAAAAAAATGGAGAATTATTTTATGATGTACAAAAGGAAATATGGCGTTTTATAAAAGATCAAAGAACTGAGACTAAGTAGACCCAAAACACATAAAAGGATACATGGATTGGCTATCTAAAGAAGGTGTATACAGGGAGACCATTAATGGCGTTAGAATTAGAAACAACTAAAATATTGTAGACCAGCCATGACGAAACAACCAACAGCATTAATTAACAACATTAGAAACAGGAATAAACTGAAAGAGGACTGAAGACAACTTAACGTATAAACGAGTGGATACTAAACAGAAGAGGAATGTAATAATGATATAAGTAGAATGGAGGAGACCAGGGTGGTCAAAACATCAAGAGATAAATCACCAAATAAAAGATAAAGTATCGGCCGACTGCGTAAAAGATAGAGTGCTCACCTTCCATAGAGGTATTAATCCGCCAATGAAGAAGTAAAATTGATCTTATAGCAAGAAAGGAGAAGAAAAAGAATATGCACCGAACTAATCCTATTCTACTTAATTATCAACTAACAAAATAGATTTCACCAAAACCTTGACAGACCAGCTAGCCAATTTACTCGGTTACAATTCACAAAAAATATAAAGAATTAAGCTACAGAATACTGTCTCCTTGCTTCTTATAAGGTGTGAGATTAAGTGGAACGTAAGTATCACATACTTCGCTATTTTAATAAGAAATATATATTAGAAATTAAATTACCACCTATGTACTCATATTGTGACAACAGAACTTGTTTTTGCTTCGTCTTTAACTTTATAACAAGCTCTTTGCAAATATTTCGTAAAACCATAAAAACCATGCTACGCCCGTGCCTTTACCACCAGTAAATCGTTGTATTAGGTATATATAGAAATTAATTTAAACAGATAAGCCATTACTTAAATTTGGCAATAATAATAGTTTCTTAACTTTCAGTATATAAGGAAAGAAGTTTGGACTTGCTCTATTTTGATTTTTTTCATAGACCCAGTTTTCTCAAGTCTGTAGATATTGGACTGAAATAGTTTTACAAACTAGGTGATTGCTATTACAGCCGATAAATGTTAAAAAATGTACTGGCATCTTTCCTACTATTGCTGAGCGTACAGTCCATAAATGAACTGTTTACGATAGCTAATAGAATGATTTTACCTAAAATTTGCAAGGTAAAATTTGAAAACTGCGTAACCGTGAAAGAAAAATTTTAAAAACTTTTTTGTTTATAAAAATATTTATAAATAGCAAAATTTTAGCTGTAATAGCAATCATTGTTTGTGAAGCAACATACTAAGAAACGGTAGAATGCGTTTTCAAAATTCTCCTGTTATATTTTCCTTTTAAAATAACTACTTGATGACTGATAGTGCCTTTTGTTTCTTATTTTGTCTTAGTGTTTTTGCTAACGTTAGATAATGCATAAATGTTTCGTTGGAATACTTTCATATTTTGATGTGAAGAATCTTTTAATAAAAACTAGGCCTCAAATAAAAAAATGCTTATATGTGTCTTTGACATTTTTAACGTTTAAACGTTTTATATTATCCCAGAAAGAGAATTATTGTAATTTTAAATCAACTGGGTTAAACTCGCTATAATATCAATATTATAGCAATTTTGCAAATACTCAATTTTAGAAATGAAATATTCCACACTGCTATAGCTCGGAATCTTTGATTAAACATACTTTATCATATTTAATTCATAACTAACTTTCAATATTGTATGAAATTTGCATGCAACACAGCAGGTAAACTTGTAGTAAGTGAAAAACTAGATGTCTGAAGATCAAGAACGAGACCACCAGCACATTAAAGAAATTAATAATGTATCAGGAAGTTGATTAGAAACAACAGACAATATCTGTCAATAAAGAACAAGATGAAAATCTGGCTTCACTGAGAGAACAGAATATTGTTAATATACCTTTTAGAGTCAATTAACATATGACATGTTCAAAATAACGTTCTGCTTTAATGCAAGAATAAAACTTTTTGGATGGCATTTAATTCCTTACCTGATATAACCAACTTCTGTAGACTGCACTATAAAAATATGTCTGTTAAACAAAAACTACAATTAGTAGAAACAGGTACTCGATAAACTTTAAGAGCAGCCTGAAAGTTCGTTAAACGCAGTGAGGATATTAAACAGGGATAGGCCATCTTCGTCTTCATATAAACTACTTTCATTTAAAGAAATATACATGGAATAAGTACCTGTCCCATTCTACTACTATTAAGTCACGACACTACAGCCCACGGTGGGTTCGGAATTGTACAACTATCTGCCTCCAAGCAGCTTCATGCTCAGCTACAGTTGCCCATCTTAACATCTTCGATTCCGTCGATCCAGAGAAAACACTGTCTTCGGCGATATATTCTACCTACTGGGTTCATCATAAGAATTTCTTCATTGATTGTTCTTGTGACAGTCTTTCCAGGATTTTGATCGTGTTCTTTTTGGCGGACTCATTTGAGGGTCCATCTCAACGTTTCCCTACCCTTGTAGGTATCTTCTTCAAGAGGAGAGAAAGACTATTGCTCACGATAGCTCAAGTACTCTAGGTACTCAGAGTCAAAACGCAACAATCAGTAGAAGGATTCGCGCGTAGTAATTCAAATATTCAAGGCCAGGTTAACAATCGGTCTATCCATCAAAATCTTCGATTCCGTCGATCCAGAGAAAACACTGTCTTCGGCGATATATTCTACCTCCTGGGTTCATCATTAGAATTTCTTCATTGATCGTTCTTGTGACAGTCTTTCCAGGATTTTGATCGTGTTCTTTTTGGCGGACTCGTTTGAGGGTCCATCTCAACGTTTCCCTACCCTTGTAGGTATCTTCTTCAAGAGAAGAGGAAGACTATTGCTCACGATAGCTCAAGTACTCTACGTACTCAGAGTCAAAACGTAACAATCGGTTGAAGGATTCACGCATAGTAATTCAAATACTAAAGGTCAGGTTAACAATCGGTCTGTCCATCAAAATCTTCGATTCCGTCGATCCAGAGAAAACACTGTCTTCGGCGATATATTCTACCTCCTGGGTTCATCATAAGAATTTCTTCATTGATCGTTCTTGTGGCAGTCTTTCCAGGATTTTGATCGTGTTCTTTTTGGCGGACTCGTTTGAGGGTCCATCTCAACGTTTCCCTACCCTTGTAGGTATCTTCTTCAAGAGAAGAGGAAGACTATTGCTCACGATAGCTCAAGTACTCTACGTACTCAGAGTCAAAACGTAACAATCGGTAGAAGGATTCACGCATAGTAATTCAAATACTAAAGGTCAGGTTAACAATCGGTCTGTCCATCAAAATCTTCGATTCCGTCGATCCAGAGAAAACACTGTCTTCAGCGATATATTCTACCTACTGGGTTCATCATAAGAATTTCTTCATTGATCGTTCTTGTGACAGTCTTTCCAGGTTTTCCAGGATTTTGATCGTGTTCTTTTTGGCGGACTCGTTTGAGGGTCCATCTCAACGTTTCCCTGCCCTTGTAGGTATCTTCTTCAAGAGGAGAGGAAGACTATTGCTCACGATAGGTCAAGTACTCTACGTACTCAGAGTCAAAACGCAACAATCGGTAGAAGGATTCGCGCATAGTAATTCAAATACTCAAGGCCAGGTTAACAATCGGTCTGTCCATCAAAACCCGAGTTCAAGAACACCAAAGATGGATTAAATCTGGTCTTTTCTCCTATTCTGCAGTGACAAACTGACAAAAGATTACTTGGTTGCTGATAATTGTAATAAATGTAATTTTTTTAAAAAATTTTAGTAAAATTATGTCATCAGCATATCTTAAGTTGTTGATGACTACTCCTTTGGCAATTATACCTTCTGATGATCTGTGTTCTACAGCTTTCCGAAAGTTTTTTCTGCTTATAGATATATAGAGCATATAACATTGTGTGAGCGGTAGGGTCTGGTGAAGTAAAAAATGTTTTAAAGATAAATACAGTCCCAGCTATATGTATATATTCACAAAACGCGCCTAGTTTTTAATAGATCATTCTTGCCAAAAAACAAAAAAAAGCATCTCGAAGATATGAAAAAACAAGACATGGATGTTAAATGAGTGTATCATTTTCACAGTTTAAGTGTCTTTATATACTATCTAGATCGTGTGCGAAGCAAAGTATTGTAGGCTGGTTTTTACTGGTGTTAATTCGATATCATTATTTGAAAAGGTAGAAAATACCAGATAATTATTCTACTGATTCAAAATATCTTGGAAAAGATATTAAAATGTTAAAAGTAAAATTACATTCATGCAATTTTGCACTCTTTGATAACCGCTGATATCGAATAAACATTGGTTTGACCATTTCTGATAGAGATTTAAAATGTATTCCTATTTAGAAGAAGAAGAGACTGATTTTGGATGTATAATTAAAAAATAAGAAAAGATGCTGTGATATTTAATCTTTAATTGTGTTTTTAATATCTTCGAGATTACAATCTTGATACAATAAAACATTTAATTCGATAAATTTAAGCTTTTAAATTAGTTATTAGGAAATTATATTCAATCTGGCGATGCCAATTTTTGGACAAGAAGTAGTACAATGTTATGCTTTCAATCTCCAAGTTGTCAATTCTGCTTTATTTTAAAAGGTCTCGGTTAATCATGTGCTGATTTTACTTCTATTATATCCTTATTGGCCTTAGTCCTTCTCCTTCTAAGTGACCTCCCTCTAAGTCTCCCTCTGTTGAGGTTGGCGATCAATATGGCAAACTTCTTTCTGTTCTGGGCTTGATGAATTAATTCATTATCTTTTGTATGGGTCCAATATCTGATGTTTCGTAGCCAAGATTTTTTCTTTCGTCCTATGCCCCTTCTAATATTACCTGGAGCTGCTCAAATTCCCTATGGCGCATTATGTGTTCTAGATATGACGTCTTTCTAATTTTGATAGTATTGACCCGATGAGGGCGTGTGTTCATTGCTCTCAGTACTTCTTAATTCGTAGTTCTGCTGGTCCAGCTTATTCTTAGCATTCGGCGGTACATCCACATTTCAAATGAATTTAATTTGTTGACGTCATACTGTTTTAATGTCCAGGTCTCACAGCCATATAGTAATAGAGACCACACATAACACTTTAGTGTTCTTAGCCATTGGCCTTAGTATTTGCTTATATATCCATAATGGCTATCGAGGGATAGTTTGTAATAGACATACAAAATAATTTGTTGTATACTCTGTTGATTTTTGTTTTAAAAACTTATTTTATGGATGTAAAAACATTTTTAAGTTGTTATAACAGAATTCAAAAGGTTATAGGAAGATTACAAATAAATTGTCACATAGAAAATTAAATTGACAATTGTTTCACATATTTCACTAAAATCTAATTTAATAATACTTTCTAATTTAATATTTGTTGTTGTTATTGTTATTGTTAATCAAAATTTATTTAGAAGAAAAGACTTTTAAAATTGATTTATAATGTTGAAATTCTGGACGGAACTTGATTAACAGACAAAATCGTTTTTTCTCCTTACAAGAATAAATTTGTTAAGTAATTTCTTATACAATAAAAATACTTAGTTATGTTTACATAACTTTACATAAGAAAAAAATACTTAAAAAGTATTATTAAATTAGATTTTAGTGAAATATATGAAACAATTGTCAATTTAATTTTCTATGTGACAATTTATTCTTCTTCTATTTATTTGTAATCTTCCTATGGCATCTTACATTCTGCTACAACAAAAAAGTTTTCATTTTTACATAGGTAACTCCCAAACATACTGCATGTTTGTTTTTGGCTTAATTCCTCATGTTTTCGTTTAATATTTTTATAAATTATTGAAAATTTCATAATTTGTAGATATTAACAGTAAGCTTCATTGATTTTTCCAAAATCTATTTATTTTGACGATACGTTGGATGCTACAGTAAGCGCCAGCTACGAGAACCTTCATATATTCTCAATTTCGTACCGTTTGAACCCAATCAGTGTTGTCATCGATCACGGCATGATAATTCGCTAACAATCAACGACTCCTTGGTAACCTATCAACCCTCCTCCTTTATCTGGGCTTGAGACCGGTACGGGAGTTATTGGATTCATCCCGCAATGACCAGAGACAAAATTACTATCTTCCAAATATTGTCTACTTGCTTTGAACAAAAGTTTCATTCTTAAAAATATTTTTAGGTCGGTCAAATAAATTTTATTAAAGCTTAAATTTATCAAAATACCATCAAAACTGGATGTATAAAACGCATAATATCGGATATTTAGCAGTCTGCTTTTTACGATGCTAATATTTTTTAAATTGCATCAGTTATTGCCTCATCCACCCTCAAGCAAGACTATGATTTAGGAAACCAGGGTACATACTTCAGTCTCAACCAGTCCGTAGTGAGAAAATGGCTCTTAACATTTGTAAAGTTTGTTTTAAGAATTAAAATTTCTTGCTAATTCCTAGAGTTAAAAATATGTAGTGATTTATTTTGCGTATTTAGTCGTAAATATTCAGGATGATTACAGATTGTCAGATATTTCAAATCTGAGTATCCTCTACTTTGTATTTAGCCAATGGTTTTTATAGCATGTAGTGCTGGTGCTATGTTAGTTTTACGGATGGAAGAAAACATTTTCTTTATTTCAGAGTATGTCATCCCTTCGGAAGTAATTTTCCTTTTAGTAGAAAACTTTCTACAAAATAGTGGTCCTGATCTATACGATATGTTTGAGCTTACGTAAAAATTAAGATAATGTGGTGCGGGGGTTGAGTGGACTGTAGCATTGGCCTCTGCTGTTTGTAAATGCTCTCTTATCTTATTAAGCACTGCAAATGCGAAGTGATGACTCCAGCAAACAAGAATAATTGGTAAAATTAAAGCATACATCACTCAAAACAGGTACAAGTACAATGCTATAGAGGAAACGACAATAAAATGGTCCTATTGAAGTTAAATCAAAAGCCTAATTACTCTATATCAGGATAATTACAGATCGAATTGGAAGAGTCTTACTAAAACACAATCACTCTTTAAACAACACTACAAACAATATCATTAACGGTAATAAATGCAAAGGACACATTTTCATTGGAAAATTCAGGAATTTACAGTATATCCGCGAAATTTCCAACCAAAAGTATTTAGACCAGACGAACACAGGCTAAAGTTGAGGAATAATTAAGTTTCGTCACCTTATTCACACATCAATATATCCCTGGACATAAAATAGGGCTCAGGCCTTGAAAACAGATCGCAGTGATGCCACATTACAAAACGAAAACAAGAGAAGCCATAGCATTAGAAGTACTAGTAGATTTCAACAATAGACATGACTTAAACCAATTATGAAAATCGCTAGTTAAAACAACACAACATCGAAATTTACATAGAAAACCACGTCCATAAAACTGAAGGGTAGAGGCCAACCCTGTACACTACTCCTTTTACCACAACACCACGACATTCGCAAAACATGTTCTTTCCGGCTGAGAAAAATAACAATATGTAATTGTTACGTTATTCTATGGGTTTAGAGATTAAGTGAAGCACGACGTGATTTATTTGTGGTGAAGCACGACGTGGTAACTAAGTTTATTTAAATCAAAACCTACTTAATTAAAAATAACACAATTACTAATTACTGGAACTATCTCGAAACAGCTGGCAACTCCGAAAATTCTCGAATATTTTGTCGAAGGACAGAGTTCTCGAGTTCTCAAACGCACAGGGCCGCAATTAGGGGTATCTGAATCACAAAAATAAAAACACCTTGACTTTACACAAAGATAATTGTAAATGATATGTATATGTATATTGAATAACATAAGGCAGCTTAAGTTGCATTTTACGAAAATATGGATAAAGAAAATATAAGTCCGTTGTAAAGTTGTAAAGCATTATGGAACTTTAAGATATATGGTAGTACAAAATTAACTGACAAATAGACATGTAGAACAAAAATAAAAAGTAGCTTGACAAGAATATAACTCTAAAGGGTCGAGGATATTAACGTTTAAAAAAGTTTATGGATGTAGATATGCTATATGAAGCAGTATAATATTTCTTAGAAATGAACTGAGAAACGGACGGACCCCACAAAACAAAATAATTGTTTAGTCCGATATACTTACTTTAAAAATTAATAAAAGCCTTTACCATTTACGTATTTTATGTAGCTCAAAGCAGTCTGAATATCCTATTATTTACAACTAAATACTATACCTTCAGTAATATCTAGGAACTGGCCTGTTGACAAGTAGCTTTCCTTCCTAATATTTGAAATTATCACTATAATATCTTTACTTCACTAGCTTTTAACAAAATATTGATGATTACAGCAAAAGTATCTGTCTTCATAGAAGTGCATTAGTATCTAGATTTTCATGAAATGTTCATTTTTAATCAGAGGCGGCAAAACTAGGACACAATATGTATACTCACTGATGAATTTTTGGGACCTATCATACATATTTCAAACAAACAGTTTTAAAAATGTGTGCGTCTGGCATGAACATTGTTTAAACATTTCAATAAAGGGCGTATTGTGCGTTACGGGAACGAGTTTAATGGTATTGCCAGCTCTTTCGGCGGGAACACGTAGATTATTTAAATCAAATCAACTTAACCTAACTTAATTTTATGATTTACGGCAAATAGTACTGCCACCTTATTTCATGCTTCCAATATCGACTATTACTGGTAATTTTTGTTATATACGTATGTAATTTTACAACCTAGCAACCTTTCTGGTGCCGGTTTAGGTTTCAGTCGATTCCATACGATTACACGTCCCCTCCCTTTCATTATCTAAGATTATAATTAATTTGAAAAAAATATATTTGTAATATCCTTTAAATTTGAACTAACTTGAATATAAAAATTTTTGATTTAAGTCACTATCTACGTGTTTCGGTGTAGAGAAATATCATTGCCTCTTCTTTTCTTCTTTTGAGCATAACGTATGTTTTTAATTTATATTTTAAAACAAACATATTGATGAAATGCGCAGATTTTTAAACTGGTTTTATTTGTAAGTTATATCAATTTCGTTGATTTAAACAATGTTTTGCCGCCAATATATTAAATTCACTATCAATGAAAGTACAAAAACTGAAGTTCAATGCTAGAATTGTTTTAACTAATTTTGAAATGGCTAGATTTACGTCAACTTAACACCTTAAGTTGTATATACTGCCTTTAGGGGTATCTATAAATGCTCATAATTTTATCTATAAATTATAATGGCTACTCAGTAATTGCTTACTCTATTGTAAAAATTGTGCATTGAAATAGTAAAGAAATTATAAATCTGTGTTACTTGTAAAATAAAATGCCGCACCGAACAAGCAAGACAAGCTTTTATCCAATTTAAACCGCTACTATGTAACCGCAATCTTTCCTTCAATCTCCGCTACAGGATGGTTAAATGCTATGTATGGTCCATATTGTTATACGGCATGGAAACATGAACGTTAAGAGTACCTTCCATTAATAAGTTGGAGGCCTTCGAAATGTGGACGTTGCGAAGAATGTTCCGCATACCATGGACAGATAGGGTGAGAAACGAGGAAGTCTTAAGAAAGGCAAATACTGAGAGAGAACTACTCAATTTGATCAAGGTACGAAAAATAGGATACCTCGGCCATATTCTGAGAGGAAAAAAATACGCAATCCCTCAACTAATCATCCAGGGAAAGATTGAAGGCAAGAGAGGAGTAGGTCGCAAACAAATGTCGTGGCTACGGAACAGTAAGAACTGGACAGGCATAAATAACACTGGCGATCTTTTGCATGCCGCAAAAGACAGACGTCTGGCCTTAAGATAATTCGCCAACGCACTATAGGTGCACGGCACTATAAGAAGAAGAAGAAGTTACTTTACTAGATCAGCAACTTAGTTTATTAGTAACTTGGATGATCGGTTTCGAGCAAAAAAATTTTCTGCTCATCTTCAGGTCCCCGGCAAGATTACTTAATTGCTAAACTAAAAATTACATTTGTTACTATAACTTATAAGTTATGCCAATATTAAGAGTATTTAATTTTGGGGAGTATATTGCAAGTAGAATTACATTACAATACAAGAGATGTACTCCGTGGTAAGCATACCCTACGCTTGATTAGGCCAAGGAAATGTTTATTGGGATAAAAGTTTTTCGCAGATCGACGGTTGGGACAAATACACTTAATTTTAGCATAATTTATAAATTATTTATAAAAACTGTAATTATTTTTCTTTTAGCGATTAAGTATCTTTATCGGGGATCTGAAGATGAGCAGAAAATTGTGGTACTCGAAACCGGTCGTTTAAGTTACTATTAAACTGATTGTAAGTCTTTTCTTTCTATTAACCAAATTATAAATGGACTCACATCTGCAATCGATTCATCATTTGAACTTTTTTTGATATTTTTATTAAGATGGTAATAACGTGGTGTTCTGTGGGGACCGTTAAAATAACAAAAGAAGCATGTTTATTTATTCGCTGTCTATCACCTGTCTGCGCATGATTCTAGACAAGGATCTAGGGATCCCACCTTAAATTTTCACCTTTACCATGCGAGATGCGCTATGCACCATTGCGCAGATGATTTTAAGACTTTGACATTTTTGTTTCTCCTAACCTAACCTGTATCTTTTACCGATTAAAAAAGGAGATCAATGCTCATCATAATTTTAACCAATAAAAATAACCTTGGTCCATCCTTGGCCGTTTTCTTAGTTTGTTCAAAATTTCTATAAATATTTTGAGAACGATTTCAAAACGTCAAACTTTGGTTAGTTAAAAAATGTGATTTTCATTACAACCAATAAATTGTGGCTTAATCCCATATAAACATAATATTTAAATTAAAAAAGAAGTTTAAAAAAGTTTCATTGTAAAAGATTTTGCTATTTATGTAGTAGTGGGAATAAAATCTAAAGAAACATACAAAAAACCAGTAGAAGTACTCAATATTTGTCAAATAAAACAAGAAATAGGCTTTTTGAAAGAGGAAAGAAAGAATTTTGGAAATTAAGATAATATATTATGAATGATATGAAGGATAAAATTTCCTTTTAAATTAAGAATTAGTTGTAAGTTTTTTATTTATGAGATTTGCTAGTCATCATTTTATTCATAATTTCGATAAGACTACATAAATGAAAGATTATAATTGGTTAATTAAATGTCTAGCTTAAATCTAGTTTTCAAATAAATTGTCAATTTGTTATTTCTTGAAATCACAAGCCAAAATTTTAAAATCATAATATGCGTAATGGAGCATCGCGCAGATCGCATGGTAAAAGTAAACATTTAAGGTGGGATCCCTAGATCCAAGTTGATTCTAGTAGTTAAGTTGGGTGCCAATCACACTCGACAGCGAAATTAGTTCACTGCTTTTTCCGCAATAAAATAACTCTACTGCTGGATAAGCAATCGTTATTTTTGGTCGGCAGCAAATATGTTAAATATGATAAACAGTGAGAAAATATGAAGTTAAACCAAAACTGAATAGTTTTGTAGATACAAGTAGAAAAGCTCAAGTATCTAGGATGTTGATCAATTTAATATTTGAATCCCGAATTGAAGGAATTACATTCCTCGGGATGAAAAACTTGCTATGAAACCCGACTCTATGGAAGTGAACATTGGTCTTTAGAAACCCACACTATGAGGCGGTTAGATGCCTTTCAAATGTGGATAATACGTGAGATGCTCAGAATATCATGGAAGCAACGGATTTTCAACGATATCGTTTTGGGAACAATCGATATAAATATTGAAATGTTGAAAATCGTTCAAATACAAAAGAAGAGTTATTTGGAGGATATAAATAGATACGGACTATGAATTTTTAAAATTAATAATGGATGGTAAAAATATGAGACACTGCACCGATTTAAATTCATAAACAGTTTTAAAGATCACTCAAAATCGGGAAAGATTTGCCGAAATTGTAGCAAACATTCTGTGAAGAAGATGGCACCACAAAAAGGGTTTATGCTGAGTGTGCCGTGTTGATGCAGGAGATTAATATACCAAAGAAAATAATAAGCCAGACACCAGTAGCAACAAGGTAAAAAAATAGACCCAAATTTAATAGAGCCAGATCTAAAAACTCCTAAGACTGTCAACTGAAAAAACAAAACAAGGGACAGATCGGAATGGTGGAAAAGTATAGAAAAGGTCAAAACCCACAAATGGCTGTAGAGCTAAGGCTGATAATGACTTTTGTCTCTTATCCTCTATTTCAGTTAGATTTCCTGATCTTACCAATATGGTTTTCTTTCCAAATATCTGTTTGATATAGGCCGATATAAGATGTGTTTGTATTGTTCTTCTATCGAGTTAAAATGGTCTTTTATATTTAGTTAGTCATCTAGTCTCCTTATATATCATCTTTACATTCTCATTTTATAGCTTGACTCAAGGTATTTTCTTTCTTTGGTTATTTCATCTTGTTCTGTGCCTTTTGGTTCTCTTCTTGTTTTCATTGGTAGAAATATTTGTGAATTTAAGTTCAAATGACATTTTGAGTTGAAATCAATTGAATAATTATGACATTTATTTAAAAAAAACATGATTTGTTTTGTTGTTGTCATGGTCATAACTCTAAAAATAAGGTTGATCAACTGCTTGATATTCCCAATACTGACATAAGGATGTGTATCGGGTACCCTACGATAAGCGGAAAGAAGAAAGATACACGCCGCTGAGTTGTTCTGTTGGAGAAAAATATTACGAATTCCGTGGAACGACCACCGCACAAAGAATTCGATTTTAAATAAGCTAAAAATCGTCAAACTGCTCTCCGGCAAAATATATCTCCAACAATTAAAATGCTTTGGACATGTTATGAGAACAGACACAGAAAACATGAAAAGACTTATTATTCAAGGAAATATAGAAGGCTGAAGATCACGAGGAAGATCCCCAACAAGATGGATCGACCAAATTACAGGTATATGTAGAAGACATATGCATGAGTTAAAAGAAATGACAAGAGACAGAAATCTTTGGACATGGACAATACATGAAACCACGATGACCGTTACACTCCCTCCGGGGGTCAGGACTGACGGAGATCATGGTCATTAGATCAAATATCAAAATCGAGTGGGAACTTCGAGATTTTTCGAGTGAGAATTCTTCTCAAAACTTGTGTTTCATGTGTTACATTACAGTTAGTTCGATCTGTTACGAAAAGCTTCATACAACGACAAATTCAGACAGATAATTCACATTTCTTAGTATGGTCTCTTTGTCTACATGGAAAGACTACAGTTCACTTCAAATTTCTTCTGGACGGTGTGTGGCCATGGTAACCATGAAACGAAAATATATAAAATACAAGCCTGCGAAGACTCCAGTAAAAATATACAAAATAGAAAAGAGAGTTTGTAGTGACTAAAGCTAAAACAATAGTAATAGACCATTTGATACTTACATCACCTGTTGTAAAACTTCCAAATTTTAACCAAATTGACTTGCTCTTATTATGAAACAATTATCTAACCTTTTCCTTTCGAAATTGAGCCGAGTATTTTTGATTTCTCTTCTCTGAAAGTTTAACAGGAGTAAAATGTTTTTTCTGATTGACAATCAGAATGTATTAATTGATAGTGAATACAAATTAATGTATTCTGTAATGTAGTATAACTTATTACCAACCATCGCACTCTTCATGGCAAGTATGGTAGCTAATTTTAGGAGAAAGTCGTTACAACAAAGAATTGTTACGTTAGATATTAGTCACATTATTAAGTTTATTCAAATGTTTTTGTATTGTTTTCTTTTGAAGCTTTAAATTTATTATTTAGGTATCTGATAACCCGAAAAGATTCAGTATCCTTTTCATTTAGCAACGATTGTGATGTTTACGATGAAATGTTTTAAACATAAACATAGGATTTTAAGGTTGATCAAAAATTTAACCTGATGAAAAAATTTTACATAATCTTTACTTTTGGAAGCAGGTCAACGTTTTTTCAAGTACACGTACGGCCTTTTATATTTATTTGTTGCAAATTCTTTTTAGAACTGAGAATAAAAACACATTTTTAGATCACAAAGACCAACACAAATATACATTCAATAACACCCGTGGACAAAGATCTATGATAGATTATGTTATAACTAACAGATATATACATCCATCAAAAATAATGGACGAAAGATGCCTTAACTCAGCAGATGTAGGTAGCGATCATAGACTAGTATTATGCAAAATAGAATCGTGAAATACTTCACAGCAAAGAAAACGGAAATAACAAACAAAAATCAGCGTCGAAGGACCAAATACGGAATCCACGGACTACTTATACAGAAAAATAATATTAATCAGAGAAGATTGCTGAGAATGCAATATTAGAAAACGAAAACATCGAGCTGGAAAAAATTCAAAAATAGTATAATTAACGCAGCAACAGGATCACTTGGAGAGAGGAAATTAACGATAACTAACATATCAAAAAAGAAAACCCCATGATTTTCTTTTTTGATATTGTAGTGAACGTTACATGGAACACTAACATATTTATAATGAGGCAAGTGCAAGAGAAAATCATTAGAATACAACAGACTGACATATTTATGTTTCGTAGGTCATAAGAAGGTATTTGACACGGTCAAATTAAAGGACGTTATCTACTTATTGCACGAAAGAGAGATACCTCTAGAAATAATCAAAACGATCGAAAATATCTACCAGAACAACACAATAAAGTGCACTGAGTCTTCTATTGTTCAACCTGATCATGGGTAGAATAATAAAAAAAGTAAGAACTAAAAAAGGATACCAAATGGGAGAAAAACAACTTAAAATAATGTGCTATACAGACGATGCAATACTAATCTTTCAAAGTGAAGATGATTTACAACGTATGCTACATCAATTTAATATAACCGCCAGAAAATTTATATATATATATACAAGGATTTCCACAGTTTTCACTGTATTCCTTCACTCAACCGTTTTCTCCAATTTTTCCTGTTTAGCCAGTCCCCTTCCTGTAGGTTTCTTCTACTCATTGCTTCGTCCACCTCATCTCTGAAAGATCTTCGGGGTCTGCCTCTCTTTCTTCTTCCTATCGGGCTCCACTCTGTTATTCTATTTATCCACCGATTTTGGTCTGCTCTTCTGACATGTCCGTACCAGGTTAACCTCTTCTGTTCGATGTAGTCTATTATGTCGGAGTTCATGCCCATTCTCCTCTTAATCTCCATGTTATTTATCCTATCTCTTCTTGTTACCAGAAAATTTAACCAATATATATTTTCCCAAAAAAGACAAAATGTATGGTTATAACAGCAAATTAACTAAGATACAAGATGTAGAGCTGGGTGGTCAGATAATAGAACAAGTGATGACAGAACAGAACTACTACTGGAGAACAAAAATACCTAAGAGATAATGACATCAAACAAGAGATGCAGGAATAACTGAAGAACAACATATCTAAATCAGAAGTAGTTATTAATGATGTTGAAATAGATATAAACCACTTAGAAAATATTGAACCAATACCTGCGACCGAAAATTACAAAGGAAAAAACCATAAATGACCGACAGTATGTTACAGATGTTGAAAAGAAGAAGAGAATCCAAGAGGAAAGACTAAGCCGTATATCAGCGTCTGGACAGAGAGATAAGAAATGCTGGCAAAGCTCATGATAATTAGCAAGAAAAAGATAACAGGAGGTTAACTCTCCGTCAATCAAACTCCAATAGAAAGACTGGCGCACTACAAATCCCTCGGCATCGTAATAAATGAAGAGTAGATCAACACCCAGGAGATAAGAGCACGCATCGGAAAAGCTAGATCTACCTTCAACTGCATGAGGACCTTCTTCTAGAGCTACAACCTCTTTCTTGATATAAAAGTAAGAAAGCTGCGATGCTACGTCTTCTCTCTCCTTTTTTATGGTGCTGAATCGTGAACCTTGAACAAAGATATGTGCATAAGATTATAAGCATTTGAGATGTTGCTATATCGGAGAATCCTTAAGATTCAGTGGACTCTTCCGTGAAGTCACAAATGAGGAGGTCCTCAGAAGAATGAAGAAGAATCTAGAAGTACTGACTACTTTCATTCGTCACGGATAGGCACACCAAGAAGAAAGAACAACAGTGCTGTTAGTAGCCCATGAAAGAAACAATTCGAGCGTATATCCAAAATTGGATAGAATGAGGTACAGCAGAGGTGATGCTTGGAGCTGTTCAGATAGGTAGACAGATAGTTGTCAAGATTATACTTCAAAGAGGCGAATAAATAAACTTGAGTCAATAAAAATGTGGTTTATGCTCAGTATTCTTCTTTCCATGCATTTCTACCAATGTTCTCTATATTAAGGGAAGTGTATAGCTTTAGGCAATAAGTAGCATAACCTTCTATGCAGTTCTAGCCAGCAGTGAAATAATTTGTAAGGTCTTCTTGGAAAAAAATCTTCCCTCAGATTTTTCGTTTACAAAAATGCCAAAGTTCTTCATAAAATTATTGTGAACCGTCGATATGTACTGAAGAGGAAACAATTTTAAATTTAAAGATTATGTAAATGTTTAGTTAGTTCTTATTTATTCAACCTTTATTATTAAATCTATGTTCCTACGTTAAAAGTCGAACAAATACTGTAAAAGTATATACATATAATTGTAACGGTTGACCCTCTAACATCTACCTCTAAAACTTTCTTCCGTGTAACGACCGTGCGATGACTAACCTATCACTTATATTTTACCATGTGTTAAGATTTTTTATTGTTTATTTATTCGTTCTTGCTGAACATAGTAGTGATATCTTGTTATTTTTTTATATGTGTTGAATTTCGTGTTTCATTTGTATATCTTAGAATATGGTTTTAGAAATAAAATAAAATTGGTATCTTCGGTTTACAATTTCTTTGGGAAAATATTCAATTCGACAGTATAGCTCCAAAACTACATCAAAAATGAATAGTTTGATCGAAAAGGAAAAGGTTGGCTGCTTCAGCAGTAGAGAAATTAGGATAATAATTTTGCTAAATTACGACAAAAAAAAATTAATGATTTGATAACTTTTTTCGTACTATCAGTAGGATTTCTTGATTTAGTAGCTATAAAAACTATTCTACGTATATTTCTTCAACTTAGTTTTTAAGGAAACTTATTTTCCTTGACGAATGTGAGATTGCGTGACAATAAAACTACCAAAAATGTCTACAAATGAAATAAGACTTTGTTAGTCATCTTTATTCTGCATTCTAGTTTTTAATATTGTAACCATTGACGGTTTTAACTGGAAGTCTGGTCAATAACTGCAAAAATAGGTAATTACTCAGAACATTGAGAATTTTTAATGTTCCAATTTTCTTGAAGTGGTATCTTATTCATGGAGGTTGGCAACCACCATGGCCACTAACATTCGAATCAACTCCTCTAAAGAGTTGTTTTAAACTGTAACCATACCATTCTATTAACATGATCCACCAATGAGATCTTCAAATTTGGTCTATTCTCAAAAGAGTTAAGCATTCTTATCGTTTCTCGATCCATTGTTAACTATTCAACTCCATAGCATAAAACACTGTATATATAACAATTAGTCGATTATATCGTTTGCCCATTGTCCTTTGTCCCTGCCGTTTCTGATTCAATAACGTTCGATACGATTTTTTCAGTGTAAGCGTTAAATAATTGAGTCAACAATATACATCCTTGTCTGACTCTTCTTCTCATGGCGCCATCTCCTTTCGAAGGTTGGCGATCCAAATGGCAATTGTAGTTTTGGAAACTGCTGCGCGAAAGATTTCTGCGAATGAGCGGTCGAACCATCTCCTCAGGTCTTTCAGCCACGAGTTCTGGCGTCTTCCTACTGATCTTTTGCCCTGTACTTTTCCTTCCAGTATAACTTGCAAGTAATTCGTATCTTTCGCCTCTCAACACATGACCTAAGTATTGCATTTTCCTCTCTGACTCCCCCCACAATTTCTACTTCCGATATTTCACGTCCAATTTTTATTACTGATTGCAGTAGACGTTTGATATTAATCTTATGTCTTTTTCGTCATAGTTGTCATGTGCTTTGATAGTCGTCAAAGCTTTATGAATATTTCTG
Source organism: Diabrotica undecimpunctata (assembly GCF_040954645.1). Classification (NCBI taxonomy): domain Eukaryota; kingdom Metazoa; phylum Arthropoda; class Insecta; order Coleoptera; family Chrysomelidae; genus Diabrotica; species Diabrotica undecimpunctata. The sequence continues at coordinate 129,536,423 of NC_092809.1, read as the reverse complement.
CCTGGTATAATTCTACCCAATAATTGGTCCTTTAGACTCACCTTTATTTCTATTTTTACAACAATCTATTATCACTGAATGCAAAAATATGTTTAGATATTTTGAAAGGTATTTACAACCTTTACTGCTAACTTTTCACGATTTGCACAGGTTTCTGAGTGGTTAGCCTCAAATAGACTCCTATTCCAATTTCTTGTACTGTTTAAGAACTATTTATATATCATGTGATTACGTTTTCGTCATTCCAGAAGTTGCGTCTGTTACATTCTTCTTTACAGCTTAACTTTGGAATAAAGTTATTAAGCGTATCCTCGGATTATATGTTCATACTAGCTAATAACTTTCAAAAACAAACGAGGGTCGTTACTGACCTTATACTTGGAAAACTTACTGTCATACCTCTTCTATCTGGGCCTATACGCGATGTTGAGTGAATGAGAAAAACGGTGGTTTAGAGCTATGATGAATAAGGTTTATTAAAATTAAATCAATAAAATTGTGACCATATTGCAAACTTATTCTATTACAACGTTCACATCATCAATACCAGTAGCAACCTGTTAATATACCAAAATAAAAGTTAGAAAAAAAAATAATACCAGGTTGGTCAACTTCATTTATGATTTAGCCTAACATGTACAGTGCTGAAAAATGAAATATCTTAGTGGTAAAGGCTGGTTCTCCAAATTCATTCCGATCTTGATGTAATCAAATTATTTGCCTAGCACAAGCTAGTTTTGTTACGTAAAAAAAAACCATAAACTCAATCGATGGAGAGGGAGACAGATTTATGTCCGATTGGTAAAAAATATTTATCGATTACCTATTTTTGCAATATTCATCTGCTTTTATTAACATTATGAAAACATATTAGTAGATAGATATTTGAAAGACATTTGGTACCGATTTTCATGGAGTATATTGGTCTTTAACATCCATTTTAAAATGGTTTTGGATCTACACTGTGCCCGCTTAAAATATTAGTGAAATTTGCCTTCTGTCAGCAATATTATCTTAATAAACCAAGTACACCAGCAAATTTGTAAACCGAATGTATTTGTATAGTTACTTAGTCTTAGAGAACTATTATTGGAAAAAGTTTAAAATCGTCAAAAGTCATGACAGTTTTTACAAGTGAACAAAGACAAAATTATACGTTTCCATTTGTATTGTTCAAGTAATTGTACGAAAAGTAAGATGCATCCGATCCAAAAACTAATATCTGTAAAAAGAATTAGTTGGTAAAATATTTCTTACATTAAAAAATAAGAATTATTGTTGTTGTTTTTTTTAATATTCCTATCCCAGATATTCACAGTGTTAACAAAAATCCAGTGCTAGAAAAATAGGTGCAGCAAACTGGCAACGGTTGGCAATGGATGGGGCTGCTGACTGGCAAAATATACTTGGGATGGTCGAGGCTATGCTAGAGGACTGTAGCACCAATGATAATGAACAAAAATCCAAGGAATTTACAAACTGATATAAAGTTTTTATAGGGGACTGGAATGCTAAAGCAGGAATGGTCAACAAGGAAAATGAATATATTATTGGTATTCATGGTATCGGGAACAAAAATGGTAATGGAACAAGATTAATACAGCTGTGGTCGACAAATAATTTTATAATTGGGGATTATTCCCACACAACGATATGCACAAAAGAACATGGACGTCCCGAAGGGAGACACTAAGGCGTAGGGTAAAGTTGGAGAATGGCCGCCGCTTAAGGTTTTTCTGTAACAACATGGAACCAAAATTATTTTTAGAAATGCAAAGGGGGTAAGATGAAAGAGTAAAATATGCTCTTTCAGTCATAATTATTATATAAGTTACAAAAATGATATTTTTTAAAATACAAATAAATGGAAAAAACCATGCCTTGGCCGATATTGCCCGTATCAGTCGGTTAATGGTGACCACCACATTACAATCAGAATGTTTCTTTGGCAACATTGCACATTCTTTATGTGAACATTGACCACATATGACACATCTTAACCATACTTCATTATTTCTGCCGAATTCCCCACGTATAATGCAGATGTCATTAAAATCTTCGTCTCTATCGTCATCGCTCTCTTCATTTACTGCCTGGTTAAGAGATGGTTTTGAGCATTTGAATGTACGTTCATGTTTTTTTCTTGAAAATCTGTTATCAACTTTTGTTCTTTTATTTTTACTTTCTTCTTTTTTCCAGTTCTTCCAATGGTGTTTAATGAAAATTATGGAATGCTGTTTGGTTGACTTTCTTTGGGGCTTCAGCTTATTGGCATTGGAGTCAGGAAGAAGTAGGAATTAATTCTGTGAAAGACATACCTTTATCACCTTCTGTGCTGCCAATGGGATCGTTATTTATATTAGGAGTAGTCTTTTCCTGTGTCAAATATATTTTATTTTGTAAGGTTTCTGCCGGAGCAAAATGTTCATCTTTAAAATCAGGATTGTATGGAAATAATCCCGTCTGTTCAAATTCATTTCTAGCTTTCTCAGGTGTACGTACTTTACCGAAGGCAAGATTAACAGTTCGGCTATTTCATCCGGTATAATTTTTTCGCCTGAATGATTTGTCAAATATTTTGTACGCCAAGTGTAGGCTCGCAAGGTGCAGTGGGGGATATAGTTATCAGTAATCCATCTATTGTTAGAACATTCATACTTGCCCCATCTATGCTTCTTCCAATTTGATGGAATTCTTTTGCGGGCATAAATAAACATAAGCGGCAAGTATATTCCCAAACTACTAAATACACACATTACCGTGGTTGTCTTTCCTTTTTCCCAGCTTGTTAGAAATCCAACTCCTTTCTGACCTTTCTCCGCAGCAATCTTACATGGGCGCTGAACCGTGGTAATCCCCCTTTATCACAACATTCCAAAAAATCTCGCAGCTGAAAATTGATATTTTTTCAAAAGATTTTAAATTTTGGAAAAAAATGGTCACTTAATTACAATTAAATGACGTTATTCTATTTAAGCTTGTGGTGTCAGGTATTCTTAGTACAATTTTATGACGAAACATAAAACCAGCTAACCAGTCCTTTTCAGCCTCTTCCTTTACTGTGTTAAAGCGGATCTCTATATTATTTGCTTTTGCATAAAAGAAAGCACATTTTCTAACTTGTTTGAGTGTTAACTCATAAAAGGGTTAGGTAGCTTCTTCATTTGTTCGGCTTCTACAGAAAAAACTGATTTACGGCCTAATGCAGGTGAACACAAATTATTATTTTTGCTTCTATGTTATAAGGTAGACCTTGGAATACCGAATCTCTCAGAAGCTTGTATTTCTGATAATCCATTTTTGACAGGATGCATTGCTTGTAACTACTCCTCGGTCCATCAAGCTCTCTGAGTTTTTCTAATATATGTGCGTGGCGTCTGTAGAAGAACCGAAATTTTATTAAACCGCACAACAAGCAATGAATAAAAAAACATATGGGGTAATATCGGCCGGCCGGCATTGCTCTCTTCAAACTGACCGAAATTACCCCATTATGCAACCCACGTTACTTATAATAATAAACAAATATTTTTGGCGCTGAGTAAAGACAAACACATGTTATTTTAAACGGAATTATGCGTACTATAAGTGTCTATATAACTTAGTATGTTAAAAGCATTTTAAAGATGATAAAATTACCTTCAAAAACACTTTGCTGATATAATAGAATCTCCGAACAACGTTTTTAACTCACAACTGTAATACAACATTGGATAAAACAACTTCACTGCAATGAGGATAGGCAAATATAGGCAACCAACATTTCATTGACATCGTGCCAGGGGAAGACATACTCGAATTTAAAAGCGGCCGGTATTCCCCCACCCTAAGCAAAACGCGAGGAGCCGACTGTAGTAAAAACTACAAAAAAAAAGAGTTCAACAACAAAAATTAAAGGAGCCTACTATTAAGAAAAACGTAAAAATATTAAAAAAAAAGTAACAAGGAAATAAAATTGAACTTACTAGAACAATAAATCCAATAAAAAGAAACGCAGAAATACAAAGAGTACATAGATAAAAATAAAGAAGTTAAAAAAGTCAGATTAGATAAATAGCTGTAAATGGAACGAGTAGCAGAAACGTTCTTGCTAAACTTGCGTTATCGCTCCTGTATCTCTGTGCTGAAGGTTCGCTTGTAGGACCCTGATTGGTATGAAACATTCAGACCTATTTTGGAGAGATAAAAGTACGCAACCATGCTCGTTTCTCTGGCCGTTCCTCCTACTTTATTTATGGATTCAGAAGTGACTCATTTATGAGTTCTCTTTTTATTTCATATCCATTGTATTCCCACGAGTTGGGACGAAAGCTGCCAGGTACGACAGTGCACCTGTATGCTTTTTGTATGTGAGTATGCCATGTTCAATCAATAAATCTACAGTTAGCTGCAACTCCTACATTAATGTTGATTCGCGGGTGTTCATTTGGTTATATATTATTCACATATCTGTCATATATACTCATAGGGACGTACCGTGTCCAGGATAAGAACTCCCCCATCCATTCTTCTGCGTTGAATGGAGAAAAACTCGTAGATAAAAATACGTAGAAAATATGTAATATTAAACAGTTTTGTGGTAAGAATATCCTTGTTACCAAACACGTTCTTGATGTAGGTCTTTACAAATATTTGATCTATAGTTTGGATCATTAGCTTACTAGATTATGAACAAGTGGTCGATTAATCGTAAGTAGGATCGGACCATATGATGTTCTATTTCTTTATAGTGATTATGTGTGCATTGTGTCGCATATACAAATAATATTATACAACGATTGATAGTGAAAAATAGTCCCACATCATGCTCGAACTTCCACTATTTAATTGTGGGCATTACAGTTACATTTGTTTTGAGGAAGACTTCGTTGCTGCATATTGAAAATTAGTTGATTCATTAAAACACTTACCCAATCCTCTAATGTAAAATTTTGATTATTTTTGACACACTGTAATCTCGTGCACACAATTTTGGTTTCTTACCATAGATTTTTGGATTTTTACGCCCTTTCATATCATCCTGATTTTACACTTAATTTTCTCCTTCTTCCATATATTTTCTGCGTCACTATCATCATTCAATTAAATAATAAATTTATTTCCATTAATTTGGGAAGTGCCCAATATTATCGATCACTTTGGCGATTCTTTTCTGCCAGTCTTCTTTGATAATATTAGGTACTGCTTTTTTAATTACCTTCTTATCAAATTTAGGAAATGCATGTGCATGTCTTATACTTGGTTTTAATTGTCCCCAAACTAACTCTATAGGATTGAAAACACAAAAATAAGTAAAATTATCAATATACGAGCCCTAACAACTAAATGTTCGGACAAACGAAAATTTATTGAAAACGTTCATATTCACAACATTGCTTATTAAACCAAAGAACGAGATCAACAATACATTAAACTCTATCATTAATAACAAAATATTGAAATAGTTCGGTCTCTATAAACTTTTATTTCCAGCGTTGGCGGCAAAATAAACGAAATTGTTGCATAACGTTGTGACAACTAAATGTTCGGACAATTCAAGAAATTACTACTTTAATATGGGGTTACATTGCCTCGCACCTTTACAACCGTGGCAATTCTGTCTGACATTGTTCGTACTAAGGATTTACACAAGTCAGGATCGAAACTATCCCATATTTTACCTAATTTACTCTTCAAATCGGCGACGGTTCTTTGGGGATCATTACACAATTTCTGTTTAATCTTGTGCCACAATTTCTCAATAAAAGTAAGGTCTGGACTGTTCGAAGGTCATAAGAGCACTTTAATGCTATTGTCTCAAAATCATTTTTTAATTGTTTTAGCTGTATGGCATGCAGTACCGTCAAGCTGGAATATAAAATTCAAGTCCGGATAGAGATCGTGAGCATTTGGTACAAGACTATTTTTCAAAATTTCTTGATACTTTAATTGTGCCTTCCACCACCTCATATCTTCCTATACCAGCTGATGATAAGCACCTCCAAATCATAATTCCTTTGGGAAACTTTACAGTTCTTTTGAGGCAATCTTTATGGAATGCTTCATTTTTACTTCTGATAACCCGTATTCGAAAGTGTCCCACGCAAACATCAAATTTCGATTTGTCACTGAATATGACTCTGGACCAGTCATCAACGGTCCATGAAATCCTTGATCTTGCCCAATTGAAGCGGTTGCCCGTTGATGACTGGTTCAGAGTGATATTCAATGACGAATCGAAATTTCATGTTTGCGTGGTAGACTTTCGAAAACAGTATTGTTCTGAAGGTATTTTTCTTGTGGCATTTTAAATTAATTTATATTTAAATGGGAATAAGCCACAATTAAAGGTTAAAATACGTTTATTGACGTTTCAATTTCCACTTCGGAAATCGTTCTCAAAATACAAACATTAGTAAATTGTAAATAAACAATTTACTAATGTTTGTATTTTGAGAACGATTTCCGAAGTGGAAATTGAAACGTCAATAAACGTATTTTAACCTTTAATTGTGGCTTATTCCCATTTAAATATAAATTAATTCGAAAACAGGTTATTAGAAGTAAAAATGAAGCATTCCATAAAGATTGCCTTAAAAGAACTGTGAAGTTTCCCAAAGAAATTATGATTTGGGGGTGCTTATCATCAGCTGGTCTAGGAAGATAGGAGGTGGTGGAAGGCACAATTAACGCAGCAATTAAAGTATCAAGAAATTTTGAAAAATAGTCTTGTACCAAGTGCTCACGATCTTTACCCGGACTTGAATTTTATATTCCAGCTTGACGGTGCTGCATGCCATACAGCTAAAACAAGTTGTCACGATGTTATGCAACATTTTCGTTTATTTTGCCACCAACGCTGCAATTAAAAGTTTATAGAGACCGAACCATTTCAATATTTTGTTATTAATGATAAAGTTTAATTTATTATTGATCTCGATCTTTGGTTCAATAAGATCGTGAAGCTGAACGTTTTCAATAAATTTTCGTTTGTCCGGACGTTTAGTTGTTAGGGCTCGTAGTGTGCCCATGCTTTTATGCAATACTCTCTAGGGCGCATAATTTATTAAACTGCTTCGTGTGTAGAAGTTGTTTTTTTTTGTATAAAAATCTTCGAAATACAAATCATTTTCCATTAAAAAGCTTTGGAGTTAAGCTTTCTTTGAAGACGTATTTGGTATCTTAGTGAGCTGTTGGGAATCATAGTAAGCGCTGTCGAGCACTACTACACTATTTGGCGCCTAGTTTGGGATCAGTGAGTTTTGAAACTAATCTTCAAAAATATTAGCTTGTGGTAGTCAACGTTACAATGCCCTCTTTTCTTCCCACCTAATTTTAAAGCATTTGGAACCCATCCTTCACTTCCTCCGCAATGTACAATAACTAGCAGCGATCCTTTATTTGCAAGCATTTTTTATATCCACATCTTGTTAGTAAACATAACATAATATACAACTATGGTAATATTTACTACGTTAAGACATAAAATCGTTTGAACACATCGGAGTTGATCTTCTTAGCGATTTTTTTATATTTTTTATTAATTTTTTCAAAACATTTAAGTTGCAAATCTAACTAATTACAGGCATACTTTACTATCAGATAAAAATTTTCTTTTCGGTGACAGTAAAAAGAGAATATTAACAGGGAGTGGGATGTTCTTGTCTATCATTCTTTTAATTAGGTTGTTTATACTTTTAAGCGGACATTCTTGACAAATATTCGAATCTAATATAAACTCCTGGACAACATTAACGCACCACTCATATTTTTCTCATTAATCTTTATTTATTGATAATTTACTGTACGACAAATTGCCTATGGACCTTGTTTGACAGTGAGAGTTTTTATGTAAGCTAATAATAGTCTTATTTTAATAATAATTTGTATTAAACTTCGTTTTAGACTAAAAGTGAGTTAAACTTTTCATAAAAAGTGCCGATTAAAGCAAAGTGCTTGTGAGAAATAAGCTTTTTATTGTGATATTTTTCATCACATGCATGTTTGGAAGTTCATTTGCATAAAAATCAAATAAAAAAATGAACCGCCAAAGAAATTTGTCAATGGAGGAGGCAGTGCGAGCATCGACTCTTCTAGATGAAGGATATTCAATGCGATATGTTGCAGGTTTGTTAGGAAGACATCTTTCCAGCATCAGTCGCAAGGTGAGGCAATATAATGAAACAGGGTCGTACCATCGACGACCAGGGCAATTTGCTAAAAAGTGAACTAGCAGATGTTCGAAATGTCGCGATATCGTCTAGAACAGTTAGAAGACGTTTACATGAAGCAGAATTGAGCAACAGGAAACCGGCCAAAAAACCTTTGCTTACCAGAGAACACAGGTTTCAGAGATTGAATTTTGCAAGATTGCATCAAAATTGGACCATCGATGATTGGAAACGAGTTCTTTTCTCCGACGAGACTAGAGTAAGCCTAAAAGCTCTAGATGGTCGTGAGCGTGTCTGGCGAGGAGAACGGTTTGCCAGCTGCAATATCTCTCCTAAAATACCTTTTAGTGGTGGCTCTAAAATTTTTAGGGGGGAATTTGTTTTGAAGCTCCTACGGAGTTGGTCCCCATACGTATGAGGTCTATGAATGTCCATTATTACTCGAACTATTATTGTCGAACATGTAATGCCTTTTGCTCCGTTTCTTGGACCTAATTTTTTATTCATGCAGACAACGCTCGTCATCATGTCATTGTTGTAAATTACAGTCAAATAAACTATCTATCTATTGTGGCTCGACGGGTTATTGGCTACCTAAATGATGTTGATATTCCATTATTAGAGTGGCCACCTAACGGTCCGGACATGAATCCTACAGAGCATCTATGGAACTATCTCAAAAAAGATTCGAAGTCGTAGACCCCCTATTGCCGATCACAACCAACTCATTGAGGCCGTTATTGAAGAATATTTCGCAAGCTTTTGTTGAACATTTGATATCAAGCATGCCTCGACGCATAAATGTAGTCATAAGATGTAGAGGAGGGCCTGCACGGTATTAGTGTTGACCCTGATTAATTAAAGTGGTGTGTTAATTTTGTCCAGGAGGATTTATTTTAAAGAAATGTGCAGGATAACATGCATGATCAAATAATTCTACTGATGGTGGTTTTGTATTTACTACGTAGGTTGAAATCCTTATACAAAGGTTTTTTTTGGAATAATCGGTTATATCTAACAGTACTGTATTGGAAAAATGCTACAGTACTTTTCCCAGTTGTTCAATTCTTGAACAAGCGAAAGTTTATCATTCTTTCTAACTGGATCATATCAAGTTTCATCTAAATAGTAAATTCGCCCACTTCTTGTCTATATTTAGATTTGTCATAGGTATATATTAATGCTGTTAACTATTCTTTAGCTTTCCACAACTTCTTGACATTTATTTATTGTTTTAAATTTAAAGCCCATTTTATTTGTCCAATTTTGAAGAGTTTTATCACAGCAGATCTGTTGTTTCCAATTACTTTATTATTTATATTTTAGATTTTTTAATTACATTCACACCGGCACTTTCTGCAAAATCAGTGTTATGGTACGCAACATTTTCAAAAACAAACCGATTCCCTACGCTCCGCACAAGCATCCTGTCGGTTGTAAAAAAGATATGATGGAATCAGTTCGCCCAATTTAAAGCGTTCTACAATATATGTTATCGTGACTATGCAAACGATTTTTGGATGACTACGTTCTTTCAAACCGTTTTGATTCTTCGTAACTTCACTGTACTGTGTTATTCGTCTTCTCGTCGCGTCTGTGGTGCGTAATTTAATTTTTAAATAATTTTTCATAGAGTACCCTTCATTACCAAAAGCAGCAATAGCTTTTCTACACTAATTTCTTTTTTGCTCGCTCAATTTTTAAGCGAGCAAAACGTGTTTCACGTCACGCTTTCTGTGCAAATTGAAGTTTAACGAGCGTAAGATAAAAACACAACTGTTGTTTTAAGCATATTTGTTAACTCATCAGTGTTAGGAACGAGTAGGTAATTTTGGAATAAATAAAACAAATATGTGAAAAATTTTATATTTTGATGTTAATTTTACTTAACATCTTATTTTTTACTAGCTAAAATTATACCGTCGTATTTCTGTTGGAACCACTTCATGGCATCTTCTTTTGTCAATCTGTGGGAGAATCCAACTTTGCCGGTCTTTGCTCTCCTGTGAGCTACGTTGAATCCTGGTCTTCCTAATACTACATAAAAGTCAAGACCATAAATACCTATACTTGGGTCATATTTGATACCAAGATCGATGTGTTCCTGAATACCAAATCCAAAGTTACCGGATGCTAGAAATAAAAAGGAAGTATTTTATATAATATATACTACACCATGATAGGAAATTTTATTACGTTATTTTTCTATCATTTCATTATTTATCTTATTAACAGAAAGCTCCTGATTTTTATTTGATGCAATTCTATTATTGGTTTAATATAATCAAGTCATATAAATGGTTGTTTTGATATTAATCTAGTTATATAATCTGTAATTTAAATGCATGAATTCTACCAAAAGTTTAAGCCAAACAACAATTAGTTCGGTTTAAAAGGTCGTCAAAGTCTAGTTGTTAAAAAATTAAAAACATCTAATATAGTTTATATAAGTATCTTCTCAAATTTAGAATGATGTGTTTTTGATAATGATCGTCCAGATCATCATCAAAAACACGGCCCGAGGAACCATCACTATCCTAGAAACCATTAACAAAGTCCAAAACGCGTCCAAAATACCTAGAATTCATTTGAATGACATACAAAAAAAAACAAGAGCAATTGCTAAACTTAAAGAAGGTTGGTCACTAAGGCAAGTTGCTGCAAATTTAAATGTGAGCCATATATGCATCTGAAAAATCAAATCATCAGCTGCAAGAAAACCTTTTTTGACTGGGGAGAAGAAAATTGTCAAAAAAATACATGTTTGATGTATAAAAAAACCTATCTACCTTTCTGAACACTCTTTATATTTTATACAAAATATTCTGTATATGTAACAAAAATATTTTTCTAGCAAAGAAAGTTTATTTAAAGTAAAATATAAAATTTAGGTCATTCCGTTTAATATGTTGCTATTTTTAAATTAATCTACTATCAAATGTTTCAATTAACATTATTATCATTATTACAGCAGTGGGTTTATCTACCAGATATTGCTCTTTAAATAAGATTAATGAACTTCCATTTATTTAAATATGCAATTTGTGCAAATAAATATTATAGAAATAGAACTTTTGCTTTATACACATAAATTAGATAAAATTAATTTATTTTCAAATTATAAATTTTAAGATATAAATATATTAATTAAAAACAAAAGAATTTATGCGTACAAATATAATGCATTTGATGACTCCAACAAGTGTACAAATTAAAAACTGTAATTTCTCTGTTAAAAAAGTACTGTTGATAATGCATCACCCTGCCCAACTCGATTTTCGATACCAAATGCCTCAGATCTGAAATCAATTTATTTGCACCACTGCTTTGGAACTGTCCAAGGTCATTTGTATAAGTTTGAAATTGATATATAGGTTATATATTGGTATGGTATATTGAAAACATTTTTCATGTGTACTTTTTTAATATATATATATATATATATATATATATATATATATATATATATATATATATATATATATATATATATTTGGTCGATAGTTGATCTTTTTGGTCTGAAACCACATTATCCTCCTATTATTTCCTCTGAATATGACTTAAGTTGACTATACTTATAGAATTCCTGATATAGACGACATTTAAAAGTGTTATACCTCAATAAGTCCCGGAAGAGTCTTGGTCTCCCTTCTTGTACATAGGAAATATGAGTCCTAATTTCCAGACCTCTAGGATAACTTCTAGTGTGAATATGCGACAAATTAGTTTATGCACCTATACATTTTCATAAAATTTTCAGCCTCTTTCTCACGTTTTCGTCTTTGCAAATTGTTGATCTTGGCATTTGTAGCTTTGTTTACTTGCAAAATTTCCTAGTTTCTCTTCTTTTATCATAGTCTGTTATTTGTTGTATTTTCTTTTAACATTTCTCTATTTTTTCTTCTACATAATATTGTTGCACCCCTTCTTTTTCTTTTATGAAGAATTAAAATGAACCATGGACTGGATGAATTAATGCAGAGTGCAGATATATCTTATATTACAGATATATATTGAAAGATATATCTTTCCTATACTGATGTACGGAGTTGACTCGTGGACTCTCACAGATGCTATCTGTAAGAAAATTGAGGCTTTCAAAATGTGGCTTTATCATAGAATCCTGAAGATATCCTATACCGACCACGTTACTAACCAGGAACTTTTAATAAGAATGCAAAAAGAAAAAGAGTTGTTAACCACAATAAAAACAGCCAAAATTGAATACCTCAGTCACATCATGAGGAACAGAGAAAGATATGGGTTGCTGCAATTAATTCTTTAAGGAAAAGTAGAAGAAAAACAAGCAGCAGAAAGGCGAAGAATTTTCTATCTGAAATATCTATATACCTGGTTTAACACAATCACAAATCTTTTCAGAGCCGCAGTTTGCAAAATACAGATTGTCATGATGGTAGCCAACATCCGAAACGGATAGGCACTACAAGAAGAAGCAGATATTGGTAGATTTATAAAGTCACAAAGTCTAAAATGGCTTGGTCATTTAGAAAGAATCCCACAAAATCGAAGTAATCCAGAAATGGAATCCCCAAGCAAATAGAATAAGAGAAAGGCAGTGGAAAAAAAAGTAACATACAGTGCAGATTGGAAGAACATTGTTAATCAGACCAAAACCCACAAAGAGTTGTAGCAACAGAAGAACAAATTTCTCCATTAAATATATAATTAATACAGTTTAAACATGCAAATTTGTCAGGATGTGTAAACTAATATTCAAATATCTATAGAGCCAAAACATTTTGATACTATAATCTCATTCTTTACCTTCTAAAATTGTGTTATGAACCACCCAGCACATATTTTGGATTTATAGATTATTTCAAAATTTGAGATAAATTTTAGTGGGAAAAGTCCAATGGTATGCAAAGAATATAGTAATAATATCCTTCAGCTATTAACCCATTAACGCTGACCATACTCATTTGAGCATGCCTATAAAAATAAACATTTTGTTGAATTTAAATTTTTTTTTCTGCTATCTGTCACGTTTTCTATTATCAATATAGATTAGTGTAGTCAGTAACTGGCTTCAGTTCGCTTTAAATACAACCAGTTGTAATCATATAGTGCTTGGTTATACATGAGTTTATGAAGAGGTGTACTTACAGATTAAAAAACATTTTATCCATCAAAAAAAAAATGTATTTTAAAAGTTTTATATCGGAAATTAGAAGTCCACGGACTATTCTATGTGTAAGTATTCACCATAACAAATTTATTTTATATTTGGTAGTACAGTAGAGCGTCAATTATCTTAATTGAACTTCCAAAAAAAGACAAGCATAAGTAACTTTATGTTCCAGCATGATCCTTTTGACAGATCCAGAAGTCATAAATCGATAAAACTTCTCAAACATGGATTAAGATGAAGCTGTATGTAAGTGGTTTACCCAAAAAAGATTCCATTCTGTGTGAAAAAGCAGTTCAATTTTAACGAAAAACCTAGAGAGCTGTCAAATTTTCAAGTAACACAGACTGGTTAAAACAATTTAAGTTTAGACATTGCATTCATGAGCTTCAAATAAAAGGATAAAAACTGTGCTCATTCATCAGCAGCAGATTCATTCTAAATTAAATTAACGGAGTTACTGAAGGAAGAAAATTATGCCTTCCAATTAATATGTCTGTGATGTCTGTCATTTACACTTAGGAAAATAGTGCTATGATGGTTGGTATAATTTTCATGGAATGGTTTATAGAAACTTTTATATCCTTTGTTAAAGCCCATCAATTAAAAAATGGCAATCTTAATAAGGTTCCAACTCAACAATGTTGGAATGAAAAAGACCTGTCCTTAAAAGTCTAGCCTAGTGTTTTCATCAATATTGTACCGAGAGATGTTTTGTAGCAAAGAATGCCATTCAATTTTCCAAAAAAAAAACTGATTTTCTAAACACCCATGTCCCCCAATTAAATCGGATAAATGACACTCTACTGTATTTAAGTCACTATATTTTACCATTATCTAAGAAGGATGTTAGTCACACATATGTCTAATTCGTATATTTGCTCTATTCAGATCATTATGGATCCTACAGTATTTTATGGCTCCAAAACCTTCCAAAAATTGGAACAAGCCTTGGAAGAAGTTAATAATGAGGAATATGAACAACTGCAGAATCTTGATTTATGTGTTCTGCCACCAAATTTGGATGAACTGGCAGAAGAACTGACTTTTGATGAAGTTTCGAGTGGACTATCCAAGGAATATGATACTTTTTAAAAACCCAAGTGGGTAAAAGCCAGTTTTTAATCTACTACCACAACAGTAAATGTATCATTTTAAGAGGAAAAGAAAAATGTTAAAAAAGCTCTGAGGAATTTATCATCAATTGAAATTTTTGAAAAATTACTTACTGAAGAGATTATTACGTACATTTGCGACCAGTTAATTTTATACACACAGCAAAAAAATAATCACTCTTACAATATCTTCAAACGAAATACATTTTTTTTGCAATATTAGGGATATCTAACTGGGTATAACAGATTACCACAAGAAAGGTCATTAGATGAGGACCTAGGAGTTTTCTGTGTTTACAACGCTATGAACAGAGACAGGTACTTAGAAATAAAAAAGTTTGTTCATCTAGCAGATAATGCCAAAATAGGTGATTCTAAAGATCATTATGTATAAAATTAGACGCTTCACAGGTAAAATTATAGAAAAATTCTGCCAGTGGGGATGTTTCCATACAGATATATCCATAGACAAACCCGTGAAATATTTTGGGCATAAACCAGCAAAACAATTTATTAGAGGGAAGCCAAACCAAAGAAGCCATGTCATACCAAAAAGTGGTGGTGGGTTTTATTTACATACTTTCTTGACATGATCATGACTAATGCCTGGAAACTTTCATAAAATTTTTGCTGAAAATATGATGGATCAGTTAGACTCCATCGACATATAGTATGTAGTTATTTGAGAGATGGTGTCACTTCAAGAACACAAAGAAAAAGAAAAGCTGGTTCCGGCATTGAAGTCACCCAAGGCTTTCATTTTCTGGGAAAACTGGAAACAGTTGAAAGTGTTCTGTGTGTCATATGAAGGTAAGGTGGACATGCCAAGTGTGAAAAAACAATGTGCATTGAAAAAGGATGTTTTGAAAATACCATACAAATACCTAACGTCCCCATTTGGGGATGCCCTTATATTTCAAAATGTTTTTGAAAAAAATATATTTTTTTGAATATATGTAATAAATGTAACCCAAACATCACAATATAGTATAATTTACCTTTTTTTTTTCAAGCTAGTTTTTATTTTTAGGCAATGGGTTAATATGAAATACAAATATGCATGCATACATTAGCCTGAGAGCCCAGAATAACAAAAAAATATGGGTGTGAATAATTTTTACAGCAATATCCATTAGTTACACAGTAGTCTATTGGGAGGATATTTTTTTTTCACATTTGGTCCCAGTGAAGATAGCCTCAAATTAGCTGTCAATTGTTTCACAGAAGGAAATATTGCATTGGCAGTGTTGCCATGTCCTTATAATGTATATGTTATATGCTTCAAATACAGCTTTCAAATATATACAAAAGAGATAAAGCTTTTAAAATGTACATTTTTATTATATTATTTTATGGATTCTGCAATTTTATACCTTATATAAAGCATTCATGAATTAATATTTGTTTTGTTTGACATTAATTGGGATTAACTATTGGAAATTTTTTTGGCAATTGCCTTTTGATAGGTTAGCGGATAGATTTGACAATAGAGTCAGAGCCCGTAAACCATCAGTTGCCAGATGTCTTTTTAACTTTATTATTTATACTGACATTTACTGACTATTTACTTTTAAACAGCTATTTAAAACTATTTACTTTTTCTTTTTTTGGTAATTGTTAAGTATTAGTTTTTAAATATCTTATTGCTTTTGATGGCATATGTTTCATCTGTAATGTAAATTTCAACACTGCCAAACACCAATATTTCATTCTGTCAAACCAATGCTAATGATATATTCTTCAATTTTGTTTTACATACAAAAAATATGAAAAACAGTAACAATTCAAAATACATTTGGTAGATTCATATCTGAAAATGTTTAATGTATCTGTCAATCAGTGTACAACTTAAGACAATGGTTTTTTCCTAATAAAAATATAAAAATCTGCATTTTTTTAAAGTTTGAATTGCTAATTTCAATTGTCTTATGAATGAATTAAGTATTCTCCTATCTATACAGTAACACCTCCCAGAAGACTTAAAAATAATTTAAATACATTAACACAAAACAATGCTATCAGATGACATTGTAGACATTAGGTATGATATTTAGAAGAATGTTGCCAAAATTAATCAGAAAATCAACCAGACTTCCCTTCTACTGGTCTTATACAATCCTAGCATGCATTACAGTTTTGTTTGTGTTATTATTTTTTTTTCAGGATCTGTTGTTTATTGTAACACTCTTGACATGGTCTATCTTGAGTTTTTAAGAAATCAGCTCCAGTGTAAACAAATATATTAAATGATTTCTTACAATGGCCATGAAGAAGGTGGAAATGGCTGACTTTTATCTCAATGTTCACATAAGAAAAACTTTACTACAGTAGTATAGAAGTAATGATAGAATATGATCTAATATATAAATCAATGTTTTAAATACTTTTATATCATGTCACCTACTCTGGTGAATAATTTACTTTAGATTAGAAACATTTTTAGACGATTTTCACATTTGGTCCCATTGAAGATAGCTATAATTGAGCTGTCAATTAAAGTTCATTGAACTAAATGTTGGCGCTTGACTGTGTTGCCATGTTTTTTTAATAAATCGGGAAATAGCATGTGATTTATGATTAATAAAAATCCAATAGAACGTTAACAAACTAACAGTAAAAAAGAAATTCTTTCAAAAGATAATAAGAATAGTATTCAGGTACTTTCCACAGACATCTGGTGACAATCTGTAACAATCTGGCAACTAGTGGTTTGAGGATTGCCAAATCTATTAGCTTATTATTAAAGGCAAATGCCAAAAAAATGTTGTAATAATTAACTGCAATTAATATGAGAAGAAACGAGTATTTATTCGTTTGTGTTGTATATAAAAAAATTGCATAATTCATATAATAATATAATAAAAATGTATTTTTGAAAGCTTCTCTATTTGTAATTGAAGCCTACAACATATACATTATAAAGACATGACAACACAGTCAAAAATTTGTTTTGTGAATTTAATTCACAGCTCCTTTGTAGCTATCTTCAATGGGACCAAATGTGAAAATCATCCACATTTTTTATTAATTCTTTTCAAAGCTAAAAACACAAATATATATGGTAATTTGACTAAGTTTTGTTTTTGATATATGTATCTTTTAGACAGTTTAAAATAAATTCATTTCGATGGATATTCTTGTCAACTGTTTTGTAAAAAGACCATAAAATTTGTAAAAACTGCTTGTTGATTTTTCCCCTACAATTCAAAATAAAAATTTATTTTTATCTGATTTATCTACTTCTTCTTTTTGGCTTTTATTCTTCTGAATAATCAGCCAGCTACACAATTTTGTGGTTACAAAACATTATACCTCATGTTATGGAAGATGACCTAAATGTAGAACTAACATTATAGGTATAACCTAAACCACAATTCATTTTCTTTCTATTAATGGTTGTGGAATGTGGAACACCAAAAGCATTAATTAGGACGATTTTCACATTTGGTCCCATTGAAGATAGCTATAATTGAGCTGTCAATTAAAGTTCATAGAACGAAATGTTGGTTCTTGATTGTGTTGCCATGTTTTTTTAATAAATCGGGAAATAGCATGTGATTTATAATTAATAAAAATCCAATAGAACGTTAACAAACTAACAGTAAAAAAGAAATTCTTTCAAAAAATAATAAGAATAGTATTCAGGTACTTTCCACAGATATCTGGTGTCCATCTGTAACAATCTGGCAACTAGCGGTTTGAGGATTGCCAAATCTATTAGCTTATTACCAAAGGCAAATGCCAAAAAAATGTTGTAATAATAACTGCAATTTATATGAGAAGAAACGAGTATTTATTCGTTCGTGTTGTATATAAAAAAATAAAAAAATTGCATAATTCATATAATAATATAATAAAAATGTATTTTTGAAAGCTTCTTTATTTGTAATTGAAGCCTACAACATATACATTATAAAGACATGACAACACAGTCAAACGTCAAAAATTTGTTTTGTGAATTTAATTCACAGCTCCTTTGTAGCTATCTTCAATGGGACCAAATGTGAAAATCGTCCCATTAATTATATACACATTCTCAAAGGTGTATGTTTGAAATGGTACAAATAAAGAGCTTTAAGTTAATCTTAATGAATGCTATGTTTTTCATTGAGATTTTAGTTTAATGCAAAATCAATATCTTGATCTGATTTAACTGTGAAAGATTAGAAGACGAGGATATAAGAAAAACACTTACCAGAGAAGTTATCACGTCTCAATTCATATTCTCTAACTTTTAAGCCCCTTTCTAAAATTTCTTCAGCTTTGGCACCTCTGACTGTGCAGTGTACAGCAATTTTTTCGTTACGACGGATACCAAAAGACCTGACAGTATATCTAGCTTTTGAGAATACAGGTTGTTGTCCTGTAAGTTGTTCCAATACCTAAAATTTGGATCTATGAAAAAATAAATAGTTTTGCATTGAAATGACTTACCTTAGCAGCTCGGGTAAGCCTGTCACCAGATTCTCCTACACAAATGTTAAGGCATAGTTTGCGGATATGTAACTCTCGCATACTATTTTTTGTTTTATCTTTAACTTCTCTTTTATCTTTTCCATCTTTTGGCTTAGCTACGGGCTGAAACATTAAACACGTATTATTATAATTTGTAAGACACCTCATGAGGATAACCTCTACATACTTATAAACAATCACTACAATTGAATAGTTTGTTTACTAAAGTATATAGAGAATTTAC
The DNA here is from genome assembly GCF_040954645.1 of Diabrotica undecimpunctata. Lineage (NCBI taxonomy): Eukaryota > Metazoa > Arthropoda > Insecta > Coleoptera > Chrysomelidae > Diabrotica > Diabrotica undecimpunctata. Next base: position 129,517,310 of record NC_092809.1, on the reverse strand, counting down.
AAATATTTAAAGAAATTTAGTTTTAATTTCATTGATATACACACAATATTTTATTACAAAATACATTACTTATTCCTTCAAAACAAGAAGTTATAGGTTAGAGACGAAATTCTTAAAATTATAAATTATACTTCCAAAATATTAATATAAACATAATTTACACAATAACTGAATTAAAAACTAATTCTATTTTTACAAAAATATCACCTTATTATTTAGATGATTTTAAAACTAAATTGCTTTTAAAATTTTTACTCACCGCCATTGTTAATCAGACTTGTTAAAGGTGGAGCCACTGGCGAAAAAGTACCAGATAAGTTCAGAATTCAAAATTTACCTCAGCAATCTGTCAACAGTTTGACAGCCAATGACATAAAACTATATTTTTAAATTAAAATTTATTTTTTATTTTTTAATGATTATAATTGTGTCTATAGCTTCAGTTACATGTTTAGATTTAATAAAATATTAAAATATCATTTTTAGAATATTTATTTTCAAGTAAATAAATGTTATGATATAAAATATTATAGTTTAATGTAATAAAATAAACTGCGTATACAAAATGCAGTCGGAGATATCTTTAATATTTAAATTTTAATAAGAATTTTAAATGAAATTATAGAGATATACAAATTTTCAAATATTTAGTTTCAAGGTCAATACAATGCCAAAATCGGAACGCATCTTCGACCACATGTAATCTAATTCGAATTGACATCACGTATTCTCTATTTATTCCATGAAGTTAGTAAAGGATACCGATATCATCGCCATCACCAAATCGAATCACTTATCAGATGAAAATAGAAACACCTTCTTCACAAAAGATTTACACAAAGTGGAAGGGGTATTGAGACCAAATCAGAAGTGACAGTTCTTTTAATTTCCTCTAAGTTTCACTAAAAAATGAGTTTTTTCCCCGAAAATAAGCGTATTAAAAATTTTCTAATAATGACAGTACAAATATAGTGCAAGAAAATTATAAAAGTGTGTTGCCGAGGTACTTACTGACCAGTATAACTATCAACCTCATGTAAACATTGTGATTGTGAAGGAACATTTTCGATCAGTCTATTTTCTTTATTATGGAAAAACATAATGAAAATATTGAATTTTCTTTCTTGGCTTTAAAATGTTGGGAAATCTACAAAGAACTGTAAAAACTTGGTACAATCAATCAAGAGAAGCCGATGTTAATATTTTATGGGTCAGTGTTTTAGTGCTAGCAGAGCCCAGGATGCACCTCAATCTAGTAAGTTTTTAAATTCATTTGGTGTACTTCTCAAGATACAATGCAGCCTTCTAACGAAGACTTGTATACTCTAGTTTTACATTTATTTACTAGCTATCGGAATACTGCATACTATATAGCCGTCAGATCAAATTTTATAGCCTTATTTGAGCCTATGATTTTATATACATATTAATAAGTCGTCAATAGTGTCGATTTTAAGTGGTTCATTTTCTTTTTTCATTTCATTCATATTCTTAGAGGTATTTTTCCTACTAGGTGGAAAAGAACATAGTCCTCTTCTTGGTGCTCAGTATATCTAAATATCAAAAATCAATGTCTATAGGATTTTGTGCCTAAGTGTAGTTAAGTATATGAAAAAACTGGAGATAAAACATGATATATGCTTACCTCTAGCAACATTAATTTTTAAGTTAGTGTGAAACCAAATTGATGTTGCACTTTTGGTTATTTTATGTGCTTTAATAATTGTGCATAAATTTTACCATTGTTGGTTTTGGCCCTGGGTTCATTGAGTATTTTGTATATCAAATCTATTACATTGCTGCTAACAAATTGATTATAGCTTGCAAAAAACTGCACTTTCTTTCCACTAGATGTGTTCCAAGATTTCTGAAAGAAAGTAAAACTGATGTTTTTATGGGATTAAGCCATAAGAAAGTAGTTTCAGAACCTAGATTCGTAAATAAGTAGTTATACTGCTGCTGAAGTTTTAATGAAAACTCTGTAAACTTGATCTGTTGTTGACATTATTATCAACCTTAATGCTTTGTTTCACTTCAACTTCTCTTATAAGTTTTGTACTTACCTACATATACTTAAACTGTCCCTAATTTTCTATTTTTCTAGTTTTTAATTTTCTATTCACAGTTTCTTATAATCAATTATCTTGTGATGATGTTTTTTCTGCATGTAAGACTGATGTTTCTTACAATATTTTTTTTAAATATCCTTTTTTGTATCTTTATTGCAAGCTTCTACTGACTTAAAAATATTTGGTTTGCTATCATGTCCTGTTCCCTGCATATTATATTTTGATTTCACCATATATGTTTCAATTGCTTCCTAGATAAGTGTTTCCTTAAATTATTTCTCTCTAACTCCAGGATTTCTGTTCCTATTTGATTTCTTCAATCACTGGAACTTTTCTATTTTCTAGGCATGTATACAAAAAGTGTCTAGTGTATGTTGAAAAACATAAATTACTATTAATGTTAAATAATTTTTGTAAAATTTTTTTTTGATGTGTACTGTTTGGACTTCCATTGTCACATCAGTAAATAAAGTAAAAGTCATACAAGAAGGCCAGTTAGTAATTAGGCGATGATCAGGAAGCTCAAACAATTTTTAAAATTTAATTCCAATCACTTGAAAAGTAAATTATTTAATTTTATATATTTTATGTTCAGTAAGAATGTTTGATTTTGTTCTGTTAAAAGCAAATGAAATGAATATAATATTTATATATAATTTATTACACACAATAAAATTTCTTTTATTAATGATATTTTGAATATAGTAATCATTCAGTTTACTGTAATATGCTATAACTCTATATAATATAATATAATCGTTCTCCTGTGTCACTTCAGCCTATATCAGGCCCTGCCCTCTCATAGAATCCACCTCCAAGCATCCCTTTCCTTGGCTAATTCCCTTCAGTTATCCACCCCATTATCTCTTTAGCATAGGTTCTTATTTCATCTATCTACTGCTGCCTTGGCTTTTCTACTGGCTGATGTCCCACCATAGTTCCACTAAGTGTTCTAAGCTCCTACTAGGTGTTCTATTATTATCATTATTATCCATTCTTATAAGGTGGCCTGCCCAGTACAATCTTTGTATTTTTACATAATTTCCTATAGAAGATTGTTTGTAATATTGATATGACTTGTTGTTGAACCTTATTCTTCACATACCATTGTTGTAGATAGGCCCCAATATTCTTCTCAATAACTTTCTTTCAAAAGTATCAATATGGTTTATTGTTTTTTTTTGTGTCATGATCCATGTTTCTGCGCCATATGTTGCTAAGTATTGGTTGTATCATGGTTTTATATATTTTGAATTATATGGATGTCTTTGGCATTTTCTTTAAGGGACCATTTCTCCCTTTCTCGTCAGCCTGGACCCTACCTTGTACTGTGGTTGGTTAAATTTCTGGTAAGGTTGCTCAGGTTTGCTGGGGTTCACCTGTGAACTCTGGGTAATTAGACCAGTGTTAGCATACTGAGCAGAAGTAATGTGACTTACGAAAAAGATGAAGAAAAACTGAGAATAATTAAAAGAAAAAATTATGAGAAGAATACACAGCCTAATAAAGAGAGAATAAGAAGAATATAGAAGACTAATGAACCATTAAATAAGAAATATAACCGAAGGAGAAGATGGAATAAAATTTATTAAAGAACAAAGACTAAGTTGGTTTGGACACATACAGAGAAGAGAAGAAGATGCACTAATTAGTAAGATAGCAAACTGGAAACCAGTAATAAACTGACCAAGAGGAAGATAAAAAGACCAACTAGTAGAGGATATATCTGAAATGGAAATTGCAAACTGGAGAAAACAGATTCAAGACCGGAGAGAGTGGAAAAAGTTAGTAGATATATATTTGGACCAATGACTCTTATTGTGTTTGTTTTTGATTGTCTACTATCTTATAATAAGGATAAGTTAAACACAGATTGCAAAAACTGTTCCCATGTTTTAAATAACATTTTTTGATGATATAATCTAAATGTAATTCCCACCAAGATATCAAATAATACCAGACCATTTAATTTTTGACCATTAACAACAATGTAGTATATTATGACAAGTATGAATTTAATGGTAATACGATCTGCACAGATATTGAAGCCACAGGATATATTCCTTTGTCCATAACAGTGTTTAGATAACATGAATCATTTTTCAATTGTATGTGTGGATGGAACTTTATTTTTCTAATAATGATATGTTATTGCAAAGGCATAACTTGGTAAAAAACCTACATTATACCTCACAAAAAATTCAACAAAAATCATTAAAACATGTTTGTTAAAAAATTCACTATATGAATAGGATATATTATATATATTCTGTAGGTCCTATTTCAATAAAATAAATCAAAAACTTGTTGATTAATGCTGATTGACACAGAGCAGTAAAATCTTATGCATAAAGATGTTGTAAAACATCTTCGCTTACTTCGTCTACTAGTAATAAAGTTATCAGCATTAAATGGTAAAGCAGTCTTTGTACACTTTTTAACTATACCATGTATTCTCCATTTGTGTGGCCTTACTTTTGATTTACTCATTGGTATTACTTGTTGTTTTACAATGTGTGGATTATTCTACTTGAAGTCTTATAATATGTAGTGTGATTACTATAACCTAAGTAATTGAATCCTTTTAGGAACATAAACAAATGAATGAGGACAAAATAGAGTAGAAGATTTAGAATGTTGTATTTTCCCATTTATTCTTTCTTATTTTTCTCCTAATTTTGTATTATTCAGACTTATGTCTTGAATAGGTAATGTTCATCTTTAATTGAGATGCTATTTGTCACCTATTTTGCCTACTAGCCTATCTATTTATCTATATACTCTTCAATTTGGTGTTCCATGTATTGTTAGATTGTTGACAATTTATTCATTCTATAATGTTCTGGTGTCAGTTGCTTATTTTTTCTGTTCTATATCTTTTTCATAGTAAAATCCAGTAAAAAATATATGATAATTAGGAATTTAAACAATAATTCACAAGACTTGCATATAATCATACTAACAGTAGGTAAAATCATTACAAAAACCAGGAGTGCATAAAATTTTTACATACAATTAATATCCTTAATTTTGTAAAGACAACAAAAATACTTCATATTTTCTTATTGTCAGGATATAAAAATTATAAATATTTTAGGATAAATCTTATTACAATGTATCTACATGATTACATGTTAGAGTAATCTTTTGTATTGCTCATAGTATTCTACATGTATTCAGGTATGTAATCTTAAAAAAGTGGACATTAGAATTTATTTTTAATGTTCAATAACCAGCTGGCAATTAAATATTAACCCTATTATATGTAGATAAGAATGGAATTCAAGTTTAAAGAATCTTACCAACAGTTTAGTCAACTTTTTCATTTCATAATAATTAAAAAACATATGTTTAATGTTTTTTTTTTAATTGTAAGCCATTTTTAGCTTATAGCACAAAAACAATTGTAAAACAAATCTGATTCTTTTATTATATTATGTTAAAAACAAATCATCTTATTCTCCTCTGCTTCTTATTTATTCTGACCCACATTCAATACACTGACAACTGGGATATTATTTTAAATCACATTTTATGCTTACAATAGTGTCAATATTTTCAAGAGTTTTTTCTGACTCAATTTTCTTCAAGAATAAATTATTTACTTACCTAGAATCTAACTAAAACACCTATAAGGTATGTAATGATCAGGTATAATTAGTGGGTGTTAATGTAAATATCTTGTATCATGTTAAATTATTCAAGTAAACTATATAAGGGTACACTTATGCTAGTAATTCCATTATAGATGAAGTAGAACAATTTCTCTCACCTAACATTGATTTGAAACCTTTTTTTATAGAACCTTAGTTTTTATGAATTGTTGGGAATGATCCACAAATCTATGTTTTATGAAAGATGAAATGAAATAGAATTTTATGTAGATATCGACATAAAACTATATAAGAATAAATATTAGAAATTATGGAAAAATTTGTTTATTTTGTTTACAATATAACCAGATAATTTAAAAAATTCTGAGGCTTTTTTTTTAATTATTTTTAAATGAATTTAAAGCTTTTAATGTAGAGACTGAAACATCATATAAGTCATTTGTTTTCTGATTGTGGTTTATTATGTGTCTATTCAGATACTTAATGTTTTGATATTGGGTGAACTGCAAATTCAAAGCCTCTTACACTATACACTTCCACAATTGTTTCTGATGAGTAGTTGAATAACTTGAAACACATGTAGAACAATGGTGGATTTCAAATTGAAATTAAATGAAATCTTCCACAGATGACATAAAAGATTGTTAAAAATTGTAAAATTATAAATAAAAGGAAGAAAAAAAAAATAAAACAATATAACAAAAGAAAATGGTCCAAAATGTGACGTAGTAGAAAAAAATAACTGATTATATATCTTTGTAAAATTAAAGCAAGAATATGACTGTACACCTACTGAATAAATGAGAGCATAAGCAAGGAGCACTCCTGTAGAGCTTCTGCATAAAAAATACAAAATAATCACATAAAGATAAGATACTGAATGTACATTGACTTAAAAGCCAATAATCGCTGAGCACACACATATTACATTATAATATATAGGTTTGATTTAATATTCATTATTCACAATAATCAAATTCTATTCCACTACAGTACATTAAATTCTTCCACATGTTTAGCTATAAAAAAATTGCATCACAAATAATGTAGTTTCATATATTTTTTTGTAAAATCTTCATCTAAATGACTAACTTGTCAAATATAGTGTTTTATTTTCAACAATTCCTTCCTTTAATATTGTAAAGCAAATATTAGTACATTTTTTAGACACATATGGTAAATAACATATTTTATTGAATGCATATGCAGATTTAATTTTTTTTTTTATAGTATTTTATAGTAATTTTTTTTAACTATACATGCACCTTAATTGCCCTCTTCAACTTTGCATATCTGAGATCAATCGAATTATCTCATTTTAATGTAAACCTCATATTTAGCTACTCACTATAGTTCACTATATTTAGATAAAATTTAGTGTCACACATTTCATCCATGTAAATTTTTTGCACTTGTTACCTTAAAATGTTATCAGATAAAAAAAATTGTGTGCAAATTTATTATTTTTGAAAATATTTTTAAATTCTTCAGTATTTTGCTGTAAGTATATTTCTGGAATTTTCGTCTTTAGTCTTTTATTACTTTTCTGTTCATTTATGATATTTCTATGAATGTATTGCATCTTTTACTTTAATCTTATTAGTTTCCTTATTCTTTTTTGCTATATATTAAAAATGCCTTTTTCTTTGTCTCGAGGAAAATAGTGGAAAATTCCAAGCCATGGGCCTCTAGGGCCTGTTGAGCTATATACATATTTTCTTTGTCTCACATGTCATCTCTTTTATGTCATTTGAGGTTTTAATTTAAAATCGTCTAATGACAAACTTCTTATTCTATTCAATTTTTATTATAGCTCATTATAGAGAACCGAATATGTGTTAATTTGCCCATGTTACCTGAATAGCCCTTTTGTGTATAATTTTTTTCTGGTTTTTAACTTTCAAGTTCTCTTTCCACAGTGAGTAAATTTTGTTACATTGGTAGTTGCTCTGTATGAGTGGGTACCATAATTTTGAGGATTTATATAAATTTTTAATACAGTTAGCAAATATTATTATTATTATATATATATATATATATATATATATATATATATATATATATCGGTATATATATATATATATATATATATATATATATATATATATATATATATATATATATATATATTGTTATGATATGTAAAATCGAGAAAAATATTGGTTTGTTTAAAATATTTCAAAGTTCAAAAAACATTAAAATAATTCAGATAAGTAGGATAATATCCAACAAACATTTCGAAGAAGGAGAGTTATTAATTTCTTGAATTACCTGTACTAAACAAAATGTAAGCTTTGCATAAATTATTTCTTTGTTATACTTGAGTGACCCGCATAATTTTAAGTGAAATCCCAAAGACAATTGAAATACATTAATGCAGTGATTAAAGACAATAGAAGGGATTATAGAAAGAGGTTTTTGGTTAGTTTTTAAGAATTATAGAAAAATATTATTTGTAAATAAGTTTTAGGAAATTTATAATTATAGGTAAAAATTTGTTTGTTATCGAAATGAAAAAATGGGGGAATTGTGACGAGTTTTGATTGGCGGAGATTGAAAAAGGTGGGATAAGTATGTAGGAAAAAGTTTAGCGAGATTGAGGAGAGAGAAGAGATAGATCAGTTGGTTTCCAAGTCTGTAAGAGGAACAGTGATTGTTCTCTGGTCGGTTCCTGAAATGTAGCAAGCAGTAGTGTTGAATGTTAGTGAGTTTTTGTGGAGTTAGTGTATCTGACAGAAGCTGAAGCAGCAAAATATTGTAAGTCATAGTTCTCTACTTATATTCCAAGAGTCACTGTTCAGGCCAACGAGAGATTCAGTTTATCGTAAAGAGAAGATATTCCAAGAGTCATTTTTCACTCGGGCCAACGAGAGATTCAGTTTATCGAGAGGAGAAAGGCTATCATAAGTTGAATGATTTGTGCTTTTGAAGGAGATCATTAAGGACGATATACTTGCAACAATCTGTGTAAGATTGCTGGTTACATAGGGAGCGGTTGAGAGGAGACAATACAGTCTACAAGGAACAAGGATTTGGACCACTCATCATCAGAGAGAGATATTTTTGTTTTCTGCAGTTTTTTTTTTCTTTTATTGATAACACAATTTTTACACGTAATTTAGAAAGGATATAAATATTTTGATTAGGAGAGTTAGAATAGTTTGGATTTTGAGATTTCAATTAATATTGTTTGTACCATAAATTTTGATTGTTCACGTACGGAGAACAAAATTTTGAGAATCCTTATATGAGGTTTGTTTATTGAAAACGTTTGAGTGTGAATGATTTCATTATTTTTATTTCAATATATAGTGTTACATCATATGTGTTTTTTATTATTCCGGTATTCTCTGGACCTTACCTTTCACATGTAATAGCATAGATATTGAAGCACGAATTTAACCCTGAGATAAAAGAATTAAAAATTGTGATAAAGTCATAATCATATCATTTAAATAATTTTAATTAATCAAAAAAAAAATTAATTAGCTAATTATTGCTTGGCGCACCAAGACTTTAAATATCACAATAATATATATATATATATATATATATATATATATATATATATATATATATATATATATATATATATATATATATATATATATATATATAGTTTGTTATTTCCTGACCATGAATTTTTAAATAGAAACTTTTTCATTTCCTGGATATACTGGATAAATACTGGAAAGATCTTTGATGTCAGTCCTATTTTGATAGAATTTGGATCTTTTTTATGTGAATCATCTCCAATATGCATCTTTTGTTATAATTTTGTTCTTTTTCCAAAATCTGTACATTTTCAAAATCAAAAGAATGGCTATTTTCTAGAGAATGTTTGGCTACAACTGTTGTTGACACCCCTTTTATGGGCGCGTTGGTATTAAAATTTAGATATCTTCCGGACCAAACATCTTTTAGAAACCAGTTGGTTGTTATCATTCCGATACATGTTCACAACATTAACTGAACTGCTTGAGCAGTTGATTGTTGACTGCTTGCAAGTGCTTGAGCAGTTGAATTTCTGCATTCTTCCGCAGTCTAATCATGATTCTGGTTACTACATAAGAAATATTCAAATTGAAATAATTTTATTATGGTTGAGACAGCTTGCCCTATTATACTTACTATATTGTTAAAAGATTATATAAGTATACTACCTGAAATTTTGAAAGACATTTTAAGAGTATAAATATTTTAATATTATTCAAATTAGACAACAGTGATTGAAACATAAATTTTGATTATACTGAGCATTTCAAAAATGAAAAGATATTTTTTATATTTTATATTTAGAGTAGTCAACATCTCGAGCAGTCAGTGTATGCCATGCAACCGCTCTCCAGTTGTTGATAACACGACGAAATTTCATCGAGCGATGAAATTTCAAGGTGAAATTTCATTGTGAAATTTGATCGTGCTGTTGACAGCTTGAAGCAGTCGTGACTGCTCGAGCTATCATGTGAATGTGAATGGCAGCAAATATAAGATTATTGTTCACCGCACGGTCGCTACTTCAAGCTTCGATCCAAACTGCTTGAAGCAGTCTGTCTACAGCCTACTTCTATTTATTGTAGGCATATCTGATGTTGTATTATTGTTATCCATTCCTTATTCTCTTAATATTTTCCAATTTTCCATAGTCTTTGTCTTGGTAATTTATCAAAGGCTTTTTCTATATCTATATATAAAAAATCGGTTGCCTGTAAAGTCGGTTTTACGGGCGAAGATTTTACGTGACAACGTCTTTTTCTCGGTAGAATATTTATTGATATGAATATTATTAAATTGCACAATAGGAACAAGGAATTGAATGAAAATAAGAATTGCACAAATTTTAACTATAGAAATATATTTTGTTTACTAAAATATTGTACATGTAAACTTAAACTTAACTAATTTCTATTTGAGTGATTTTGTTGAGGATAGGACGATGATAGAAATAGCATCGCACCAGCGGACCGATCATGTTTGAGTGGGAGAGAGACGCAAGGCATTCGCCGGTCCGGCGGGCCTCTCTCTCGTTCGGTGACTCATCGTAACAGACGTGAGCGGGCCGTTACACTTTTTCATGAGTGACTCCAAGCCACAACCTAATTTAAGACGTTGTCACGTCAAAAATTTTTAAAACCAAACTAATAAATATATGTAATAAGTATTTCTAAAAAAAGTAGATATAATGTTATTTACTATTATTAAAACATGAACACATTTAAACATTTTAAATAAAAAAATGTCGAAGCTTAACAAAATAAAAATAATGTAATCAAAGACAAAATAAAACAAAGAAAAAAATTAAATAACATAAAAATATATCAATTATTAGTCATAACACACTAAAATCCTTTCCAAAAGAAATAACCAAAATTACAAAAGTTTTCCCCCAAATCAGAAATGTCTGAATCACAACTATCAGTACCAAGTTGCAGGGCAAACCTGTTCCGTAGTAATGTCTACCTGTAAAACCCAGTGCAACATTGTTTTCTTCTTCTTATAATATAAGAAGAAGAAAACAATTATGTGAAAGATACATTTTCAACAGTAACATCTATTCTTCAGTAACATTATTTACATATACAGTAAAACCTCCCTTAACCGAAACATCGTTTAACCGAAACGGCTGAGAGTTTCAATAATTTCGTCAATAAAAAGTAAATGTTTGTCGCAAAACGTAAACAATTCCGTTAATTTCACTCACCAATTGATGTCTATGTGTGTTGGAAAATCACAAAAACCAAGAGCTCTAAAAGATATTTCCGAAAAAGCACTTTCAGTTATAGAAGCCAAAAAAGTTCATGGATGTCGACCACTTTATCTTTAGAATGGTTCGAAAATGAATTCGTCTCAAGTGTAAAATCCTTTTTAAAATCAAAAAAACCTTCCCATGAAAGCATTGTTGCTTGTTGACAATGCGCCCTCACCCTCAAAATCCACAAAATGATGACAATTGTCAGATTTTTGCAACCGAGTGTCACAAGCCTAATTCAGCCGTTAGACCAGGGAGTCATAGTGACATTTAAGAGACATTATAGAGGAGCATTCTTAAGACATCTGTTATTACAGGAGACGAATTAATCCAAAAGTGTTCCCGAAATTCTCAAATCTTTAACAATGAAACATGTTTATTGGTGAGCTGAGTCGTGGGCCAAGATCAAATCTTCAACTTTGGAAAAATGCTGGAACAAACTTTTTGATAAGATTTTGATTGACGATCCTGAAGAAGAAAAGGTAAAGATTGGTAAGGAAACGACAGAAGAAATTAAACCTTTCATTAACAATTTGCCGAGATATGACGAAATTAACTACGAAGAGATACGCGAGTGGTTAGCAGCTGATGACTTAGAACGTGAATTTATCTACTAGGACATCATTGATATGGTTCTTTATCAACACAACCTGAGCATATCAGACGACGAAGATGACGACCCAAGAGCCAACAGGCAGCACAAGACCTTCGACGAGATTTTCAATGCTTTAGAGGAAAGAATTTTATACAGTAGGCCTAATTAGTTAGGAACACGACTTGGTTCTTATTTTTTGTTGTCATTGCATAAAGTTTTGTCCTTTTCAGATTGCTTTACGTTTCGTCGAACACTCGAATGAGGCAAACTCATGACGTTCTGCAAATGAACGATGGAGGGAGAGAGAAACGTCATTGTCAATCGAAAACGCAAAAAAAAATAAAAGATTTCTTTAAAAAAGCATGTTAAACTTGTTCATTTTCCTTATTTTTATTACTTTATTTTGGATTTACTTATTAGAAAACATTAGGAAATCAACTCACAGTATTTTTTAATACCAATACTTTGATCAAGAATATTATAAAAAACAATGTTATTTTTAACCGAAATTCTTGTTATCCGAAACGGCCTCCCCCCCCCCCCCCCCAATTATTTCGGTTAACGGAGGTTTTACTGTAGCATCTTAGAGAAGTAATTGTATGTCACATAATTTAATATCACATATCTTCCTAGCAGGCGAGGGCTATTCCTCTGTTTTTACTTATGCCCAAATAATTGCAATGGAGCTTAATCACAATTGTATGGTGGTAATTGCTATAATTGGTGAACAAGAACCCCGTAACTAAGATTCATTTTATTAACACATACTTCTTATATTTCTGTTTTTGCTGTCATATACACTCTATAAATTCAATCCACGCCTATTTTATAGAGAAGAAAACACATTTTTTGAGATGCCATTTACAGATTGGGCATACATTTGAGGAGGAACATTAAATGTAAATAAGAAACACAATTTATGTGAAAAAAGTATTTATAAAAACATATGGCATTATTTGAAAATTGAAAAAATGAAAAGTAGCATTGTTGATAAAAAAAAGTTATAACAAAATATTTTTATGCCATTTGTTATTAATACCTAGTATTTCCTACTCGGGCGCTTATGTCCCGAGCTTGAATAAGTCTTAGCATTGTGTTAATTAAATTTTGAACATGAATTTGGTCCATTTAGGCCAATATTGTCTGAAGCTAAGCTCCGGTACTAAGCTCAGGCAATTTGTTTGGGCAGGGTAGCCGAACTTAAATTCATCTTCCCAGTGTGTCCCATACATCGATTGGATTGAAGTAGGGGCTAGAAGCTGCCCAATTCATACGGAATATCCCGATCTTTTCTAAATATTTATTGACGATTATATGCATATTCCTATGAATGGCGCAAAAGGTACCACATGCTCATATTAAATGGTTGTTATATATCTTTTTCCTGTCATAGAACCTCCACCCACAAGAACTAGGTTAGTACGAGCATCGAAACTTATACCAGCCCAAACCTTAACTAATCCTTATCAATAGGTTATTCTGTCGACAATATTGCATTGGGCAAATCGTTCTTCTTGCCTTTTCCAGATTCTTTAGCGACCATCTTGTGACCTGAAGCAAAACCTGGACTCATCCGAGAACAAAACATCACTCAAATCTGTGTAATTTCAATGTTCGTGTTCCCTTCGTATATTTTTGTTATATAGTACCCCACAGTAAATTCGACACTTTACTGTTTATATAGACAGAACAAAAATCAAGATTTTCAAGTCCTTTCTAGTATCCATTCTTCTGCACGCTTTTAAGTTCTGACTCATTACAACAGTAATTAAATCGAAGCTACAAATATTTATCAACTACTGCGTCCACCGAATTCTGCGAAATTTTTAGCCCAAGAGAATTTTAAATAGCGATGTGTGCGGGAATAGACAAGGCGAAAAGCATATCAGTTGTCCCAACGTTAGATTGATAAGAAAATTAATTTTAGAGAACAAAAATAAAAGCGCAGCGTAAATTTTAGTTTAATGCACCGAACAACATTTTTGAATTCCCTAATTATAGAAAATCTTTTATAACCTAATGAAAACTATTGATTAAACAGAATAATAATAAATTTTAAAAACGCATAGAGTATGTAATATTAGCAATAAAAAATGTGAAAGTTGACGACTGAGTTACATGCCCTTTATTTTTAATGACATCCACAATTCTTCGAGGCATAGTTTTTACCAAGTTCTCACAAAATTCTAATGTAAACGAATCCCATATTTCTTGCAATTTTTCCTTAAATTCGTTGACGGACCTGACATGATGTTTTCTCAAAGCTTTTTTCATTTCGCGCCACAAAGTCTATCGGTGACAAGTCTGGACTGTTAGAAATCCATTCCAGAAGTGGTATGTCATGGTCTTCAATCCATTTTAAACTCTTTTTTTAGGTATGACAACCTGCGCCGTCATGTTGGAAGACAAAATCTTCCACTGATGTTAATGGTGATTAAACGGTGTTCCATAATCGGTAAAAGAAATTCTCCTAAAATATTCAAATATTTGTCCGTTTTACATTTATTTAATTATTATTTATTAAACATTTATTTTCTTTCGCGTTCTATTATTTCGCATTTCTTCCATGAGAGCGTATTTTATCGATCGGTTAAAATAGCAGTTTGTCAGTTTGAAGTTTGTCGAAGATTTAGTTTTGGAAACGGACCTATTTCTGCAAAGGAAAGCAATATCGAACTTGCAAGTTCTATTTTTCTGCGACTGTGTTTGCAGACAATTTGTGGTTGACATCTGGAAAATGTTCTAGAATTTTCAGTAAATTCTCCATGATTTTAGCTTGCCCCACTGTTGAAATTTTTCTGTTGGTTTCGGTAGCGTTTTCTTCTTCATTTCTGGTATAGGCCTGTCTGTCACATATGATGGCAAAAAGTCACGCTCTGTGAAGATACCCTCATTCAGAGGACATATCCCTGTTTTACTGAACCCATCCATTATACTGGTTGGCGTAGCAGCTAGAGGCAGATCAATTTTGCAATGTCAGGAACGTCATATATGGAAAATGCCTTACCTGGATTGTTCACCATCCAGTTATACATAACTGGATTGTTATTTTTTTAGGGGTCCGTAAACACTCCTATCTAGAGGCTGCAATTTATGCGAGCAGTGCAGAGGAAAAGATAAAACTGTTACTCTATTTTTCTTACAAATATTTAACGCCTCTATAGAAAGATAAAATTCAAGGTTGTCAAATAGCAAAAATATAGGGCGCTCCTTAAAAAATCTTGTATGAAACAGAAAATGCTTGACAAATTTCACAAAATATTGTTCTTTCATCCACCCTGATGGATTTGCATCGCCTAGGCTTCCGACAGGTGCATATGTAATAAAGTGGTCCCTGTAAAACATATGCAATATAACAGTTTCTAATAGTTCCCAAATGCCTCGATATCACCATCAACTTATTAATCCATTGTAAAATGCCAACTTAGTTTACAAATTTTGAAATTTGAGTACATGATGGGGTTTGTCGACTAAGTCAACAGACCCATGCATGACTTAGTTGACAAACCCCATGCGTCACCCTGTCATTCCGAGGGCCGTATGATAGACACGCTTCAACTTAGATACGAATAAATCACGTCAAATCATAGTCAATGTATGTTACTTCTCAAAAATATTCAGTGAAATTTGTGACGAACGATTTTATAGATCATAACACGAAAATGTTGAGAATCAAAGTAATTACTTATCAAGGATCATTCTAGATTATTCGTTCTCAGTGACACAAAACACAAGCGACCGTAAGAGCAATATTGTAAAATGGAGGCGCAAGAGTTTGCAGTTCAGATATTGTGTCTATATTCGACATCTATTACACATTAGAGGAACTAGATGCAATTAGTCAACTAAACCCTTTAGTCAACTAGCCCTGGTCTCCCCTACCTTTTAAAACCTTCAAATACCTAAGATTTTTACATGAAATGGATTATTTTTTCACAGGGGTACTAAGCGAACGGTCAAGTATGGGGAAAAGAGCACAAAAACTAGTAAATAAAGTCTTTATTTCAATATACTGCTGATAAAATGAAACTGTATTGTGTTTAGTATATCGTATTAGATAATAACCATTTATTGTGACTTATTTTTGTTAATAATCAAACCACAATGATATCTGACCTTCCGATATATGTTTTATCAAGGATTGTAATCCAGGCTATCTGCGAAAACTACCACATCACATGCATATCTGCATATGTTATGGCATTATTCCTAGTTTATCAGTAAAACATTAATGTTTATTACCCTCATACTCGTTTAAAACTACTTTTAAAATATTTTCAATATCAAATACATAATAAGAATCAAATAATATTCAGCCTTTTTATACATCTGTCTTAATTGCAATGCATTTATGAATTAATTATATTCTTTTGCGTTGGCTGTTTGATTGTAATAGATTCTTGATAACTCTACGAACTTTATTATCTACATCCACATTTTACAAAATTAAGATTAATTTCCAATAACGTCCAATAAAAGTCTAAATATCATTTAAATAAAACATGGTTGGCAAATAAAGCTTCCCATGTGATCGTGGCATCTCAATATATCATTTGATTGTTCCTGGATGTTGCATAAGTAAACGGAAATCACCTATACAACTATTATTAGCAATGTAGATTTGCCCTTTTTAATTGTATGATCGTACACTAGAGCAGGGGTCGGCAACCTTTTGAGTGGGTAGAGTCAAAAATTACAATTTACAGAATTTCACAGTTTTTAAAGAAACACAAATCTTTTCTTTAATAAATTTTTAAAAAGTTTTTTTATAAAAAGACTAGTCTATTCATACGACTATTTCACTAGACTATTTTTAACTGATAAAACGTCATAGCAACGCCACGTTTCCTACTGACAACTCCTTCCTGCCCGTGATTTCTTAGCGACAAAATTATAACAGATCCGTCACTCTGGTAACTCTATTGTTGTCAGATTGACAAACGTCATTGAGGCCTAATCAATTTTGGACAGATATAATGAATCCAGACGAAAAATCAAGATTTGGATGCCAGTCAGGTGAAGAAATCAAAAAATTGGTTTAAGAAAACGTCCCATTGAACACGCAGAGGTCCAGAAGCTCTATTTGGACCCAATTTTCGGAGTTCTTACGGGTGGAAAATTTTACGCTTGAAAAATGTACTATCATAATGGAACTAGCAAAAATTCTCGAGGATTATGCCTTTAACATGAAAAAGGCAATGGCGAAGACTATAAAGAATCGTCTGTAAAGTCAATGTGGAATAGGTAGATACTGCAGCAAAAATGGTACAAGAAAAATATTTTACGGAGTACGGCATAAAAATCGACCCTTTAAATTAAAAGCATTAATATCCACCGAAGAACTATTAAAAATCATCCAAAGCTACGACGAGGAAACCGATGGAGCACAAAAAAAGTTTCTTCACTTTTGCTCATTTGAACTTACTTGGAGAGACATAATGGAAAAAGGGGGACCAAAGATTTTATCAGAGACTCTTTTTTACCGTTCACCCCAACTGGAAAGATGGATCTTGGTTCAAAAACTGCCCACTTGGAATCAACACCGTATCTAAGTGGGCAAAAATGTCTGCTGAAAAAATTGGAATAGACACAAAAAAACATAAAATAACACACCATTCTCATCGATCTTCAGCTGTGTCAGCCTTGTTCAAGCAAGGTGTTTCTGAATAGGAGTTAATTAAATTAACGGGTCACTCAAATGCAAGCTCTCTAAAACCATATCTGCAGCTGGATTCCAGTCACCACCAGAAGTTGATAGAAAATCTCAGAGGTACAAATGAAGCTGGACTTTCGAGTTGTTTTTTTTTGTTTTTTTTTTTTAATATTAAATTTTCATTTTTTAGTTAGCTTCATACTTTACTTTTAATTGTATTTATACAAGAACACGCTTGCTCGCACGAATTTGTCGATCCGAAGATAGTCGGCACTACAAATGCTAATTTCTTCACCTCACTGTGGCAATCTGGAAGACTATTCCAGGTCCCTACTGTCTTCCAAAAGCTGTTCCCTTTTGTTGCTTTTCGTATATACATTTCTGGACCTCCAATTCTTCTAACTTGATGGTCAACTCTGTAAATTTTCTACTCCACAAAGCTTTATGTTTTAAATCAATCGATTGCATTAATAGAGATCCAGTATCAATTCTAAATGGTTCAATGTGAATTTCGTTAAAATTTGTATTAAGAGGATTTGCTATGAATGCTAAAGTGGTTTCGGTTCTCATCGTTTTTAAAACATTTTTTTCGTATAAAACAAGAACGAGTAGACCGATTGAAAATCCGTTCGTTCGGTTGAAAATCGGTGGATTCGTTCTCGAGAAATCGTGCCTAAAATGTGCGCATTAAAAACAAAGTTTCGAGAAAAACGCGTTTGAGAACTAAATTTTTTTAAACTGAGAGCGCAAAAGAGGATATATTATGAGACTATAGTAAAAAGTATTATTTTATACTGCTGTGAGGTATGGCCACTGAAAGAAAGAACACTGGCAACGCTGAAAGCGACGGAAATGGATTTTTGGAGAAGAGGTGCAGGAAGATCTAGAAGATAAAGCATTACCAACGAACGCATTAGAGAAATAATGGGAATCAAACGAACAATCACAGATGACCTAACAACAAAACAACTTATCTGGTTCGGACACATACAAAGAATGGATGAACAACGAATACCAAAAGAAATATTAAAATGGCAATCAGAAGGAAAGAGAAAACGAGGTAGACCGAGAAAAAATTGGAGCGAAGGAATAAATAAAGAACTGAGAGAGAGGGCCATAGAAGAAGACCTATGGAACAACCGGACTAAGTGGCGATTGGAAGTCGGAAAACGGCGGAGAACGTTATAAACCGACAAGTAGTAGTAGTAATAATTGTAATGTTAAATTAAACTTCTAAACCCTATGCTTTCAAGATCTATTGAGTTTTATAAATAAATAAATATATTAGGTTTTCTATATTCCCGGCTGGGTATCTCTAAGTTATTTTATGTGTCTTTGTATGTTCAAATTTTGTTACTAGGAATCTTATGTTTATTATTTCTGCTAACTGACATATTCTCTTCCCATTATCATTTGTTTTTTGTCGTATGGTACCTTTTTCATTTTTTCTACTATTCTTTTGTGATTTTTTCTTTGCCCAACTGAGCATTTAGGTTCCCCATGATTTCTATATTTTATCTTTTTTTTTTATTTTGTCACGTAGGTCTGATAAAAATTCTCAAAAATCTTCTTTTTCATTTTCAGGTCCTGTCGGTGCCTTTAAATTTATTATTGCCAGTGGATGTTTTTCTTATTTTTAGTCTAATACTCACTATTCTTTCATTTATTTTGTTAAAATTCATTATCTTTTCTCTCATGTTTCCAAAGGCACTATATACAGAAATGTATACGTTCCTTTTGTTTATCACTTTTCCTTTGTTTATCTTCCCTTTGTTAAAATATATTATATGTATTAAAAATTTAGTTTTCAATGCTATATTAAATTCTGATTGATATAAAAATGAATGTGAATTTTAATTCACATTCAGTCATGAAGAAAATCTCCATTGAGCATTTCTAATTAAAAAAAATACCACCGGCGTTTATTTGATACGCATTTCATAGTTTATAATATAATTATTCATAATATACCAACTAAAATTATTTCCTAATATCATACGAATGACATTGGTATTTTTATCTTAAAAAATGGAAATGGTAACCATTTAATTTTTTTAATAATCACCTTATTCTGATTAAATGCCAACCTACACACTCTTTTACTTTTTAGGTGAATCCTGGAATGATTCAGATTCTTAACGATTATCGTATGTTGTAATTTCAACTGTGTAAAAATGACGGGACATTATAAATTATTGTGCAATACAAATCTTATCCGTTTCACCCATATATACGCGCAGCTCTAAGAACTTAACAAAGAAATAAAATATTATACAGGGGTTCATAGCGAAACAATAAGAGTTTTAAAATTCATGCCATTTTAATAGTTTATGTTTTTGAAGGCTACATTTTAAGATTATTTGGAAATGTAATAAAATTATTCTGAGTTATGTCAACTTTTATTAAAGTGTAGAGTTTTAAATCAATTATCTACTTCTACTCTAACAGATTACAACAAATTTACACTTACGTATATATTTTACATAGTTCAGCATTAGTTGAGTGTATTCCATGATTGAGTATTAAACATCTCATTATGTTATTTAATATAGCTTTGAAAAAAATACAAAGGATGCAAATAACAACACGATCTTTAACAAAATTATGCACCAAATAATATGTACACACAAAAAAACTTCTATGGAATCACCATGTATTTCAAACTAATATTTTTTTCGTTATTGTTGCGAAGAATAAAGGTTTTTATTGAAAATTACCAAACCGATAAAACAATCAGATAACACAGCTCGGTACGTTATGTTATTTGCTTTAGTTGTACTTCTTCTTCTACGGCACTACAGCCCAAATTGAGCCTTAATCTCTTTTATTTTTTTCCTCCACCTTTGCTTGAGATTGCGTCTACCACCTTACCACCCGGAGCTGAACCCTTGCTTGTCTGTGGCTGATCTTCTCCATACACGGACTCAAAAAAGGTCTTGTGCGTCGCTGTTTACTATGCCTTCCCAGCGCTTTCTTGGCTTTGCAACCGGTCTCTTTCCCTGCATTCTAGCATTCAGTGCTCTTTTTGGTAGCCTATCCTCTCCCATTTTTATCACATGTCCGGCCCATTGCAATCTTTTGCTGTAGTTGTAGATTAAACGAAAATAAATAAACTTACTTTTGCGTTAAAAAACGAAAATATGCCTTATGTGGGGTTAACGCAGGCGTAAAGGAGAAATATTATTGGTCTTGTGGAATAAGGAATATCTCAGAGGAACATAGCGGCAGTGGTTGGCATAACACAGAGCGTTGTGTCAAAAACGTATGCCAGGTATCAGGAATTATTAGCGCTTAAGAATAGACTAAGACAAAGTGGCCAAAAAGTAACAATGGCTTGCCACAATCGTTTCATTGACCAATTAGCTAGAAGAGACCCAACAATTTCTCACCCACAGCTACAAAGGCAACTTTTGGAAGCTACAGGTTGTAAGTGTTTCAGTTAAAATGATAAAACAAAGACTTCGTACCCAAGGACTATACAGCAGTAGACAGTTACGGGTTCCCGAGTTATCTATACAGCTCAATATTTATCGCTTAAATTGGTCTTTAACACCAAAACTTGAACATTAGAAATTGGCAAAAGGTGTATTTTATTTCCGTTAAAGATTGAAACGTATTTGCAATACCTGGTACACATTAGTAGACATTTTTGTTTCCGAAAATGTCCACCAGTTGTTTACATACATGCATACAGACCAATCGCCGCCCACGAGTCTGTTGAGAGACCACAAATCGGAAGTCTATGGTTTGCCGATCGGAATAGGTGATAAAGTGCAACGGTGGATACGTTACGCAAC
This sequence comes from Diabrotica undecimpunctata, assembly GCF_040954645.1. Lineage (NCBI taxonomy): Eukaryota > Metazoa > Arthropoda > Insecta > Coleoptera > Chrysomelidae > Diabrotica > Diabrotica undecimpunctata. The sequence goes on along the minus strand of NC_092809.1, from coordinate 129,495,833 downwards.
CTTTCGCCAGTGTGGATGTCTACTCAATGACAAAATACACCTGTCTCTCTCCAGATAACCAGTGTGTGCTTCGGCCAAAAGTTTTTAAATTGTTTTCAAATGTTCTCAACTGAAAAATTATTAAATTTTATATAAAGACTGTTGTGCGGTTCGTTTTCTTTGAGACTTCGTTAGTTTCGATTATAAAAAACGAATAAAAAAAGTGGCATTAGTGTATTCCTGGCTTTAATACTTTTTAATTCGTCGAAAAGTGCGTTAATTTTTTGTAGCAGTAGATGCGTTGATTTCTTTTGAAATAGTGCGGTAAATTTTATTTGAATGTTTAGCATATTTTACTGCAGGCTTAGCGTAAGTAAGTTTCGTCATCCCTATTAAAAAATTATATATTTTTGCACATTCATGAAATTTAACTAGTGGTCGTAATAAAATAGGATATATTTTAATAATAATTTTTAAAATTTAAGAGGTATATATCTAGTTCTTCATATTAATTTTCGATATTTTCTTCCGTCTTTTATTTTCGTATTTTTGTACCATGTGTATTTCTCTTTTTGGGTTTTTTTTATATTTTTCTTGTTTTGTTTTCGATTATGTTGACTTATTCTCATTTTTTTTTTCTATATAGGATGAGTTGTAACTATAGTACATTCAAAAATGATTGATAGCACAAATTTTATAACAAAATTTTGCAGGGTTGGTCAGTGCAGAAAAAACGTAATAATTGATACATTCTTATCTGAATTTTCACTCGACTTTTATATGACCACCTCTACAAACCTCAAATACAATACATCATTAAATGCAAATGAGCAAACCCTCAGGGATTAGGCAATAATTGAACACGTCAGTGACGGAGAATATAAAATTACTTTAATATAAAAAAAACTAAAATGTCAATATTACATACCCACATTAATTTTTATAAAAATACTAAATATTGGTTTAGGACATTTCCTTACAATTTAATAATAAGTATATTTCGGGTAATACCGGTATATAAACTTATATTTAGTAATATAAATATGTAATTACATATCTAAATATATAAGTTGTCTTTTTCCAATAAGAAGGCATCATCATCAGTTTCCTCATTTCCCACAGAAATAATATTTGGTTCTATTGTTTCCTCTATTAACTAATCGAGGTTCCACAAGGTTTCTTCCTCTGCTATGACACGTCTTATAAGCTTTTTGCCAATTGTCAGATGAAATTTTTGATATGGAATCAGATAATAGTTGACGAACATCTTGAAGTTTAAATGTATTATTTGATATGATGCTGTATTTGTGATAAGGTGGTAATCGCAACACTTTAACCCATTATTACCTAGCGTGCCGCGCAAATGATTACTGGTAGCTATGTTTACCGCTCAACGACCTTTACCTCGGTGCAAGCATACGCTAGTCGGGTTTTGTTTAATTTCATCAAAAATTCTTTACAACGGTATTGTTTGTTCTTATAGTCTAATACTCTTTGCTTATAAGTTAGAAAAATAACCTCTAGCAACAGTGGTAAATATAGCTACCACTGACTCTTTAAAGGGTTTACTACCTTGAAATGTATTTTTGTTAGCTGATACATTGCTTCCCAATTTTATATTTTATTTATTTATTTTTAGCAATAGTTGAAAAATAAAAACATATAAGTTTAGTTCATATTTTATTGAAAATACACAGAAAGATGAATTAATACACAATTAATGCAAGCTATTACATAATGTGAGGGATGAATCTAAAGCTCTGATACCAATTGTTCAATTTTAACTTCAAACCCGTGAGGTTGAGTTTTAAATCTCCACGTTCAACGATTTGTAACCTTAAGCAGATTGACAACCTAGCTAAATCCCTTTTACACTGTTTAGAAAGATGCAAAAGCTATTAAAAACTTTTTTACGGCAGTTAATAATGCCGGATAAAAAAAGATATAGTTTTCTGAAGCCAGAACTGTTCATAGTGTTCATACCTCCTTCTGAACTGCACCTCAGTTCTTCGTTAGTGTTAATTGCGATCAGTTCTTCTTGTATCATGACATCCACTTTAATATTTCCATAGTCAAAACATAGGGTAGGGATTTTTATTACGATAGGGGAGAATGTTTGTTGTACCCGTTTAGGTCGGTTGACCCTCTTCAGGCTTTAGTTTGAATTTGTTTTTTAGTGGTGTACTCAGCAAACAGACCAAAAAACCACCGGCGATTTAGCCTTTTTCTTCTTCTTCTGTGGAGTTGTCGTCACTTATGTCAGCCAGTGAGCCAGGGGCGAAAGGGTTTGTCTGGATTGATGTTCTTTCCAAATTGAATGTGTTGGTTTTCGAGCTAGGTGCGACAAGCCCGGTCTCTAGTGACCATTGGTCCTGTGCAGTCTCGAGCTTAACTCGGCCCCAAAACCAGTGTATTGCACTGTAATTTTGTGACCGAGTGTGCTCGTGAGTGGAGGCGCCTCGGCTTTCGAGAGTTGACCTGTCGCATTTCGCTCTGTGTGAATGTGTGTGTAAATCAAACAGTGACGGCCGTTGCCATTTCGATGTTACAGAGTCCGTCGAATCACCTAGATTTTCTCCGACCATCCACAGACTCCGTGTAAAGTAACGGAGGCTGCAGATGGTCGGAGGTCCCGGTGATGAGGATGATTCGGTAGCAGAAAGAGTGCCCCTTTCACTGTTAGATTTGTGTGTGTGTGTGTGTGTGTGTTATGTGAATTTGTGCTTCGTGTGCATGTGTGCGAATCTGAATCGACAGAAACTAGAACCGTGTTCTCTAGTAACCATTGTTCCTGCAGCCGTTTATGCGTTTGGAATCGACTTCAGAACTAGTGTATTGCACTATAATTCTGCTATCGGTTGCTTACGCTAACGGCCAGGCCTCGTCGGAGTTCGATAGACGGCTCCAGCAGCTGTCGATTCAGTTGAGAAAATAGTTGCGGCTATTTTCTCAGGGACGGACATGTATCATTGAGTAGTGAGATTGGGAAACCGCAAAAAAACGAATCTCCCCCTGTCCGGGGTAGGGAAAAGGATTTGAAAAGTTAAGTTTGGGATCGATAGGCTAGTGGGGTGGCCTCAATGATGTCAGCGTATTCATCCAGAAGTTCGTGAATGCAAGCCTGCATTAGAATAGACGGTGGATGAAGGTGTTTATTTTTGGGCTTCCGGGTGGATACGTGACTCTCCTGCTGGTCGATGCGGTTACTTATATAGCCGATCGAGGCGTGTTTCTCTCGAACGGTCCTTTGCAAAATTTCTTGTAATTGGTCCCTTCCATGTGTAGGTAGGAGGAGTCCTACTAGTCGGTCTTGGTCTGATGTATTTTTGACTTTTGCTTTAATACCGTTTTCCATGTTTTTGGAAACCTTTAAGCATCATCTCTTTGGTTTAGACTGTTGGGATTTTTTTCTATTTCTACTGATTATCTTATTTCGCGTTTTCTTTTAATTTCAATGTTAGCTAGCATCTTATTTTGCTTCAGGTTTATAGTCTGTCCTGTGTTTGAGACATGTTGTGCAAGGGGCGACGTTTTTTTTTATTTCGATTGCATTTCGATGTTCTTCTCGTCAAACATTGATTCTTCGGTTGGTCTGTCCGATGTAGGATTTGTCACAGTCCCCACATGGAACCTAGTATACTCCTTGATTTTCTAACGATATTTTTTGTTTTGGCGGATGGTAAAATAGTTCAGATGTTTCTGTCGGTATTAAATATCGTTTCTATTTTGTGTTTTTTTAGCACTCTTCCTATTTTTTCTGTTGTACCCTTTACATATAGGGGGAAGCCGGGGCATAATGAGCACCCTAAGGACATTGGGTAATTTTGATCTTGTTCGTGGTAATATGGAAATTATTTTAGTTCTATATAGTTACATATTTATTATTTTTTATTACAAAATACAATTTTAACCTAAAACTCACTTAACAATAAAAAAAAATAATAAAAAATGTTAAGTTAACAAAAAACCATTATGCCCCGGGTATGGGGCACAATGAGCACAGCATTTAAGAAAAGTTTTGCTTATTTCTGGCACTGTTCACAAATATATTTACACTGATCGTCATCGTCCTCTTCTCCAGCACAGGAGCAATGAGCCCATTTTTCGCATACACAACAACTTACCCACCCTTCAGTTGATTGCAAGTATGAGTATCCACAGTATAGACAATCTACATCGGAAACGTCACTTTCCGAGTCATCTTCAACAGTTTTTTGTTTTTTCACATTGGTTTTAGACCTTTTGGCTTCTTTTTTTGTGTTTACGTTTTCTGTTTTGTTTTCTTTTTCATCCTCATCATTCTTAAACACTTTTCGTTTTTTAGATTCAGCGTTAGAATTTCTAGCCTCTTTAATTTGAGTTGACTCTATGAGCTCGTTCTTGTAGGGCGATTCTGTTAAAATAGCTGTCTTTCCCCGATTTCTTGTCTGCCTTTGTTTCTTTGTAGTCTTTGGAATGGGTAAAATTTGCTGTGGAGAAGCAAACACAAATTTAGTTGGCTTATCGTTTTGATAAGGTAAATCGTGAAAAGGCAATCTGTTTGACATCCCAGGCTGTGGGGAGTGCCTTATGTTTTGGGAAGGTAAGTCTGAAGAAGGTGATCTGTTTGACGGTCCAGGTTGTGGAGAGTGCCTTATGTTTTGTAAAGGTGGCGTGTTCTGCCGAGGCTCCATAATTCCAGCATTTTGCGAGTGTTCTATATTTGTAGTATCCGCTGCCACAAAATCAGCATCCACAAAAATATTTGGGTTAGGTGGCCATATCCCGGTAGCTTTAAAACCATTTATAGCTATTGACATTGTTCCCGCTCGAATAAACGCCTTTCCAAAAAGTCACTTGGTAGTGAGTAACTACTCGACCTGGATTCAACCTTAACCAATTTTTTATTTCGTCAGCGTAATAGACACTTAATGGTTTCATGAAGCTTACATCTAGTGGCTGGAGTTTATGGGTACAATGAGGTGGAAAACACAACAGAACTACACCATGCTGTCTTGCAAGGTCAATAAGTTTTAAATTTTTTGTGTGCGTAAAATGGCCATCTAACAATAACAACACAATATTTTCTTTTGAAGCTTTTGACCATGCTACGAATTTTTTAAACCATTTAACAAACAAATCACCTTGCATCCAGCCTGAATCATTACACTCAGCCCAAGACCCTGGTGGTGCGCCATCTAACAGTTCCAGCTTCATTCGTTTCCTTGGAAAAATAAAAAGTGGAGGCATGAATGAACCATCTGCACCCATACATATTTCCACAGTAAGCATCTTCCCTCTCTCTGCGGACGACAAAGACCCAACTTGCTTTTTCCCTTTGGTTGCGATAATTTTATTGAGACTTTTGGCAACAGTGGTTATGCCAGTCTCATCAACATTAAATAATCGATCTGCCGTTATCTGGTATTTCTCAATAGTCGTAGTTAGAAGTTCAAAGAACCTATTTACTGAAATTTTGTTAAACCCCATAGCGCGTGCTGCAGAAGTTGCCTCTGGTTTTCTCAAAGATAGAAGATCATGCCTTTTAAGGAAAGCAGACAACCAATCTTCTCCCGCCATTTTGGTGGTATGATTAAAGTTATGGGAAATTTCGTTTCGTTCTGCTAACTGATATGCAACTTTTCGAAGGACTCTTGATGTAAGCCCAAAAAGGCGATTTTCCATATCTTGAATATAGCCAACCAACTCCAATTCCTGCTCTGGTGTAAATACCGGTTTGAAGAATCCCATGCCTTTTTTAACGGCCCAAGACATGTCTTGATTGGCTTGGTATTTACGTATGCGACGTTGTAAAGTAGCACGAGGAACAGCATAATTTGTAGCAGCAGTTTGACACGCCATGTTTCGATTTATAACAGCATCAATTACTTGTGCCATTCCATTCTCTGTCCAAGATTGTCTGTTGGTCTGTTTTATATAATTACGCACCATATTTGCTTAACTGAAATAGAAACAAACGTTGGTTTAAGAGTGTATCTAACAGCTTGATAACGAGGGGCAATACGGACAGGGGCAATACGGACAGGGGCATTATGGGCACCCTATTATTGCTCATTATGCCCCACGCTTCAAATTTAACTATTTTTGCCTCCTTAAAAGAAACCACAACAATTCTTTTGATTTAAGTTATATTAATGTAATAACTAAACTCACCTTTTGATCGTAGAGCTGTAACAATTTTAAAAACTAATCACTGATTGCCGTAGTATACTAAACAATATCATACAAAATTATATCACGTGTACAAAGAGATATCTATTACAAATAACGACCGCAGCGAACGGTTGATTCGTCTAAACTGAGTTGCCTGTTACGGGCACGCGCCTTTTACATTATGCTAGAGAGGTGTTGCCAAACTGCATTGGAAATTTTCTAAATTTAAGGAATTGTTCATCATGCCCCGGTGCTAATTTTGCCCCGGCTTCCTAGTAGAATGGTTTTTGCAATCGGTTTTGCGTCTTTTGTTGTTTCCTTAATTCCTTCTTGAGCGGTATGAGCCTTTTCAATGGTATATATTAAGAAGCCGTTTTTATGTGTTTTTACACATCTGTTCTTAACTTAAGAGAATAGAAAATTAGTGAAGCATTTATTTATTTATACTTAATGCAACAAATAAGTACATATGTGTAAGCTTTAAAATTTTTCTGCAAGCACAGACTGCGTTACTTACTGTGCCTACACGTAGGATGCGTTGATGTTATTGTAAAAACTTGCTATGTTGCTACTGAACATGGCATATCCCTAAGTAAAATTTTGGATCAGCGAAATTAAAAACAGTAACCGTTATCACAAGCAAGTGCACAGATTTACTCAAACCGTAGGCAAGAAGCCAACTTGTATTAAGGACTTAAATTTGATCGAAGTAGTCTTGTGGTGAGTTTCTTGGAGGTGTAAGGTTTGCAAGGTTTTTTAAAATTATTTTCGTGTTTGACAATTTAAGTGTAGATTAAAAATAAGCTCTTAAACCATTCAACTCAGTGACATCAATACGACATTATTTATGGAGAAAAAAGTTGGAACAATCCGGAAATCACACACCAATCAATGGTTGATAACTGGACATGTGGATACGATTCCACTAGAAAATGTTGACAATTTAATCGCACACAAAATGTATAGAATCTACCAGTTAATTTAAATATTTTTGTTTTCTTTTATCCCGAAATGAAAGCAACAACCCTTGTATCAATATAATGATTTCTGCACTCATTATCTCTGTTCATGTTCATTTACGATATATCTTTTGATAAGATTAGATTTAAGATATCTCTTTTGATATATCTTCAACTAAGTCAGTTAAAGTGTCCGTTCTGTTTTTTTTTTGTTCCAAAACCTTCTTGAATTTAATTTTTAATGCTTCATACACTTCTAGTTCAGCGTAAAAAGGTAACTTGAGGATGTTTTTCTCAAAAGTTGGATGTCGTTGTGTGTCTCAGACCTATTTATCTGGTTCTGATATATTTGCTGTTTATTTTATCTGATTTATACAGTGTTTGTACTAGTAGGTGACGCCAAGTTGTGCTTTGAAACAAGTGAGGACAAGCACATTTTGTATATAAATAATATAGAACAATCAGTTCAATGACTTATTTTTCGCTTTTTTTTTTTCGAGAACTGAAAAGATTCTGAAAAGAACTGTTTCGAACTGAAATTTTTTTGTTAAAGCTAATATAATGTATTTTTTGTTGCAGAACATGGTATCAAAACGTATTTAGTCCAACAAGCATCCGAAACCGCTTTTTCCGAAAGCAAAAACGAGCAGACCATTGACAGTGTAATGGCAACATCTTTTTCTAATATGAATATTACGAATCCTATCAAAGGACTTGTTAGTAAAAGAAGAAATCGATATAAGAAAGATGGTTTCAATCTGGATCTGACCTGTATCCTTTTTTTAAACAAGTTTCAATATTTACAACATTATTGCGACATGTTGTGTCACATATTATACACCATAATAATATTCAAATTATTTTTCAGTTTATTGGCTAGAAATTGTTTAGTTAATCAATGATTCGAAGGAATTTGCTTTCTCATTTTTTTTCTTAATTAGTCAAATAACTATTTGACTTGATTCGGTAATTTTCTTCTTTTTTGCGTTCCTCTCATATCGAACATCATCGATAGTTATCGGACATCATCGAAGTTATTCTATTTTTGTTTATAGTTGTTCTAAACAGTTCTTTTATGGTGCAGCTAAGTCACTTTCTTAAGTTTCTCATCCAGGACATTCTTCTATGGCCTAGATTCCTTCGATATTTCCGTGCGTCATATTTTTCAATGTGTATGTTTTCCTCTCATTAGATGGTCCAAATATTCTAAGTTTCTGTGTTTTTATATCCAGTATTAGTTCGGGTTTTTTGAAGTTATACTTCTATACGCGCGTTCGACGTTGGAAATTTGTACGGGAGTGAATTGGCAAAACCATTACATATGTAAGATATAGGTAAGAGAGAGACAGAAGATATATTTCCTCTCTCTTTCTCTCTCGAGAATAAAAATGTTCCTTTTGTAAATATATTTAATATTTATTAATATTATTATTTTATATTAATTCGGTAGATATATACATTTGGCCAAAGTCCTTTGCAAATAAATATTCTTCCTGGAACTTCTATGATTCGTAGTAACCTTTCCATTTTTGGAATACAATAAATAAATAAACACAAACACAAAATACAACCCAAAAAAACTGATATAATGTTCTTGACAAATAATGACATTGATTAGCCACCTTATTATTTAAGGTTTCTGGTCGAATGAGTTGAGGTGCGATATTTAGAACCAGAAGTCGCTAGTTCGATCCCAATGAGGGAATGTTTATTTTTTTAATTATTATGTTCTGATTTTTGTCATTTTAGTTTTAAAAATCAAAGAATGGAGAAATCATAATATATGTTTTAATATTGTTTCGCTAATTTTATACATTATTTAATTTTATAAACTATTTTATTTATCATTGAATATTTAGTACATATACTAGTCATGGGCGTAGATATGAAAGGGACAAATATAATGATTGTTATTTTAAATTTCTTTTATGTATATGTTTATATGCATGACATAAACTTCAAAAAAGGTCGATTTTATTTTTAAATTATGATTTTTGGCATATATATGATACTAGTGACATCCATCTGGGAAGAAAGAGTTATTCTTTCACCGAGAGTTAATTTAATAAGATTTTCACAATTTAGTGGGGATTTTGAAACGATGCCACAAATAATCAAAAAAATCCAGGGACCTACACCAAATTTATCTTAAAGATGCAGTAGCAGTAAACAAACCAACACACGTTATCAACATTATGACTATTACGAGGAGCACTCCCAAATCACGATTTACAATGTATAAACGTACATAATATCCACCTCATAAACTATATAAATAGACATCGTATACGAAACTCAGCATACCATATCATTTAGTAGTCCTTGTACGCGGAAGAATTGCTATAACTTAATTGGACCACTGTTGTTCTAGTGATAATATTTTAGCAAGGGCGTGCGTCAGGGAATTACAGTGCTTGAATTTATTCATTTATATTTATAATAAATGTTATCATTTATATTTTATGATCAGAAGAATAACAAAAATAAAATTAAATTAATAAATGTTAGAATGAGGTTTTCCAACAACATAATATGCGAATTCGTTATTGTAATGCATTGAACTAATAAAATTAAATTAAATATGTAAAAATTGTTTTAAAATTAAATGTAATATCTAATGGCGGTTTCCCACCAAACGGACAAAATAAAAACAAAACAAAATACAAACTCGTATCCAATAAAACAAAATAGCAACTTTTCACAAACTTTACTAAAGACTGGCGTGTTTTGAAACAGTTCGTTCTGTTTTTCGAGTCCCGAGTTTTTGAAACTCGAGTCTGTTTAGTGGAAACGGTCAGTTGTGTTTATTAATGGACTACTTCACCTCTGACGTTACAATGGGCGGGGCTTCGAAAACCTTTCTAAACATTTCTACACTATAAATACAAGATAGAGCTGCGGTAAGTATAAATAAACCGTCAACAGTATGATTGTTACGAGGGGCACTCCCACATCATGATTTTAACGATGTATAAACCTATATTTTCCTGTATTATGAAATACATATGAAAATATGAAGTAGACATCGTAGCATAAGTCGTTCACAAGAATAACAGAACTAAAAATAACTGAATAAACATGTTAGAATGAGGTTTTCCAGCAACATAATAACGTGAATCCGTTATTGTAATGCACGGAATTAAAATACAATTACATTAAATGTGTAAAAAATGTTTTTAACGTAATATTTAAGGTTGAAACGGAGTTGCCACTCGTGAACTGAGCTCTTAATGGCACTCCATTCGTTGGTTTAAGGAAAACGAAATTTCAAAGCAAAAACCTATGCAAAGGTCAGAAAAATCTTGTCAAAAATAAAAACATTCAACATATCTGAGTAATAAATAAAACAAAAAACTCAAAGTGTAACTTAGGTAATATTTTACTCAGAATCTACCTCGAGTGCCTGTGAATACCTTCTTTTTTCTTTACCCATGTCATCTACAATATGCTAACAATAGTGTATTTTTTTTATGTTTATTCACAATAGTCAAAAGCTCGACTTTTAGAACTGAATTGTCAAAACTTTTGATCGCAGCCACTTTTGAATATCCGCTTTCTTCAACTCGGTTATCGATATTTATTAAACGGGGAGTATATAACGAATATATTAAGATAGAAAAAAACATGGCGACTACCAAAATGGCACTACACAGGATCTTGATTATATAGAACGTATAGTTATGTATGAGATATCATAAGGCACTATGAATGAAAATAAATTTACTATAGACAAATTTTTATTTATTGACTTAAGGAAGGCCTCTGGCTAAGTTCAAAATAAACAACTGATCGAAACTTAACTTGCGACATAGCAAATGAAAAGGGACGATATAACGAATCTATTAAGATATGTAATGATTTCCTATCTTAATATATTCGTTATATCCTTCCCTTTCATTTTCTATATCGCGTTATAGGATTTGATCAGTTGTTTATTTTGTACTCAGCCAGAAGCCTTCTTAGTCAATAAATCAAAATTTGGCATACGGTTTTGCTTTCGTATTAAATTATTAAATGTATACAGCATGTTCATCAGAAAGTCGAACAAAAGATGTGGGATCTTGACAATATCATTGAGACTCAAGTTGAACCACTGATAATTAACCTAGTTAATGAGAGCAGCACGTCAGACTCTGATTATGAATAAAATATTAATTTACACTGTGACTTTTTTGTTTTATTTATTAGTCAGATATGTAGAATGTTTTTATTTTTGACGAATGATTTTCTCGGACATTTGCATAGGTTTTTGTTTGAAACTTCGTTTTCCAAAAAACGAATGGGGTGCGATTAAGAGCTCAGTTCATGACTGGCAGCCCGTTTAAACCGGAAGCTCTTAGATATTAATACTCATAATTTCAACGCAATTTAAGAAGTTTTTACTTCTGGCGGCACTTCTCCAAGTGCACCTTATTTTTTTTTAATACAAAATTTTCGTTTATGAAAACATTTTAAGTTAAGGTATATCTGTATTCAAATTTACGAAATTTATATAAAATGAGATTTCAATTTCTGGTAACATTTGTAATCTGGATCACGTGAGTTTTATTGTTTTTCAAATAAAAACTGAAAACATAATAATAAGTTACTTCTTTTGAGGCGAACTAACACACAATTTACTTTAAAAAATAAGTGTATTTGATGTTTCGATTTCGATCGTTTAAGTGTCAAAACAACGTTGCAATTACTGCTTTATTATTTTTGTCAAACCATAAGTTTCTTTTTATTTTACAGTAGTGAAGCTAATTTTTAATTTTCTTGAAAATAATACTAACATTGTATATTTTATCTTCGTTGTTCATAGTAAACAAATCTTTAATTGTACATACTGTTTTATTAATTTGATAGGAAATATGAAAGCAAAACCGCACGCCTATGGAGTCTTACGTAGCATAGCCTGGTTTTGTTTACTTTTACTGCACGTCGAATTTGAATGAGGTGTAATGATTTATACAAGTGCTTTCAAATAATATATTAATTTCTCCATGGCCCCATTTAAAAGTATCTTACAAAATGGCGCCAAGACGCTATTAATAAAACTGATGCTTAGTTCAGTTACCTAAAAATTTAGTAATTCAAGTTTTAAGGTTCATAAAAGAGTTGTTTGAGTGGGACTTATTTCGTTTTTGAAGTTATACGCGCGTTCGACGTTAGAAATTTGTATGGGAGTGAATCGGCAAAATCATTACATATGTAAGATATAGGTAAGAGAGAGACAGAAGATATATTTTCTCTCTCCTCGGGTAAAAAATGTTCTTTTTGTAAATGTATTTAATATTTATTAATATTATTATTTTTTTTTATTAATATTATTAGAATGGTAAATTAAACATATGCGTAAGTTATGCATATTGCCATTTTTAAATACTTATGAATGTTGCATTTTAATTTGTATTGTATTATTATATTGAATTATGTTGCAGTGTATTGTATTGTATTTATATATTAATAACAAAATAAACAATGAATTTTACTGCAGAGTATGTGTAAAAAATTTTTTTTTGCATTCAACTCCTTTCATACATACATTTTCATCAAAATATTGATTCAATTCTTCATTTACTATACTCCTATTACAGGTCAAATGTTGTTTATATACAGCAAACGATGCACCATATACCTATATACCTAATTCTGTTTCTCTTTCTGCTCTCTCTTACCTAGAGCATTGCATATGTAATGTAAAAACGCAAAAAAATCGATTTACCAAGAATCTGTACGCCGTAGAAAAAAATGTTTCAAATAAAAAATGTAGCTGAGATAATTTTTAACAAAAATGTTTATTAGCACTTTTTGTGTAGGATGAATCGTTCTCTCAGAAACAATGCTTAAAGCGACTGACGATTTTGAATGTCAGTTACGCACGCGAAATCAATTTTAAATAAAATTTGTATTGACTAGACGGTAAAAATTCCATATCTTTCTGATAAGAGTGTCCTATCGACAAAAATTAAAATGCGTTTTAAAGGTGAAGAGTGCAGCTTTCGTATGCAATTTTTGTATTTTGCCGCAAATGAATTCAGTTTCTATAAATCTGTTCAATAAATAAACGTTGCCCAATTTTTGCCATTTTTTACGATTCTCATGAGATTAATAAAATTTATCACTATCATTGACCGGCCTTAGTGGAATTTACATTATTAGAGTCTAATTTTCAAAACGTATAACATGAAATTTCGATTGTGAGTTTTCTCTGAAGTTTGCCACTTCTATCCCCAGGCTTCTCCGTAAAACCCTCACGCTTACAGTCTTATCTAAAAACCTATAAAATGAACTTTCGATTTTGAGTTTTGGCAACTAATATGAGGCATTTGAAATATGTCTAAAAACGATCGCACGTCACGTTGGGTGGAATTTGTAGCTGAAGCTGTGTAGTTTTGAAAAACGTGCTTGTGTAATCGAAAAGAAGCAGTTTTAAACGTTTTAGATCGTTTGTAACGTGAAAGTTAATTCAGCATTTTTAGGCATATTTCAAATGCCTCTCATTTGTTGCCAAAACTCAAAACTGAAATTTCATGCTCTAGGTTTTGAAGAGTAGGATTTAACAATGGAAATTCCATAGTGACCGGCCAATGGAAGTAATAAATTTTATTGATCTCATGAGAATCGTATTGGCTGCATTTATGACAAAATACAGAAACTTCATACGAAATGTGCATTCCTCAACCTTAAAACGCATTTTGAGTTTTGTCGTTAGGACACTCTGATCAAAAAATATCGAAATTTTACCATCGAGTTGATACAAATTTTATTTAAAATTAATTTCGCGCGCCTGACATCCGAAATCGCCGGTTGCTTGAAGCGTTGTTTCTGAGAGAACGGTTCGTTTTACACAAAAAGTGCTAATTTTTGTTGAAAATTATCCCAGCTACATTTTTTATTTGAAACATTTTTCTCTACGCCGTACGGATTCTTCGTAAATCAATTTTTTCGGTTATTTCTCCTACGAGTAGCGTTTTAGGGGTAAGTTAAGAGGTAGGAGTGGTAAACTTTTTTACATCTTTTTGGGGTCCCAAAATTAATATATTCACAAAACTCAGCTTGTTCATATGATTTTTAGAGGTTCAGTGACATTTTCGTCTGTGACGACTGGAGTATATTACAACTGTCAAATTAACTTTCTATACAATTCATTTATTTCTTCACCTAACTTACGAAAAGTAACGGAAAATAAAGTAACGGTATTAATCTACCAAACGATTGGTAGTCCAGTGTAACACGATAATAATATGGTATAACCTCCGATTTCAATTAAAACGCATCGATTTTGATGAAATTTGGGAATTAACCTCTATTTACCCTTAACTTAAAAATCTACCCTATGCCGAGGTGTGCTTTTACCTTGGGGATGGAATCAACCTCAACTGAGTGTTGGTACCTTTATATTAAAAAAAATTTCTATAGTTTTTTCGAATAATTAATAGTTTTAGACTTATTCAAGATTTCAAATTTCAGGCAAAATTTATAGGAAAAAAAATTGTTAAACTGTATCATGATACAAATAAATCTGGTTTTTACTCACAATCTCTGTGTACACTTTTGTCTATGATCGTTCCTCTAAGTCTAAGGTATGGCTCCTGGATACCAGGTGTCAAGCTTAAGCGGGGTTCCGTTGATTTGGAGATCTCCTGGTGAATTTGCTGCCTCAGCAGCTTTCTCGCATCTTTTGTATAGCATCCATGCGACGAAGATAATAACTAGGGCGAACGCTGTTACTCCTAGTATCTCTAGAATTGATATTTTCTCCTTTCCTGTTCCAGTCTGAGCCGTTTTACCTCCACTGTTGCCAGCCTGATGGATGAATATTTGTTCTTTTTTCTTATTTTGATTGTTCCCCATTTTTAGGAGGAGAGTTCCATGTTTACCTCTTCTTTTCCTTTTTGATAGGTCAGATGATTCTTATTCTTTATAGGCAGGATCGCCGTGTGGTGTCGGGCTTCCGTTGCATTAACCCAACTGATTTTCTATGTTTACTTTTCCAAAAGAAAGACGAATTGTACTGTTTAATTTACTGTATAACTTAAAACCTATATGTTGACCCAGGTCGTGTGCACGTGGAAGAAATAAAAAGGCGGAAAAGAACGCACCGTTCAATTGCCGTCTTAACAGATAACCAGGAAGCGTTTATGGCACTTAATTCTGTAGAGGCCAATTCTAAACTAGTATGGGATTGTGTGGGTGCCCTAAATAAACTAGGAGACCGTAGGAAGGTTACGGTAGCCTGGGTACCATGGCACAAGGGTCATAAATGCAATGAAAAAGAAGATGAAATAACCAAGCAAGGCTCATTAATGCCATTCGTTGGACCGGAACCCTTCTACGGCGTTGCAAAGGCAGTAATACGAATAGCTATAAGAAAGTGGGTAGCACACAAATCTCTGCAATGGTGGAGGAATTCATGGTAACGTTAACGTCAGCGTTAACACATACTCTCTTGATTATTTTTCTACTTCGTCTGAAAATACAGCTGTGCGACCTTAACGTGGTGGCGTATGCAAACCTGTTAATCTTTTACGTAAAGTCGATTCGGGAATGTTGAACGCTCTTCCCATTTCCCTTATTTTTTGCCCTCATTTTTGATTGCAGACAGAGCATTTTCGTTAGTATATGTAAGAATGTAGTGTAGTTTCATGGCATCTGGAAATTAAAATTGGTAATTTTAATTTTTACAATGTCATTAGTTGTGGGTCAATCGTGCGCACTCCTGCGCACTATTACTCCTTTACGCCTTAAATAGAAAACTTCATTATAAACGGAACACTACTTTACCAAATAAACCAACAGATGCACCAAAATATACGGAAAACAACATAATTTAAATCAATAATAAGTTCAAATCCTACGGACTAGTCGTCTTAATTTTTGGAGCAGAAAAACTAGAAGAATCCGTGCAATTTTTCATGATCAGATCTCTTAGTCCACGTGATAATGGTCGAGTGAAGATAATGGTGTCAACCGTTGACGAGATCGGCCGAAAGGTGTAGTACTGGTTGAGTTTGTAAAATCTTTCACGGGATTTGAAATACAACGCAGCACACGATTACCCGCTGCGCACAATTCCCCTACTTTACACTGATTTTTTATATTTAATGTGATTTTTTTCTTTAAAAATAGTTTTTACCCCTACATCAATAAGATGTAGGGAGAGTTATTTAATCGTTTTCACATATTGAAAATGTTTTTATGTAAATAAAAAACAAGGAAATAAGTTGTAGGTTATTTTCTGTTATGTCAAACTAGATTTTTGTTCTTAAATTTCTCACTGTGGTCGTTTTCTAAGTAGATAAATAGTAATGGAGGAGTATATATTAATTTTAGGGAAATATCTTATAAGATAGGCAATATCTTCTCGAAATGGAAAAAAAAGGAAAGAGAAACAAAACATTATCATTACATAGGTGTAAAAAAGTCTTTTCTAGTCTTTTCTATTGATGCCAGTTCGATTAATATGTTTTATGGTTTATTATAATTACAACACAAGTTTATCATTTTCAAAATCCATTTATGACAAAACCAATATTTTTCTTTAACAAAAGGTTAGATATCACCGACAATATAATTGCAATGGGTTACCCGGCCTCTAAGATAGAAGGAGTTTACCGTAATCATATTGATGACGTTGTAAAATTCCTCGACAAGAAGCATCCTGACCACTATTACATTTATAACCTTTGCTCCGAACGAAGCTACGACAAAATTAAATTCCATAACAGAGTCAAAATATTTCCCTTCGACGATCACAATCCCCCCAAAATCGATTCGATTCAACCGTTTTGTAACGACGTCCACGAATGGTTATCGATAGATAAGAAGAATGTGGCTGTGGTGCATTGTAAGGCTGGTAAAGGCAGGACCGGAACCATGATCTGTTGCTATCTCCTTCACAGCGGAATGTTTTCCAATGCCGAATCGGCTCTGAACTATTACGGACAAACTAGAACACAAGATAAGAAAGGAGTCACGATTCCCAGTCAAGTGCGATATGTACAGTACTACGAGACTTTATTAAAACAACACCTCTTTTATACCCCAGTTTCTATGTATATAAAAGAATTTATACTTAATCCGGTGCCGAATTTTACTGGAGGACAAGGTTGTCTGTCTCTCACTATTTCACATCAAACTCTTGTGAAAGAGGGTAAGTATTTGTATAATATATTCAAAACAAATACATTCACATATTTTTCAAATAAATAAGTTATAAGTGTACATTGTAACGTATGTCCTAAAATATTTAGCAAAATCTTTCTCGGATTTTTTTAGTGAAGAAATTTATTTAAACGCTTACTAGTTATCATAAATTACCCCTCAATACTTAAATAAACTGTTCTGTCGAATTTTGTAGAGTGGTCCATTTTGCTCTACCAGACGCAAATTTCTTCGAATATTACTCATGAGGTCGTGGACGGAATTCAGATCAATTTCTCTCAGTACAGTAAAGCTCAAAAATTCTCTATTGGGCGAGCCTGCAGCAAGTTTGGAATATTACGCAGGCCGACAAAATTTGACCAATATTGATACCCAGAGCTTAGAATATACTTTTCAGAAGAAAAAGAAAAGACAGTTAAGATTTGATTTCACGTACAGTGCGTTTGTGTATCCGCTTATAGGTATTTCACCCTAAAAGAGATCTTCGGAGCGGCTATTCACAACCGCTCTGTGAAGGATTTAATAGTTGTTTTAAGTAATACTGTGATAAGGATTTTTGCTTAGTTGAGGAGATATGTTGTGGAATGAAATTTTAGATTTCCCATGTCTCTAATAACATCTTTATCAACGTCTGTTTTGCCTTGCAGTTCTTAGAAGGTACAGATTAAAGCAGAAATCTTAACTTGGTTTCGAAAATTAGTTTACGGATTTATTTATCAGATGTCGCTATTGCGTCCAGATCGAAGCCATTTTATAGTTGCTTCTAATATGACAGGAAAGATTATTTTCACGTTCAGAGCGGTTCAGCTCTTTTGTACTGAAAGATCGTGTACAGATGCAATATTTGTCATAAATCAAATTACTGAGAAATTACTAGAGTATTAGTATATATATATATATATATATATCTAATTACATAGAAATTACTACAGCATTTCTATGTCTGATTGACTTAAAGAAAGCATTTGACAGAGTAAGACACAAAGATGTAATCCATCTTCTGTATAATAGAGAAGTTCCCCTAAATATTATAAAAACTATTGAAAACGTCTACTAAAACAACAAAATGGAAGTCAGAATAGATGGACAACTTACAGAACCTATAGAAAGAGGCAGCGGAATAAGCTGCCCTATTTCTATAGGTACTATAGTGCTAATAATCATTGAGTCCTATGCTCAATTTAATCATGGATGAAATCATCAAAGGCGTTAACAAAGGAAGAGGATACAGAATGGGAAACAAAGAAGTAGAAATACTCTTGTTACGCAGACGCAGTAATATTAATAGACCAAGATGAAGATAGTCTGCAAAGACTGGTCCACAGATTTAACATAAGAACAAAAGAATTTAATATGACAATCTCATCTCAGAAAACTAAAACAATAGTAATCAGCAAAGAACCCATCATATGTATGTAAAATAGAAATTGATGGTATCAGTATTGCACAAGTAATGGAAATAAAATACATTGGAATTACACTGTCCAAGTATGGAGACCTGGACAAAGAAGTTGGAGATCAAGTATAAAAAGCAAATAGACTGACAGGATGCCTTAATAATATATGGCGGAACAGACACATTAACACTGAGATGAAGTCAAGGATGTATAAAGCCAGTAGAAGACCAATAATGACATATGTCTCAGAAACAAGACCCGACACAGTCACAGCACAAAGGCTACTGGAAACGGCAGAGATGAGAGTACTGAGAAGAATTAAAGGAAATACGCTGAGAGATCGAAAGAGAAGTGAAGATATTAGAAGAAAATGTAAAGTACAGTATATAAACGAATGGACATTAAATAGAAAAAAATGGAATAATCACATAAACAGAATGAGGAAGACCCGTGTCGTGAAAATAGCAAGAGATAAATTACCAATCGGCAGAAGAAGCATCGGAAGACCGAGCAAAAGAGGGAGTGACAACCTTCCATATAGGTATTAATCCGCCAATGAACAAGCAGAATTGCTATAAAGAGGAAGAAGAAGAAGAGGAAGTAATGATTGTTTCATTGGTGAAGTGTACCCTCCTCAGTTGACGACAGCATCTTAGTATACGAAGGAGCTGTGCTTGAGAGTATTTTGGGCACTTTTAGGGATCTTCTTTGATATTTAAGACCATTCCTGCTCCATTCCAACGATATCGTACTCTTAGAAGATCTTTACTAATGAGTCAGTACCCTCGTTGACATTTCAAGCTGGTTTTTGCTCCTCTCATCAATCTATCTGACCTCTGTGCAGTAAATGCACGTGTCCTTCCACTTTTGGAGAGACTCAGACATCGTATTTCCTGCTTTTACGCCGCTATTGTTCTATACATGGTTCTGCATGAAATGTTTTCTTTTTGGAATATTTGACAGATTTCATAGTTTCCTAAGGCAACTTATTATTATTTTGTTTTTGTTAAAGTTTATGAATTTTAACGCCAATGAATGTTGTGCCAAAACTTTTAGGACATACTTATTTACCAGATATTTAATAAAAACCTTTGCACTCTGATTTATAACCAGGTCTTTTAAGATATTTTCTTTTAGAAATTTTTTAAACTTTTTTTTTCGTGATTTAGTCTTCACTTTAAATTTTAAACGTTGATCTATTTAATACACGCACTATGTATTTGGCCTGTATTTTTATATAATATCAAGTAATTGTAATATTTTTAGGTGATAAATACACTCCAAAACTTCAAAAATTACGGAAGAATGATTGGTATGAAGTGAAAAAGAGTGGATCTCCTTTTTCGATAAAGTTGGACTATTGTCTACCTCTTAAAGGCGATATAAAAGTTGAGTTTTTTAGTAAAACTATGATGAGGAAAGAGAAATTATTCCAGTTTTGGTTTAATACTTTTTTTATATGCAATTCTATTAATGGATTTCTGCCGAGAAACGGAAGTAGCGAAGAAGTTTGTTACGTGGTAGATTTTGAAAAGAACGAACTTGATATTGTTAATAAAAAGGACAAGCAAAACAAAATGTTTCATGCAGATTTTAAGGTAAGTCTTCAATTTTGTTTATCGAATTATAACCATTTAAAAAGTTTTTAAACTGTTTTCTTGTGACATGTTCAAGTTAATATTGTATTTATATGGGATTAAGACAACTGCCATAACCTTTTCTATTCACAAAACCCTTTTGTGTTCTTTGTATACATTGTTTGGTTTATTCTTTTGTTTCAGGAATATAATGGTCAGCCCAGGGTTTCAATGGTGGTTATAAAATAGCACAAAAGTTCTTTGGATTGTAGCGAAAACGTACCAAAAGGTCGCGAGAAACACTCGAACGGGTTAACTTTTTCAAGGAGAGTATTTCTTTAGGAGGCATAATTTTTCGTGTTGAACTTTCAGTTCGACTTTTGCCATATAGTCTCGCGGCAGTTGCAGCCAAAACGCAAGGAAGAAATAATTTCAGGTCTGGTCTTTCAAACCTAAAACTCAATCAGTATGATTCGGTTTTTGTTCTTGTATAACTATTCGCGACACCCAACACGCTATTGTTTTCAAATTCAGTTCTAAGAAATAAAAAATCTATGTATAACCAAATTCAAATTTTTTTCCAGGCAAATTTCATTAACAGCAGCCAGAATACATTTTTTGATAAACTCTCCATCCGTAAATGGTTTATGTTCAGCAATTAATTTCGAAATATGTAAGGACGTTTTGGCCAATGTTCGTTACATTTTTAAAAAACGTTTTGTTGTGCTTCTAATGATTTTTGTAAAGAGTTAATTTTATTTTGTCTGAAATGAGATTCAAATTTATCATATTCACTTTTGTGTTTGGTGTCGTTGTGGCGACGCAAATTAAATTCTTTGAATACGCTTATAGATTCTTTACAAATTAAGCCGAGTGCTTTATTGTAATTATTACAGTCGAACATATTTATCTGAAACCGCGAATAAGAGAAGCGATAGAGAGGGTCATTTATCGGCGTTGCCTAATCGATTATTATTTTAGAGGTTTGTTTTTGAACTGTAAAATTAGGTAATTGATAAAATATGTTATTAGGTGAAGTATTCGTCATAATTATTAAAATGAACAAAAGTCTATTAAATTAGAAAGTTAATAAAAAGCTATTTAGGTAAAATAAATTGTTTTCAACGGTAGTGGTAAAAGCTTATAAAAATATACTTAACAGTTTTTATTCAAATATCATCAAAATCGCTGTTTTCGCTGTCAGAATTTGATTAAAAATCTTCGCTGTCTGAACCTTCGTCTACATTGAGAACCATATTATCCACGACTACATCAATTAATGTTTTTTTATATTAACTCACGTTCAGATGCGATGACTTTTTCAGTTATTTTTTTCCATTCTTCCACAGGAAATGTTTGAAAAAATTCGTCCGATAGCTGCTATATTGACGTAAATGTAAAGTCTAAATTTCTGGGTCCCACATAGGATTTCAAAGCTGCCAAAACCATTTCAATGGGGTTCAAATCGGGATGGTACGGTGGGAGTTTAAATACATCATGTCCTTGGTTTATGCAATTTTATTATGTTATACAGATCAGGCTTCAACATAGAAGCAGTACATGGAATATTTTCCATGTACTGCTTCCCTTTTATTTTTGACATTTATCTTCCTGTGTATTATGGTATAGGTCATTATCCAACACTATTACACTATTTGGAGGCAAGTTACTTAAAAGTTGTTTTCCAACCATTTTTTAAAATTTGTAAAGTTCATGTCAATATGAACTCCAGATTTTGACATCGACTTCCACCTCAGATAAGATCCAGGAACAAAACCTTTTTCATTTCCTGTTCCAACAATAATTAAACGTTGCCCTTTTGATACGGGTTTTCTAGGTCCATTATTATTGGTGTCACACCAATTGCTTTTTGAAATATTAATATGTCTCGTCAGTAAACACTATAAATTTATTTACTTCTCTAGCTTCCTTAATGTTCCTCAGGCATTCTTCTTCTTCAAGTGCCCTGTCCGTTGCGAACGTTGGCTATTAACATGGCAATTCTGATCTTGTTTGCGGCGCTTCTAAATAGTTCGACCGATGTGAGCCCGAACCACTTCCTCAGATTTTGGAGCCACTGCAGCTAATGCAATGAGCAGGCATTGCAGCCTAATTTCATGTTTTTCTATCGACATTTTTCTGTTGTCGACTGTTTTTTCCAGCGAAACCCAAGTTTATGAAATTCCCTTCTCATACTTTCTCTACTTTCTGCATAATTCAGTTCGCTTACAAATTTCTAATGAATTTTCTTAATTGTGGGAACTTGTTGATCGCTAAGATAAAAATTATATATCTGTCTCCGTAAGATATCTTGATCACACATGCATCTAACTGTGTTTTGGAGGATTTTTTTGTCGTTTATTAGGTGTGGAGAATCCAAGGGTTTCTCCATTTTTAACCTCACGACCCTCTAGCGATTTTTTTTGACGCTGGATAAACTGACACCTATAAACATTTATTATTATATAAACTTTTTTTCTCTTATTCGATTATTTCGTATCTATATATATTTAAGTTTGCAAAACAATAACATATTTTTTATAATATAAATATACCATCAATTTACCTGTCAGAGCAGCTACTCGTTCTTGTACTTTGGATTGCTCAATAAGAAGTGCTTCTTTGGTCATGTTATGAGAGCAGACACAGAAAACATGTTAAGGCTTATTATCCAAGGAAGGGTAGAAGGTCGAAGATAACGAGGACGATCCCCAATAAGATGGAACGATCAAATTACAGGAATATTCAAAAGACCTATGCATGGGTTAAAAGAAATGAAAAGAGACGGAGATATTTGGAGACGGACAGTACACTATCTCACGGTGACCACTGCACTCCCTCCGGGGGGTCAGGATTGAAGAAAGAGATAGTATGATTCCAGAAACTCCGTAAAGATATATATATATATATATATATATATATATATATATATATATATATATATATATATATATATATATATCGCACACCTAGTTCAATAGTGCCACAAGTGCAAAATACAATATTTTCGAGAAATGAGCAAAACGTTCTGTAGCAAACGAGTTATGCCTTGTAAATAATTTATTTTTACAATGACTGGCTTCAAAATTACAATTTAGTTAGCAAATTATAAAGTTATTCGCTGGATCTTATTACAATTTATTAAAAATAAAATGTTAATTGTATTTGGATAGTTATGGCGATATTGCATTGTGAAGAAAGTCATGTCTAAAACGATACCTAGGAGATACGGCGGCAACATAATAAAAAATCAACTAGTTCTTACAAAAAATATTTTTATTATTATTATTACAAGTGTGTACAAACATTTTTTTAATTACTATTAACCAAGTCCTTATAAAAATTGTGATGAACAGGTATTATTAAGTTTTTATTGCACAGTTCCAAAAGGTGTTGCTTGGTTTTCGCGGATATCGATGGTGGCTTTATGTACGCCTTTTTTAAATCGATTACTGCTTCCACAGTTGCTGAGCGCCCCCTTGTCGATGCTTTAAAATGGACCTCTTCGATCTCATCGGCATTATAGTCTGTTTTATAGAAGAAAGATCCAGAATTTCTTTTGACAACTTTAATGATTTGGATATCATTTTTTGAATTGAGATCTTTAAAGTCATAAAAGTCTTCTGTTGACATTTCCTTTACATTGTAAGGATTTCCCTCTTTTTTTGCAGACCTTATGATGACAGGCCATTGTGCAGGAACATAAATGGGACCTGTTTTAAGTATTTTCTTCTTTTGCCTCTCAATAGTTGCGTTCATGGCGTCCCCTTCATTTTGGGTATGTCCCACTGTTAAAAATTGATGTGTGATTGATTTAATATTAATTTTTGCAATTGCATAGAGATACATGGTAACTATAAATTTATTTTTATTTTGCCCAATACAATTGTCGCTATAAAATATAACGTCTTTATCATTACAATGAGTTATTATTATTACAATATTATTAATAATATAATTAATATATTATTATATATTATTTACAACACACATAGCTATTTCGTTTGAGCAGCCGCGGTTAGCGATAGCCTCGTGCCAAAAGTAACAGTAACCACTATTTTGTACCATCTGAAAAATTGTAAAGTTAAAGCAGTTCAGGCGGCATTTATAGTAGAAGCTTGAAACATCTCCACAAGGTGTAGGAAGGATCGCCTGCAAATCAAAACAAGCTACCAATACTTGAGAATCATATTTTGCACTTGCTACATCTTGTGCTTTTTCTTTTCTGCTTCTAATTTTATTATGGATATTTTTATTATAAGTTTGATCAAGAGTAGCTTGCTGTTCAGCAGAAGAATTTTTATATGACTCACAAACCGCGCACTGATCTTTTTTTGGCTGAAAGAAAGTTATGTTAAACTCAGTTTTGAAAATATGCTCGTAAGTGCATTTTTTAGCCACAGGCCTTCCTTTACTCTCTTCCTGTAGTTTGTAGTAGCGATACATTTGTGCTAAAGTAAGTGAACCATCTATGTATTCCTTTGTAGTTTGTGCTCTGAGATAATGTGATTCTACCCTTTGGAAAAAATTTATGTGCTCTCTTATTTTATTCTTCACCGGTCCAGTAACCGTTTCTCGTTTCATAAAATTTCCTCTCTTATCCTTTTCCACAGATCCTTTACCATCTGATTTTCTCCAAGTTGTTCTAATAAATTTGTCACCAATGTCCAAGGTATTCATGAAAAACTTTTTACAGACTTTAACTTTTACACCGTGTATTGTTAAAAAATATACTAAATTAATACCGCGGTTACTGCCTTCAACTGTTCTTCTGTGTTTAGTAACCAACTTTTCCAAATGGGAAGCAACAAATTGTCTTTGAAGAGCGTTGTCTTTCAAATTCCAGAAACTTAAATG
The DNA here is from genome assembly GCF_040954645.1 of Diabrotica undecimpunctata. Taxonomy (NCBI): domain Eukaryota; kingdom Metazoa; phylum Arthropoda; class Insecta; order Coleoptera; family Chrysomelidae; genus Diabrotica; species Diabrotica undecimpunctata. The sequence continues at coordinate 129,470,762 of NC_092809.1, read as the reverse complement.
TATATCATATCTATCGGCATTGCTGAATTTTTGGCTGCATTTGGTACGACATTTTTCTCCACATGCAGGTTTTAAAGTCTTCCCACGTTTTTCTTTGTTGCCTTCTGTAATATAAGGTAGTCCAGAGTTAACTCTCAGTTTCTTAATATTTCTTTTCCATTTACTTGGTTTCCGCAATTTTTTTCGAGAATTATGAATTTCAATTACCGTATCTGTTATCTTTAATGCGTGCATTCCTGTCAACAACTTCATTATCTTCCGTTATTTCGGTATCAGAATCTGCTACGTTATTTTCATTTCCATTTTTATTTTCACTATCAGTGCTTAAAGAAGTATCAGGTGAGTAGTTACTGTCTACCACAGAGTCATCGGAATTGAAATTTCCCTCTTGAATTTGACACTGAAACAAAAAGTTATGGTTAATTTGAAAAGTTGTCGTTGGATGTTAACATTATTTATAATTACAGACAGAGCGATATTTTCATCCAACATACAAAATAAATCATCCTGTTTCTATTGGTCTCTCATTTCTAATCAATTGAAAAGAAAATATGCGGTGCTTTTTGCCTAATTCCATACATACCTAATGCATACATACGTACATTAATATTTAATACAGTTCTGTAATTATATTTTAAGCAATGTTAAAAACTATACTGTTTTGATATTAGTTCACAAACTTCAACAAAAAATAAAATTTTGAAAAGTGTATTATTAGAAAATATACCTGCTCTATGTAATCATCTTGGCGAGGGTCTGTACGTAGCTTTTCTTGATGTTCAAATGTATTTGCCGTATGATTTGATTGCACGGGTAACGCAACCGGAGTAAGCTAAAAAATTGCATACATTAAGTAAAACCTCACTGTGATTTTTGTTGAAATACAAACCTCCGTCAACACAAAGGGTATGTCATTCATAACCTCAAAACCTCTGAATTCTCAGATTCTCATCATCTTTAATTTGCAAAGCCAGTCCAAGCATTTTTCTTGCCCTTGACATCGTGTTTGATAATAAAGTTAATAATAATATTACTATACACTGTTTTCACACCTTAAGTCAAAACTAAAAACGTAGATACCGCGTGCATAAATAATTGAGAACTGATAAAATCGTACCACAATTATCTCTTAAATGGATGCTCCGAATTGTACCAAAATCAGGATACGCCTATTCAATGGGGATTTCAGATTTGATGCTTGCAGTGTTGCCAAATTTATTATCATTAGTCACTTTGGTTTTTTTAATACAATACTCTGTATATTGTATTATTATTGGTATTCTCACTTCAATTCGAGTTCAACCATGTGTAACACTTGATATTTTATCTAGTAAGTTCTTAAATAAATAAAACTTCTCAGTGCCAAATAGTTTTGAAGCAATTCAGTAACTATATGTAGAATGCTGTGATTTTGACATTAATTCATAATCCCAACAATAGCTTGACTTTTATTGAGCAGCTTTGTAAAATAAATTGTATTAATAACTAAAGCTGGCAGTTGTTTTATGTGTTTTTAAAAGCTCTACAATAAAGATGGTTTTTAATGAAAAAGAGCGAATTACTGTTTTAATGATAAGAGGCTAGGGTGATAGAAAAATATCTTATAGTGAAGTATCCAATTTGTTTAACGATACTTTTCCAAACCATTCTCTTATGCGTAAGGCGACAGTACAAAAAATTGTAAAGCGCTTTGAAGAAACTGACGAATAAAAGATGGCATTCGAACAGGTAGACCAAAAACTGTTAAATTACAATAAAACTTTAGATTTAATGCAGTTTCGTTGAAGGTTTACATACATCCTCACGCAGAGCTGCACAAATACATGATGTAGGTCATTACTCAGTATTGCATAAGAATTCATTTAAACCCTACAAGATCCAGTTTTTGCAAGAATTAAATGGAGATGGCTACGACCATAGTTTACCAAGAAATAATTACACTGTGTGAGAATCTAAATTGCCAAAATCTAAAATATAGTCTACGTCTATACCTATATAATCACTACACGAGGGTTTTCCGAATCCATGCAGCCAGCGGTTACGTGATACATGCCTTAAATGACGTGAGAATGAGTTATTTCTAGAATACCCTTCAAATTTGTTATGATTCAGTAGGGGACTTTTATTACAACCTTGGTTTATAAACTATTATAAGAATATTCAATACGACATGCTATTTCGTTTATTTCTTGGACAACTCTCTTTTATTGTAAAACATATTAATGTATAGATTAAAATTATTTTTTTTTAATTCTAGCTTACTTTACATCTTCAAAGAATTCCGAGAGACGATTGTTGTCCGACATCGTACGAACGACATTCTCAAACACAAGATACGCCAAGTGAAAGTTCGGCAGAATCATCTGATGATTATACGAACGAAGACGAAGACTGGGACAGCGGAGAAGGCAATTCCCTTATACCCAAAAACGAACCCTGTGATTCTACTAAAAGTTGATCCTCAATTATTACTAATTTTCTGTATAAAGTTTGTTAGATTGTACATTAATATGTACAGAGCATCCTGGATTAGGTGTTTCTACAGGAAATTGCCGAAATAGCTGTTGTTGGTCGAAAGCTATTTGTCTGTGGCATCTCAGTTTTGCAATCTCTTGAGTAAATAATGTGATATACTTGGAAAAAATAAAAAAAATTATATTTAACGATCCAAGTTCAAGATGGACACAAATAAAATTGTCAAATCAAACTATCGATTTCTATATGATGTACCTATGCTGCAATGTTGAAAAAAATATCCTAGCTTGCTTCCTTTTAAAATATGTCGTGGTATTAACTGAAATTCAATGACTTACAATTAATGAGAGATCATTTTAGCAGTAAAGGTAAATTTTTAGGAAAACATCATCTTTGGTCAATTCAGCGCCAGCTTCAACTATGACGTGTAAAGTAACCGTGGACATTGACGTTTGACATGGAACTTCATCGTTGACTTTTGATGACCTTTATGCTACTTTATCACATCGAAAGTGAAGTGAGAAGTGTGAAAGGGTTGTGGTAGAAGTCCACTTTACAGGTTATACTTGAAGTTAGTGCTATTCGGCCGTTATGCATATTAATGTATCCTATACTGCGAAAAGAGATTAGGTTTAGATCTAGACATTCCATACAAAATAGATCAGATGTATATGTTTGTTTAATAATTGCTGTATATCAGAAACTTCAAGTTTTTATTTTTTTCAATTATATGGTGTTATTAGCATGAGAAATTGCAGGTAAAATAGCTATTATTTGTTATTCTCAGCAAACCGTACTTATCACGAATATTTTTAAGTAAATGATACTGCATTATACCCTATACTTTTGTCAGGGTAGAGCAGTGAGTTTTTTGAGGTATCGGTACAGGTTACAAAGTGATATCAATTGCAACGGTTGGAAAAAATGGTCAAAATACTTAAATAGGAAACGTTATTATATAAGACCCAAAAATTCAATGAAAACATCTGAATAATTTACAAATATTTCTTTAAAAGTGTACATGTATTTAGAGATATATTATTTAGGAGAAAACTTTACAATTTTTTTAATTTCTTGCCCATTTCTACAGATTTTTTAGTCTTTTTCAAAACATACAAAAGCCAAGAACAAATTGTTTGATAGCTTTGAAATACGACAAAAAGAGGTAAAATAAAAACTTTATGTCATTTTTACAGCTAAATAAAGTTTTCATTTTCCGAATAGTGTGATATTTTTATGTATAAGTTTGGAATAATATAAAAACCAGCAGAATAACTTCTGTAAGACAAAAATAAATCTTCAAATAGACCGAAAATTGAATGTGATAAAACTTAGATCTTTAAGGTAGTCCCCTGGTTCTTTATAAATGTTATACAGGAGCGGCTTATTGCGCTTTTGGTGCTGGTTCTCCATCCTTTTTTCTTCCGAGCTACTCGTACTGCACTCGCGAAGTTTGTATCTACTAATTTCTCTACTCCGTCGGGTCTACTTCCTCCGGTTGTCTTCTCCATTTCTATCATCATTGTGTTAGCCTCTCATATTTTCGGCACATGCGACATGACCACAATAGATTAATCTCTCTATCTATATAAGGATTTTTACAACTGTCGCCGCCTTCCTTCTTTCAGCCAACGTCTCCAGTCCTTTCTGTTCTGCTATTCTCCATCTCTAAGGTCTCGTCTTCCTCTTTTCCTTCTTCCTATTGGGCTCCAATCTGAAATCTTTGCTATCCACCTTGTATGATCTGTTCTTCTCACATGTCCATACCAAATTAAACGTTTTTCTTCGATGTAGCTGAGTATGTCTTGTTCTACTGCCATTCTTCGTTTTATCTCCTTATTTGTGATGCGATCCATTTTTGTCACTCTGTAGCTTCTTCTCATGAACTCCATTTCAGTTGCTGTGATTTTGGACGTGTTGATTATTATATTAATAGATTAATATCGTTGTAAATACGAAGGTAGAGAGACGTTGTTCAAAATTTGTCCAAGATATTCGAAGCATACTTCTAAAAACATCACATCCCAAATGCGTAAATTCTTCTATTTGTTGTTCTAATAGTACAGGTTTCAGAGGCATAATTTACTATTAGGAAATCAAGTGTTCTTACATGATTGATCTTGGCATTTTTGTTATAATCATATTTTTTCATGGATACAGCAGTAAAGGGAAATTTGGACAACTAAAAACGTTTCCTTCTGTAGTGAGAAGCATTAAAATGATTTAAGACCAGTATGTTTAAAAAACAGCTAAAGATCTATAATTTTTTTTCGTATATTTCAAAAAAATCGTAGCCATGTTGCAGTTTTTTGCTGTTACTATTAACTATATCTTTATAATAAGTCATCATTTTAGAAGTCAAGGTAACTTTTTAGGACGTCATCTTTGTCTAGTTCAGGAAACGGTCCGACTTGCGCCAACTTCAACTATGGTGTGTAAAGTAGCCGTGGACATTGACGTTTGACATGGAACTTCATCGTTGCCCAACCACAAACTCATCCTTGCCAAAGCCTAGATCCACACTGATTACCTTCCCTCACGCTTCGATCATCTAAAATAAAACTCACCGCCCGGGATCTGATTTAATTTAATTGCTCAGCGATTCTTATTCACACAACCTTGGATCTCAAGCCACGTCGGCTTTTTTTCAATGTAAATATTATTCCATTCTAGACGCAATTTGGGTTGAATAAAATAAACATTTAAATTTTTGTTTATTCTATTATGAGACACTTAAAATATTTTTCTTCAGTTATGATGAACTAACATTCGAATATATAAGTGAAAGACGCAGAATTAAAACCGTATACAGGGTCGCATAAAAGTTACTGCTTTCTGAATTAAATGGAATTTAAAAAAATATATAAGATTTTTTAACTGTTATAATGTAATATCTACATACAAGAAACTAACTTATACATAGCAAATGTATGTACAGCTTTATTATAAAAGCTTCTAATTATCATTGTTATCATGACCACGATTATTATATAAATGTATTTTTGACCTAAAGAATCAAACGTTGTTTAGGGATCTGTAGGAAAACATCCAAGTAATAATTTAAGGTGAATTCAGATGTACATTGTTTACATAAATATATTACCCAAGGTAAAAAAAATCGGGGATAAGTTTTAGCGATGTGGAACTTATCATTTCCTGACAATAAAGTCTTTCCGAAAAAATAAAAGTCCTACTTCTAAGATTACTTTAAAAAAAACTTTGAATGAGACTAAAAAATTCGTCAGAATATTATTTTAGCGAATACACCATTCAAATAGGTGAATTTCGAAAACTGTAAAATTTTGGTTACTTTTTGTGTTTATATCTTACAGAAAATAGCTTTAGAGAAATCATATAATGATTGACAATCTTCAAACACTAATTCGGAACGAAAATTTTACGCTTTTCTCACAATGAAACAAAAAATCGTATTTTGATAGTTTGCTTTAATTTACGTGTTCAAATTAAAAATTTAATGGTTAATTTTGTAATTTTGAGTGATTTTTAGTGTATGTAGGATGATCTGTTAGATATATATAACAGAGCCAACGATCCTCTAAGATTTGATAATAATTTTTCTTGCACTATTGATCTGATAAAGCTCTTCTTTGATCTGATTGATATCTTAATGCTATTGGATTTAGAAAACTTTTTTTTTAAACACATTAAGGATAGTTTATAACCAATGTGTTTTGCCTGTACAAACTTATGGAGCAGAGACTTTAACACTCACGCAGAAATCTGCGAATAAACTAAGAGTTACACAACGAGCCATGGAACGTGCAATGCTGAATGTGAGCCTCCGAGACCACATAACAAACCGACAAATCAGGCAAAGATCAGGAGTTCAAGACGTCATCGAAAGAACCACGAGACTTAAGTGGAACTGGGCAGGACACTTAGCCAGAACACAAGATGGACGATGGACAAGACGAATTATGGAATGGAGGCCCAGAAATTATAAAAGAAGCCGAGGACGACCACCGACTAGATGGACCGACGACATAAAAAGAGTAGCGGGAAACTGGCTACAAGCGGCCCAGTGTAGAGATCACTGGAAAGAACTGAGGGAGGCCTATGTCCAGCAGTGGACGGGATTGGCTGATTGATGAAGGATAGTTTGTTAAAAGCGATGTATATAGCGCATCAGTAAACTCAAACAGGAGAAGAAAATGCTCGATGTATCTTATGTTCGCTATTTATTTTTACACAAGGTTCTTTTTCAGTATATATATATATATATATATATATATATATATATATATATATATATAAACACTTCTCTAGCTTTTTCATCCCCCTGAGAAGTCATTTTGACCAAGATCCTTGAAATAATGTAAATAAAGTTTGTGAATAGGAAATAATTCTGCGAGGCCAAATCTGCCTAATAAGATCGGTTGTTGTTTAATTTATGTCTCAAAGACATAAATTGATCCCAAAAAGAAATTTTTGCTATACAAACCAGCAGTTTTTTCTCGCAAGTTATCGGAGAAATAGTTCAAATGGGGTAAACAGTACACGTCAGTAGTGGATGTACCTTTCTTTCGTGTATTTAATCTGAATATCATTCTTTGTATCCCAAAAACAATTACTACCTTTTCCGTCAATAGATGACCTTCAGTAGGCCTTGGTCGCTATTTCTCCACTACTTTGGCTGTTACTTCGTCTCCCACGTGTAGAAATGAGCTGATCTTTCATTAGCAGCCAGCCATGTTTGGTATAAAAACTATAGCTGCATTTTTTTGTCAATATGTTGTACCGAATTCTTCATCGTATCTTATGCAGGCCACCAAATATGATATATCATTCTCATTCGAGCACTTCTTAACTATGAAAATGCACTACAAGCAGTTCAACAGTATTTTTGATGTTTTCTGTAGCTATTAGAAAGATTTAAAATTAAATATCTTACGTTTACCTTAATTATAACCCAGAAAATTCATTTATCTCTAAAATAGTAATTAAACATTACTTTTGTTTGTCGAATTTTCCTCTTTTACAATGTTCTTTACAAGTTCCTTGGTTGCAATCTTTTCTTGTTTTATTTCAAAGTTCTGAAGTACAAATAGTACTTCTCTAGTAGAACGTCAGCGCAAACAAATCGATTATAACAAGAAATTTTATGTTAAACTGAAATGACCGCATTGAGCTTCTTCGATAATTCAGTTTTAAACTGGTCATACTTCCAGAATACTCGAACGCAATTTTAAAAACTTGTTTGTCATCGCTCTGTTTTTCTTCTCTGAGAATGCGCAGTGAAAATGAAGTCCAAAACGAGTCAATTTTTTTAGGTTAGTAATGTAAGTAGGAGAGTTGAAGAATTATATAATATATCCCATATGTTTTCTGTGCTTCCCCAAAGTCCATTCTGCTTTCTCACCTTTAAACCATTTTTATATCTCATCTCTTATATTTTTATGTTAATCCCATTTTGGTGGTTTATTAGTATCTACAGTAAAAATAATGCATGCGATGTAAGATATAGACTACCTTTCAGAGCAAAAACCAATTATGACGTGCTCGAAATGACGTATTTTCGTCTGGAGTTACGTAATTCGTTTGACCGTCAAAACGACTGGAAACTGGGCAGTCACACAGTGGTGCTAGTTGTTAATTGAACAAATCCCGATTCTCACCTGCCAAGGAGCGGCAAGATTCCCCTGCACCACTGTTTGGCTGCGATGATTTATTTTACAAATTTCGCTTAAATGTGATTTTATTTTGAAAATAATTTTAACGGATCAACCTACATAAATATACTTGTGACTCAAAATTATAATAACTATACCAACATTCGTGTTTAGTGAAAAATTTTGAGTACAAATTATTAATATTAGTTTTCAGAAATAATTTGGCACTCATAAATTCGATTTGATAAGTAAGATATATTTTTAAGAGAATATTAAAGATATAGTCTTGTTAAACGTTACAATGTCTACATGCTTTTATTTTATTTTATTTTGTAATGATATAATTTGAATAGGATTATTAGATCCTTTTAGGACGTGTTAAAGATTTGTTTTGGTACTGTCGTACTGCTAAGTAACAGAAATGTGAAGTTAGTGATACAGTTGGACACCCATTTTAGTCCAGGTGACCTCGTTGGATGAAATAGCATATTGCTATATAGTCCTTTGTTAAGCGATGCTATAATGCCGCCGTTAAAAAAGCTCAAACGCTGTTGAATATGTCCATATGCAAGTCTGCTGTGATCATTTGTGCTGTGTAATTTTCTATCAACACTACAAGAATTGTTTGTCTATCACAACTCTAAAGAGTTTAGTCCATCTTGTGATATTTAGAAGCTTTCCAAATGAAGCGAATGATTCATCAAACAGGTCATAGTTTGAAAAAGCTTAAATGATATGTACACTGAATGGAGTTCAATGCTGTTCATACTCAGTTAAGGCTGTTAAGAACATTTGTACCGTGTTTCCTTTAAAACTCATAGGAATTGCAACTTTTCTTATATTAATAACTAGTTGAATAGATGCTAGTTGTTTCAGAAGCAAGGAGTATATATTTATAAACTTGACTGGAATTCATTTGGTCATGTTTCGTCTGCGTTTATCAAAGACGTTAAAGGAACGGTCGGAAAATACTTTCAGCTCGTTGACTATTCCGCAGTAGTACTGTCTGTACTAAGATCTGTTGAGATAGTTTGTACTGGTTTTCTATCAAATCTTTAGAGTTAAACTTTTCTTTCAGTAAAACCTGGCTAGATCCTGGAAGTAAATATCCAATTGAAAAAGCTTAAATCTTGCTTACAATGAATGATAAGAATATTACCAGTACTTGAATCGGTTGAGATCATTGGTGCTTTTTACTGTCAAAAGATTTCAATTTCAGAAAGCTGAAATCCTTTTAGATCTGTTTGTTGAGATCATTTATGTTGTTGTTCTTTCAAAACTCTTTGAGAGTCCAACCCTGTTTGTGATATTTTATCAGTGTGTGCTACTTGTTGCTCTTATTATGAATTCTCAGTGATTTTGTACAGTTTTTATAGTCATATTCTTTTTCAAGAACGCTACACAAAAGGTTAAGCGAACTTAACATTCTGTGTAGTTGCAGACTAAGTATGTATGTTATGGGAATCCCTTGTCAAGTGACGTATCATGGGATTCCCAAGACATGATAGTATGGAAGTAAGTATGTAGTTTCAGTGTTAAGGTTCTTGCTTAGTCACGAGTTTCGTGTTTAGCCCGATGAATTAATTCGTAATCAACATTTTTGTGGCACTGCCGTTGTTCAAAAAGGCTTTACGTTACATAAAAGCTGTTTTCACAACGTTTTTAGTAGTTTACTCACTTCTTACTTGTCTTCCAATTCGATATGAACTAGAGTATAGAGGATAACTGTGTTTATTTATTTTTCTAAGTATTCATTTAACCTATTTCTAGTGATAACATATGGAATAAGGTTAGGTTAAATTATACACAAAATGGAGAATTTCAGAATATGGTTGCCAATCTTCCTCTAACAGGCGCATGGATGAAAAATATATCAACTCGTCGTTCTGGTTGACAATCAAGCATTATGGCAATTATTTTATTGCGATTAAGATATACAGATGTATATCTCAAGTACCCTTTAAAGTGGATTTTTTTGTACTTGCATTGTTGCAATCAACATTCTTTCTGTTCCAGAATTTTGCTGGAACTGCTTCTCATCTCGAAAATGGTGTTTTCACACCTTTTTTTACTAGTTCCCTCCACTTAGATGGCCTCCACGTCATTATAAATTGAAATGGGGAGAGTGCATGGACTGATTTAATTTTTATAAACATTCACGTACCAATTTCTGGGTTGTTTCATGTGAAAAAAGTTATGTTAGGCACAAAATGGAAAATTTATTTCAATATTCGTTGATTAAGAGGAACGCCTTTTTAACTGGTTCGTTCAGCACTTGGTCTTGGTCTCCATTCCTCTATAAATGGAGATAGTGAATTGGCTGATTTAGTTTTACTAAACATTCATATACCGGTTTCTGGTGATCACCTATGCAATAAGGTCAATCTTTAGTGGCCAATGCACATCTAGGAAAAATATGTGAACTAATCGATCTGATGGCTGTTTAAGAATAAACACCGTGATAATTTCTTAACCCGCCCAAGTTAATTCACTTTTTCTAAAGATTCATGTATGGAGACTTTCAATTCATGTTTGACAAACTCTGTTGATCAAAGGGTACATAATATATCAAAAATTATTCTTTTTCCCTTGTGCTTTAGCCTCCCGGTGCTTCATTTTTTAGTCGCTGCAGATGACTCCACCAACTTAACTGCCTTTTTCCAACATACTCTGCCATCGACTATATGTTTAATTAATCCCTTATAACATTGTTTTATACCCGATCTCTTTTAGTTACTCCCTGTAACCTCTGTAAATATCTCATCTTTGCCACCTGTATTTTACTCCGTTGTTGCTTACGTAGTACCTAGGACTCACACGCGTATGTTAAAATTGGTCTATATATAGCCTTAAAAACATTTGTTTGTTTCGTTATTTATTTCTTCTTAACGATCGTTCTTCCTAATTTATTCGCTTGATCTATCCTTGTTTTGTGTAAGTTTCTTCAATTGTCACTCCTAAGTATCGTCTTCACCTGTTTAATTTCTATTCCTTCAATCAAAAAGAGTTGCCGTTCCATGAATAGCTTTACTAATTCGTCCACCACTGAGTTGGCCTCAGTGGCTTTTTTTTTCTTCTTTATAGAGGGGGGTCTGGAATCTTCAAAAGACATCTCAGTCCAAGAAGCAGCCTGACTGACCTTAGTGCAGGATTCGTTCTTCATACTCCCGGCGATAGTTCCCGAGGTACTTTAAAATGCCCTCTCGTCGCCGAGCCTACACCGAACGCCTACCTGCTAAACCGGACCCTTCTCTGTCATCCAGCGATCCGGAAACGGAATGGCCGCTGTAAGGCCGGCATCACTTCCGAAGCACTACCTTCATCAGATGTCCTCATCCAGCTTTTCACACAGCTCTTTCCAGTGCCTTCTTTTTTCTGTACGGATTTTCCTGTACAGTTCCCTCTTCCTTGCGCGGTACTCCTCCTCGATGACCTCAGGGCTGATTTCTGCTCTGCCTCGATGTCTGTATTCCACCAGTATGGCATCCTGTTGACATATTTGCACTAATCTTGCTTCCTTCTATCGCTTCTTTAATGACTCCCTCCAGGCTTTCCACCGTCGGTGATTGACACTCTCCATTTAATCAGCTCCTCGTATACTTTCCAGTCATTCCCATCGCCGCATCTGCCCCCCGACGTTTCGTACGCACGGACCGTGTTAGTGGTCCCCGTTCCGGTTATCGAGAACTCGATGTACTGATGTTCAGTTCCGGTGTAGTCTGGCAAAACCTTACAGCCTCTTGCCTTCGCCGCTATTCCTTGTGTCGCCATGGTCACGTCGATGTACGTACCTGTACCTCTTCTAACAAACGTAGGCTTCAGACCTGTGTTCAGAACCACTAGGTCTAGAGTACCTACCCAGTCAGTTAGTATCCTGCTGCAAGTATCGGTGATGGCCATTCCGCCGCTTTTGCGTTAAAATCTCCCAGCACTACATATTCTCCTCCTGTGTTCCCACTTCCTGCACGATCTCGTCTATCTTCATCTCGTACTCGCCCACCGTCACGTTTAGAGAAATATAACAGCATACCAGCCGCACCCCCTCCATCCAAACAATCACATATCCTTCTTTCGGCTTAATTTCATACACTCGCAGCTTCCTATTGTAGATTCGTACAGCAGCCCCTCCGGTCCTATCTACAAACCATACTCTTCTCTTCACCGCTGTTGGATTTGGTTCCGCTGTCACCAGCACATCGATGTTCTTTTCTACTGCGGCAGCCTCAGCAAGATCATGTGCTAATCTTGCTGTTCCCACGATAGTTTGGAGCACTCTCAACTCCTGTTTCCCTTGTTTGTCATTTCTAAACTTTGAACTTCTTTCGCGCTCTCTTTTACACTCTCGTACTCTTCTTGGGACTAGTCCTCAGTGATTCCTATTTTTAACCAGTCGGTTGAACTTTGGGCATATTCTTGAATTCGCCACATGCCCAGTCTCGTGGCAGTTGAGGCATCTGGTTGTTTCTTCCTTGCATTCCAGCGCTATGTGACCCTCTTTGCCACATCGGAAGCAACATCCTCTTCTGTTTTGCCCCTTGCAGTGCCATTGTTTGTGTCCAAAGGCGAGACATCTTAGACATCTCGGTATTTCTACCCTTGATTCTATTACTCGGCAGGATGTGTAGTCTACTTTTATTCTTTTCATTTTCAAGATCTTTTCGGCAGCGTCTTCATCCACATCGATCACGGCACTGTGATGAACTGGAATTGAGAGAGTGACTGGGTTGATTTAGTTTTCTAAATATTCATATTCCAAAGTTTGGGTTATCACATGTGAAATAAGGTTAAGTTAGGTTAGATTAGACACAAAATGGAGAATTCTAGATGTCTACCCATGGATGAAAATGGCTGTTTGAGCAAACATTATGATATTCTTTTGTTTCCGATATAGGTATACAGAGGTATTATACCTAATGAAAAGTCTCTAATGACCAAAATTGGTTGTAACATTAAAACAACTTAATGACACTAAGTAACTTGGTGTAAATCGGGAACTCACAGAATTACTTACTTTACAAAGGACAGTTTAAACCCAGTGAACTCTTTTACCTATTCCCATTCGTTAAAACATTTGATTTAGTTTCTTGAAACGATTTGACACCAACGAATGAACGTAATAGGTATTGAGGATCTTGAAAAATTTAAGTTATTTATTTTTTATTTGCCTACTTATTTTAAAATTGTTAAAAATGTTATTTTAAGTATAAAATATATTCTTACAAAACAAAAAGGTTCATCGTTTAACAAAAAAAGACTGTTAGGTTTGTTATGACTTACACTAAAACAAAACGATGCTGAATGCTCATAGATTTCCAATTTTTTTTGGAAGATATGAAAAAACTGGAAAGTACAAATTTGTAAAAAGTAAGTTTCAATTTTTATATTTATTTCTCTATTGTAAGGGAAAATTTGTTTTATTTTTATAGTTGTAAATTCTCGTTGGGAGAATGTGTAGGTGATTGTAAAAGATAACATAAGGAATTTTACTATTTTGCGTACTATTTTTGTTGTTTTTACAATGCATGTTCAGTTTTATTTGTGTTAGATATTATCCAAAATGATGATAATATAAGATTATATGTTAACGTACTAAAAGCGCAGCGTATTAGATTTAGATTTTTCGATGAAACTTCCTTCCACATCTATTTTTGAATTGCCTCTGCAAGTCTTAAGCAAATAATAATTTTGGAATTGTTTTTACAAGAGTCTTAATTAAGAACCATTAGTCACTTTTCAAATGTATATTATGTCCAATATTTTGTTTATTTTGCAAAATAACTAATATTATTGTATTGTATTTATAAAATTTGTTCGTCTGGATCTGCTTAGATCAGTTTCTCTTTCACTTGTCTCGTACAAAGATCTTTGATAATAGTTTTTTATTAAATTTTAATTACAATTAAAGAACAATATTTTATTTTTCTATTACATTCCTTCCTTTTCCATACACTCTGGTCGTATGAGACGAAAATGCCACTGAACCTTTAAACATTTTACGAACAAACTGAATTTTGTTGAGAATGTCCATTTTGGGGCCCCCAAAAAATATGTAAAAAAGTTTACCACTCCTACTCCTGTTTATCTCTAAACACACCCCTCGTAGGGGTATAAAAACGGAGAAAATCAATTTACCAAGAATCTATGTCGTAGAAGTCGAAATTTCATGTTATAGGTTTTTAAGATTAGGTTCTAACAATCTTTAAAACCTATTACGGTTTTAAACAACCGGTCAATGAAAGTGATTCATTTTATTCATATACTCTGATCTAAAGATGTCGGGTTGATTCAAATTTTATTTAAAATTGATTTCGCGCGCGTAACTGACATTGAAAATCGCCGGTCGCTTCAAGCGTTGTTTCTGAGAGATCAGTTCTTCCTAAACAAAAAGTGCTACTAAACATTTTTGTTCAGAATTATCTCTGCTAAATTTTTTATTTGAAACATTTTTTTGGTAAATCGATTTTTCCGTTTTTAGGATTAGCGGGGGAGTAGGAGTGGTAAAATTTTTTGCATATTTTTTTGGGTCACAAAATCGACATTCTCATCAAAATTTCACTTGTACGTATGATTTTTAGAAGTCAATCCCTGACAACTGGACTAATATTTTTGCCCATCAAGTAGATTTATTATCCCATTTTTATAAAACGTAATAAATTACCGTCGCTAAAACGTGTCCTCTCGAGTGCATCTTTTTGTTGCCATATCACATGCTATCACACATTGCCTAATCGAGATGCGTTGGTAACGTGATTTTTTTTCATTATCTACACTTGCCAAAATGGAGGATACGCACAAATTTACCCCCTGTAGTGGAGAGCTTTCATTGAGTGACAACTGCTTTTAGTTTACTATAAGCATAGTATGGTTTCTAATTGAGACCAATTATAAGCAATACCAACTGAGTAACAATATTGTGTATATATTAAAAAATAGCAAAGCTATGGCTGATTAGTTTTTATTCAACCGCATTGACACTTCACCTAATCATACGAATTGTGATAAAAAATTCTTGTAGTTGGCAATAATGCAGGAAGAAGATCGTTCCCTATGTTATATTTTACAATCGATATTGTTTTGTTTATTTTAAGCAAATTTCCGGGACGCTCTGTAGAAACATCTAATGGGGATTGTACTGTAAATATTTGAGAAAAAATTCATTTTAAGTACTGTTTACATGAGCGAACAGATTATTCTTTAATATAATTTTTAAAAGGAAAGTAGGAAGAAAAATCAAGTTATGCTATAACCCGTACGAGATGTGAAGAATAGAGTACCCATATTTTTATATCTGTTTTATTTTATTTCTTCCTTTAATCCTTTCCTACTAAAATGGCATGTTTACGTTATCATAAAGATTTATCGATAAAGAGAATGTTCAAACTACTTACTTCAAATCCAAGAAATACCTTGAAAAATTTTTCCCCTTGAAAAGGGAAATATTAAAAATTATAATTACCATCATTTTACCATATTACTCCATGAAGACGGAGTATTAAAATAATCCATTAGTATCGGAAAAGACACATTTTTAATAAGGGGTCGTTCAAGTATTACGTAACGCAATTAGGGGCGAAGGGGTGTTGTTAAACGTTACGGTGCGTTACAGTGATGGAAGGGGGAATGGAACAATGCTTTTCCTAACATTCGGCAATCCTTTTCGTTTATGTTTTACGGCGAATCTCTCAATTGTATTGTATAATATTGTTATTTTGTTCCTTTTGGTTGGTTTTTCGGGGAATCCTGTATTGTACATCTTTTTTATTTTGTTTTCGTTGTCCGTAAGACAGAAAAACGTTGCTGTAGTCAGTGTAGTTAAATTGAATTCATACTGTAATGTCATCAAAAATTGAAATGGTATAGCGCTCACATCCGTAAATCGCAATATTTCTTGCAAGTGATTAAATGCGCGGACGACTGCTGTGGTTGCCGCTTGAGATGTTTATGATTTTGTTAAGAATACAATTTTAATTTGAATAAAATGTTTTATTTCAGTTACAATTCCATTTCTAATTGTATTGTCAAATGTATAAATAAATATATTAGTTTGAGTTTATTAATTAATAAACAAGTTAAAATAGAAGAATTCATCAGAAGTACCATAAGAGTAAAATCTATATAAAATTATTGCGAGTTAGAAATCTCTTATTCTATTTATTATTACTGCAAATACGATTAAAACAACAACAAAGTTATTTTACCGACTTCTCGCAACTTAATTGTTACTTTTAGGTAAAAATGGTCACTGGATGTTACGTGATGTTTAGGCAGGGGGAGGGGGTCTTGTAAAACGTTAGGATGTGTCCAATAGGGGGAATTGCGTTACGTAATACTTGAACAAAATTTATATAACAAGAAGAATACGGCAAAGACGAACATCATTTGAAGTCGCAAGACGGAAAGCAGACAAGATATGTAAAAATAAAAAAAGAGCCTATGAAAATGGCCAAATAGAAGAAATGGAAGAAAATTTCAAAAACAACGAAATTAGAGGGGCTTACGAATACCTAAAAAAGATAAAAAGTGGGTATAAACCTCTAACAAGTCTGTGTAAAGATGTAAGTGGGCAAATAATCGGTGACCAACAGAAAGTCACAGAAACCTGGAAGCATTATTTTCAGACCCTCTTGGTACACAAGTAGATATGGAAGAACTACGTAGAAGAAAATGTAATAGAAGCTCCAACCATAGAGGAAGTTCTCGAAGCTATTAAGGCCCAGAAAAAGAATAAATCCCCAGGAGTTGACGAAATACCAGCAGAATTGTATAAGGTAGGTGGCGACCACCTAGCAAGTTACATCCACGCGCTCATCAAAGAAATATGACAAGAAGACAAAATATCCGACGACTGGAAGAAAAGTATAGTATACCCGATCTATAAAAAAGGAGACAAACTCCGTGCAAAAACATGGAATTTCTCTACTATGTACAGCATATAAAGTCCTCACGTATATTATAAACCAGCGGCTCCAGCCACTAGCAGAAAATATTATTGAAGAGTATCAGACGGGCTTCCGACGGGAAAGATCGATACTGGATCAAAGATTTACAGTCAAACAGATCTTGAGTAAATCATGGGAACATGACATTGATGTTCATGTGTTTGTAGATTTCAAACAGGCATACGACTCAGTCAAAAGGAACAAACTCTACAATAAATTGGCAATACCACACAAGCTAATTAGACTCATTAAAGCCACAATGGATGAAACTCAGGCATGTGTACGAATACAAAACCAAAGAACAGACTTTTTTTAAATTTCGCAGGGAGATGGGCTGCTGGGGATGGATGATAAATTTTGTTTAACCTGGCACTGGAGTATGCGGTTGGGCAAATGCAAACTGGACGAGGAAACCTACTGACCAACTGAACGAGGAAACCTACTGACCAACTGAACGGTTCAACTGGCAGCTTATGCCGATGATATTAATATTATGAGTAGAACATCAATAGGAGCACAGGAAACATACGCAGAGTTAAAAACGCAAACAAAAGGTCTAGGTCTGGAAATTAACACAGAAAAAACAAAAATAATGATACAGACGAGAAGAAATATAGTCCCACAAAACATACATGAAGATTACATTGAAACGGTTGGAAAGTTTACATACCTGGGAGTAGAAATATATGCCGACGGATCAGAAGATGGAGAAATACGGAAGAGAATAACGCAGGCAAACAGAGCTTATTTTGCCCTCTCCCATATATTTCGGTATAAAAATGTCCTCCGAAATACAAAGATGAGAATCTATAAAACCTGAATTCGACCAATAGCATGCTATGGCAGTGAAGCATGGGTCCTGAAAGAAACATCCAAAAGCAAACTCGATACATTCGAAAGGAAAGTACTGAGGAGAATACTAGGACCTGTGAGGGAAAACGGAATCTTCAGAAGTCGATACAACAACGACTTTATCAACTTTATAAGAAAGCACCACTGACAGACTTCATTAGAATACAAAGATTGCAGTGGGCCGGACATGTTATAAGAATAGGAGAGGATAGTCTACCAAAAAGATCACTTAATGCCTGAATGCAGGGAAAGAGACCGGTTGGAAAGCCAAGAAAGCGCTGGGAAAACACAGTAAACAGCGACGCACAAGCCCTTTTGAGAGCCCGTGTATGGAGAAGATCAGCCACAGACAAGCAAGGGTAGAGGCAAAAAATAAAGAAGGCCAAGGCTCAATATAGACTTGTGGAATGGACTAGAACATGTGGATTTTCTAAACGACTATGACCTTGAGAATATCCGCGTCCACTCGCTATCTGATCTTATTCGAAGGAGTAAGATGTGAGATTGTTTATAATTATGTTTAAATCGTAAATATTAACTACATACTTATTAAAACTAAAATTTTGATTAATAGTTCACAACTTAAATTATCATATTGTGATTCATTGTCAGACAGTTCTCATTAACTGTCACTGGCATCTTCTCCAAAATTGATAATTAAATCTTGTACCTCGTCCATAACGTGCTATATTTTCACATATTCTTCGTCAATCTTATGTGGGAGCAAATGTTTTGCCAGTTGTGAATTGTTACTTGTCTTCTTGAAATTTTTCTTGTTAGGTGCCTTACATCAACTAATTTTAATGAGGCATTACAAGCTGCCACTTCATTCTTTACTAGTGCCCGTATTCTTTCAATGGGGTTCAGCTCCGGGTGGTAAGGTGGTAGGCGCAATCTCAAAATGTGACGTTCAGTTATAAGGCGTGTCAACAGTGTATTTTTTTTAAGATGATTGATGCTTTTTAATTAATGCATACAATTCGACTTTTAAAGCATTGGTTTCATATAAAATACCTCGCCATAGCTGCTTTTTTTCCATGAAAAATCTGGGCTAGGATACATTTATATATTGTGGCAGGAGGTATCAACTATAACTAAAACGCATTTTTTTAGTATTAGGGATCAATTTGTCTTTTAACCACTGTGTACAATTTGTTGAATTCATTTCGCCCTGGTATTCGCCTGTTTTATTTCCCAATGTAAATATGTTAAACGCATTAGGTACAACTCCTGATTACATCTCAATCATGTAAAATGATGAGACGTCTCCCCTTGGACACTGGAGATTCCAAACATACCGGAATCTCACTTTTTTACTAATTTTCTAAACGAATCAATGTTTCCTGTAAACTTAATGTCCTTTTCATTTAGGCTTTAACAGCTTCAAATATACATTTCATGGTAGGTTTTCTTTTTATGAATAGCTGTACAGGAGTAAATTATTTCTTCCACAAATTCAACAACTAATCGCTTGGAAGTTGAGGGTTTGTTTGAGGTTTTTCTCGGTGACTTAAATGAAGTACCATGTGACTTGTTCTGCTTCAGAAATTATGCTTTTCACAGTAGTGATACCAACTCCACAAGCTTTAGCTACTCTCTCTTGTAGATTGCTTAGAGGAATTGTTACATCTTTTAGTTCTTTCTCGGTTTGCATAAATTTATAAACATTATAAATAATTTCTCAACCTTGACTCTGAATTACTTTCCTGGACCTGCTCATGTTTGCAGACTGGTATCTATAACAAGGAGATAAACAAATTGAATCGTTTATTGCCGAAAGGGAATAAGTGCCATTTTCTTCTTTTTGAGAAACATATGAAATACATTTTATTCTCTTCTACTTTATAATATTTTTCTTAGATTCGTCATCATTTCGCACACCTCTCTTCCTGTGTTTAACTTTGGTTTGTTCGCTATTCAAATTTTTTCCATTTTTAGATTTTAGGGAAGGGTTTTTGCTATAACTCGAAACTGTAGTAAATATATACATTGTATATAATACACATTGTAGAACACGCTTTAAGTGCGGCGAATTTTGATGTCGCCCATTATGATATTACGTTAAGATTGTATTGAAAACTCACTAATCTCAAACATGAAGCCAAATAGTGTAATAGTGCTTGACAACGCTTCCTGTCATTCCCGACAGCTCACTAAGATAGAACTACATCTTCAAAGAAAGATGAACTGCAAAGCTTTCTAGTGGAAAATGATTTGTATTTCGAAGATCTTTATACAAAAAAAAAACAATTTACGGAAGTTATAAACACGAAGCAATTCGACAAATTATACGCTCTAGATAGTATTGCCGAAAAGCATGGGCAAACTTGACAAACATTGAGACTTCCCTCCTATTTTGTGTTCAATCCTACGCAGTTAATTTGGGGACAATTAAAACTAAGTACATATAAGGCGTGCAGATACAAGTCTTAAATTTGATAAAACGGCAAGTGAGGTAATTATAAAAGAATTATCCAAAGTACCAAAAAAGACTGACAGAAAAGAATCGCCAAAGTGATCGAAATTAAAGAATACTTCAAGAAAATTAGACACTTCCACATGAATGGTGGAAATAAATTTATTGAGTTGACTGATGATAGGGCCGCAGAAATACGGTAAGAGATTGGGAGCCGGTTGTTCGAACGCTAATCAAATATTTAATTAAAATCAAATACGTCACATAATTTTATTATTTTGCGTTTTAATTTAAAATAAACCATAATTATTAAACTCTTTCTGATGTTAATTTCATGTTTTTATTTACAAATCAATAATAAAAATAAGCAATTTTTAATCATTTTGAAAGCTTCTTCTTCTTCTAATGGCGCTACAACCCTTTGTGAGTCTTGGCCTGCTTAACAATGTTCTTCCATTCTGCCCTCTCGGATACTTTCCTTCGCCACTGCCTGATGTTCATGGTTTTAAGATCCCTCTCTACGTCGTCTATCCATCTTTTACGGGGCCTTCCTCTTGTTCTGTTTCCTTGGGGCTTCCATCTCTGGACTACTTTTACAGCTCGATTATCTGGCATTCTTTCTAGGTGACCAAGCCAGTTTAGTCTTTGTGACTTTACAAATCTGACAATATCTGCGCTCTGCATTAGTTCATCCAGCTCGTGGTTCATTTTAATTCTCCACGAACCAGCGCTGCATTGGGTTGGTCCAAATATCTTCCTTAGTATTTTGCGCTCAAATATTCTCAGTAATTTTGAAAGCTGCTGTGACGTATTTGCTTGTAATTAAATATTTCATTACAATCAAATTTTGATTAGCGTTCGAACAACCGGCACTGAGATAAATAAAAGATTGACAACTGTTATAAACAATGTAAAAGCCACGTATTATATTTTCTAAATCCTTGTGGCATTTAAGGTCCATTCGCTTAGCTCGGGCATATTTTGATATATTCATATTCGGAAACCTAAAACACAAAAATTTCTACTTCTCCGTATTAATAGCTCAAATATATTAGTATTGCAGACTTCTTCTTTTCAAAAAAGAATTATTCTAAAAAACATTTCATTTAACATCCAAATGTCTGAAAGTCTCAGAAAAAAGTGTGCGTAAATATAAAGTTGGGCCGAATACAATCCTCACATTAAAGATGAAAAGTCGCAAAAGGAAATTGACGACTGACTTAAATGATAGCGTCAAAAATTAAATTCTCTTAGAAATTTATCCCATGTATGAAGAAAGTAAATTTCTATTATATATATAAAAAAGTTAGGCTAGTATAAATATGGTTGGGTTGCGCCAAATGTAGGCAACCAACTCTTGAGTTTCTTGAGAATAGTTTCAATAAACGTATAAAGTTTAATCCAGAATTTAAAGTGTATCCAGTTAGTCAGTAATTAATAGTTTTATTTTATTTACGTTTGCTTACTATTAATATGGCCTATAGGCACGTGTGCTTGGTTGTATAGTAATTTCCAGCCACTTCTAGTCTGTCAAAAAGTAACTTCCAACTAGTAGTCCTACTACTAAAAGTAACTTCCAAAAGTAACTAAGAAGCCCATCTTGTTGACTTATGATAGATAAATAAGGATTGGAAATAAAGGAACTAGTCATGATACTATGACTAAGAAGATAAGATATTGCGCATAAGTGGTGACGTAATTGGAGAGTTGCACGTTCGTAATGTCAGTTTTTTATATGTATCAATAAATAATCTTTAATAAATAGTTTGGAGATATCCTTTTGTGTACGAATATTGTAATTATTAAACCTTTATTTAATATTATTATTTTGCTAATTAAATATTCATCACAGAATGCATACAAATCCCATTTAACTTTACAAGAATTCAAATTCTATTCTCCAATGACGGCATGCACGAACACGACCGATTTTGTGCTACGGGAAGATCCTATCATGTTAGTCATATTATCATGGAACTAGTAATAAGTAATAAATAAATAAGTTTTAAAAAATTAATTGGTTTTATTTTTAAACAGCCTAATAAATATGTACATTAAAAGATGTGAAACAACTACTCGCTATTATAAACATGGAATATCACAGTTACATCAAAATTTAAAAATTAAGGTATTCAAGAATAACCCTTTAAATTTTATTTTAAAAATGCATTTCATATCGTTAAAATATTGTCATTTAAGTACCTTTGTATAAACACAAAATTCAAAAGGAAACAAAAAAATAATATCAAGATCAATACTTTCGCTGATTATTGTTTGGCGTTTGTACAAAATTTGATAATACTATTGATCGGTTTCATATAGTACCGTAAGTGTATTTTTTGCAAAAATGAATGAGGTGGCACTAAAAACAACAAAAATGGTGTTGCTCATTTCAGATAATAACTTTTATGAGTACTTCTTTTGATAATGCGCACCAAAAGGTCAAAGACAAAATTTCAGTAAGAAACTTTTCCCACTAATGAAAGATCGTAAAATATCGGTAGAGAAAGAGGTGAAGTGAGAGTCGTACATGGAAACAGGTTTACCATCCAAACCTTGAACCTGCAAGGTCTAAAACAGTACTGTGTGTGTTTAGGGAGAAATTATTTCAATAGTAGCATATTAGATTCGCGCATTTACACATACGAAACAACCACCTCATTTATTGTGAATCTTATGAGCAAATTAGCTTTTATATAGGATAACGTTCCGCTCTACAATACTAGACAGATACCAGACTATCATCGATTCGTAAATATTCAAGTATGAATCGGAAACCAAAGAACCCAGATCTAAATCTAATCCAGCATCTTTGATATGCAATGAACCGTCACGTTAGGTGTCACAAACATCCAGCTACGAAAGACAACAAAGAAAGTTCGATATGATTGAATGAAACAATATCTTCTAAGGCCACATAAAACTTAGTGTTCAGTGCTCAGTTACAGTGTTCGTAATCTTTCATCGATACGTTTTTCTTTACACGCAACACTGTCATATTCATTTAATTTCATTCTAATTGATCAAATGATGAGCATGTACAAAGCTCAGTTAGCACATTGTTCCGCAAACAAACGCCAAACGTTAAGTCAATCGAATTTAAAAATTAAATACATACATGATATCTCATGTTAAAAAAGAATGTGGTTGT
This sequence comes from Diabrotica undecimpunctata, assembly GCF_040954645.1. Taxonomy (NCBI): domain Eukaryota; kingdom Metazoa; phylum Arthropoda; class Insecta; order Coleoptera; family Chrysomelidae; genus Diabrotica; species Diabrotica undecimpunctata. The sequence goes on along the minus strand of NC_092809.1, from coordinate 129,447,299 downwards.
AGTTCAACTAAAAATTGTTGTCTCGAGGTTCAATATTTTCGGTGTGGAGTTTATAAAACGTCTAATTTTTGAAATAAGGGGACATAGCAAATTAAATATAGTCATTCGCTACTATATCTGTCAGATATCACAAAGTGACAGTAGGTACTTGACAGCATATCGTAAGTCCATGTGTAAAATGATGACAGCAATTAATGTGTTTTTTTTTTAATGCAAATATTAAGATTAGTTTTTCTTTGTATACGTCATTTGGGAAAGTACGTCATATTAATGTAGAAGTTACAAAAATTGTACCATCTTCAATGAAGATAATGTAGATGAAATGATAAAAGGACATTTTGACACGTGGTTGTCATCATCTGCCCAAAAATAATAAAAATAATTCTTACATATATATAAACATATGAAGAGATGAAAAGATACATATGTTGATGACAATTTCAACAAGATATTGAAACAGCCTCCTAATCATTTGTCATTGATATAGACACGGTGCACAATTAGTAAAAGTACATTTTCTACTGTTTCATGTAAACCTAATCAAATATTAAGCCGACTCTGTTTCAACATAATTTTGAGCGTTTCGTCGCAATTAAGTTTTAATGGCGTCACTTACAACAGAGTAGGCAAGCTGGAGTAGACCATAGACATATAATGATCAGAAATTAATAGGAAAATTACAAAGATAGAGGACAGACTCACTAAGCAGTGACTTATTTTAATTGTATACTTGTTCGTAAGCAACTTTTGCATGCTTGTCAATAATATTTCTTGAAAAAGGCATCATGATATCCTGCCTAAACTTCGAAAAAAAAAAAGTGAATAAAAATGTCAGAGCATCATAGACAACTTTTTTTATGAACTAAGCCTAAGAAATTCTACTAAAAATATATTAAATATAAGAAATTATTCAGCAAAAAAGATTCAGATATAAGAATATATTATGTGATTCTTTATGGTGCGCAAATGGATAGATGATGTACCCAGCTCAGAATTGGGTATTTGCGGAAATATTGAAACTCACAACAATATTACTTTCAAGTTAAACTACATATGATAAGTATAATGTAAAAAAGGATTTTTCTTAAACTGTACACAATTACAATATATTTATATAAAAATGGACAACACTAAAATATATGTAAAAACAGTCGTCAGTTATAATAAATAAAACTTATAATAAAATAACTATGTACATCATATATTAAATGTGTTATTCATTCTGGGAAAACATGTTTTTTCTCTTCTTCTGTCGTTTTCTAGGAAGGTCATTCTCGTCGTTGCTGAAAAGAAAAGAAGTTAATGTTATTATTAACTTGAGAATAAAGAGAAACCAAACCTCTACGTTAAACATTAAGAGTGGAACCACGTGCGTTTGACTGCTGAAGCTTTCCGCCTCCGGACATTGAGACTTAAATCTATTTTACGGCATTCTACTTGTAAATCCACACTTCTTTTGAAATTAAAACAACAAATGAATATATTGGTTCATATTTATTTAGAAAGCGTTTGGTAGGTGATCAAATTATTAAAGCTGCTTGGTAAAATTAAACTATTTATAGTAAAGCTGCAGAACATGTTTAAGAGTAAATAGAATGATAAACAATGTTAACGCGACAATCAGGAGCAACTTTCTGCGATTGCTGTCACAGAATAACTGTACGCCGCGATGTGAGTTAAGTCGCAAAAACTTTCTGGATCCTATTTATTGGGAGGATCAGTGCCTTTGGCCATGATAAAAAAGATTTTAACAGCGCAACCCGTGGGAAAGAGAAGACGGGGTAGACCAAAGCTGAGGTGGATGGACGGGGTAACACAAGATGCCGAGAAGATCGGAGTCGGCAACTGGAAAATGCAAGCGAGGGACAGAATAGAATGGCGTAGAAAGCTTGAGAACGTCGAGGCCCTCTAAGGGCTGTAGCACCAAGATGATGATGATGACAGTGCCTTTGGTTTATGTTCTCTCTATATGATATATTGAGTTTATATGGTTTGTCTTCCAGTTTAAGGAGAACTATTATATCGCTCACAGCTTTGAATCTGACGATAGATTTTTGTAATCTTAGTAAGACCAGAATGACAAAGCCATGGGGCAAACCTGTATAGTTCTGGGTCTCATCGCCAGAGAAGTAAACATAATTGCAATTATGTGTTCTAAAATGGCCCTCTCTTAACCAATGCGTTTCAGCTAGTACAGAGATTTGAATGTTATATCTTGCCAGCACTTTTTTAATAATTGACACTTTGTCTTTAGCCCTTGTATGTTCCATCTACTGACGATAGATAATTTTCTGAGTTTTAATTTATGTGGACCAGTAGCTGAATTTCCACACCATGCCTGATCACTAACATTCACTGCCTATAATAATATTGGTCTAATTATATATATATATATATATATATATATATATATATATATATATATATATATATATTCATTGTTAATTCGCTGCCAACATATTATCTTTTATTTCTGGCTTTCTTTCTCCGGTTTTGCTTATTGTCACTCTTACATACTTGACTTCTTCAAATTCTGATCTCCCTATTTTAATTTTTTTCTGTTATTGGTTTATTGATTTAATTTGAGTCCCATTGTCTCTCCTTTCTTTTTTATTTCTTCTAGCATTTCCAATACAAACAATATCATCTGCGTAAGCAATTATTTGCCCAACTTTTGTTCTCAGGTTCCTCTTTGTTTATATTTCGTAGTACATATGCTAAATGAAGCATAATGAGTTCATCTGTCTCCCCTCTTTGGGTCTTTATGCTGATTTTGGTAGTTCTCATTGTTATATTTATTACTTTTCTGAGTTCATGTGGGATTTTGCATTTTTTCAATGCTATCATGAGCTTTCCTTTTAATCAAATTAAATGCCTGTTTAAGTCTATAAATAGCATTTCCAATTCTAATTTCTATTCATTTGATTTTTCCATTATTTGTTTTATTGTATGTACACTATCTATGGTCATTTTTTATTCTGTGAATGCATATTTGTATTGTCACAATCTATTCTTCGTGATCTTTGAAAATCTTCTTCCTCACAAATGTGTTGGTCTCCTTTTTTTATGTATTCCTATTACCTGCCCTAGCCCTACCTCCCAGTTCGCTGGTATCTTCCCTTCTTTCCATATATTTTTCAATAGTGTTAGAATTTTTCCCTCAGCTCCCTTCCTCTGTATTTCATAAGTTCCATGTTAATTTCATCTTTATCGGGAGCTGTACCATTTTTGCTTCTGTATTATTTCCCGTATTCCTCAATTGTTGGCTTTTTTGAGATTTAAATGTCTACTTCGTCTGCTTCTTCGCAGACTCTGCGACTCGTCATGATCGTGACGTATGAGATCGTTGGAAAGAGGGTCCTAAAGAAGTAAGTAATGAAGGGTTGGGACGTTATCCAAAGGAGCCTTAGGCATGTAGCATTCAAACGGCTTATCGTATAAGGGTATAAGACGGCTCGTTAAAAAAGAGAGAAGGCGAGAGGTAGAATAACAGAAAAATCAAACATGGCGATGGACCATAAAGGCCTTAGGTATGTAGTGTCTAAATGTATCAGTTCCTGTAATTACATCTTTATCAACGTCTGTTTTGCCTTGCAATTCTTAGAAGGCACAAATTAAAGCAGAAATCTGAATTTGGTTTCGACAATTAGAAATCTTCGGATTTCGTTTCGTGATTTATCATCAGATGTCGCTATTGCATCCATATCGAAGCCATTTTAGTGTTGCTTCTACTACGACAGGAAAGATTGATTTCACGTTCAGAGCGTTTGTGAATAGCCGCTCCGAAGATTCCTTTTAGGATGAAATACGTATAAGCGGATACACAAACTCACTGTACGTGAAATCAAATCTTAACTGTCTTTCCTTTTTGTATCAGTTCCTCTATCGGTTCACAACCATTTAATTCTTGCTTTCACATTTCTTTACATTTATGGTGATACCATTCGTTTTTTGTTTTCTCCTAGTATTTGACTAGGTTTTGTCTTGCAAGATGCAAGACAAAATGCATGACTTTGTTTGCAGATTCTTCTATTGATTTTTTGATCGTCGCTCATTCAGAAGCTATACCTCCTGCTTTATATTTGTCTCTTATTTGCACTGTTACTTCCTCTAAAAATGTCTATTTAATATATGCATTGTGCAATTTATTGATATTTCATTTTTCCTGTTGGTTTTTCTGTTTCATTTCTATTTTAACTTTTTATCTTATAGTAGCTGATTGGGATGATTGTTTTCTTTTATCAATCAGTATGTGATCAATTTGGCTGTACCTTTATAGATGGTATCCAATTATTTATAAATCTTTTTATTAACATTATCACATCTTAGGATTACATACATATTTTTGCACAAACTGTATCGGTACTACTTGATTAACATGGGAAAAGCCCAAGACGATAGCCGAGAACAGCTGATAGAAACCTGCCAAGTATACAACCTTCAAATCACCAACGGATTTTACAAACACAAAAAAAGTACACATGAACAAACAAAAGAGAGTTAAAACTAATAATAGACTACATCATAAGAGTAAAATGAAAACTAAATGGGCGACAGAAGAGAAAATACATGTAGATATAAATCAATTAATGCTGAATGGTGCAGTCATTGAACAGTTAATGATATTATGCATCTGATGCTATCTTCGAATTCTGAAGATATTATTGACAACATAAACTACCAACAAGTGGGTGCTTAGAATGGCGAATATAAGGAAGGAACTGCTAAATGTAATTAAATAGAAATAAAAATACTTTGGCATATCACCAGAGAACCTAAATACCAAATATTGCGACTAATTATTCAGAAACATTTGGTTATGTAACATAAGACAATGAAGAGTATTAAGGTGGAAGATCTGTTCGGCTCAAAGAGAAGAAAACAATGTAATAATGTGGGATTACTTAAAAAAGTGTCACCTGAATAAAAGTTGAGCAACTGAATCCCATCTGGTGAGATAAAGACTTGGGCATGAAAATATCAGAAGAAGAACATACGACATATAAAACATGAATGTGAACTATAATGAAAATAACGCAGGAATTGGATTGGAAAATACATAAATTGAACAGCACTAACACAGCTGCAACAGAGATAAAAGCCTTCAAAAATATTTTTGAGTAACAAGAATGGACAAAAAACAAATAAGATAAAGGTCTCGTTCGAAAGAAAAACTATGCACATATGTAGAAGAGAAAATATTGACGTGGTAAAGACCATTGACAGCAGATGGATATAAAAATAGAATAGTGTGAAAATAGCATCCATTTGCAAAATTTCAAGGCAAGTGTTATAGAAAATTATCTTACTTAAATGTATATCTTTTAAGCTATATATTTCTTACCTTGGTCTCTTAAAATCATCATCTCCAGAATCTTTTAAAGATGAACTTTCGCTCTGTAAAAAAAAATGTTTTAAATTAAGGTTAAATTATTGTTCGGAAGTTATTTTCTTGTGGTATTTTAATATTATTTACTATCTTTAATGGGAATTAACCACAATTTCGGTTGAAAATTTATTTTGGCACCCAACGTGGGGCGAATGTATAAACGTATTTCAACGTTCAAACGTAGTTCCCATTAAAGTTAATAAATAATGTTAAAATATAATGTATAACTAAAATGAAATTAAAAAGCCTTACCTTTTCCCTGTTTTCACACATATTTTCATTACATTTACAAGTCGGTTCACAAGTTCTGCCCATCTTCCTGCATCCGCACCTGCCACCTTTGCAGTAAGTTTTACATGTACAACCACCTTCAGAAGATCTTTTAGACGGCCTTTCATCTGAGAATTCTAAAAAATATATAAAGGATAAATAACACTCAGATATCATGTTTGAGTTTATATAAAAACATGGGTAAGAGAACATCCATAAACTACGTCGTAAAAATGTTGACTTTTTAATACCTCCTACTCTTCGTCGTAAAGCGTCGTTTACAGTCGAGGCTCTTCCTCATGTCCACGTCTTAATTACAACTCATGACCCCACTTTTCGGTAATGTTTTAAAAAATTCAATGTTATTTCTGGATTTTTTGAAAATAAAGTATGAATGTATATTAAGCTAATACAAAATTATATTTATAAACACAATAGCGAAACATTGAAATACACCAAACGCAAATTTTTGAGAGTTAATACAGTTCTACTGAGACAGTTGCCTCTATCGATACAATATATAAAATTTGTGTTATTAGTGTTTATCGTTCGCCATCAGGAGAAGTTCAGAGTTTTCTGTGTAAATTACATAATATATTGGAGCTATGCAGTAAGTCATATCATGATATTTATATTTGTGGGGATCTAAACATTGATTATCTTGTCATGTCTAATAATAAGCAATCTTTTAACGAGTTTTTAGTAAGTTATAATCTGAGAGTCACATCTGAGGCTCCTACAAGAGTTTTCGTAGATAAAGTAGGTAAAACATCATCTACAAAATTGGATTACATATTGACAAATATCGAACCACATCTTTATAAATCAAATGTGTTCGAGGGTCACTTCAGTGACCATAAAGTATTTTCACTTAGTGTAAATTTGCAAGCCAATAAAGTATCGAAAAAAGATAAAAAACCCATCAGTTACAGGGATATGTCAGATGAAAATATGCTGATGTTTAAAGCAGGGATTTCTTCTACAGTTTTTGATGAAGTTTATTCACAATTGAATGCTGAATATGCCACAAATTCATTTGTTAGCATTTTAGATTACAATCTAAATTTATATTGTCCAATAAAAACACGGTATAAAGCACACAAAACAAATAAGGCTACATGGGTAACAAATGAGGTAAGACACGCTAGTGAAAAACTAAAAAATCTACACTGGATAGCAAAAAATATAGGGAGTCTCGAGTCTCAAGATACCTATAAACAGGCAAAAAAAGAATATAATTCTCTATTAATAAATACTAAAAAAAACTTTCATAGTGACTTAATTAATCAATCTTACAATATACCAAAAACAGTTTGGAATTTAGTAAACAGTGAAACTGGTAGGCAAAAGAACAGGTCTGATATTATTCTACATTATGATAGTAAAATTATTACCAAGTCTTGTGATATTGCTAATTCGTTTGCCTCATATTTTGCTACAATTACAGAATACAATCTTCAAACTCATTTTGGCACATCGTTACCTTCTTCTTGTACTACCTCAAAAATGTGTAACAAAACATTTTTCTTTTTACCGGTAACTCCAATTGAAATAAAAAATACAATCGATCAACTAAAAAATAAGCCTAGTACTGGTATTGATAACATATCTGTAAAAATAATAAAACTGATAAGTGATCATATATCGATTCCTTTAACCCATTTAGTTAATCTCTCAATAACAACCAGCCAATTTCCATCCATATTTAAAATGGCAAAAGTTATTCCAATCTTCAAAAAGAATGACCCTCATGATATTTCAAATTAAAGACCAGTATCTGTCCTTAGCATAATTTCAAAAGTAATAGAGAAGGTTGTATACAACAGAATGTTAAATTTTATAGAAGAATACAATTTATTAACTCCAACCCAACACGGCTTTAGATCAAAAAAGTCAACACTCACGGCTGCATGCAGCTTGTTTGAGCGTATTTATGATGAATTAGATAGTAGAAACCACGTGGCAGGACTATTTTTTGATCTATCACGTGCTTTTGACTGCTTAGATATAACATTTTTTATTCGCAATAAATTATATAACGTTGGTTTTAGAGGGATATTTCTAGAATGGATAATAAATTTCTTAAATGACAGGAAGAGTGTTGTTAAGATGAAAGAATCAAGCTCTGAACCATACACGACAAATAAAGGAGTACCACAGGGATCCGTGCTGGGACCATTATTATTCCTAATTTTTATTAATGACCTACCAGATCACATAAGGGCACTTATAATATCAATGTTTGCTGATGATACCTCGTTAATAGTCTCTGCACATACACTAGAGGAATTAAAAATGACAATGAAGACTGTTGTTGACTGCTTTATACGCTGGTGTAATACCAACAGACTAATATTAAACATTGACAAGACGCAAATTATTTATTTTCATTCATACAACTCATCTAAATATGACTATATCTTAACCATCCACGATAGAAACAATATGTTATCTTCCACTCACTCTACAAAAGTTTTTGGGTGTATTCATTGATTGTAATCTCAAATGGTCAGAGCAAGTGAATTCAGTGAACATGAAATTGAATAAAGCTTTTTATGCTATATCTAGAATTAAAAACACACTACCCATCTCGGCATTAATGAACGTTTATTATAGCCTTGCTTACAGCCACATGTGCTACAATGTAATTTTGTGGGGGAACTCAGTAGATAGTAACAAAGTGTTCATTAACCAAAAAAAAATTATCCGTAAAATTTTTAATTTGGATTATCAACAGTCTTGTAAACCAGTTTTTATTAAACATCAAATTTTAACTTTCTACTGCCTATATATCTATAAATGTTTACTTTATGTCAAAGAGGAAATCAATACATTTCCAGTAAATTCAGACAATCACTACTACAATACAAGAAGTGCTGAATCTTTACGAGTTCCTAAACACAGAACATCCAAATTTCAAAATTGCTTCAGATATATGGGACTGACCTTATACAATCATTTGCCAAAAACTGTGAAAGAAATACCACTTATCTCTAAATTTAAAAAAAATGTTAAAGATTTACTCTTAAGAAAAGCATATTATTCTATAAATGAATATCTTGAGGACAAACTGCAATAGCTTCATATTTTACTTGTAAAAATGTTATTTTATATATTTTATGTTTTGTCAATTTCTTTTACACTGTGAATATTGTATTATACACATTAATGTTTTTTATACCAAATTCTGTAGTGACGTATCCTATACATTTATTTTGAATGTCTTAAAGGATCAATAAAGATGACTATGACTATGACTATATCACAAAAAAAGTGTCATCACAGAGTGTATTTGTAGTTTGTGTTGCATAGTTCAGAAACAATGTTTTCCAATCCTTAGAAAACAAGTTGTCAAAATAAAATTGGTACAAAAGTAATCAAATTAACTTTTAATTATTTTGTTAATTAGTTGAGTGAATGTATAAAATACATTCACCCGCATTCGGAGGGCAGGTCAAATAAAAACAATAAATTTGGCAACAATGTTGAACCTCCCTCTTGAATTACTTCGACTATTCAATTATCGACATGGTATTTCATGGACCTAATATCGCTATGTTGTTTTAAAAATAGTGGCTTAGTATTAATTTTAAGTTTATTGTGGTACTGTACCTGATTTTAAGTTCGGCTGTTGGTTTTTGTATTGTCTCCGGTTTAAAACTTGCATTAAAAAAATTATGACACCAGAAGAAATAGCACAAGCTGTTGCTTTACAGGATGATGGGCGGAGCATTTGTTACATCGCAAATGTTTTAGGAATTTCTCTAAGTACAGTGTTTGATGCAATATAAAGATTTTGGGAAACAGGACAATATACCAGGAGCTCAGGTCAAGGTAGACGAAGAACCAAAAGTCAAGTTAAGGATCGTTTTCTTAGATTACAGGCGTTACACGATAGTACATTATCAGCAACTGTACTTATTCAACGATTAAATGATGTCCATATAAACACAGTTTCCGTTTATACCGTTCGAAGACGCTTAAATGAATATGGGTTTAAGTCCAGAATACCTGTCACGGGACCTCTATTAACAACAGATCCTGGGAGGCAACGTTTACACTTCGCTCGCCAACATATAAATTGGGGTGTTGACGATTAGGGTGGCCGCACACAGAAAGAGCAAAACTGTTTTAGTCAAAAACGTTTTTGTTTGAAACGAAAACGTTTTTGTTTCCACAAGAAACATTTTGTTTTCAAGAGAAACAAAATGTTTGCACAAACCATACTGCAATCAGTTTTATTAAAGATGTCGACAGATAACGACGAAATTGCACTAGTTTTCTGGCAGTGGTTCCTCCTACAGGACGAAAAAACGCAAAATAAAAGACAATTTTGGGTGCATCCTATAAATGAGAAAAGAATCTGGCCTCAATCAGTACAATTAATTTTTCTGCGTCCACTTCCATGATACACACAATATAAACAAGCAGAATATCGCTGTTTCCACATGTGCTTCTTGTTGAGTACTCGAGCGGTTTCAAGAAGGGAATTCCAAAAACACGTTGCGCCTGCGTACATTGAAATGTTTCGACACAAAACGACGATCCGGTAATCAACATCAAACAGACTGACTGAAACTAAATGAGCCTAAACATGCTTTAGACACACGACTAATCAGTGTGCGTCAGCTCATTTCATTTATATGGAAACATCAGCATCAGACTCGTTTAGTCAAAAACGTTTTTGACTAAAACAGTTTTGCTCTTTCTGTGTGCGGCCACCCTTAGAGTGTTGTGCTTTTCACGGATGAATCAAGATTTAACAGATACTCATCAGATGGGCGGCCTAGGATATGGAGAAGAACAGGTGAACGTTATCAACAATGTTGTTTTACTCCGAGAGTTCAATTTGGTGGAGGTGGTATAATGGCGTGGGCAGGCACTTCCCTAGAAGCTCACACAGAACTTATTACAATTCAAGGAAGCAATTTGAACGCTCAACGGTATATTCAGCAATGTTTGGAAGATCCTGTAGTACCATTTGCCCCATTTGTTGGAGAAAACTTTCGTCCAATGCAAGATAATGCTCGTCCGCACATCGCAAGAATAACACGGGATTACTTGGATGAAGTTGGGATTCGTTTATCACCATGGCCCCCAAGGAGTGCAGACTTAAATCCAATAGAGCATGCCTGGGATATTCTGGTACGACGTATTCGACGTAACCATGGTGAGTTTGAAACCATAAATAATTTGGAGCAAGCAGTTCGTGACTGTGAATGAGAACAAAACCATCAAGCAGACTTTGCTGCCTTAATCCGAAGTATGCCTGATCAAATGAAAGCCATAATTAGGGTTCGTGAAGGTAATACACTCTACTAAATATCGTTTTCCATAAAAAGTGTTTATATTATAAAAAAAAATAATTTTTGTTTCTTTGCAGATTTTCAAGTTTTTTGAATTGTTTATTGTTTTTTCTTTGTTACATTCTTGAGTTGTAATAAATTTGACTTTTAAATTTTGTTTATTATTAAATACTCAATTGGGAATATCTTAAACTTTTTTAAATGCCAGTTTTTAGGAAAAATCTGAGTGTCTGGTTAATTGCACCCCAGTGTATAATATATATATATATATATATATATATATATATATATATATACATATATATATATATATATATATATATATATTTATATATATATATATATATACATATATATATATATATATATATATATATATATATATATATATATATATATAAACCGAAAATAAAGTTTTCGGTACTCAGAAATAAATAACGATAGACGTAACAACACATTGTTTGCGTCAGAAAGTAATTCTCCGAATTAAATATCTCATATTTGGCAGTGAACGTGTTAAATGAACTAAAAAAAAAATTAATTGGAAATAGATACTCACTAAGGGAAGTTTTTTGTAATTTTTGCTTTTCCTCTAATATTCTCTTTCCTAAAGGAGTTTTTCTCCAGTCGGGATCATTTTCAAGATCATCATCATCAATCCCGAAGACATCGTCTTCGCCTAATGAGTTCTGTAAAATAAAAAATAATTCATAGAGCAAGATAATTTAAAATTAATGGAATAATGCCGACTTATTAAATCAAACGAAACAAAATATAGAAGATATCTACAGCGGAAAATAAGAGAAATAAAATTAGCCAAATAAAATTGGATGAAAGTTGCAATGAAAAGGAAGATGTGATTGATATCTAGGCACGATTGATTTAATGTGCACAAAAAAAAACTAAAAGATATAAGCAACATATTTAATATACGAGTTTCCTTGCACTAGTTAAAAATAACAAGAAAATCATTGTTAATAAGAACCAAATAAGAAGAGAAAGGCAAATATATTATATCAGAGTAGTTTGACAATGACAGTACTAATAATACTGAATCCTACCAAAATTGTACTGATATTAACAAGGAAGTACTAAGGAGGGTCAACAAAAATAGAGAATTACTTAAGACTGTTAAACAGCGGAAAATGTCCTGGGACATATATTGGGAGGAAATCAATATAGAATACTACAACTAATTCTTAAATGCAAAAGAAGGTTGGAGAGGTGTAGTAAGAAAACAAGTTTCTTGGCTAAAAAACATTCGTGAATGGACTCAAATGGATACCAAATCCAGAGCAGTAAAGAACTGTATTAAAGGTATTTTGAGATATAAAGGGCTGCTGTCATCAAAATTCAGTAATCAGAAAGTTATACTTACATCAAATACAATGGGCTCTGGTTTCAACAAATTTTTGTCCCTGCTCTTCTGTAATTCGCTTGGGGGAGTAGTGTATACATAATTTACGTCAGGCTGTAACAATTTATACAAATTATTATTAATTGATAAGGAAAATATAAAATTACACAACACTTTTTGCGACAAGTATATCAAATTGGTCGTAATTCAAAATAAACCAAGGCTGAGAATATGTAAACATTAGGAGGGACACATATTCAATACAAAAGAAGACGTATTAAATAGATGGGTGGACCATTATGAAGAGCTACTTGTCGTGTAACAACAATATCTAATATTTTTATTTTATTTTTGTATCATATCATTATATCACACTGTATATTAGTTTAGATTTATAAAATTCCTTTGTACCATCTAATAATCTGTACGGCGCCGATAGCTTGCATCCAAATAACTTTCTAGACATAAGCTTCTAAAATCGTCAAAGAATTATAACAATGAAGGGATTAATGATTTCCAAATTATCGGTTTGAATCATTCGAAAATTCCCAAAATTAACGAAAGTTGAAAAATACCCTTCTCAGATAGTTAGATACGTCCAGGGGTTGAGGGGGAGATTTATGAATGTTAAGAAACGATTACGAGCCGAATGATTGAAATCAGTTTTGCATTCAGTTCGAATCCAGCATTGGACGAGCGCTAGGCTCTTGTTCGCGCTATCCGCAACTTAGAAGGTTTAGCACAGTCGGTATATTAATAAGTTTTACTCAGTTTGTGTCAATATTGTATCACCGACAAGTTATCCAGTTTTTGTACATAAATTCAAACTAAGTTTCATAAATCAGCTATCGTAAGCAAGTTATCGGCGTCCAAAATACGTTGTTGTAATTGTTTTAATAGACTTGTTAAAACGTTCTTTTCGAAACTTTCATTTGTCTCAGTTTTCTGGATGGTCCTTCAAAGAAGTATACAAAGTGAAATTGTTTCCCTAAGGACAAATCTTGTTCCCCAAGGGAAAAAACCAGCGACCTATGACTGGTGCGCGAAACAAAGGCATCAGGACAAGGTGTAAGGACAAAAACACCTGCATCTTCGCTCACTACTTTCCACAGAATTTGAAGTTGGAAATCCACCACCTCCAGTGGTGGATGAGAAAACTCCAGGAAGTGACGGTATACTTGTAGAGTTTATTAAATGTGGGTGCGCCATCACAGGTTCATATATATACATATATATATATAAATTATTGAGTGTGGTCCAAATTCGTCTCGGTTGGTTGAAGCCTTCAGGTTTGCTTGTACATGGCATGTTCCAGTTAGCTGGTGCAACGTTATTCTCCCATTGTTCTATCCACCGTTCAGTTGCATTAAAGTTTTGATCTACTAGCCTTTTTGCTATTTTTAGAGGCGGGTGTCTTCAACGGAGCCTATTTATGTCTCTGGCGGAAGTTACGACATGGGAGCGGAGCTCAGGATCAGTATTGATTTTTGTAAATTCTCTGACAAGGGCATGTTCCCGGCGGATGGGTGGTGGAGCTATATGACTCAAAGCTGGTAACCAGTAAGTGGGCGTGGCCTTGATTGTGCCCGATATAGTAGAGACTGATTTGTAGAGATAGATTGATTATATGCAAAATGCATATATATGCAACATATTTCTCACTGTTTTTCATAAATGCGTATTTGCAGATTTAAGAGCATATAATTGCATATTTTGATATATAAGAATAGCAGTAACATCCGTTAAAATAAAACGTGAAGGTATATCATATTCAGCTATTAAGCTCCTTTGTTGTTGTACCCATAAACATAATGGGCGGTATCACCACAGGTATCACCGTCCAGAAGTTTAAGATTATAGACTTCTACGAAAATATTACATTAGTAAATACCTATTCTTCTTCTTCTTCTTAACCTTCTATTGTCCATTTTTGGACATAGGTCTCTCCCAACCTTCCATCGATCTCTATCTTAAGCGACATACTTCCAATTTATTCATAATACCTATTATATTTTGAATATTACAAATACTACCAGTTCCTTCTGCTTTATGGATTATTCTAGGAAAACAAACAAAATTAAATTTTAGGAGAAGGGTAGGTATCTTAAATTATTATGTTAATGGTTAGTCTTTAATCAATCGCCGGTTGTTCAACTTTTGTGATTGCAAGTTATTGTCTATAGTGTAAAGAAAAATTCATTTCATTATTTTTTGTAAAAATGCCTAAAGTATAGTGAAGTACCACAATTGTATCGAGTGACTCATGTTTTAACGATTTTTTACAGGCCAGTAAAATTGGAAGTTTACCCTTTAGAAAAAAATATGTTCTGACAAAAGGCAAAAAAATTAATTATTATTTAATAAACAAATTAGTAGATTATTGCAGAATATGTTTAATCTCTTAAAAATTGACAAAAACCTTTTTCTCTTCAAAGAATATACGTTCAGATAGAAGCGATCTCATTTTATATGAAATACATTTCAATAATTTGGTTTTGGCAAAGATTTGGATTCTAGGGAAAATGTAAAAATGTCAGCGTGTACGATTCATCTTAAAATTATCTGCAATGCTGTAGTTTATATTTTTCTCTAACGGTAGATAATGTCTTGAGGTCAACAAAGTCGTCGCAAATTAAGGCGATGTAACTGGCAACAACGCTATTGTCCGGGTAGCTATTTTATTGTCTGTTATTTGTAAGTCGGTTTCATAAGCGCACTGACAGGGATTTCATAAAGCAGAGAACAGAATTTTTTGTAGTATTATTAGTGAAAGGAGTTTTTACGTTTACTTTTTGTGCATTGTGAGTAATTTATTTTAATTCAATTTGGTGACAAATAATAAATATTACTGACAGTAGTAATAGTGAACCGTATATCAAAAAGAAACGTCACAATTTAACACCCAAAGAAAAAACTATGATCGGAAATGTGTTTGAAGGACTTTTAGAGAAGGAAACAAATAAAATTGGATGTCCATTGAAGACCATTCGTCGTGCAGTACATGAATTTTATTTCAAAAAGGAATTACCAACTATAAAAAAAATTGCTTCTGTTCAATCTAATGAAAATATTCCAAAAATATCAGGACGTGTTTTGCTGCCTACTTTATGTGAAATATGTATTGAAAAAGAAAAAATCATTTTACGGCGCAGAAACTATCTGAAACAAATAGCAGAATTTCGAAGACATGAAAAAAAAACATATCTACAGATGAAACATGGTTAAGTGAAGGACATACTGTGACAAAAAAATTGACAGGATTTAAATGTGAAAAATAAATGACAAGCTTTCCTAGATGGTTTATCGACAGGTTTAAAAGACCCATCAGGAAAGGGAAACGCCTAATTATTAGCCATATTGGTAGCGACTCAGCATTTGTTGAAGGGAGTTTAAAATGCATTTGTTTCTAAAAAGATTGGAGATTATCACGAAGAAATGGATGCAGATAATTATAATAAGGTATTCTTTAAAAAATCGAACCAGGATCGATTACTAAAAAAACTATTAAATTCAATGAACCAATTTTGAAAATAGAGTTACTACAGTTAGCACGGTGTCATAATGAATATTAAATGTGTAGTAGATGAAATGGCGCAGTGATAACTTCATTGAAAAGTTATTTCATTAGATTTTTAAACTTATCTAATTTCTTTTCACGTCTATGTGTCGGTCCCTATTCAAGGGTGAAAACCAGTCCTGTAAAATCGGGACTGTCCTGTTTTCTCAGTGATACTTCCACCATTTAATACAGTTTTTCAAAATAAATACTAAAAGTACATTGTTTCCATTTAAGGGGTTACATAGGTCTTGTATTTTCAAAACATCTTTTAATTTTTTTATTCCATATGAAAGTATGGTACTTCAAGAGTATTCACACCAAATTTGAAGTAAATTCCAGTAATATTACTGGAGTTATAGAGATTTGAGTTTAAAAGTTTCTCAGCGCTCTCAGTTTAAAAACTTCAATGCATTTTTTCTCATTAACGCAAATTTTTAAACTGAGATTTTGGTGTGAATACTCTTGATGTACTATACTTTGCTACGAATTAAAAAAAATAAATCAATTTTTTGAAAATACAAGACCTATGGTCCTTTAAGGTTTGATGATTTCAATTTAGCTTTGAGAAATAAAAAAAAATAAGGGAGTTTTAAGAAGTTCGATCATTTTAATGTAGATACCTATTTAAGAAAACATTTATTTCAGATTCCATGCCAAAAGAAATTTTAAGTAGTTCAACACATAAAGACTTCATTTCACCAAAATAAGCTATCAAAAAATGATAATAAACCTCGCCAGCAGATTCTACAGAAGTGTTTCCAGATTAAGAATATGTCAGCTGGGAAACTTTTGCAAATGATTTAATTCCTTTTTGAACTGCAATATCACTCTGCACAAGTTAGAAAATAAATAGTGTCAAAATTTTTTAAAAAACTTTTAGATTTCTTAACGAATCCCTAACAATTTTGTTTATACTTGATCAAGTAACAAATATTAATAGTTACATTCCATACATCCGACGATGTATGGAATGGCTGATTATACTGATGATTCGTCATGGAGAGAATGTATAAGTTATATTTTATAGGATGTAAACAATAAACTAACCGTACAAGAAATAAATAGTACAAATAAATCGAACCGTGGAATCAACTCGCGTTACAATACGCACTTATTATTTACTTACAGGTTTAAGCAAGAATGTTGCATTCATCTCTGCCGTGGAAACCGTTGCCGTTTTCTCTTCGGATACAGCTGGAGTAGCTGGAGCAGTTTTGGAAATAGCCTAAAAATATTAAACATGAAGGTAAAATATTCTATACAGAAGTCAATAAAACCATGATGAGCAACTATCAGAAATATTAGAAAATTCAGGAAAAAGAGTTAACCAAGGATCGGAATTGGGAAATAGACGGAATAAGGAACGCAGTGAAGAAAATGATAAGAAATAAGGCTATGTGAAAAGATAATATCGTTATAGAAGCCGCAAAGACTGGAGGAGACAGACTTTCAGACAATATAAAGAAATTGTTCAACTTATGTCTGCACCAAAGTGAAACACCTACAAAATGGCATAGTGCACTTACCATTTTATTATATAAAAAAGGCGATCTAACAGATCTCGAAAAGTACCCACCCATAAGCCCGTTAGACCCCCTCTACGAGTTATTTACAAGAGTAATAACAAATAGACTGGAAATAAAATTAGATTTTTACTAACCTAGGGAGCAGGCAGGTTTTAGGAAAAACTTCACTTCAAAAGAGATTACAGAAAAATCCGTTGAATACAACCGACCATTGGTCCTGGTTTTGTAGACTTTCACACAGTATTCGATACGATACTTTCTTTTTCGTGCACTCTTTGATACAAGTATCTAACAATTGAAATCGCTGTAATATATATATACATTAATGCAACCCTGACCGTAAGACTACACAAAAATCTAAAATGTATAAAAATCAAGAGGAATCAGACAAGGAGACACGTTATCTCCCAAACTCTTTTCAACAATTCTGACACAGGCTTTCAATAAATTGAAGTGGAACGCCAAAGGAATCAATGTCGACAGCGAAATGTTCTCCCATCTACGATTTGCGGACGACATAGTTCTGATAGCAGATAACTTGACTTGAAACTATGCTTATTGAGTTAGATGCCGCCTGTAATGAAGTTGGTTTGAATATAAATTTTGGAAAGACATAAATCTGGTAGCAAGCGAAAATCTAAAAGTCGACTGAAACGAAATAGGGTTAGTTCATAAATATAAATACTTAAGTCATGTAATCCAAATTGCCAACCAAACTGCTGAACTGCAAACAAGAATCACTTTAGCATGGGCCGTATATGCTCTATCAGACATCTTCAAGAGGAACATGACAAATTATTTGAAAAAGAAGACGCTTCCCAATGTGTGCTTCCAGTTATGACTTACAGCGCCGAAATACTTTTCTTAACCTAGGCCACAGCAACCAAACTAAGAGTAGCCCGAAGAAGAATGGAACGCTCGCTACTTGGACTGACTCTCAAAGACCGGGTTACAGTTGAAGAAATAAGAAGGACATGCGTCACAGATGTCATGTAGCGCTTAGCATGGCTGAAGTGGAACTGTTCGGGTCATGTGGCCAGACTGAATGACGGGCAGTGGACGCAAAAATTTACAGTATGGAGACCACGATCAGACAGAAGAAGCAAAGGTAGACTACCTGCACGATGGACAGACGACGTCAAAAGAATCGCTGGGAATTATCTGCAGCAAACTCAAGACCACAACAGATCTGAAAGAAATTAGAGGAGGCTTATGTTCAACTGTGGACGCGGAAGGCTGGATGATGATGAAGGTAAAATATTAGAAAGTAATTTCCATCGTTAACAAAATGGTAGCAATACGATTTTTGAATTTATAGAAGGAATTAAAACAATAAAAATATACTTACAAATACATCTCGCAGTTTTTCTGTTAATTCTTCATTTTTGATTTCTAATTCTTCAATTTGTTTTTGAAGAGCTTCCTCTTTTGCTAAAAAAAAATGACAAGAATAAATTAATATTGAATGGTAAATGATTTGGTATCAATAAGCTCTATAGTACTTACCAATAGAATCTTCACTTCCATTAATCTGAGTCAACAATGAAGTAATTTTTTCTTCATATTCTTGACGCATTTGTTCGGTTTCTTCACCTTGACTCTTAAGTTTTTCTTGCGTCTAAAAATTGTGATGATTAGAAATATTATAAATTTTTTATAGGCATTATCTGGCCTTTTGACATTTTTATATGTTTTATAGGTTAATTGGAGTAAATCTGAGGGACATTGGCAGTCTAAGTGGGAGAGAAGGCTGTGCAATACTGGATATCGATCATATCAGTTCAGTTTGGGATAAAATATTTGATGATTCCGCATTTATAAATAACTTTTGAGGCTCAATAAGAAGATTAAAGATCGAAAACACACACACACACACACACACACACACACACACACACACATTCTCATTTTAAAAGAAAAGCTGTAAACAAAATGAATCCAAAATACAAAGAATGAACAAAATCAATTAGGTCAACTAAGTTAGTTTTTACTCGACACAACTGTATAATATACAGGTTTGACAGTTTTGTAGTATGAGGTACACAAAAAGACACTCATCTAGCGATCCATCAATTTTTTAGTGGAACTATTTTTAACCTTTGTATTGTCTCTGGGTACGCCTGGACCCAGTAGTAAAATTAAAATGTTTATATATTTATTATATCGTAAATTTGAGACGTGATGTTTCATGATATCCTTAAGATAAGGTTTATATACAATTTAACGTATTTGCGTTTTAAAATATCAGTTTGGTTTTCTTTGAAATGAAAGAAACACATCTGTTGTTTATGAGTCCACCTGTACCCAGAAGGGTTTCCAAATGTACGTGATGTTTGTTTTGTTTATTTTTATGAGAAGGGTGATTAGATTTTATGGGTCCTATTTTCGGAAGCGTTTGTCGAGTATCTTTAGTGTTGTACCATACTTGATCGCTTTAAGTTTATAGTTGAGAGTGTGGTATACAATCATTTGTGAAAAACAGAATAATAAGCGCTTGCTGAAAAATGAGCTCCAGGAGAGGACTCACGGAAGAGGAATTACGAAAAATCCTTGAAGAAGAGTTAGTAGATGAAGAATTTTCCGAAGATCATGTATCTACGGTTGATGATGACAAAGATGAAAGCGAAAGGAAAATGAAATAGAAGTTCCTGAACAAGAAGATTTACAATATACTGCTCGCGATTTGACAGTTTGGAACAAATATCCACCACCTCAGTCACGTGTAAGGTAAGTGGTGGCTCAAGTGCTACACATATTTTCTTACTAAATTTGTGGGTTTTACTAATTGCGTTGTATATTGTTTAGATCCATCAATATACTAAATCCTGTGCCAGGTCTCACCAGATATGCCACTCAACGAATTACCGATGAACCTATATCTTCAATGAGATTGTTTTTCACTGATGAAATGCTCAATTTACTCTTAGTGGAAACTAACAGAGAACGTGGTCGCATATGTAATGAAAAAATGTTAACTGTAATAGAAATATCACTGGAAGAGTTAGAAGCTTTTATAGGTAAATACTTTCATTACAGTTATAAAATAAATTAACTTGAAATTTTGCATTTTTATTCAAGGTTTACCTCTTCTGGCTGGTGTTCATAAAGGTGCCGGAGAATATCTGCAGGAACTTTGGAGCAATTCTGACGGTAGGCCCATTTTATAGCTACTATGTCTCTGAAACGATTTTGTAACATCAGCCGCTTTTTGTGATTTGATAATAAAGAGGATAGACCTATTAGACGGAGGCACGACAAGCTAGCTCCAATTAGAAGTTTTTTTGATTTATTTGTAGCACAACTTCCCAAAATGTTTGTTCCATATGAAAGCCTCACTGTCGATGAACAACTTGTACCATTTAGAGGTAAGTGTCCCTTCAGACAGTATATTCCAACAAAACCACGTGGGAAATATGGAATTAAATTATGGCTTTTATCTGATGTCAAAACTGCGTATGTGTATTGTGCAGAAGCATATACAGGAAAAGCAGAAAATCAGCCCAGTGACGTACATCAGGGCAGAAATGTAGTTTTACGACTTATAAAAGATGTTCAGAATTCTGGGCGAAACATAACCACGGTTTTTTTACTCACTACCATTTAGCGACTGAATTATTAAAACGTAAACTAACAGTAATTGGAACATTACGAAAGAACAAAAAAAGAAGCCCTATCATAAATTTTTGGGTTTTAGAAGAATATGACTTTAGTTTCATATAGCCCTAAAAAGGGTAAATTTGTTATTCTTTTGCCCTCGATACATTTAGATGACCAGATGTCATTGAAAGAACATAAGAAACCAGACATTATTTTGAGGAGGTGTAGATACAACAGATAAATTAGCGTCAGCTAATACCTGTAAAAGAGGACCTAGAAGGTATCCACTTTGCTTATTTTATAATATTTTAGATTTGGGGCAATTAACGCATATGTGTTATATATGCATGTAAATCCTCAATATAATAGGAACAAACTACATAAAAGAAGGCTTTTTATAAAAGAATTGGCATATAATTTAACAGAAAAATGCCAGACTACCCGAATGACAACAAACGTTCCACAAAAAATCCAAATAAATTTACATGCAGTAGCAGGAACAAGTGGAAATGCAAATGAAAGTCCAAAACGTGAAAGGTGTAAAGACTGCGGATGGGA
The DNA here is from genome assembly GCF_040954645.1 of Diabrotica undecimpunctata. Taxonomy (NCBI): domain Eukaryota; kingdom Metazoa; phylum Arthropoda; class Insecta; order Coleoptera; family Chrysomelidae; genus Diabrotica; species Diabrotica undecimpunctata. The sequence goes on along the minus strand of NC_092809.1, from coordinate 129,425,737 downwards.
AAGACATAAAATCTCGTACAAGATGTCAAGCATGTAAGAGGTTTATTTGTCTTGATCATTCAAATATCTGTTGTAAAAGTTGCATGGAAAAAATATAATTTTAATTTAATATAAAGTTTTATTATATTTTTTATTAAAAAAAAAAGTTTTTGATACATCGATAACATGAAACTACAAAAGCTTCTACGAATTAATAAAAAAAAAATTGAAATTTAATTCACAACAGGTATGAGTTTTATCCACTGACTGGATCCACCCGTACCCATAGACAAAGATTGTAACATTTACTTCGGGAGAGTAGGAAGGTAGTTTATAATACACGGGATAACCCCATTAATAGTTTAAATTACAATTTATAATATCACAGTTAGGATTCAAAACTTGATATTACTTATAATATAAAATCAATATCAAAAAGTTTAAAAAATGAGACTAAATCTCCAATGGGTTGTGAATATCATAGGTTGTTCTGTGAAAAGGAATATTGAAAACATTGACGTAAAGCTTGATGGGAGATGTTAAACTTAATCTGGCTAACAGGTTTGGACAATCGATAAATCCATGTATAATCTTATATTATAAAGGTCATGGCATATTATCATGCACGTTGCGTTTCCAGCCCGTAGCGTTTAGTTACCGAAAAATATAATTTAAATGGTTTTAAATGTGAACAATTCAAACTGTCAGGAACGTATCGTATCAGACACCTTACGTTTCCGTTCGGTATATTCGAAAACAATATTTTACGGATGCGACCGCTACAGAACGAGTCGAAACTTGTTGGTATGGATAATGTGAATTAGGAGTCCGTCGTTTTCCCCTTTTCCCCTCGCTATATTTAGGTATTTGTTTGATTTTGATACAGAGTTTTTAAAAAAATAATTTTCGAGGCTATTTTGTCATTTATGCATGTGTTTTTATTGCTTTGTGACAATTAAACATGGAAGTGATAAACAATTAGGACTTTTGCACGGAAGTGATACCTATTCTTTTTTTTTAAATACTCTTTGGTTTGATATTTACAGTTTGATAGTACCAGTTAAAATGGATTTCGAAAATTAATTGAACTCGTACGCGGTGAAGAAATTTTATATAAATACAATGATAAATGCTATTATGATGCAAATGAAAAAGAAAATATTTGGAAAAGCGAGAACATATCTTTACCGCACTAAACTGAAACGTTCTATGTATGAAAATGTGAACGTGCAGTCCGATTGCTAGACTGAAAACGCTACATGCCGGAAACTATACATGCATAATAATATGCTGCGACTTTAAATATTGCTCCTGACATATCAAGACGGCTCTTGAGTGAGGGTAAAGATCATTGTTATTCGATACGGGAATAATCATGATTTTCAATAGTAGTGTGGACATGGTAAGCACAATATCTCAAAAATTTATGCTGGACTCTTTCTACGGTATCAGTATTGTTCTGAAAATAGGGTGAACAAACAACTTAACATTATTCCAAAATAATTCGAACTAAGCAACAATCTGCAACTTATCTTTAAGTATCAATTTACGCATAAGAATTCCTAGATGTTACGTCTTTAGTGTCCTCTATGGAGTAGAAAGCTGGAGCCTTACAGAAGATGCCATAAGACGATTGGAGGCCTTTGAAATGTGGTGCTACCGATGTATGTTGAGGGTCTCATATATACACCACACAAGTAACATAACTATTCTCCAGATGCCAGAGGCTAAGAAAAGACAAAGAAATTATTAACACCATAAAAAACAGAAAATTGGCTTACTTCCGACTTCTACAGTTGATTCTACAGGGCAAGATTGAGGGTAAGGGGGCCCTGGTTGCAGACGTATATCCTGCATTGTAGGCATATTTAGGAGAAGCAACAATACACTAATCTTGTTGAATCAATGGAAAAATACTTACAATTCTTAGTAACGAAACCAAGAAGTTTAGATGCCTTTATTGACATAGAGTTTATGTGGTCACAGAAAGTAAGCTTTTCATGAAAAATTACACCCAAATCATGAATAGAAGAAACATAATTTAGTGGCTGATTATTAATAGTATATCTTGTTTCAATTCTATTAACTTTACGATAAAAACAAATAAAACAACATTTTTTTACATTCAAGTGGAGTTTATTCTGATTGCACCAATTTTGTAGTCATCATGCAACAAGCTTTAATCGTTTAAGCTACCTATAACTTTCCAAAATTTCAAGTCATCTGCCAACATTAGACATTTACTATTTAGGAAACAGGAAGTGATGTCGTTAAAGAAGATTAACGAAGGAATTATTTGATTCTCTTGTTTATTTTAATCTATTTTATCCTATCATGTTGATATTCTAGTTTTTAATCGATTTAGGTGTTCTGATGTTTTTCAAAACTTAATGCATGTTTTTCCGTTAATCATTCTACAGAATTCTGAATATATTGGTAATCTTTCGAACTTTCTTCAGCCTATAATAGATGTATCTCTTGTGTTTTACACATATATCTTTCGAGCCGGATAATAACAATAAACTTTTCAAAAAAATATTAAAAAAAAAACAATGGCTTACGTCATTATAAAGTTCCTGTAGTTCTGTTAGTTTAATTTGAAGACTAACTTTCTCCTTCACGACTTCTGCGGCTTTAGCAAACAAAAACTTTATGCCATACTTTGCTTCTCCCATTGTTTGGAATTTGTCGATTCTGGTCTTAGCTTTAGTATCTGAAAAATGATAATATATATTAGACGAACAAGATAAGTTTTCAAAAATCAATCACTGAATCAAATGTATCCAAAATATTTTTGTTCTGTTACTTTACCTTCATTAGAATCCAAGAGTTTTTGCTGCAAATCCTGTATTTGAACACTTCTTAGCTCCAGATCATCCTCAATTGATTTACAATCGGTTGAATTCGCATCAGAGTTGTTTTTCATTTCATCCAATTGATGCTGTAAGGTAGCTCGATCTTCTAATAGCACTTTAAGCGTTGTTTCCGCTTCCAATAAGTTCACATATAGGTCAAATTCTTGTTTTAGCTGTAAAAGTAAATATATTTTATTACATAGACCTATTTTTTAAGAGCGTAGGCGCAAAATTTCGGACCAATGCTTTTTAAATGCAATCATTTTTTTCGAATCCTGAGAAAACTAACAAATATTTTTAAAAAATTTAAACGCAGAATGAAAGATTACATTATTTCCGAGGGCCGAAAGTCCCTTAGAATAAACAAAAAGTTTTTTTTGAATGAGATATTTGAAATTAAAAATCACACTAAATTTTCTCTTTTTTGTCACCCCTGTAACTTATTAAAATAAACATTACGGAAGTTTTCAGGGACTTTCGGCCCTCAGTAATAATGTATTCTTTTATTCTGCGTTTAAATTTTTCAAAAATACCTATTAGTTTTTTTAGGATTCGAAAAAAATGAATGCATTTAAAAAGCATTGGCCCGAAATTTTGCGCCTACGCTCTTAACAAGCCGTGGTTATATAAAGTATAGGAAGTGGATGAACTGAACATTTTATTATTATTACACTCAGATGCAAAAAATACGTAACGGAGAAAATTTTGGTCAAATTCAAAGTATTTCAGTTTTTTTTAATTTTTAGCCCTATTTTGATGATTTTTTAGCACACTAAAAATTTTATAAATTTTAATTTAGTAGTTAGTTTTTTAATAAAATTTTGTATTTGACTTATTACAAGGGGTTAATTGAAAGGTGGTTTTTTATCCTAACTTTGAAACATCCTGTAAAATAATTCCGCTAGCGGATTTTCGCAAAACCTTGTTTTTAGGTTGCAACCATGTCTTTTAAGTATTATGTTTTTTGTTTCATGTGAAAATATGGATTGGTTCATTTTTAGGAACGAAATGACTTTGCCACCCACAATTTACGACTTTTCCTATTATTACCATCTTTTGTATTAATTTGTAATACGACGATGGGGGCTTGGGTGACTGATATCGAAAGAATGTCATATCGGTATCCCAGAAGCACTGTATTTAAATAATGATTAAAAGCAACGACATGATCTTGGTTTTAATGAATAATGATAACAATAACAAAACATTAAAAAAAACAACTTAAATGTAACTTAACCTTAATATTGTCCTGAAGCTATTTTTTTGTGGTTTATTTTATTTTAAAGTAATTACTATTTAAATCGACAAACGACAGACAATTAAAAAAAAACGACAAACGCAGCAGAGGACGACCACCAACACGCTGGATGGACGACATTAGACGAATATCCAAGAAATGGCAACAAGAAGCACAGAACCGTGAAGAGTGGCGAAAAATGGGATAGACCTATGTCCAGCAATGGACAAAAGAGGTTGCATGATGATGATGACTATTTAAATGGGAATAAGCCACAATTAAAGGTTAAAGTACGTTTATTGGCGTTTCAATTTCCACTTCGGAAATCGTTCTCAAAATACAAACATTAGTAAATTAAATAAATTTTGTTTTTTTTGTTACTTAGTGAAAAATTCTACTAATAATTTAATTTTATCCGACTCATTTATATTGACAATTCAGACATACATTATACATTTTAAAGTAGACGACTTTAAAATGATATTGCCAATATTGTTGAGTTGCGCTCCTGGGACGACTTTACTGATAAGATAGTTCATTTGATTACATGAAATAAACTTGTGAATATTTATCAGAAAAGATATCATAGCATGTAATTCGTATTTAAAAAAACAAATACATGCCATGATTACAGGAAAAAAACCTATAATACTATCCCGACATGGTAAGTATTTGGTCGTGCATTTAGTTTACCTTCAATAAACACCAAATTCTGATTTTATATGTTTGTTTGAATTTGAACTTTGAATTTAATAATCAGATATATACGAACAGTGCAGGACTTATAATGGGTAATCCTCTAAGCGCATTGCTATCAGATATTTTTAAGGATCATCCAGAGACAAAGAGTTCAAAACATCCCGTATTCAAACAGTTTTTATATTGGTGGAGATACGTAGACGATGTACTGGTATGTTTTACAGGAACTAACAAACAACTTAATCAATTTTTATCGTATATTAATTCACTCCATAGTCATATTGAATTTACAATAGAAACAGAACAAAATCAATCCATTAATTTTTTAGATTTAAAATTATCAGACTTAAAAACAAACACGAGTTCTTCATATTTCATAAGCCTACCCATACTGACACGACTATACACAATTCATCATCCCATCCTACGCAAAATAAACTGGCAGCCTATCATAGCATGATACATAGATTAATAGAAATTCCGATGTCAAAATATAACTTTGAGACAGAATTAAATATCATTAAACAAATATCAGTAACAATGGGTACAACGAACAAACAATTAATAAAATTTTAAATCAAAAACTACACAATAAAGCCCTGAAATTAGTATTTCCACTAGTGATGTAACGAATATTCGCATTCGCATTCGCGAATATTCGCATATTTTTGCATATTTGCATTCGCATTCGCAAAATTTATGCGAATGTTTTGCGAATATGAATATAAGAAAAAAAAATAATTTGAAGATTAGGTTAATAAAATAAAAATATATTCACTTCTCAGTTTTTTTATTAAGAAAACTCACTTTATTTTACAAGCTATATTAATTTTGTGTTTGTATTAAACAAAAATACTGCCCTCTCTTATTAAAAAATAACAATTGTGTGTTTTTACTTAGTTTTCAAGTTTGTTTTCAACAGTAAGTAAAAACAGAGAACTGTTATTTTTTAATAATTAAAATTTAATAGAGGAATATTAAACTTTAGAAATAAAAGCTTTGACGCCTTTTCTCCTTCAAGTCTGTTTCGATGTGGCGTATAAAGAAGTCCAGCGCCACTAAACAAGCGCTCGCTCGGGACACTCGTTGGTGGTGTAACTAAATATTGCCGAACTACAGGAAAAAGAAGATCGTACCTTCCCTTATTCACTTTCCACCATGTTAGAGGGTCGACGTCACCTGCCACGCGTTTTTCCGATGAGTATTCTGACAGTTTTACGGATTAAAAGATGGACAGAGTTTTGAAAACTAGGAAGAGCCATGTCATCTTCTTCACTATCACTCGTATCCATCAGTAAACTCATCGTTTCTTTTAAGGACAGACTGTTGTGTGTTTCGTAATCTTCACATTCATTATTTAATCGCTTTGCATTCGGGTAAAGTGAATTTCAAGATATGTCGGTTTCATTGTCTCTGAGCAAATCCAAAATATGCTCTATGACAAGAACTTTAGTCGACGTATTTTTAAAAAATTTTGCTGTGTATCTTGGGTCAATAAAGGTCGCCGTGGCAAACAATATTTCATTCTCTAAACCCGAAAACTTGCGAATAAGCTCATCTTTTATGACGGTAATCGTATCACCAATGTGTTCATCGAATGAATCAAGATCATGAACAACTTTTTCTTCTTCTTAACATCTTCTTCTTCTTCAGTAGTAATTAAGGGAATTACAGAAGAAATAGAAACATCGACAACACTTAACTCTCTGGTCACTTCTTCAAATGGTCTTAGTAAACCGATAAGTTTTTCAACAATCATCCACTCTTCAGAAGTCAGCTGAGGAATTTTATTATTTGCCGAAGCGTACAGACATAATGACTCTTTGACTTGAAAAATACGCATATAAAAAGTGCTGTTCCACCTAGTAGCACATTCTTGGATAATCTTAAGAGGTTTTTGATTAAGTCTTTTTTGTATATTGGTCAGCTCATCTTGGGCAGCAGTCGAATGATGAAAATGAGTTGCCATCTTTTTGCATTTTGTTATGGTAGCCACGACAGATTCTTGAGCCTTCATCCCTGCTTTTAACACGTTTTGAATCTTGTGAGAAGTACAGTCAATATGTTTAACATTTAATAAGTTAACACCTTTTTTGATATTAGCACCTGCATCGCGAACTACACATTTCACTTTTTCTTTGGGTATTTCCCAAAACGACAAGATATCTTTAAGTTTATGAGCAATATTTTCTCCGGTGTGGCGGTCTTCATTAAACACTTCTGCTTTTAACACTATCATTTTCCTTTCAAATTCTTTTGTTATCCCATGACAAGTTAAACTCAGCAATGAAACTCCAGAACAATTATCAGACGAAATGTCGGTAGTAAATGATAATTTTTCGAAGGATTTTAGTAATTCAAGAATTTTCTGACTTACTTTGCCAAATAATTTATCGCATATAAATGAAGTGAAATACTGACGCGACTTTAAATTGTAAGGCGGACACAAATGCTTGATAAGTCTTGTGAATCCAACACTTTCCACGAAACTAAATGGCAAGTCCTCCAACGCAACCATTTCACTTATAGCATTATCCACTGCCAATGATTTCAAAGAATTATTATCCCACTGTTTCGTTTTATCGACAAATTCTTGAAGCGATATTTGTTTCATGGCAGATTTAGTACCTTGGTGGGAAGATGATGCCTGTTCAAGTGACTTAGAAGCAACTTTTCGGTTTTCACACTCTTCTAATTTGGAAAACTCGGTTTTATGCAGTGCCTTTAAATGATTTCTCATAGCCGTTGTAGTTCTTCCTTTTCTCGAGTATTCTTTGTTACACAGCTTGCATTTAGCTCGTTCAGTATCGCAAAGTGGTGAAAAATAAGTCCATATTTCACTATAATTTGATTTACTTATAGTAATAAATCGCTAATCACACTTTAACTACAAAATTCGCTTGTATTTGTGAACGAGCAGAGCAAGGCAAGTGGAGTGACTTGTGTCCCGTGAAATTTCTATTGGAACTATAACTCTCTCTCTATAAAAAGTCAAATTTGATTATAACAAGAGAAAATAAGATCGAAAAACGTGCTTTTTACGTTTTTGGCCCGGACGTGACTATAAATAAATACCTTTTAAAACGAACCCTCAATAAAATTAACTGCCGCCTGCAATAAACTTCTTTACAATAAATACAACTGTTTCACATCTTTAGCAAATATGATAGAATGATACTGGACAATTTAAAGCAGGTAAAAACTTAATATTCGCATTCGCATTCGCGAATGTCGGTGGCATATATTCGCATTCGCATTCGCGAATGTTTAAAAAATGACATTCGTTACATCACTAATTTCCACCACCAGAGAAAAAACCCAGTACCTTCTGCTCCGTTACAAATACAGGCAAAATAACAACAAAAGTGGCCTAACACATAAAAAAGAAAGGTATAACACCAGCTTTTAGAACAAACAAATTAGGCAAATATATTAAAAACAACAAGAGCCAAAATAAAAAGCACTTACACAGTGGTGTATACAAACTTAAATGTGGCGACTGCCCAAAAACTTACATCGGTCAAACTGGTAGAACCTTTAATAAACGTATAGCAGAACATAAAAGGGGCTTTCAATAATAGGAAAACAGATTCTACAAACGTACTTCACGTTCTAGATCATAATCATTCTTTTAATGACAAATTTCAAATTTTTCACATCCAAAAAGGCCTTAAGCTATCTTTATTAGAATCTATGGAAATTAACAAATTCAAAAACACAGACATCATAATTCTGAATGAACAACTTGAGACAAACAGTTAACTCTTCAACCTATTTCGTTAAAGACTATAAATTGTAAACACATCTAAAAATAGATCACTTGAGAAAGACACTCTGTCGAAACAGCTATAGTGATAAAATATATAATATATGTATATATAATAATATGTAATGTAATATGTATATATAATAAATTTTGTGTAAGTTTTGAAAATAAAATTTTCATTGTTTTATTGTTATATTTAGAAGTTATTAAAAGGTAAACATTTCAGAAGAGCGAAACCTAGTGTCATAGATCAACGAATTTTTTAGTATGGCAAATAAAATGAACATATTACATTATTACATTAGGCATATTACATTACAATATGTAATGTAATATGTATATATGTATATATAATAAATTTTGTGTAAGTTTTGAAAACAAAATTTTCATTGTTTTATTGTTATATTTAGAAGTTATTAAAAGGTAAACATTTCGGAAGAGAGAAACCTAGTGTCATAGATCAACGAATTTTTTAGTACGGCAAATAAAATGACTTGTTGTAAACTTGTTTATTTAACACAATAATTATTGTAATTTATATAAGAAATCCACTTTTCTCTTTTCATTAATTTTTGCTTACAATTTGGAAACGAATAGAACTTGAATTGTCTATTTCCTGTTGTATTTTTACAATTTATAATACAACATTCGCGAAATCTCATTGTCTTCAATGATAGTACTTAAATGTGCTAATAAAATGCAAGGTTTAGCCGCTTCACGCGCACGATCCTTTCTCATATCCCCTCCGAGTACTGCAAATACAGCAGATCGTCACGACACGAAATAGTTCGTGTCGTGACGATTCGCTCTACATTTTACTATAGGAAAAAATTAATATAACGCCAGTATAAAAGCTTCGGTTCAAAAATGAAACACTTACCCATGGTTCGATTCGTTCAACTTTACCAGCATTCCTCGATTCCTGCGCCTGTTGTTTTACCGACAACGCGAGTTTCAATCTCCTATTTATAGCTTCCGCTTCCTCCACTCTCCTCTTAAACACGTTCTGCTGTTTACTATGAATAACTTTCATTCTTGCAATTTCACATTCTTTCTTTATATCTTGTTGTTTCAATCGTATACATTCCCTCTCTTTTTCGATCTTCCACTGCCGGAACTTGTCAGCTTCTTCACGCATCGTCTTTACTAGTTTAACTTTGGTTTGCTTCATTTCGAGTATATCTTTGTTTAAAACTTTGATTTTTTCTTCGTCTCTGGCCTTCGTTTTTATTAACTGGTTTTGTTCTTGTACCTATAACAAAATAAATTAAGTGGAATTAAACCAGTTTTATTGATATCTAAAAAATATTGTTGTACTTTGCATATAATCATGCCCAATTCCATTGGAATGATTATATGCAAAGTAAAATTATGTGCCAAAGAAAAACAAAGCAGTAGTGTTACTCTCGTCCATGAATATGACAGGACAAGTAAAATACAGTGAAGTAGCGAATCCGGAAATATTTAAGTATTACAATATAACCAAAGGGGGGTGATACCATGGATACAATGCTGAATGAGTATATGGCTAAGCGTCGGACATTGCGTTGGCCTTTTTTATAATAAGATTGACGTTACTAGCGTAACATCCTACATATATCTTCTTCTTCTCGTAGCACTACAACCCGGGGTGGGTTTTGGCTGACTGCACAACTTGCTTGCATCTTGAACGGTCGTCCATAATAGTTGGGTCAGTGGGTAGTTCCATTGTTCTTAGATCTGACCATATATTGTCTCTCCATCGCATTCGTGGACGTCCTAAGGGCCTTCTTCCTGTGGGGGCTTCCTCCCATATTAACTTGACAAGGCGGTTATTAGGAAGTCTATGGACATGACCAGCCTATCTTAGACGTTGGGATTTAATCTCTTGGGCTATATCGCTCGCTCTATACATCTGCTTGACTTCAGCATTTGTTCTCATTCGGTATTGGTTGCTATAAATGTCGTGATAAGGCCCAAAGATTCTTCTGAGGATTTTCCTCTCAAAACATCTAAGTTTTCTTTCAGTTTCTTTGGTCAGGGTCGACGTCTCACACCCATACATGAGCACCGGTCTAATCACCGTTTTATATATTCTAATCTTTGATGTTCGTGTTAGGCTTTTAGATTTAATAGTATTGTGGAGGCTGTACATACATCTGTTTGCTGTCTGAATTCTTCCTTTAATCTCTTCCGCGATATCGTTATCTGAAGTGATTGGTGACCCTACATACATCGAGAGCACAATCCATTACATAAAATAAAGGACCGACGCAACGCAGAAAATTTTTGAAGCATCTTGCTAAAAATCTTTCTCTTCGGTTCAATCTCGGGTTGAAGTAAAAACAAGATGATGATAAGGAGTCACTTTCTTCGTAGTGCTGTAGAAATGGTCCTTGGTAGAAACATAGTATTTGCTGTAGCGACTCCTCAAGTAACTCACAGCACTCGAGGATCTACTCCAGTAACCAGAAGTTGCCATGTTTGTTGAACAGCGAAAAACGAGAAAAAGTTGTGTAGCTGATTTTAAAATCAAAACGTCGAATATTAGTTAAAAATGTAATTTTCATTACAATCAACTGTGGCTTAATAGCATTTAAACAAAATGTTGAACTTTATTTGGTATTGAGTGAGAGTTGCACTCAAATTATGTATGCAAAATGCTTACAATGTGCTAATAATTATAATAAGACAAAATAGTTTAATAAGTTTTTATCATCATCATAATTCTGGCTTTACCACCCTGTGTGCGTCCTAGCCACCTCATTTCTCTCCAGAATTTCTCTCCAGTCATCCCCATCCATCGCCTTCCTCCGCCAAGCACATATTCCCACATTTCTCATGTCTTCATCGATATTATCAAGGTGTTCTGTCTTTTTCTTCTTCTCTGACCAATGGGTCTACCAATAAGTTTCTATTGTAACATTTTAATAACCGTTAGATTGCAATTTCATGTTTTCTTTATTTGCCTTTCTTATCCTGTAAACGGTCCGAATGCAATAGAAATGAATTTTAGGTAATTTTTCAGATCTAGTTGTATCGAATCGTAAAACAATTACGGAATTTGTTGGAGTTGGCATTTGATTAAAGTATTCCTCAAAAACATCAGTATTCACATCTTCAGGAAAATCAGCGATCTAAACTGACTGAAATATTGGTACACCATCATTTAAAGTGGCATGTGCATTAGCTGCATGACTAATAATTGGTTTTTTGCCAGGAGACGCTTTTACTCTTACCAGAATTTTCCAAAGTCTTTCTTTGCTTTTCTTTTTCAGAAATATCTTCTTTCACCATACCCAAACTTGTATCCCGGAATTTCGTTGTTAAAATAAACGGAATGTTTTTTACTTAATGATATTTTTTTACATCCTTGTTGATAAATTTGCAAAATAGAGTTAAATTTGCTTTTACTTTTTCATTTATAGAAAACGCAATTTTACTGCTTAATATTAAAAAAACTTATTTACTAGAACACGTATTAGAAAGATTTCTCGACTATTTTAGAAAATGATCTCGGGTGGGATGCTTGATGGAATACTAATTTAATAATTACGGAGTAACGAATGGATGGAAATTACAAATTAAGAATGTCTTTGTGGTATCGTTTATCATATTTTAGCCTGATCCATTAAGAGGATCAAATTGCCTTAAAAACTCATCCGTGTTAGGATTTATGAAAAAACCAAGACCAATTTCAAATATTAAATAATGGTTTCCCATGTTATGGTTTTAATCTTTAAATCCTGCGATTTCCATAAGAAATTAAGCATTTTATTATTCCTTCTTGTTCTTAAAATATTTGTAGACTATTTGTAGATTTTGTAAAGATTTGATTTTCAACATTTTTATTTTAAAATAGCTCGTTTATTGTTTAGTTCTGCGATTGTAATGCATATTGGTCATATAATATTAATATAATAAACTGTAGGCCTATGAACAAGTACGCTTAAGGAATAAACAATTGAGAACAGTGATTTGCTACTCTCTCCCAATACCCAATAAAGTCTAATTAAGCTGAAATGATTACAGTTTGCTTTGGAATAACAACAAATTGTATCTTTAACTACATCTGTTAACTTACCTTTTTCTTTAACTCAAATAACTGATGTTCCAAGTCTTGAACTCTCTTCCTACGTTGCTCTGACAATTTTCCAGAATTTCCAATATTTTTTAACATCTGCTGGAGTTCCTCTTTTTCCTTTTCGAGTTGCGCAATTTTTGCTTCGTTTTCTGCCATTGCCTAAAAAATATATCAAATAGATAAATACACCAAAGTCAATATAAAATGGTGACAATGTAAACTTCATGGATCGAAATATGGAGATTGCCAAAAATAGAGTACTTAATAAGGATTCTAAGAAAACTAAACTAATAATAATATTTTACAGTAACAAATTGACATTTTCAACAAAAAAATTCATTCGGAAGTCAAAAATTTTCATTGGCCATTAGACCAAAAACTTGTTGGTAAAAACTATGAAAGCTCAGTTCTATTTCATTTTCGAAAACGGATGAAAGTACCTACATCATGGAGCCGTTGCCAGTATATGTCGTGAATTTTAAACAGGGTATGATTCTTAGTGTGCACGTAAAACGTGTAGTGTTAAATGTATTGAACTATCATCTGAACTTAAAAAATGGTGACAGCTTGATTATTACTGTGGAAAAAGATTCGAAAATGTGCGGTGTGAGTGTTCGCAAAATTTATTACATCCGCGAAGAGGTCCAGCAAGGCGAACTGAAACCGATACAAAAAAAGATGGAAAAAAAATAGTTTCCAGTCCAATTCACGTGAGAATACTTACGATGAGAGAGTGAAATCTCTAATGAGGAAAATTGCCCATGATTTTTTTTTCTAAAACATACCACTAATCGTGGACAGCATAATGAACAGAGTGAAGGATGAGGACCTATCAGCTTTTTCAAAAATCACATTTCGTAGGTTACTAAATGACATGGGTTTTGAATATGGTAAAAGAGGTCGAGATTCGATAATGATGGAAAGAAAAGATATATCCTAGAGACACAAGTACCTCAGACAAATAAATTGTCCTTCTTCATGTTGGAAGCGAAACTGGCATGGGTCGAATTAACTTTCTTGGCCAAGAAGGGAACCGCTGATTACCACGACGAAATGGACGGGATCTATATGAAGAATGGTTTGAGAAGACGTAAATTCCAAACTTGCCGAAAGACAAAGCAAACGTTGTCGTTTTGGATAACGCGTCATACCACTCCCGCAAATTTGATTTCCCGAAACAATTGTGGAACAAAGGCAAATCAAGGATTGGCCAAAGAAAATAGACGCATATAGAAGAACAGTTCAAATGGGCGATTTGGTTACGGTTTTTATACTTCAAAACAATCCTTAAGAGGGCGACTGAATAAACCCAAACCGTCGTCATCGGCTTAAAACCATCATGAAAGATATAGTTAGGGGAAAGGGGGAAAGGAGTATGAACGGAGCTATTTATTTAACTTATGCATCCACGCTTAATCAAATTTCGACGCCATTGATTTGCACTGTCTTTTTTTTTGTTTTTTACACAATAAAATCTTTAGTTTTAATACATATATTAAATTGTTAATGTTTTAATTTTAAAACATAAAAAGGTATCAAATTTTCAATATTCAAAGTATTTATTTTTTTTTATTACACGTAAATAAAATTTTATAACTTTGAATTAAAAATAGGTTTGTTCCAATACTACGAAAAACAGTCACGGAACTGTCTATTATAGGTACTGTTTTCCTGCCTAAAAATTTACAAAACATTTTAAAAAAATTTCAGAATATTGTTACGATAAATATGAGTCATATTTAACCTGTAAGCATTTTATTATTCTCACTTTTGTTCTAGTATATTCTCCGACCCGCTAGAAACCGGTCTGGCGTTCCCTTTCATTCGAGAAGGGTCAGCACAGGTCAACATCCGTCCGCTTCGAGAGAATCCAGGCTAACGGCTGTTTGATATATATAGAGAAATTTTAATTGTTGAAGTTAGTCTGAAAATATAATCGAGTCGAGCTTTGAAATATTACACGCGTATTGCCGGGATAAATAAATTGTAATAAATGTTGTAAATAAATTATAGAATTATAGTGTGAAATAAATTAGTATAATATTGTACAAATAAAGACTTTAATAAAATAAGTGTTAGAATAATTTTATAATAAATAAAGTTAATAAATTAGACTAATAAACTCAGTTCAATATATTCAACCAAAAATTTCATTTTCTCAGGACTTTTCATTAACTATTTTTGAAATTAATTCATTGAACAATTGTCCTGTTCAAAAAAGTATTCAAAGAAACTTTTTACTAAATTTTGAAATTTTCCATTTCGCCGAAACTTCCAAACTTCCATTTCATCCATAATCTTTTAATAACAACAAAAAGCATTCCTGAATTATTTTTGAAATATTTAACAGTAACTTTTAATGAATAGTCTATGTGAAAAGTTTTTACGCTGTATGGGTACTATTTAATCTTGTTTTAAAATAACAACTACTAGCAAAACATAATTTTCACAATGAATAAATATTGGTGAAACTATTACTATCTTATATACTAAAACGCTAAGCCCTTTTCTTGTCCACCACTTTACTCAAAAACCATATTAGATAATTAAAATATTTTTTCGGAATATTATTAGTATTACGTATGAGATTGTCAATATATACTTTTGGTACAAAAATTCACTTTCGGTTTAGAGATGACCGGAAGTTAAAATTTACTTTAAGTTTTAGACCCCACAATGTATATATGGATCGAAAGGTCTCGTCGAGACGAATCTAAATATGTACTTCCGGTTGCGATCCGACACCGGAAGTGACCCGAAACGCGCATAAAACGTCAATATAGAGCAAATCTGACACCGGATTCGTGATCAGCATGCAAAATTAACTGCTAAATGATAACATTGTAACAAAAAACATTGTTTTCGACGAAATATTTCGTGATATTTAATACACTTTTTACTTGCATTATTATTGATGAATGTTATGTATATTCTTGCTTATATTGTTTGTATTGATCTCTTAATTTTTCTCGCAAAATAAAAATTTCATTTAAAAAACTCGATGTCGAGTTGGTCCGCTAGTATAGTCTTAAATTGATTTATACATAATTGAAAATAAACTGATGACATTAATTAAAATTAAAATAAACTTTATGTATAAATTTAAGACATGTACTAAAATATATATCTTCATAACTGATTTTTTTATTCATATATGAATGAGTAAATTATTGGTTTCAAAAATGAAGCCAAATGTTAACTTAGTGTTTAATTACTACTGGTATATTCAACTAAATAATATTCTTTAATTATATTATCAGTGGATTTGTAGATATTTAAATTTAAAATTTGAATTATATTTTTTCTAAAAAGATTCATTTATTAAAAGTTTTTAAAAACATTTTATTTTCTTCAAAAAATTTTATAAAACGCAAAAATCTTATATACTAAAACGCTAAGCCCTTTTCTTGTCCACCACTTTACTCAAAAACCATATTAGATAATTAAAATATTTTTTCGGAATATTATTAGTATTACGTATGAGATTGTCAAGATATACTTTTGGTAAAAAAATTCAGTTCCGGTTTTGAGATGACCGGAAGTTAAAATTTACTTTAAGTTTTAGACCCCACAATGTATATATGGATCGAAAGGTCTCGTCGAGACGAATCTAAATATGTACTTCCGGTTGCGATCCGACACCGGAAGTGACCCGAAACACGCATAAAACGTCAAGATAGAGCAAATCTGACACCGGATTCGTGATCAGCATGCAACATTAACTGCTAAATGATATCCATGTCGACATTTGATGAACTAAAAATTGCATTCCGGTTTTGAGGTCGACTTCCGGTTTCGTTTTTATTAGTCAAATCAATAGAGAATTCAACGTAGAGTTCAAAAATGTAAGTTCACGAAATTATCAGTTATAGTTTTTGAGTTATTGATAAAAATATTTTTACTTCCGGTCATTGTATATATTGTATATTTTTCTCGCAAAATAAAAATTTCATTTAAAAAACTCGATGTCGAGTTGGTCCGCTAGTTTAGTGCTATTCTACGACCACGCGGCATCTACATATAAAAATATCTGAAGTTGCATTTGTTGCCGCACTCTTTCTTCTTTTAGGAGCAGTATTAGCGCCGACATGACCGCTCCCTAGTGGTACAAATAAGAAAATAAAATCATGATCAACTTTTCATTGTTTTGTGTATAACCTTTGCCGGCGCTAAAAAATAACAGTGAAAGATTCTTCTATTACATGCGTCTATATTCTTTGGATTGGCTAATCGAAAAGAACATTTTCTTCGGGAAGATTACCTAAAAAGAGAATTACTGGATACTGCGGCCGCATTTAGAGATGAGTACAAGTACAAAATTGAAACAATTGCGGAAAAATATGGCGTTAAGATTAAGAGAGTGCTGCCTTACCATTGCGGGCTGAACCGGATTGAGATGGTGTGGAGTCAAGTGAAAAGGTATGTGGCTTTAAACGACGTAGATTTTAAAGAAAAAACGGTAGAAAAGTTGATAAAAGAAGCTTACCAACGCGTATCTAAAGAGCAGTGACATAATTTTATTATGTGAACCACGTAAAGAAAGTAAAAGAAAAAAGATTTGAGATGGACAATTTGCAGGAAGATGATGAACCGTTGATCATTAATATAGATGATTCAGAGGATGTCGATGATTATAGAAAGATGTATGACCCAATATTTAACAAAATTTGTACTGCTCTTGCCTGTTCCAAAAATTATTTCAATGTTTACTAAAAAATAGCAGTAATATTGAGATGATTTATGCATAAAACTTATTAAGCTAATAATTACAACCTATTTTGTATTTTAAAGGAATTTTAAAAAATAGAAGATGGATCACATTCTATTTTTAGTTTTCATAAAACTAACATTTTGGCCATTTTAGCCTGATTTTTCTAAAAAAAAAACAATACCTGATAATCTACAACATAATTGGCACTGATCAATTCCTTAGCCAAATTCTCTTTAAGATTGAGCTGCTTTTCTATTTCAGTAAGTTGGACATTTAGATTGAATTGCCTATTCGTATGCGATTCCTGTTTCTCTTGAATATCTTCTGACTGTTCATTTGCACCTTCCGCAAAATCTTTCATAGACGGCTTATTATTTTCATGCTTGCTAAAAATAAAAAAATGATTATTACTATTGGCAAATACTACCGAATATTCTTTTTCTTGTAGTGTCTATCCGTTTCAAATGTTGGCATCTGTATTATGCAAACTGCTGCTGAAAAGATTTGTGGTTGTTGTGTTGAACCATGTATGTAGATTTTTCAGCCAGGAAATCCTTCACCTTCCCGTTCCTCGGTTTCCTTCTAATTTGCCTTATAGAATTAATTGTAACAACCCATATCTTTCGCTGTTCTTCATGATGTGACCGAGGTATTCAAATATAATATACCTACCATTATCACCAGCCGAGAAAACCTTACACTTCTTGATTGAGTGAATTGTTGAATCATAGCCAATATTCCAAGAATTATAATGAAAAAATAATAAAACAGAATAAAAAACATAATAAGAAAATACTTACGCTATCTCGTTGTCTGTCTGCTTTTGATCATTATTTATTTGAGCAAACTGTTCCTTTATTTGCTGCAAATTTACCAAATTTTCTTTCAATAAATCGTGATTGTTTGTTTCAAGCCCTACACTATAACTATTTAATGTAATATCACAGATGTCTTTTAGTCCCACAAGTTTTTTACTCAAGGATTCGTTTGCGTTTTGCAAAATGATTATTTTTTCATGTAAATTAGTGTTGTTAAAAAGAGCGGCAGCAAGTTGCAAACTTAGATCTCTTTTCTTAGTTTTAAGATCTATATTTTCTTTCTTGATCGATTCTAATTCTTGTGTACCGATAGCTGGACCACCTAAAAAATAATTTATCATTTTAGTTTGTATTTCCATTATGCAAGGTATAACTAGTGAGACAATGGACTTATAGGAAGAGGTTAAATATAAGTCCCCACAAATCCACTATAGTCGATTTCACACACAGACGGGAATTGGAATAATTAGGTCTTCTAAAGTTGAAGCACAAGAAATTCGGCTAAAGGGATAGGCAAAGTATCTCCGGGTTATACTAGACTCAAAACTTAACTTAAATTCAACAAGGTGCAAAGACTTGTGAGTATGGGGGAAACTGGTGCCATGCATACCACTCCAACAGTCACTATGGAGGCTCTACTAGGCCTGTTTCCCTTGCATTTGATAATACAAGGAGAGGCAAGATTGAAATTTTGCAATGAAGGGACAGGGCATATGAGTATCCCAAGGACTGTGACGAAGGACATCTTTAACCTTTAACTACACGCGGTGGTGTATTTTATACACCACTTGTAGAAAATGAGCCATACATTTCCAGAAACTTATCAGGATGGCAACACTGTACCACCTAACCTTCGGCTGGAGTACCCTCTTTCGCATGCTTTTTTATTAGTATTTATAATTAGTAGTCAATATTCCAAAACTGAGAAGAAAAATATTTTAAGAATATTTCCTGGCCCAAAACAATGTGCTCAAAATATTACCGATGAAAAAAGGGCGTTTGAGAAACTTTTTACCGATGACATGCCTGAACAAATTGTTGAATGGACCAATATATATAGAGAGAAAGTACGGCCTAACTACGATAGACCCCGAAATGCAAAACCTATATCTAAGAGTGAGCTATTAGCATTTTTAGGATTGTTATATTTATCTGGAATTAGACAAGGGAATCATACCCATTTTTTAGAATTATGGACAAAAGATGGAACTGGATCGATAATATTTAGGCTGTTTAGCTGTTATAGGTTGTAACAGATTTTTATTTATTCTTAGAGTACTTAAATTTGACAATAAGGTATTATAACGAGACCTGAGAGAAAGAAAACAGACTTGCGCCTATCTGTTTTATCTTTTACCATCTTACAGATAATTGTCAAAATAATTACCGTCTAGGTGTATAAATGACAATAGATGAAATGTTAATTCCTTTTCGGGGCACATATTGTTTTACTCAATATATACCAAGTAAGCCAGCCAGATATGGTATTAAGGCCTTTGTTTTATGTGATTCGCGAACTTTTTACGTGAGTAATATTGAAATATATTGCGGTAAACAGCCTGAAGAGTCATATCAAAAATGCAATACTCCTTGTGACAACTGGTATACAAACTACCCTTTAGCAAAAGAGCTTTTAACAAAAACATAACAATGGTTGCAACAGTAAAAAAGAATAAAAGGGAAATTGGATCTTTTACCAAATAAAGAAATATCTACAGGATCATCTATATTTAAGTTTCAAAAGGATGTTTCTATTGTATCATACGTCCCAAAACGAAACAAGGCAGTAATTTTGCTTTCCACAATGCTCAGCGATTCTTGTATCGATCCCGATACCAACAAACCAAATATTATTTTAGACTATAACTCTAACAAGAGTGGAGTTGATACTGTCGATAAAATGTGCGGGTCATATTCAGTATCTTCAGAAGGTCTAGAAGATGGCCATTAGTGATATGGCCATGAAAATCCACAGCAATACTGACATTACCTAAAAGCGTGAGCTATGTCTCAGATAACACCATATCTCTCAGAAAAGGCAGAAATGAAAAGTTTTCCATCTGCTATTCAAATTTTTCTTTCTAAATATAGAATATCTCAGCAACAGATTGATGAAGAGCCACCAGCAAACATAAGAAAAAGGTGTTGTTTTTGTGAAGGACGAGCAAACCGAGAGTCCAGAATGCAGCAATGCACACAACAAACATGAAGACAGCAATTAGTGGAATACCTACAAAAATATTTTACTGCAGCGTATCAGCTTTTTAGATTTTTTAATTCTTAGCATTATTGTAGCAGTTTCTTTGTTTGTACTCTTTAAGATGATGTCCCTTTAAATTTAGATTTTTTTTATTTTTGTACTATTTTGTATTAAGATTTTTTATGTACCCTACCATGTTTTCCGTGGATTCATAAAAATATATTATAGGTTAATATGGAATCGGATCACATGGCAAAAGCTAGGATTTTAAGAATTCAACAGGGTGTCTATTCCAGATAAGAATGTATTGTCTGACAATCAAGTGACACTGAAGTTACTGTCATGTCAGGAAGTGGCGTCCAGACTGATGTGGGACAGCATCAAAAAACTGAATGAACTGGGAAACCGGAACAATGTTGAGCTTGTCTGGGTACCAACCAACCAAAGGCAAAGAGCAGATCAAACAAGAACAAGATCGAACTAATCAAACGAACCAGCTGTGATCCTGGGAGTACCAAAGATTGCAGTATGTAGGTTTATAGAGGGCTGGATCCGAGAAAGTCATAAGCGATTTTGGGAGGGAATCCCAAAACAAACACAAAAAATCTTCAATAGTGGTCCATGTACAAACACCGGAACTGCTCAATGTGGGTAAGAATGAACTGAGAACATCAATAGAAATATTGACCGGACATGCACCAGTAAGAGAATTCCTGAATAAAATAGTCATTTGCAATAGAGACCTTAACTGCAGATAAGCAGAAGTCTTTGCGATAAGAAAACAAACTGCAGAACATGTCATATGCGATTTTGAGGCGCTGGACCGTAAAATACAAAAACTATAAGGGCAACTAAGAGAAGGCCCTAGTATATTTAGGACACATCAAGCAAAATACTTGTAAAAACGTCTACAGGGTACAAACATTCTAGACTGGGTGTAAGAAACAACAATGTACAGCAAACAACAAGCTACAGCTTCAGTGATAACGGAGATCTATCGATCAAACGGGCCCAGGCAAGAAAAAAAAAGGTATATCCCAAAAGTATCCGACTTTCGTTCATAACTTCAAACCAAAAGTTTTAGCGTCGTATATCGGGTACGAATATGAGCATTATCAGTAAAACTTCACGAACATCCTGTAATTACCAACTAATTGATAATAGTTTACAGGCTCTTCATTGTATTTTGTGATCGCTGAAAATGAAGAAGGGATGCTAGCAACGAAATCGCTTTAAAACAAAAGTTAAACTCGAAAAAAGTTGTGGGGAAACTATTCATTGATGAACTCCTTTGGAGATTGTATGGGCAAAACATAGATAAAAAAATAGTTTAATCGGATTAAAAATGGCCGTACGTAAAAAGCTCGTAAACACCGGAAAATTTTGAACATACGACATTTGCGATTGAAAAAGATCCCAATCTCGTTAGCTCAGAAAACGTCGCAGCGCCCTCTGTAGGGTACGAGCTAATCAGGAACTGTCCACGAACATGCCGTAGTTACCAATGAGAAATATCTAATTTTTAATAGTTTGCATTGCCTTTATCATATTTTATGTAATAGAAAATATATAGTTGGTACTGTTTTCATCGCATTTGGATATCGCTAAAAATAACGAAGAGATACGAGCACAAATCTGCATTAAATACCGCTTTAAACAAAAAAGTTGTGCGAAAATTATTCAAATGATGCAAAAGTCTCGCGTTATGATCGACCTTACTTATGAAAGACCTCCGATTAAAAAAGACTGTCATTTGACTGTGCGCGGACTAGAAAGCGATTTCGTGAGTTCCGAAAATTTGTGTTACAAGAATTTGGGAATCACACAAGAATTTGGGAATCACTTGTGTGTCCGCCAAATTCATTCCAAAACTGTCTAAGGCAGACCAGAAAAAGATTCGCTTAGAAATCGTTCCGAAAAACTTGCCAGAAATGATGATGATGTTTAAAAAGTTCATTGTCTGTGGCAAATCGTGAGTTTACTGTTACGATCCCGAAACAAAACAACAATCTTCCAACACCTTCATATAGTGCACAACACTAGTTAACTAACAATTTTCCATGTAAGTTCTAAAAAAAATACATGATGCAGTAAGAGCAAAATGGTCCCTTTTTAGTTTCTTCATCACGGTAATGCCCCTGCCCCAGTATATTCATCAACATTTGTACAACAGTGTTTGGCAAAACACAACGTTACAATTTCCAATCTCCGAAAATTTTGAATAACGCTGGGCCCATAAGGGTTTCTTAATATTGAAACGTCAATAAACGTATTTTAACCTTTAATTGTGGCTTATTCCCAGTTAAATAGTAACAACGTTACAACTCCGCCAGTCTCCGTTCAATCCCCTAAAAATTCCGCTTAAAAAGTAATGTTTCGATACCGGTACTGAAGGCCATTCAAAAACTTGTCAGATATGCGCTAGTGATTTTTAATGCATCAATCCGGGCATGGTGTTATGGAGATTATTGGTTGGTTGACGAAGAATAACACATTGCATAATTATTAACGAAGATTGTACACGTCTGGGACCCTTGTAAAGTTATATCAATTGATTACCTTGACCTAGGATTTGCAATCTTAGTTGTTGGATAGTCTTCTTAAGCATATTTATTTCAGCAGCCTGGGGATCCTGATTAACAATGGGTTTGTTCTTAATTTTTTTCGCCCGATCGGCGTATCGAAGTGTCGAAATGGTTTCTTCTAAATTGTAATCTGCGGGGCTAACGCAGGCGATCATAAGTGTGATACTATTTCCTCCAAGGGAATCTAAAAAATTAAATTGTATTTCATTACAATACAAGAAATTTGGAGTAATTCTAGAATAAAGGCCGGTTTTCACGCTACGTCTTATTGTACGTTTTGTTGGATAGGACAAATCCTATACAATAAAACGTGGCATGTAAACAGCAAAACGTACGTCTTGTCGAATCGAAATGAAATCTAAGGTCAGATCGTAGAAATGATGGGAGAAGCATAGTTTTGCGAGAACTGATAGGATAAAACGTAACGTGAAAATACATGTTCAGACAAGTCGTCCGATCTTGACTTATTTGACGATTAGTTCCACTGCAGTTCGTTTAATTTTTCCCAAAAAAGCCTAATAATGTCAGATTTGCGGCAATGCACCCACGATTTTCTCGGGGAATTTATTGAAATGTATAAAAGTTTTTAAGTAGTTATGTTTTAAAACCAAGTAGATTGCATTACAGGTTTCAGGAATTATTTGGCTTAACGCTGGTTTGGATATTATGATTGTGAACTCGCAAGTCCTTGACGCTGCGTCCTGTTGTAAGATATCTGAGAGTTGCTGTGAGTCTTTCATGGGGTGTAATGGCTTTTCTCATGAGGTGTCTTATTTCAATTTGTATGGTGTTACCAACTCTAGCAATTGACAATAGGCTGAGATGTCCATTCGCAAATAATTGCGCCAGTCATCTGGTTCGCCTCTTTTAGTACCGAGACGTGGGAATACTGGCTTTTTAGAAGCCCACTCTCTTGACCATCTTGTCTTTTCCCTCTTTATTCCCTTTTTCCTCAGTCGTAGTATCTTTATAGTTGAAAAATAAATTGTCTTTTCCCTCTTTATTCCCTTTTTCCTCAGTCGTAGTATCTTTATAGTTGAAAAATAAAAGAAAGCAGCCGTGTTTCCTCCATAATAAAAACAAACAAAAACACTAAACAAACTTCACACAACTCAAGACTCTGAATTAGAAATGAGGTAGAAAACGGAAGGAAAAACGTAGTGTGTATACACTTTACAAAACGTACATTTTGTCGTACGTTTTATATGACCCACAAAACGTACAATAAGACATAGTGTGAAAACGGGCCTTTAAGGTGAAAATAAAATCTGCTGAAATATAACATAACTGCCCTGTTTTATAATAATTAGGATTAATATTAAAAGAGTTAGATTCTAGTAATACCCTAGATTTTATGAAAGAAAACACCTACTATAAAGCTAGATAAATCATCAGGAGGTTTATAAATTTAAGATAAACAGCACAAATACCTTTTAGTAGCCTTGTTAGGTTACTATCCCTATAAGGAATAAACCCATGCTGGGATTTTTCATCTCCAAGGCTGCTGATTACATTTCCTAAAACAAAGAGCCCTTTGTTGATGTTCACGCCTTCTTTAAATGTATTTCCTATTGCTCCTGTCTTTTTAGGCCTCTCACTGCCGGCCAAGTCTACTAAGTGTAATTTTGCCTGCTTGTTTTCGTGGCTAAAAGGTTATTGATTATTAGGAATTATTAGTAAGCACAAAATATTAAAAACTGTATACAAATTATATAATAAAATATCGTGTCATGAAAAAAAATCATGATTAAGGTTGGTTGTGAAATAAATTTAAAAATAAAACTTTCTTCGATTGGTAGGTTAGTCATCATTAGTCTTACTGGTATTAAAATGGCGATGATTTTAGTCCTCTTGGATTGAGAGGGTACATTTCCCGTTTTAATGATGTCTGAACTTTGCAAACCACTTTCTGGTAAATTTGATACTGAGCTTTAAAAATTGCACATGTCACTAAAGCTGATATTTTCATTCACAGCTTCCGTGATTTCTTCCAGATAAAGGGGATGGAATCTTCTGTTTCGAGAACTTTTAGAGCCTTGACCTTGAGGTTTTTTGTAGAATATACAAATAAATTCAATATATAAGCACAAAAATGAGGTACTGTTAAAGAGTATATTATATACAATAACACATTCGAAAGTAAACACAAATTATGGTTCATATAAGAGAAAAAAGGTTGAATAAGAAAAATTTAACAAATAAATGCTTTAGAAACAGGTGTACCCTGAAATGCAACCTAAAATAAACTAACAAAAACTTACCAATTTTCTTTATTATTCATTGAAATATTAATGGTCACTATAGCATGACTTCTTGAGCTATGTGCATTCATAGCTGTGGCACTCGTTGCCCTCCTTGTTGTTCCCTTCTGCAAGATTTCAAGAACAGATTTTACAGATTTGACATCTACTTCAGTCAAATTTGGGATGTGTATACCTACAATTTTATTATTGGTGGTAAATAGATTAAGCACCTCATTGATACTAAATAAAAAATAGCTTACCTTTCGTTGTATCCTCCCTTATGTCCAATATACATTGCTCTCTTAGTTTGTCACTGAGCAAATCATACAGAACTTCCTGGTAAAGTTCCATAAATGATATAGTAATACTAAAATCATACGAGAAATTTTCCTTTACAAAATCAAATATTTCATTAACAGCTCTGGGTATAACACCCATATCTCCATGTTCTGTATAAGCTGTTCCCATAGTATGGGTTTTACCTGAACCAGTTTGTCCATATGCCAATATAGTAACATTATAACCCTAGAAACAAGGAAGTAGAGTTAAATATTATTTTATTTGGGATTAAACCACAATTTATTGTAATGAGAACTTTATTTTAAATTTGTTTTGAGTTTATAGATGCGAGTGGGTACATACAGTAAATTTCCTGTAATCAATGTCATGAAAGTCCAAGTGGATTCAAGATAAATAAAAATAAAAAACATATTTTTTTTCTAATCTTACCTTAAATAAATTACCCATGAGGGGTTGCACACACCGCTCATACAATTCCCCTTGTGCAGAATGTGTACCCAGTACATAGTTAAAAGTGTATGCTTTATCTTTGTCAATATTTTTAATAAGAATCTGATCATTTTCTCTTATAACATCTAAAATTTCCTTGCAACCCCTAGAGAGTTCAGTGGGGACTAATGGCCTGACCCTCACTGCTACCCTAACTGAAGTATTGTCAGCCATTTTATTTGTAGCAATTCAGGACCTACAAATATGAAACAAATTTTATATATAGGTTTATAATGTGTGTAATATTATAAAAGGCAGATAGTAGAATCTAAGGTAAATTCCAGTGTGGGTTTCATAAAGAAAGATCAATGACCGATCAAATATTCCTTCTAAGGCAAGCTCTATTTGTTGATTTTAGATGTGCCTATGATAGTGTTGAAAGAAACACACTGTACAAGGCCATGATAGAATTATTCAGCATACCAGTACACAGTAAAATTGGTGAAAGCAACCCTCTCAAGAGTCAAGTGTAAAGTTAGAGTGCAGAATGGAGTTTCCAGAATGTTTCAGTCTCAGATAGGACTTAGACAAGGAGACAGCCTATCAAGCCTTCTATTCAATATTGCACTAGAGAAAGCGCTAAGAGAATCTGGAATAACAACCAGAGGAACTATTATTAATCACAGCATACAATCACTAGCGTATGCCAATGACATCGACATTATTGCAAGAAGAAAGGTGGATGTGGTCGAATCATTCAAGGCACTTGAAGCAGCAACAAAAAGAATGGGACTAGAGGTTAACACTAGTAAGACAAAGTATATGAAAGTATCAAATTATATACAAGCAGCACAACCCGAAGTTCAGAATAATGAACAATGCAATAAGTGCAGAAATTAACAGACGGATATATCTGGCAAATAGAGTCTATTATGGATTAAAAAAAAATTTAACAAGCCTAGTTACAAAAAGAACGAAACTAGTGGTATTAAGAACTCCTAACAAGCCCATCCTCACCTGTGCATCCGAAACATGGACGGTTGCCTGGCCGGACGAGTGTCACAAAAAAAAGCTTATATCCCTGGACTACTGCTCATAACACAAATTATAATTTCTTAAAAGTAACTTTGTTTTAAACACTAATATACATTTAAAATAAAAATATGGCAGTACTGTGACGCAATGGGTTGAGGAAAATAAATTTATGTTGAATGATATAAACTAATTGAATTGGTCCTTATGAAAAGAGATCATCTCCACTTTTTTGACATTTCCACTTTCTGTCCAATTTCTATTTAACACGCGTAGATGCGTCTATTCTATACAAAAACGGGTCAACTTTCATTATTATATCCGTAAATACAGCATACCCCACAAACCAGTTCAGTTTGAAAAAGAGTCATCTAGAGATAACCTATTTTCAAAATGAATAGCGAGTTCTACCCACCTACAGTATAATGGTTTATTATATCCACCCTACCCACAGTATAATGGTTTATTATATTGATGATGCAATCTAGTAGTTGTATACACCAGTTTGGACCCAGACGCTGTGCGTATTAGAATGTAGTGATAGTAGTGCAAGTAAATCTCCTCCTTTAAAACAGAAAAAAGGTGTGAGGAAACAAAATACACAATCTTAAAACTAACAAAGCAACCTTTTACTCTTACCACGAAGGCGAAGGACACAGAGGAACCGATGCAGTTTGCTCTTTTTTAAATGACTATATAAAAAACAAAATTCCAGAAAACTTTGAAGAGCTGCATCTCTTTTGTGACGGATGTCTAGGTCAGAATAGCAATAATACTGTTATTCAATATCTTCTAGCCCTAGTAATGACCAAGAAGTTCAAAAAAATTACTATTTACTTTCCAGAATGAGGCCACATTTAATGATTGTGACAAGAGATTTCAGAAAAATTCGTCCCTATGACAGGATTTGCTCTGTAGAGGGATATGAAGATTTAATTGTGTCTTCATCTAGTCATAATAAATTTGATATTAGACATATTACATACATAGATGTAGCTGCTTTTAAAAAATAGTGGCCAGATTAAAAAAAAAAGAGTTTCACAGGAAGCTTTGGTAAAGAAGGTCCAAAACATGAAAAGGTTGGTTTCACTATTAACTCTTATCATGACTTTAGCTTGGCTATCCTCAAATAATTTGGGTATGGCGTTAGCTAAACCATACATTGATGGCATTCTTGAAAAATACTTTTAAACTTTTAAAACCTTAACAAAAGGGCGGTTCACCCAAAGGGCAGGGATTTGTAACTGATCCTCAAAATCTTCCTGCCTATCAGGGGAAAATTCCAATAAACAAAAAAAATTGAAAGCTTTTACAATACATTCCAGATAATCACAAGCCATTATTACAACAGGATCCGTGAATGGTCTACTACCAGTGCCGAAGAAGCGGAACAAGGAGACAATTAAACTATCCTTATTTATTTCAAACCTTTTTGTTTTTTTTTTCTAAATTTAGTGTAGCAGTTTATTGTTTCTAATAAACAATATTCACATTATATTGACTATTTTTATATATTTTATTACCTGTATGTAAATCATAAAACCAGAAAATACATAAAAACACTTAAGTTCTTAATAGCAAAGAATATAAACGCCTATATTATTAGTTAATAGTAATGAAGATAAGAAGTTTTTTACCTCTCCTGTGAAATTTAAAAAAGTGGAGGTGGCCATTTTTTAAAATGACTGATTCAATTATTGTCCTCTGCCTATATGAAACATTGATATTAATACAACATATATGTAAATTTTGAACGGTAAAATAAATAGGTAAAGTCTGATGTATTGAACTGAAATAAAAGCAAAAAGTCACAAATTTCATGCATTTGGTACAAAGGTAAGACCTCTAAGAACCTAAAATTTATATGAATGGATTTCAGTTAGTGATTAATGTACAATGCTTGTAAATACTGCACATGCCAATGTATTGGAAACCAAAAATTGGATAAGGATATGAAAATCCCAAAAATATAACGTAAGCAAAGAAAACCATTGATAAAAGACTCAATTGTATTAGAACTTTCACAAAAAAACGTTCACAAAAAAGTATTTTGAACGATTTCTACTTACCCTGTTATCTTAATCAAACTACTATTTTATAAACCGAAAACGATGAAAACGGCTTATAGAATTACCTATATCATAACCACATAACTATTATTTGCTATTATTTTGTACCTGAAGGTGGTGAGATGAGCTTCTAAAACCGATAACCGATCACACTTTGTCCGTTAAATTTAAACCGTTGTCAGTTTGTCTCTTCTCTGTCCGTTAACAAATATCTTCTTTCTTATAGACAATACCTGTCAAATTTTAAGGCTTTATCACAGAACACAAATAAAAACGTTTGTATGTTGAATCAAGTTATCTTCTGCTTCCTCAAAAAAATATATATAAAACATATTAATTCATTATAAATGCTCTCAAAGGTAATTTTTGTTATATTTTCTGTTTTATTGTAGACACATAATAAGCAGTAATATATTTGATAATAATTTTGGAATTTGTTGATTCAAGCCCCAAAAGTTATACCTACCAAAGTACCAAAATATATGTTTTGGATTTGGCGGAATAATAAAATTGATTCTCAATGGATCAGGCACTTTACCTATGTAAATACCTAAAAATCCTATGTAAATAAAAGTGGTTTTAGTTAAATTGGAAGAAACTTTGCAGAGAGATAACTTTGGTCATGCTGATCAAAAGTTCTCATTACTCCTAGGATCAGATATCAATTGTTTCCGACAGAGGTTCAAAGTGTCGGTTTTTAGTCTATTTGAATAATACATATTTGTATAATATACAGTGAGTTAGTAATTAAGTACAACAAACTTCAAGGAGTTATTGTGCATGAACAAATAATGACAGTTTGATATATAAACGTGGTGGGTTTGGGTAGTTATTGGGCATTTTTGCCATACAATTGAGAATTTTATATTTATCACTGGTGTGCATACGGGTAATGGTCTCAATTTTTTTATTGAAAAAAAAGGTACGCCGGTGAGATATTTCAAATTAAAAATCATATTTGAATTCTTCGTTCAATTTGTGACAAAAAATCTTTCTTCTTTTTTTTTTCATGAGGCACCGTTTTTATACAAAAAAATAAAACATCTTGCGCGTATTTTTCATTTGTTTAGAGGAGAAGGTACAAATATAGGCTACCATTTTATTTATTGCTTATATCTTGACTATTTTTTGACCGAAATTTTTCAAATTACATAATTGGCATGCAGAATTGTTTTGCTCTTTTGTGCTAGTCCGTTTTTCTGCCTAGTAAGATATTTTTTCTGTAATGTCATAAAAACACTCACGGTGTCATTTAAGTAAGAAACGGAAAGGAGATATAAATATGGGCTGCTAGTAAACTTATTTTTATTTTTATTTTATAATTTTTTATGTAAAATATTCACACACATATTCGGCTCTTTCTGCACCAGAACAATTTATATGTGCCCACAAGTTGCACATAAGGCACTGAATCCATTTTTCACCTCGATAATCCTCACAAAATTTTCCGTCACATAAAATACAATTTACATCCGTATTTTCCGGATCCGTTACACCAGGAATCTCTTCCAAATCCATATCTTCATCAGCTGGTTGAAATTCCTGCTCACTATCGTTGTCAGAAGAACTTTCGACTTCCTTTTTATGCCGTCTCTCTGACTTGTTTTTAATTTTTTTCTTAGTCATCTCCCTTGTGGAATCAGCCGTAAGTGTCGTTTTACTGCTTGTACATTTAATTTCTTTTTGCTGTTTTGCTGGTCTAATGCTTCCTTGTAAGGGTAAGAAGTTATTACCGTTGATTTCGATAATTTTATACCACGATTTGTAGATTTTTTCCTGATCGACGGCACTGGCGATATTTCAAATGGATCTACAAACTTCTGCAAACCAGAAGGACCTGGTTCACTGATGTTGCTTGCTTCTGGTGTTTTTGATAGGATAGCAGGTTCAATAGCTTGCAGACTTACAAACTTCTGCAAACCAGAAGGACCTGGTTCACTAATGTTGCTGGCTTCTGGTGTTTTTGGTAGGATATCAGATTCAATAGCTTGCGGACTTACAAACTTCTGCAAACCAGAAGGACCTGGTTCACTGATGTTGCTGGCTTCTGGTGTTTTTAGTAGGATGGCAGGTTCAATAGCTTGCGGTTCTACATGGCGGTGGTTGTTACTGTCAATTTCTGCTGCAATAAAATCTACATCTGAGAACACAGTCTTATTCAATGGATAAATTCCAGTGACGCGGAATCCATTTACAGTTTGGCTTTTAAGGTATGCTTTGCCAAAAAGTTCTCCAATATCGTACTGAGAGAGGGCGCGGTTATTGTGACGTAACCATTGCCTGATTTCTTCACTATAGTATGCCTTGAGCGTTCCCATGAAAGTTTTGTCTAGCGGTTGCAGTTTGTGTGTTGAATGTGGAGGTAATGAAATTATAACTATATTATTCTCCCTTGCCAGATTGATCACATCTAAATTGCGAGTATGGCTGTAGTGTCCATCCAATATAAGAAGTACAGGAAACTCTTTAGAGGGTTTAACGGTATCTATGAAGTGTTTAAACCACTGTGTAAATAAATTAGACTGCACCCAACCACTAGGATGAACGGCTGATATCGATCCAGGAGGAGTACCTTTCAAGAGTTGCACATTCATATTCTTTCTTGGGAAGATTAACATGGGTGGGATAAAATTCCCTCCAGCACTCATACATGCAATTAAAGTGATCAATGATCCTCTCTCAGCAGAAGTCAGCGATGCGATTTGTCTCTTTGCTTTGCGCCCCACTATTGCTGCAATTTTATTTTGCACAATGGTTAAGCCTGTTTCATCTACGTTGTAAACCTGATTACTGGAAAAATTATTGTATTTATCATATGCTTTTTCCAGATGATCAAAAAATATTTGAATATTCTCTTTGTTAAAGCTAGCTGCCCGTCCAAAAGACGTTCCAGTTGGTCTCCTTAAAGCCAATGTATTTTTATGACGCGCCAAGAACAAATCTAACCAACCTCTACCAGCTTTTTTTAACTGCATAAAGGGATGATTTAATCAATTTGATTCAGCCAGATTAAATGCCATTCGTTTGATATCATTATCTTTATAAATGACATCACTAATTTAAAAATCGATGGAATTTTTTTTGCTAATATTGCAAATCTTCATGAAACTAGAACTTCTGACATACTTGATCTGTTCTTTGCTTGAGTCTCATCTTTGATATGGTCTTCCTTTTTGGGGTTCTAGTACAGCTGCTCAATTTGATGTTATTTTTAAATTACAAAAAAGAGCAATACTGTATCTATTTGGCCTCAAAAGAAAACAACACATTGCAGAAGCTACTTAAAAAATCACAGGATTTTAAAGCTTCCCTGGTTCAAATATTTTAAAAACTGTTTGCTTAATTCGTAAACACCTACATGTTTTTCCAGTAAGACCAATCATAACTACTCCAACAGAAATTCAACTTTGGATCCTGTCCACTGAGTTAGTAAAGAAATCTATATTATATTCTGCAAAAATAACATCTGAACAATTTTCCCAAAGTTCCATAAAATGACAATAACAAGAAATTACAGTACCTATATGTATAAGTAACTTAGTATTTTTATCTATATTTGGGTATCATATCGCACCCTCAGTGCAAGACTGCAGTAACTCAAAATTTTATGAAAATGAAGTAATCATGGAATTCGATTGTAAACATGCATATCTATTCCCTGTAAAACCTTAGTAACTTTCAAATGTTTAACCGGCTAAATATTACCACAACAGTTTAACTATTTTGCGTTTTTGTACATAAGTTCCGTGCAAAACTGTTGTAATTCTAATGTAACAGAGTTACAACAGTTTTGCACGGAACATTGCAATGGTTTCGATAACAAGCAATGAAAGGCGCGAAAAAAGATATTTGTTATTTTAATATCTCTATCTGTGGTGTTTAATTTTAATATACAGCGTGTCTACGTAATCCATTAACGGCCGAAACAATAAAGAAAGATTTACGAGACCAATCTATTCATGTAAGTTTTATGTCCTTTGTGTGACATTATATTTTCCATAAAATG
Source organism: Diabrotica undecimpunctata (assembly GCF_040954645.1). Taxonomy (NCBI): domain Eukaryota; kingdom Metazoa; phylum Arthropoda; class Insecta; order Coleoptera; family Chrysomelidae; genus Diabrotica; species Diabrotica undecimpunctata. Next base: position 129,392,745 of record NC_092809.1, on the reverse strand, counting down.
GGTGCGATGTCGTTTGACCATTTATTTATTAGATTGGATTAAAAACACATAAATTAATAAAACACAATAATTATTTACAGCCAAAAAGTATTTTTTCTTATGAAAGGAAAAACAGTTATCTTAAAACTTGTGTACATTATTGTGTGTACTTGTGTGTAAAACAATAATGACAGCTTAAAAATATCTATTCTCAGAAAACTTGTTCTATCAAAACTAAATCCCAAATTGTATTAAATCGTCATGTAATTTTCCGGGGCGATTGTCTTATCATATTTTCCCCCCGTAATTCCCAACTTTTACTAAGATAGTGAATTTCAATCCTTTTGTTAATCACTCTACTCAAGGTAGCCTGATTTGCATATTTTTATTATAGTCCTTTTGTTTTGAATTTAAATAAAAATATTGAAAAATTCAAATGGCCAGAAAGAAAGATTTGGTATACTTATGCCATTCGGGTATGATACCAGAAGCCCACCATAGTTTTTATAAAAATATTTTGGCCCAAGATGATATACGAGAAAAGGACAACAACTAACAGAAAATGTGTCTACACTTTTTACAATTTTCTCCATGCAACAGTGTTGTAACTTTAAAATTTTAATACTAAATGTGTAGTGATTAACAATTTTCTCCGTGCAAAAGTGTTGTAACTTTGAAATTCCTAATTTTTTTAGCATTAATATTATTTTATTTAAATTTCTATTTTTGGTTAATATTAATATAGGCTGCAAAGCATGCAAAATCATAATGATAATTTTTCTTAAAACTTGTGTCTTATTTCACCGATAGCACGAAAATAAACAAAATCGTCTTCATCTCAAAACTTACTTATTCCGACTTACTGCAGTCTTGCACTGAGGGTGCGATATGCTTTACTACAATTTATTAGTTAGGTTTTGTCATTTATTTAGATTTTGCAATGGATTGTTTATGCTCTTTTATTTTGTGATATTGATAATTTATGTAATTTCAGTAAATTTTAATTATTTTCTGACCTTTTGTAAGTTCTGTCCATAAAAATGTATAATTTTCAGTGACAATAAAGCATATTTCTGTTATATTCTATAATAAAATAGTAGAAATCTGCTCACTGTATGGATCAGAGACCTAGGTAGCAAATAAAAGAATAGAAAACAGACAGGTACAACATCCCAATGGCAATAAGCCATGCATGACATATGATGTAAGTAGAAAAACAAGTAAGCAGTGCCATACCTAACAAAACAATTGGAACTTGGTTGGATAATTGTACTGAAAGAAATATGTAACTAAGCACAACAATTAAAGAACTAGAGTAAATTGCAGTAAACACATGTGAACAGAATGTAATTTATGCCCTGAAGGTAATGTTTAAAATTAAAAATAACAAAAATTTCAATTATTTCTTTTATTAACGGAAAATCAGTACAGTTGTTGATGACAATTGGTCATAGTACTCTACACAGCCAGACTATTCCAGTAGCCTTTCAAATGCTAGTAATACTCTGTATAAAAAGAACAAATAAATTATTTACAAAAATAAGGAATGAGAGAAACTTGTCATTTGAACATATTACAACACATGCTCTTTAAACAATGGCATTTAATCTACTTCTTCCATACGGGAAGCATCTTCTCCATCACCAGCTTCAGCAGCAGGAGCTTCACCAGATGGGGTTTCTTCAGTAAGCATAGATTCTTCTTCATCAATGCCCAAACCAAGTTTGATCATTCTGTAGATTCTAGAGGCATGTACTTGAGGTTCATCCAAAGTAAAACCAGAGCTAAGGAGAGCAGTCTCAAAGAGCAAGATGACAAGATCTTTCACAGCCTTATCATTTTTATCAACTTCTGTCTTCTGTCTAAGGTTTTCAATGATGGAATGGTCAGGGTTGATTTCTAAGTGTTTCTTGGCTGCCATGTAACCCATAGTTGATGTATCGCGGAGAGCTTGGGCTTTCATGATACGTTCCATATTAGCAGTCCATCCATATTGTGAGGTTACAATACAACATGGAGATTCTACTAAACGGTTAGATACCACAACCTAAAACAAATAATATATTGTATTATTTCTATTCTTAAAGCCATAATAGTTGTTTAATAAAGATTTAAATGAATTAAAAACTATAGAACTATGAAAGATTTGAAAAATTAATTGAGAAGTAATGTGGAGAAAGGTACACTGCATGATTATGAACAGATAAATTGAATGAAACCTGTCTATAAATTATGTTAAGCAGTTAAAAAACTAAAGAACACTACATTATGGAAGAATACTTTTGAAGGACACATGAATGAACTAATGGAACTTTAGGCAAAAACATGAGCCCATAAAGTAAAGAGAATCAGCGGGATCTCTACAGATGAGACAAAAAGTGAAGAGGTATGGTTAAGGTAAAGTATGTACAAAAATGAACATAATTATTAAAAAATACAATCTTATCCACCTACTATGCTCAATTTAATCGATCTTTTGTAGAATAAACCTAAGTGCAATCAATATTGTTGTTGGGAATAAGCCACAATTTAAGTTAAGTTCTCGAAATACAAAACAAATTTAAAATAAATTTTTTGTATTTTGAGAATGATGTCTGAATTGGAAATCAATGTATCAAAAATGAACTTATTTTAAACTTACAATTGTGGCTTATTCCCAACAAAAATAGTAATTGCATTAAGGTGCCACACGAAAATAGCTTCAGAACAGTATTAATAAACACACCATTTCATAAACATGAAATTTCACACGGAAATGATTAAACCTTTTATATTTATATAAAAACTTACCTTTTCAACTTTGTTGTCAAGGATGCTCTTCATAACTTTGCAAAGACCTTCATATTTGGCCTTATCATCTTCACGTTTCTTCTTCTCTTCTTCATCTTCAGGTAATTCTAGACCCTCCTTGGTGACAGAGACAAGAGTTTTTCCATCGTATTCCTTGAGTTGTTGAACTACATATTCATCAATCGGTTCAGTCATGTATACTACTTCAAAACCACGCTTCTTAACACGTTCAACAAATGCAGAATGTGCTACTTGTTCTTTGTTCTCTCCAGTAATAAAGTAGATGTGTTTTTGGTTTTCCTTCATTCTGCTGACATAGTCTTTTAATGAACAAGCTTCATCACCACTGGCAGATGTGTGGTAACGTAATAAGTCAGCAAGTTTGGCTCTATTTTGTGAATCTTCATGAATTCCCAATTTGATGTTCTTTGAGAATTGTTCATAAAACTTCTTCCATCCATCTTTGTCCTCAGTAAGTTCTTCAAAAAGTTCCAGACATTTTTTAACCAAATTTTTGCGGATGACCTTAAGAATCTTATTTTGTTGCAACATTTCTCTTGAAATGTTTAGAGGTAAATCTTCAGAGTCTACTACTCCCTTAATGAAGTTAAGATATTCTGGAATAAGGTCTTCACAGTTGTCCATGATGAAAACTCTGCGTACATATAATTTTATGTTGTTCTTCTTCTTTTTATTTTCAAATAAATCAAAAGGAACACGACGAGGAACAAACAATAGAGCTCTAAACTCCAGTTGGCCCTCAACACTAAAATGTTTTACTGCTAAATGGTCTTCCCAGTCATTTGTCAAAGATTTGTAAAATTCACCATATTCTTCTTGGGTTATATCATCAGCATTTCTTGTCCATATTGGTTTGGTTTTATTTAGTTCCTCATCTTCAGTGTACTTTTCCTTAATAGTTTTTTTCTTTTTCTTTTTCTCATCTTTTTTATCTTCATCTTCATCCTCTCCCACATCTTCAATTTTAGGTTTATCTTTATCCTCCTCTTCTTCCTTCTTTTCATCTTCAGCTTCATCATCACTTAATTCTTTTTCTCTTTCTTTTTCTACAAGCAACTTAATGGGGTAACCAATAAACTGAGAGTGTTTCTTTACTATCTCCTTAATTTTACTCTCTTCTAAAAATTCAGTTTGATCCTCCTTGATGTACAGAACAATTTTTGTACCACGTCCCAATGGCTCTCCTAGATCTGGTCTTATTGTGAAGCTACCTCCAGCAGATGATTCCCAAATGTATTGCTCATCATCATTATTTTTTGATACAACCACTACTCGGTCAGCAACTAAGTAGGCTGAGTAGAAACCTACACCAAATTGACCGATCATACTAATATCAGCTCCAGCTTGGAGGGCCTCCATAAATGCCTTTGTTCCAGATTTTGCAATTGTACCTAGGTTGTTAACTAAATCTGCCTTCGTCATACCAATACCTGTATCAATGATAGTTAAGGTTCCTTCGCTCTTGTTTGGAACAATTTTAATGTGTAAATCTTTTCCTGAGTCAAGACAAGATGGGTTGGTGAGTGATTGGTAGCGGATCTTATCCAAGGCATCTGATGAGTTTGAAATCAACTCTCTAAGGAAAATTTCTTTATTCGAGTAGAATGTGTTGATGATCAGACTCATCAGCTGGGCGATTTCAGCCTGGAAGGCGAAGGTCTCGACTTCTGCAGTTTGAGTTTCTTCAGGCATCTGGAACAGAATGATTAATTTAGTTCTAATATGGTCACAATTAATTTGAGAAGCTTTTATAGTCAATAAGTTATAGATTTTAAGCCAATAAGTCAACACAAATGAGCTGTTTAAGGAGCAGTTCTTTAAGCATACATGCTCCAAAGAGAAGACCAATTTTACTATGAATAAAAAAGCAATGAAAACTTTTTTCAGAAATTTGGAACAAATATAAGAGTGTTTGCTGCAATGGAATTATTTGCCAACTAATCAAAAAGGGGTTTAGATTTCAATGAATTCCCTATAAAGGAATAACTCTTAATACTGTAGATAAAATATTTTCACATTTAAAGTCACTTAGAATATATTGAGAGAAACTTCTTGGATGTGGTGGTTTTAGGTCTGGTCGACAATGGTCCAGATTTTTGTATTAGATTCTGTAGGATTTGTACAAGACAAATCCTGAAGAATAAAAAAAAACAAACTCAATATTGGCACATACTGTCTTTAAATACTATTTGATAACTCTAGCTTATACTATTCACTACTTAGGCTCTCTGTGACCAGTGACAACTCACATAGCAAAAGAAAAGGTAAGTCTAAGGATAATTCTAGCACATTCTTTTTTTAGGCTAAGTATGCACATAACAATAAACTTAATAAAATAATAGGCAATAAAAAACAATACACAAAACCTTTATACTGACAGTGCCGGCATGAACAGAAAACTTTGACCATTTCAAAGGCAGATAAAAACCTACTCATATTTTAAGGAAGGATCCTGTGAGGAATATTCAGTTGCATCTATGGCAAAATGGTATTTGGAGGAGGTAGAACTATGAGATACCAAACTACAAACATATAGGTAGATTATCTCTCATAAAAATAGGAAGACATTGGCAGAAGATCTAGCATGATCACATAACCCTTCTAGAGGAATACTGGTCGACAGGAGATAAATAGACGGATAGATAGGCCAACATTTAAATGGAAGGATGGTGTAAGATGCTATAAAAATAGGTACATTGAACTAGCAAGGTAGCAACGTTTTGCAATGGATAAGACTAAATAGATAAAAGTAAGATTAATATAATTATAATCCAAATTATATATTGAAAAGTATGTCATGTCGCAAACACTATTTTAACAAAAATAACATGGAACTGATCTAAAAATAAAATGCATAGCCATGAGGTTTATTGCAATAGTCTCCACGTGTTTCGAAATGTGATATTTTACTATTTTAGTTTCTAAATATACCTAAAATTGCTATTTAAATAAACAAATTGATTTTAAATTAGTAATTGACAAAAAGTTTAGTTTATGTTCATGAAAATGAGTTTCAGAACTTTTTCCAGATAAAAGAATTTGGTGGCCGGTACCATGCTTCTGATGTTTTTATAATATGGACAAAAATAAAATTATTGAAATAAACGATAAATTACTTACTTTGGACTAGTTTTTCACAAAATATTCACAAGTCACAATGTATAAACCGCTTCGAAATAATTATCTGCTTTGGAAAATCACTTCCGCAAGTGACGTTTGCTGTCTCCACGTAAAGCTAACTTTGAATTGAAGCGGATGCTGCATTGTCGGCCGCTTTTATAGCCTACTTGATTCCAGAATATTCGAGAACGTTTGGAAGCTTTTCGAAGGCTCGAAACGGTCAATAAGTTGAGACAGAGATATATTTTGTCTTGGTTTACTTCCGTTTTCGAGTGCGGTAATTTCAACTGAATATTCTGGAAGGTTTTATTTTTACAAGAATTCTCTAGAACCATACAATTTTGTTGGAATGTTTTTATGAGAATTTTAATAAATTGTTTAATGAATTGTGTTCCTGATTTCCTAAAATCAATGTTTTGATAGAAAAGTTGGTTTTTCATTCAATTTTCCTTTTTTAAATACAAATTTTGAACTAAAATCTTCACTAACATTTTGAGTATTTCGTATTTACAATAAATTATAACTAAAAAAATATAAGGTTACACATAAATACATGTTTTCAAAAGTTATAGGTGCTGTTTTTCTTAATTCAAATTGGTTTGATAATTACAAATCCATAGATGTCCATAGCTTGTTAGCTACAGCTTTTGCTGTAAGTTAAATAATCATGAGCATGTAAATCTTAAAAAGATTTAATTTATGTTAATAAAGTTCTTTAAATTTAGTTTAAAGTTATTACAATAATAGATATCAGCACAAATTTTAATAAAAATGTTATGCCAGTTGTTGAAGTCCATGACCATTTATTAGATAGATTTTCTTTATATAATTAAAAGAAACATATTCGAATGTTTGGCAGTTTATTTTAAATATCTAAGAATAATTAGAACAGTTAAATCAATATCATTTCACATTTCTACAAAGAAAGGGTGAAGGGCGAGCCTGGGCATATATTTTTCTTAATTCTGCGCTGCCTATATAATTGTTAATTAGGGCATTAGGAATAATAAAAAAACAATATTTTATTTTACAATAAAAAACTGAGGTTTACTTAATAGAAGAACTTTAAATACATAAATACAATTTTCTGTATAACGAAAATTCAATCAATACAAAAAGCATGTTTAGGTATGATTCATTGCAGATGACATCGGAATTTTAATGTCAAAGCGGTACGTATTTATAATGTGAGGTTAGATTAGGTCTACCGTTTAAAAAAAATAAATAATTATAAATAATAACAACAAATTATATAAATGAAAAATAAAGAATGAGTGCATCAATAACTGATGGTAAAGCCTCTTCAGCAAAAGCGACAGAAAGTAAGAACACACTTGTTTAAAAATATGTGAATATAAATATGTTAATACAATTGTTTTTTAGATGAGGAAGATAGTGATTATAGGATATATAGCGTTATTTCGTATTTCATAGTATTAGTTGTAATAGGTCTACCCATATGGTGGTATACAACAAGAGTCTACAGAGCATCACTTCCTGAAACAAGAATGCAAGAAGTCCAAATAAAAAATTACACAGAAAAGGAATATGGAATGCCTTTGAGTCTAGAATATGACATACTCATATCCTTTGTCCATCCAGATCCTTTAAATCCCCAGATAGAATTGAAAGGTGTAGATATTGAACAGTACCTCAACCCTTACTTGGAAAAAATTTCTCCAATTGCAGAGTTCATTATTAAGTCACAATGGTTATACCTTATAGACTTAGGAATCACTCCAGTAAAACTGAATAATCATTTTGTACTAAAAGAAGATCAATTACCACATATTATTACACCATTGGAGAGTAAATTATGGTCTCATATGTCTCCTAGACCAACTATAAATCTAGTTGTATATTTTGCTCCTTGTGATGATCATCCATTGTATATATATGATAAAAATAATCAAAAAGTAGAGACAAATGCCTTTCTAAGCCCTAGATGGGGTGGCCTGCTGGTAGTAAATTCAGATAAAGCATCATGTGAGAAAGGAATTTTGAAACCAAATTTGAATTCAATTACATCTGTGTTTGTCACACAATTGCAGAAATTATTTAAAGTGGACGATATATCAGGTAAAATTTTTTTAATAATTAAAGTTTTCTGCAACATTTTCTTGAAAATAAGTTTTTGGATTCTTATGCTACAGCCTAGCAGTTAGACTCTTTACCTTCTTTTCGGTATTTCCTTATCTAATTTATACTACTTTTTTTTCTATAATTGTATTTTTTACTTTATTGATGTCACACATGCTGCTGCTGGTATAGATGTCTCATATTGTCACATTTTTTCTTTAGATTTACTAATCTAGGTACCATATATAAATTAACTTTAAAAACTGCTTTTATTTGTTTTTATTTTCTTCTATTGTGTATTCAGACATACTGAAACTGATTATAATTTTTAATGTTATCAAGCTCCTTAATATTTATTATATAATAATAATATTGTGTTGTAGTTCTGGTCTCACATATTTTGGCTGAATTTCGTTGTATTTAGTTGATAGATACCTTAATTTTATATGTTGTAAGATTCATTATGCTCAAATTTGGGCTCAAGATGTATATGATTTTCAGTTTGTTTTTTGCTGTATTTTTTTATATTGGATATCTAGAAGTAAAGTTAACCTTTCGTCAGGCATAGTGACTTTATGTATTTGTTCGGGCATAGTGTATCTATGAGAAGAGAATCAGTATAAAATGCTGTTGGATATTTTTTATTTTAATGTGAAATATTGATAACTAAGTAACTCTTTAAACAGTGCAGTAATTATAAATAAAAAAAGTTTACTAAGTTTAGGCACTTTTTATATTTATTTAAATATATTTTTTATTCCATAACATGAAATTATCACCTATGATACATTCATAATAGTTAAAAAGCAAAAAACAAGATTTAATTTTTAATTTAATTACAAGATTATTCATGTTGTTAGTTCATATACACAATTTGCTTGTTGCAGACAGAGTGCTTCTTGACATTTTTATACTCATGTCTAGATAATAGTCTTATACCAGTTTCTGAGGTGCAGGGGACACATCTTTTTTTTCTGTGGTGGTTCATCAGTTTTTTGTTGGATTTCTGCCAGCATATTAGGTCTGAATCTGTTTAGCCTTTCCTGCAGAGTTGGCAGGTTTAAACCAACATGCTTGAAACCTTTGTTTAAACCAAGATTTAGACCAACTGGTTTTTTAAGAGAAAACCTGTTTTTTGTTGATTTTTCTCTCTATATTGTTGATATTATTCCAATAATAAAAACTACAGCTCAATAAACTACAAATAAAAATTTGATATTTAAATTTTTAAATTAATATATTTTAAATTATTTTAATAATTAAAACAACTGTAATTTTACACTAGTAATATTTAAATTTTTCTTCATTTTGTTATCTTAACAAAAATAAAATAATTCAAGACTGGTCCTGATAGAGATTCCTTTTGGGCCTCTCTATTTTATTTTATTATTCAACAAGATGGTTTCTCCTTCCTTGTTTTGTTTTCTGTCTTCCTATCATACTCGCTGTGCCCATTCATTTATACTCTGTACATTTTGTTCTGATCTTGTCACTTATTCAGTCTCTCAATGTGTTTTCTTTAATGCTTTCTGAGTATTCTCATTTCAACAATTCTCATGGAGAATTTCTGAACAACTTGAGATTTGCAGATGACATAGTCCTTATTGCAGACCTGGTAGATCATGTCTGCCAGCTTCTTCAAGACCTCCAGAGCTCTTGTACATGAGTTGGACTTAAAATTTATTTCTCCAAAACACAATATATAACCAACCTAGTATTGGCGAAAAACATCTCAACTAACGGCATACAAATTGAACAGGTGTATAGCTATAAATATTTGGGCCACGAGATTAAATTATAATCAAACAACGGAGCTAAACAGGAGAATAGGACTTACATGGGCAGCTTACGGAAAACTAAGAGAAGTCTTTAGATCAGATATTCCCATGTGCTTGAAAAGGAAGGTCTTTGATCAATGTGTACTCCCAGTTCTAACGTATGGAGCAGAAACATTGACCCTTACCAGAAAAGTAGTCAATAAAATACAAGGGGCACAGAGAGCGATGGAGAGGTCAATGCTGAATATATCCCTCAGAGACAGAGTATTAAATATAATAATTAGGAGAAAAACTGGTGTTACTGACGCAATTCAAAGGATTACAACATTGAAATGGAACTGGGCGGGGCATGTTGCCAGGTTAAAAGATGGAAGGTGGACGAACAAAAATTCTGGGATGGAGACCTAGACACGATGCTCAATGTAATCGAGGACATCCTCCAACAAGGTGGTCAGATGATGTCAAGCGCATTCAGTACAACTGGATTCAGGGTGCTCAAGATAGAATGCATTGGAATTATTTACGGGAGGCCTATGTCGAGCAGTGGACTCAAAACGGCTGATGATGATGATGATGATTCTCATTTCTGCTGTTTCCAACATTCTCTGTTTTCTGACTGTGCCAGGTCTTGTTTCTGATATGTATGACATTATTGGTCATAACATGGCCTTATAGATTTTTAATTTCATCACAAAGTTAATGTGTCGTTTACACCATATAATGATATTAAGGCATCCTTTTAATCTATTTGCTCTTTGTACTTGATCTCTTACTTCTGTTTTAACGTCTCCATAGCTGGACAGTGTAATCCCTAGGTACTTTATTTCCATTACTTGTTCAAGGCTTACTCCATTGACTTCAAGTTTGCATCTCATTGGTTCTTTACTGATTACTGTTGTTCTAGTTTTCTGAGTTGAACTTGTCATGTTAATTTTTTTTTGCTCTTGTATTAAATCTGTGAACTAGTCTTTGAAGGCTCTCTTGATTTTGTGCCATCAAAATTGCATGGTCTGCATACCAGAGAATATTAATTTCATTGTTCCCCATTATATATCTTCTTCCTTTATGGACGCTCTTTATGACTTCATCCATGGTTAGATTGAATAGGATAGGGCATAGTGAATCCTCCTATCTGATTCCATTGCCTGCATCTATAGGTTCCATAAGTTGTTCATCTGTTCGGACTTCATCTTATTGTTTTGCTAGATGTTTTCATTTGTTTTTATTATATCCAGCAGGATCTCTTTATTATACAAGAGATGTATTATCTACGTCTTAAGTCTTACTCTGTCAAATGCCTTCTTCAAGTCGATCAAACATGAGAGTGTGGGTCTATGTGGATGCTTTCTCTGTAATCTATTTTATGACGAATATTGCATGTGCACACGGTCTTCACGTATGGACACCTTGTTCATTATCTAAATTTATGAGCTCTTGCATAATTTTACTTGTCAAGTTTCAGGGTAGTATTGTGCAAATTTTTACCTGTATAGCACCTACAGAGTTGGACAAGTTGAGGCTTAAAAAAGCTAATGAGATATACAATATTTTCATTTTAAATAACTTAAAATTTTGTTGTATAAAACTAATTATATTAATATGTGTTGGTAAGGAAGAGTTGTTTGGTATACATATAAAAAAGTTTTCGCCAATCATACTAAAATTGTTTAATATGATAATCTTATCGTCTTGTTATTATTAAGAATTTTACTATTATTGTACCAAATTTCTTGTTAAGAACAAAACATTAATTAAAAAATAAACCTTAGTTCACGTTTTAGTTTCCAGATTTTGAAAACCGGTTCCAATCTGGAAGCAGAAAAGTCAAATAAAGAGTTTACATTTGATAAATTTTGAGATGGCAAAAAGCGAGCAATTTTAGAATAATATTCTGTGTACGTAATATTGTCTTTAATTTATAATATTTTAGATGCAGATAACATTTATGAGCTAAAAATGCGCAAAGCAACAGAAATGATCGAGTCCACACATAGAACTTTAAGATCGCTAGCTGAATTACTATCAGAAATAAAGAGTATAGTCATTAGTGAGGATGTTGGCGAAAAAATTAGTGTTGCAGTTGATAACGCTGATTTGGCTCAAGAGTTTCTAGAGAAAGATGTCGATCAAGGATTGAAGTATGCCAAAGTTGCATTTAAAAATTCAGAAGAAGCTTTTAGCGATCCATCGTTGCTGTCATTGTTGTATTTTCCTGAAGACCAAAAGTAAGACTCCTTATCATTTATATATTTACTTACATCCAAACAGATTTTTCACTTAAGAATATCTTCTGCGCACTATCTGCCAGCAATACGATGTCGTCTGCAATTATCTAATATATACTAAAAACTTACCCTTTATGTACACACACACACACACACACACACACACACAGACACACACACACACATATATATATATATATATATATATATATATATATATATATATATATATATATATATATATATATTAATTTGAAATATAATCTTGAAATTGAAAATATAGAATAAATTGTCTTAGTAGATTCAAAGTCTACTTCTTAATATTAATTCTTTATAGAAAGTATTAATTATTACAGATGAGGTACACAATATAATGTATACCTTTTCGTTACCACTTATTCCAACGTGTGACTTTACCCAGAGGAACTCTACTGCCTAATTGTTTTGGTATATACGGTATAAAATTAACTTAATCTGCTGTAATGTTGAATAAGAGGGAATATTAATTCTTATTTAATTTTTGAAGTAGGTATAATGACTACGCCACTGAGTAATATTTCAACTTTTACTTCACACATTGCTGTAATTTTTTTAGTATCTTATTTTATTATTTATTTATTTTCTAGAGTAATTCCGCGCCGAATATATGTTTCATGAGCGTGACCACGATACACACAACTAAAAAGTATGTTTCCGTAATTGTCTTTGATTTAGGATGTTCAGAACAGAGGCCTTCATAAACATTTTTTATCATGTCAGTGAGCTACTAAAAATGTCGTTTGCCATTAATTAGGTTTTACTGATTATTCAGCTTAATTTTATCTGAACACACACACACTCAGCTTCATGGATATTATCGCACCACGGATACCATATTTTAAAAATAATATCTCGGTAATATTTTAAAAATTTGGCATTGTCGGCTGGTGATAATTTTGTTCAAGGGACGCTGATTCGAGAATACAAAAAAAGGTACTTACCAAAAGCTTACCACCTTACTAATCAGTGCGTTTTATTAAGAATACAAAAATAAAAAGAGCTGTTAACCACAATAAAAATAGCCAAAATAGAATACCTCGGTCACATCGTGGGTAACAGCGAAAGATATGGATTGCGGCAACTAATTCTACAGGGAGAAGTCGAAGGAAAACGAGAACCAGGAAGGCGAAGGATTTCATGACTGAAAAATATTGTTACGAATATGCATTCGGCGTGGCCCGTGTAACGGTTGCATCTTGAAAGCGACTAGAAGTTTCTAGCGATGTATGGAGCGCGGGAGGGATCGACCCGTCAAATAGGCGAATTAGAGGTGGGATACTCCAGAATGTTCTAGTACATAATTACTTTTATTTATAAACATACCTTCTATGAGTTTAGTTAGTTGATAAGATATTTTCGTACTGTAAACTTATAAATAAATATATTTATATAAATTCGAACCGCTCGTTGTATTTAATCTCGCTACAATATGTACTTGTTTAACCCAACAACCACAAATATTTTCAAAGCAGCAGTGTGCAAAATACAGATTGTCATCATGGTCGCCAACATCCGAAACGGATAGTCACTACAAGAAGACCAAAAGATTACTTCTTAAAATTAAATACAATCCCTCTGTTTTTATCGGAGATGAATTTTTCCATACTTTTTCGTTGAAGTCAGAAATTTCTAACTTCAACGAAAGTTTTTTCGATGGACAACATGGCAAGCATCGCTAGTCTTTCTTCCGACATTGTATTCCTTATCAAATCTTGATCAATTTCAAAGTAAAGAAACATTCTTCAATTTCTGTAGTTGTCATTGTCATCGTTATTAAAATAATCAAAACTTTATTTATCCCTGTGGTTTAACGCACTTGCTTTAAGGCTGTTTTATCGGTGCACCAAAACCTAGGGACAGTGTTTTCTCTGTTATTTACCGACAAAATGTCTCGAAATTTGGACACGTTATTCGAAATTATGTTGCCTTTAAAATGATGGTTTTACTTTTTTTATTTTTTTGAAACTTCTGTTAAAAAATTGGATTATACTGTTTAACGTTCTATTATAACCAAACTTCGAGAAATAATAAGTAATAATCGAGAAAAGCATATTCCAACTTTGAAGAAAATTGCTAAAAAATACTAAAATCTAATAGTGAAACGTGTTACTCATCATTGGCGCTTAGTTTCATCGTTATCCCCTTCGTGACGTCAAATCTCATGAACGTACGGTCAGTTAGTTCGTGTTAAAACTAATTTGAATGGAGAATAATGTATTTGTTGTCATTAAACTACCCGTCGGCCGGCGGCACTGAGTAAAGATGGTTTGGCGTAAGCAGTGTAGAAAAGTAAGTGCTTCATGAGCCCATTTCAAATGACTTTGAACTGCTAACTGCTAAAACAGCCTTAACGCAGTTGTTCTGTTTGGGAATTAGAAAAAGAAAATACAGATATACCCTCCGTTTTACCAAAAAAAAAAAGCGTCGTACAGTAGCGCACCTAGAATTTGCCCCTGGGGGGGGGGTTTGGTTGGTCACCAAAATTTTTTTTATGATGTTACCTCCATGTTGAGACCTTAAAATGTGTAAGTAACAGTGTCGGAATAGGGTCCTGGGGTGTTTAACCCCCAAACCCCCCCTCGGTGCGCCACTGCCGTCATAAGTCTGTGCAATAATTTCTCGGGCGAGTCTTTTAAAATAGGATATTCCAACAGAATCTTGACTTTCCGGATTTAAAAAACCTCATGATCGCTAATGTATTTTCCCGCCAAAAAATAAATATAGTACCTTATATATTTAAAATTTTTTTTTATTTTTAGATATGCCGTTTATATTCCACTATTTTTACCAATAATGATACCAGTATTTATGTCCTTGTTTACGCTTAGGAAGTGGATATTTAAGAAAAAAGAGAAGATTGAGTAATTTGTTTTCATCGTACGTGATATGTGTCATTTAGAACTTAAATATATGCTTTGTAAATTTTTCTACAAAATAAATTCAATTTACATTATGTAATATTTTTTATTTTGGAAATATACCTACCAAAGTATTTAAAATTATATCAAACGTTTGTTTTTGTGACCAAAAACTTTATGAAAGAGAAATCCTCCATCAATGAAATCCACGTATGTATTTGAAAGTAGAAGAAATCTGTGTTAATTCTTGAAAGTTGTACAATTTTGATTTTTCCGATTTTCGAAACAGACCATGTTTAAAAATTGAAAGAGGATATTGTGCAAGTTGAAATTTCAAGTAGTCTTCATGGCTACTATCATGCAGCTCATTCTTTGGAAAATTAGTGCTTGATCAATAATTTAATAGCTTTTTGGAGACCGATGATTGCTTTAATAGTACAACTCTATTTTTCCTTTAAAACTTAAGTTCAGCTACATTGTTACCAACATGGGTGCCGCAGTTGCACCCCCCTGTCCGGAAAGAAAATACATAGAAAAAATTACATATTTTTTTTACCTGACTGAATCAGTGGGTGGGTAATTCTTTTTAAGTATATATATATATATATATATATATATATATATATATATATATATATATATATATATATATATATATATATGTATATATATATATGTATATGAATGTATGTTTGCGTGTATGACCATTTCGATAGTACGCGCGAATGAGATTCAAAAGCGTCTAATGCATCCTGAAAAAGTGGTTTGTTGTGGATTTTGGGCTGGCAGCGTCATTGGTTCATATTTCTTTGATAACGACATTGGTCAGGCCGTCACCGATGATTATCAACTTCTTTTGGCCCGAATGAGATGATGTGGACACCAACGATATGTAGTTTCAACAAAACGTGGATCCGTGCCATACAGCATATGTCATATTGAACCAGTGGGTATCTACATTTGTCTTAGGGGGGGGGGAGCACTCAATGAAACGCCAACTAGCGTTTTTTGCCAATTTTTCTAACTAGCGGGTTTATTGGGTTGAATTTGTCTATTTGTGGTTTAAGTTT
Organism: Diabrotica undecimpunctata; assembly: GCF_040954645.1. Taxonomy (NCBI): domain Eukaryota; kingdom Metazoa; phylum Arthropoda; class Insecta; order Coleoptera; family Chrysomelidae; genus Diabrotica; species Diabrotica undecimpunctata. The sequence continues at coordinate 129,376,786 of NC_092809.1, read as the reverse complement.
CATGTCAGCTAATATAGTTTTGTTTGTTTGTTTTTTTTAAGGCCCATGTTGGGGGGGGGGGTGAAATTTCCCCATCACTTTGTCCTGTGTATCCGCCACTGACCATTCTGCAAGAGCGATGTGAGGGCATGGTCATATCCATTTAATCTATGTTAATACAGTAGACTCCCTCTATAACGAGAACTGAAATGGCAGACTAATTACCTCGTTATAAGCGGATCTCGTTATATCCAACAACAATAATATTGTGCATACATATGAATATGTAGTTTTCTAAAACATTAACTTTCTATAGTGAAGCCATTCGGAGCAATATAAGATGCTAATAAATATTGTTTGAATGGCGTTTTTAAAACAAAGTTGTTTACTTTTATTGTCAATGAAATGCATTAAAACAAAAAAGAGTTGTTTACTTTTACTGTTAAAACAAAAAATCTGTATTTTGTAAATATGTATAAAGCGTATAAAGGTATTTTGTCATTTTTGACTGCTTTAAATTGTCCAGTATTCTATCTATCATATTTTCTAAAGATGTGAAACAGTTTTATGCTTCTTCATTTGCGTTTTGTCCTTGGATAAAGTTTCTGACAACCTTTAAAACACTTTCTACATCTTGTCTATTAGGACCCATATTATTAGGTGTGAATGGTCAACCCAATACAATGACACTTGTAAATCATAAATTTTACATTTCCGACTAAGAATCATAAATTGTAAGAAGTTTATTGCGGGCGGCACGCAGTTAAAAAGGATATTTATTTATAGCTACGGCCGGGCCAAAACGTAAAAAACACGTTTTGCAATCTTATTTTCTCTCGTTATAAGCAAATTTACCTTGCTATAAAGGGTTATAGTTCAATAGAAATTTCACGGGACATCTAATGTACCTCGTTATAAGCGAAACCTCGTAATAACCGTGTTCGTTATAAAGGGAGTATACTGTATATACGTCTATGATGCCTACGCTATGCCCTTGTCATCTTACCCTTGTGTGCCATTGTCACGCTGTCTATTTTGTCATTCGGTTAAGCCGTGTTTACAACAAGCGTTAGCAATACCCGCATACATTAGTTATTTAGTGGATCCATGGGTTACATTAAAAATATATATCTACACAGAAAATTAATGTATATTTTATTATCTGCAAATATTTACATTCGTAAAATACAATTCCTTTAAAAACTAAACTAATTAATATACAAAATGTCGGTTTTGAAAGTGAGAGAATGTTTTAGCTGTGTTTAATATATCCATTACAAGTATAAACATTATGAGAAAATACAAGTTGGGGCAATAATATTGTGAGTCAACACATGAGGGATTTTGATTAAAGTTTCAAGTGCAAGTTTTATATCTAGTTTTATCAATTTATTTACAATTATTTTTGTTTTATTATCAATAGCATTATATAATACATTTTAATCAGGTATATAGCTCATCAAATCGCATCATTAGTATTAAATCATATTAACTCAACATATTCATATAAATGTTCTGGTTTCTAGGTCTCTTATTGGACTTCATCTGGTGTACGACAAGAATCTTAGCTTTCAGCACTGGTAATCTTTATTTTTACGGATGCTGTGCCTAATAGAGTTCTGACAATCGATCTTGAGGAGTCATTAGAAACCCCATGATACCCAATCAAACCTTGGAATTCCCGGAATTAATAACAAAACACTTGATGGCAAAACTGGATAATTTGGATTTAGAGTTTTCTAAAGTTGGATGTAACTAACACTAATGCGCAACACATGCTAATAACACGACAACAGTGTGTCGATAATTCCGCTTCTACTTTTATTGCTGAAGGATTATCCTGGTTTGGTGATGAAGAAATAAAGACTTTGGAAGAACTGAGTAAGGAAAACAGAATACAAACTTTAGGAGTACTAAACAATGACCAACAGAAAGACAAAATAAATGTTAAATATCACTCTGCCACTACAGTAATAAAAGAAGTCAATCTTCTGTAGTTTTCTATACTGTTCTGTCTTATTTATCTCTTCAAAGCAAAGTAGGTATATGTTCTTGCGTCCTAATGTTTTCTCGTAAAAATTAGTGAATGAACGTTGATGAGCCGTAAAATCATATATCTAACCCTAGTACTCTTCGCAGTATACACTGCGTTTGAAATATTTCTTTATATTCAAACCGTGAACCAAGTAAACTAGTCACCTTTCAGTCTGTTGAGTTATCGAGCCGACGCATAAGCTGATTTATTTTCGGAACAACAATCTGCTTAGGATTTTACAACCAACACGTTCAATCAATGAGTTTTTCGATGCTCAAAACGTATACAAATACGGCCTCTTCAAAGAAAATATGAATCAACTTAGAAAAATGCAAAAATCAATAGACAGACAAATGCACGAAATAAATACAGATATTAATATTACAGGTGTAATAGAAAAGAGTAATCGAATACAGATGGAGATTTTAGAAAAACAAGATAAAACAAATAAATGATAAATGGACCAAAGAAATACTTTAACTAAGACCATATTTTCAAAAACAGACCAAAAAACAATATAAAACAGTACAAATGATGAGATTAACATAAGCACCCAGAAGTAAAGTACCGTGGAGTAACACTAGCTTCAAGTTTACTTGAAACAGCTAGATAGAACTATAACCTCTCTTCTTCTTTAGGTGCCGTCTCTAATGGATGTTGGCGATGATGTATGAAAATTCATCTCTATTTTAGACTTCTCTTATTATTTGGAGATCTAGTCCTATCCAATCCTTGATGTTATGAATCTCATTGGATTAAAAGCATACATGTTATGTTGGATTTAAGGTAGTAGTAAAAGCAACAAGGCATCAGTGGTATTGTGGCCAAAGATGCAGCAAGTGCCATCCTAAAATTAAGTAAAGGTAAAAAACTTGCTAGCTTTGACAGAACAAACTAATTATAGATGATCTGAGAGACAAATCACAGCAGCTACTGGATTTCCCTCCTCTATACATCGTTGTAAGAGGGAATGGGATATTATGGAATGTTTCTATGAGTAACGTAGTGGTGTTCATTATGTTATATTATAAATTACATAGTAGGCTGTTTTGGAGGCTAGACTAGCCAAATATAGGCCAAAATACCTTTCCATGTGGACACACGTCCACAGCCCACAAGAGGGAACATACAACACAAAATACAGAGAAGGCTAGAAAGTTGCAGAAGGACGAGTGCAGGAATTTATAGTAATGGTGGAAATGTACGTAAGAGTGGGAATCCCGAGAAAAACTCGACAGACCAGCTGAGCCAATAGTGTCACACTGGTATATGTGCCAGATAATCAGAAAGAACTCGTTAAAAGAGGTTAAGCTACAAAATACTTCGGATCGCGACCAGATGGCAGTTTGGACCCGAACTCAATATAACTATCACGGGAAAAGTATACACAGCTAAACACATGACACAAGGTATATTAGACAGCCCAAGTACTAGTAGGACTTACGTATTGCGGAAAATAAGCATGGATCGGCTTAAAATCATAATAGTCTTCCCTACTGGATATGCGGAATCTTTAGTTGCAGAATCTGTGGCGCAGAGCCCGAAACAGTCAACCATGTTTTGAACGACTGTGAGACACTAGATTGTAGCGTTAAGCACTTTTTGGAGATTACCAAATTACCCGAAAAAAAAAAAAATATATGGTAGCCATCCATTACACCTGTACCAGTTGATAGAGGTTTCCAGAATTCTGGAATGGGTATCATGGAACGCATAAAACAATTAAATATCCTAGAACTTTATGATTAGAACTTTATGATATTATTTTAGTCCAGTCGGGTTAGATGAAAAAAAAGACCTAACCTTGCAAGGCGAGCTACCCCAAATTTTACCAACTTTTAATAACCTTTAGGGGTCAATACTAGTGTAAATTTAAAATCGCGACTGAATTAAGCCCTCGCATTAGCCGCTATCTTAAATGTTTGAACCGTTTTTGCTCAATGTCTCCGACATTTTCAACTTTTCGACAAAAATGGTAAGTAGTGAAATTTTCACAAATGCAATTTCATACACTTTCTTCTTTGTACATTTTTTCGTGTGTTCGATACTTTTTGAGTTAAGAGGGAAAATAGCGACAAAGCATAATTATTGAATTATCTCGTTTATTATAAATGGGGAGAATTATATTTTATACAATCTCTTTCGTTTTTTTGCTAAAATCAATATTTAAGGTCGTACGTATCCGGTAAACGCGCGAGCATAAGACCTTGCAGAGATTGGCTTTGTTCAATATCTCATCCATTTTTAACTTTGTTGCAATTCCAATTTCCTACAATTTCTTCTTTGTAAATTTTTTCGAGCAGTCATTATTTTCCTATTTAAGGGGAAAAATAGTGACTAAGGATAATTATTGAATTCTCTCTGTACAAAAAACAAAAATCGAGAGACTTATATTTTATACCATTTTGATTTCTTTGATTTTTTGTGTTACACTCATTTAAGGTCTTACACCTATGACAAGCCCCAGACAACGAACCCTAGGCGCTGACATCATCAGCAGCAGGTCATAAACAGGAACGAACTTGTCTCGTGGACAAAGGCTCAAGTGGAGAAGCTATAACCAAAAATAATATTGTTACAGTAAAAAAAAAACGTGGCGATCAAACTTTTTTATCATCAAGAATTATTGGTGTTGATAAAGAACACAAGTGTATGCTCGAAAACGTTGACAGCGTGGACATGCATCAAACGTGTACGACCTCACGATATTATTGGTTGTAGCATGTAGATCAAAATTGTATAAAATATAATTCTCTCAATTTTTGTTTATGTACAACTTATTTCATTAGTAACGTTTTTTCTATCTCAATACTCAACCTCGTCATGCAAATATTTGGTCGATGAGAACGTTTTTCGAGGTTATTTGAACATATATTGTCTCGGGATGAGCCATCTATTGTAGGTAAGCGCGAAGGGTTAAAAGGTGCATTACTCGTGTTATTATTCGAATATTTCTATGAAATGTTGTGTTTTAAAACCACTTTCTGTCTTCTTTTTAATTATATCTTTTTAAAAAAAGCTAGAATCAAATTTTTAGTAGTTGTTAAAATAGTACAATATGTTAGTAATCTGCTACTTATTAGCCTATCTTGTAAGCCTCTGTTCCTCTTGTTGAATGTAAAAAACCATTTAATAATCTTATTATATTAACCCTGCTTAACATATTTTTATAAACCTTCTCTGCAATATATTGAAATTTTGTTTTGGATAAGTTTTTAAATTTTTATTGTATGTTATAAATATGTACAAAAAAACTGCAATAAAATAAACACAACCTAAAATATCGTTGCGATAAAAATAAGTATAAATTTCTCCCTGCCAAAAGTCAGTACCTATTTATTTTTAAAGGAATAATTTCACTTTAAAAAAGGTTTTACTTCGAAAAGTTCCTCCCTTCGAAATTCTTATATAATATAATTATTATAATTTATATTCCCTTCATTTACATCCCTTATTTAATAATATAATTAAAAGCCTTAGGAGTGTTTCGCAAAGATAGCACTCAATAATCGGGCAAAGTGCGTTTAAAAACTTCCTTTATTTATATAAGGATACGTCGGATAAAATGGCCCCTAACACATTTACCATAATTTTCATAAAACCGCCATTTAGCTTTATTATATTGAGTACTACTAACGCCACCTATGTACGAAGCTATAATGTGCGAAGCATAATAGTTTATAGCATGGATATGATCTATTAAGGATGGAACCTATGAATAAATACTTGGGTCCAAAGTAGCTAGTAACAGTGGCCAACTTTTGTTTCCGAAATGTACAATAATTATTTATTTTCGTTGATATTTACATTTGAATAAAAGATATAATGAAGTGTAACATTATAAAATTAAAAAATTATATTTTTATAACATAAAAACATATATTTTACAGGAACGTAGTTGCGCATCGCACGCCACTGATGTGACTGGATGCAAAATATTAAAAATTTAACGAATTTATTCATTTAACGAACAGAATACATAAAATTATTAACTTAACACATAATGTTACCTGCTTATTAAAATATCGAGAATAACTACATTCACGTTAATCACCTGTCAAATTCACGTCGGACATTGTAGCTAGTAATGTGACGGCAGTTCCGTCGTTTGTTAGCTACATGAAAAATATCAAAAGGTTCCATCCTTAGTATATTATATCGATGGTCTATAGTTTTAATATAACCTATAAAAATACTCTCAACAGTTGTGTTTTGGGCGTTTTAATTAAAGTAACTAGAATTTTTTATGGAGTTTAAAAAGGTATTTTTTTGTTTATTTCATATCTGTTTCAGTTTCTCTGATTATCAGAAATCACTTTCGTTTTTATATTTTATTAGATTTTTTTAGATACAATGGTCCCTACACGTTGAGGCAAAATACTCCGGGGCCATTTTACTCTTGCTTAGCAAACTGGAGTGTTTTTTATAACAATTAAATGTAGATATATCATCTTTACAGAAATAATGGTTAGAACAAGACAGCAATGAGATTCAAATTCAATGATACTGGTCTTAAAACATATTTCTAATGGCATGCCTTTTAAAAGAGCTGCGAGGCTTTTTAATCTTCCTTGAGTACTTTGAAAAGAAGGTCCAAAAATCAAAATGTATTGGTAAGTGAACTAAAAGTAGAATAGTTTATTCATAAGGGAGACGTCAGATAATTATCGGTACTTTAATTTTAGGCAACAGGTTATTCGAAAAGCCTTGATTTACTACAACATTGCCAAAAGAATTGGATACTTAAAGGAGTATGTTTTAGAGGTGGAAGACCGACTATTCGGCATGACGACGAAAATATTTGTGAAATAGCCTACAATCTTGCGGAGAGGAACGGTATTAAACACAGGTTTTCTAAAATTAAAACGTCAGCTCGAACGGCTTGACTTATAAATTTTCGAAAGAGGCATCCAGAGATTTGTTTTAGAACTCCTGAAGCTACCACAACTGCAAGAGCAAGAGGCCTTAAAAATAGGCAGTTTTTCCGTTTTAGATGAAATACAAAAAAAATATATCATCAATCCTATGAGAATATATAATATGTATATAGACGGTCCCTGCCATGTTCCCTAAAATTTTAGAACATAAAGGGTCGAAACAGGTTGGTTTTCTAACAAAAGCAGAAAGGGAATCCAATGTCACCGTTGTTCTCTGCGTAAAAGCTGCGGATGCAACTTTTTTTTCAAGGTGCCCCATATGGAACACTTTCTCTTTACAATGAATTTGGATACATGCAATCTGAAACCTTTATTCTATTCTTAAAACATTTTTAAAAACATACACAGTAATCATTTGAAAATCAGTTTCTATTATTGCTTGATGGTAATTCAAGTCACAAGTCTGTCGAAGCTATAGAATACTGTAGAGAAAATTGAATTATAATGCTGTCTCGTGCATTGTAATACACGAGATGCAACCGTTGTTTGCTGGAAAAGTCATAACTCTGTATAACATAGCTAGCTTGTTTGAAAAAGCATATTGAAGAGCTGCTAAGTTTAACAACGAACTTATTACATATTCCCAGATTGGCAATTTAAACTATCGTGTACAACTGATCAACCTACAGTAGAAAATGAAACCGTTGATCCCATCCACGAATAAAGAACTCCTTCTCCACAAAGAGATACTTCCTCGCTTACAAGTACTTTACCTATAAGGAAAAGAAAAATTCGTAATATAACTTTATCAGACGAGTCAGAGGAATGAAGAGCCAGTGGACGATCTTTAGAAAATATCAGCCTTTTTGGAAACAGTCCGGGGATCATCGGAAAAAATTTTATTCACTACAGCTTCAAATCCGGAAGTTATTGCTTCACTTAATACTTTTCTAATTAAATATGATATATCTGCACTACTTCAGGCACCTCCTCAGACAAATAATTCAAGACCTTCACAAGGATCAACTATTTTATCCCCCACACCAAATTATGTTTTGATTAAAGAAAAACAAAAAACACCAAAGCCACAAGGTGTAAACACAAGCAGCTAGGAAAGCTACAAGAAGAGAGGTGTTTATAAAAAAGAAAGAAAATAAAAGATTTGATGATGAAGACGATGCCGGCTGTGCTCGGAATAATTCAGTACCTAAATCGAAGACGAAGTAGGTTTGGATTAAGTGCAATAAATGCTATCAATTATTGTGTGCGGGTGTAACTAGAAAGCAGAAATTGTATATTTGCGATTTTTGTAAATAGAAATGTTTTATTACTCTTTTTGTACAAAAAAACTACAGAGGTCATTTTACTCTAACCATGGTGAAAAACGGTCCGTTTAGAGCATTTCAAAGATAATGTTATTTTTATTTTAACTGTTATACTTACATATATTTTTTTAAAGTTATCTGATCTACCATACCTCTCTTATTTTTTTATTAAACTGTATTTAATTATTTCGTTTTTTGTAATTTTTAGCGTAAAAGATGTTACAGGGACCATTTTGCCCACTCTTCCCTATAACGTGCAATACAAAAATACAGACTGTTGCTGCGAACCGTATAATAATCTCTTACAATACTTACTTTTTTATTTATACTGTATTTTGGCATGAAGTAACACAATTTTTTACTATGAAATAAATAATATTGAGTGCACCGATAATTTCCTCAGTTAGGTACACGTTCATTTCTGATATATTCAAAGGTTTTCTAAAATTTCAAGGTCAATAAAGTTTATAAGTGTTAATTTATTGAAAACAAAAATAGTTTAATGTCAAACAAAATTTAATTACACCTGTTACTTGGTTAAAAACATTTACGGTCATTTTAAAATGATTGTTTTTATGGTAATCGTATATATAAATATTTATTAGGGAATTACCTATATATACATTTCATAGCGAAATTAATTTTCTTATTACGTGAATATATTTAGCACTCAGATATATTTAAATTTTTAGAGTTCTAGTTTATCTTAATTGCTGGCCATAATCTCGTTTAACCTTCAATCAGCTTGTGTTTATACAATGAATCTAGGAAGTAGTTTTGGGTTACTTTCACTACTTTTGTAGTAGTTAACATGAAAAATGAATTAGTTGCTTTATTTCAAATGGAAAATAATGAATTTTTTGTTCTTTTAACTTTACAACTTTTTATTATGTCAGTGGTAAGTAAATTTTCTTTGTGGTCGTTGATATCTCTTGTACATACATTTTTTTTTTGGGGCAGCTGTTACTCTCATTGGAATACACTACATTCTTTTGGTGTTCCATTAAATTCTACAAACTTATTTTTTTTTATATATATAAGAATCGAAATATGCTTTTTTCGTATTTTGAAAACCGTTTTTTGAGAAATTCAGTTCTATCACTGATTAAAAGTCTCTATGTTCATTTTTTTTTATATAATATAACGTAGTACATGCTAGCTCTCTAACCGTTATAACCGTGTATATGGTGTGTTCTCTTTTGTCTAGTTAAATCCACAATTTGTCAATTATATATATAGGCATATATATATATATATATATATATATATATATATATATATATATATATATATATATATATATATATATATATATATATATATATATATATATATATATATATATATATATATATATATATATATATATATATATATATATATATATATATATATATATATATATATATATATATATATATATATATATATATATATATATATATATATATATATATATATATATATATATATATATATATATATATATATATATATATATATATATATATATATATATATATATATATATATATATATATATATATATATATATATATATATATATATATATATATATATATATATATATATATATATATATATATATATATATATATATATATATATATATATATATATATATATATATATATATATATATATATATATATATATATATATATATATATATATATATATATATATATATATATATATATATATATATATATATATATATATATATATATATATATAGCTTACGTTTAAGAACAGGAGAATACATTGATAACAGGTTGCCAGTTAAAAAGTGGCCGCAAATAGTTTTAATTCAATTATTAATGGAAACTAATTTTTCACTTATTGTTTAACCATAGGATGCATATTATGGGTATTTTCGAGCCAGAACGTTTCTTCATATCAATTTTTTATATGATTTTGGATATAATTAGTTAGAGCTTAATGTAGGTATTCTTTTATTATACATATACACACAAAATAAAATTGTTACTTAAAAGATAAATGTAATGTAATAATATTGTAAAATTGAGTAAAAGATGGGTACTTTAGACCCACTCGAGTTATTTGCGTGTATAAACAATCTTTTGTATTCATTTGCAATTTATTGCATCTCTGCTCCTCCCATACTTCCTGTTATCTATTCGGTCAGGCATTTTCGAATAATTTTGCCAGATGTTATTGTGGGGCGAAATAAGAACTTCTCTTTTATTTGGATATGTTTTGTAAATGAGTTACATTTTTTGGTCACCTAAAGATCCTACAAAGCACATTAAATATTCTCCAGAAATGGTCTGATAGAACAGGACTCGGCTTCTCTAACGAAAAAACAAAATGCCTGATCTTCTCAAAAAGTGAAAAGAGGATACTCCAGTTTTAATGTTGAATGTTAAGAAACTGATCTTTGTAAAAAAAAAATAATATTCCTCGGTCTTACATTTGACAAAAAATTGCTCTGAAAAAGTCACATTAATAATCTAAAAGGTACTTGCCAGCAAAGCATTAATATGTTGAAGACTATCGAACATCTCCTGGATCAGAAACTCTTCTACGAATCTTTTCATCCTTAGTTCGATCAAAAATTGACTACAGCTCAGTGGTATATAACTCAGCTAAGAAATATGTTCTTAAAGAACTAGATGTACTGCGAGTCGCTTTCGAACAAGCCCATACTAAGTATACGAAGTGAGTCAGGGAAACCCCCTAGAATTTAGAAGAGACTTTTAAAGTTTGTCGTTTATTTGTCAAGTTCTATCCTCTCCAAATAATCCAGTTTACCATATCGTTCATATGTATTCACTGCAATCCGCCTTTCTATGAACGAATTAACCGATTACTTTATGAATATAGCACAACATTCCCACAATATACCACCCTACCTAAAACCATCCCCCTCCATGTACTGCAAATAAACCACGAATGATTACTGATCTATCAAAATTTAATAAACATGAATCCCACCAGCCATAATGTTAAATCACTTCAAAGGCAATAGGGATATATTTAGTATTGCTTGTCAAATTTAACATAATACTTGGCCGATTTGAAATTATGCTCCACCCACGATGCGCATTCGACCACAACACAATTCGTCCTTATTATTTCTTGACCCTTCGAAGTGCAAGGTACTTGTATAGTCTACGACAAAGTTTTTTTTTTATTTTACTTATGTTTAAAGTTTCTGTGTGTTGAAGAAATATCGTATTACAGTAGATTTGACTTTTTAAATAATTATTGTTAAGTATTTTAAATTATAATAAAATATTCGGGAAAGTTAATAAAGTTATACAGTTTAGTACCTAAATACCGGATGTTGACAGCCATCCCAACGGGGCTGGTATTATTCTATTGTAAAGAAATAAACAACAGATTAAAATATTTATGACTTACTAAAATGCTAAAATGCCTAAGATCCGAAGAATAAAAGTATATGACTAGAATATAAAATTAAGTAATAAATGTTTCGTCGGTATGTTCCAGGTATAAGATTAACTACTGTTCTTTTATTCTTAAACAGTTTACTGTAACGCAAATGTAAAGCTTTCATCTCTGCCAATATTCCTCTTATAAAATTACAGAACGAGATATCTATAGAAGTGTTCGAAAAAACTGCCGCTTCAACATGACTGAATTGTCAATATTAATGAGTCAAATAAAATATAATTATTAGAAGAATTTTTTTACCAAGTAACAAAAAATTTTGTATTTTGAGAAAAATTTCCGAAGGAAAAATTGAAACGTCAAAATAACATACAATATAGACATTAATAAATAAGGTCACTCTCTGTAAACTTGTAGTATGGAGTGTACCAACGAGGCGAAGAGACCGAGCGCATTATGTATCTCTTTTCCTCCGAATGCGTACTCACTTAATTTTCTAAGCAAGTGGACAAATTTGTCAAGTATCACCTTAAATTTGACAAGCTGTAACTACCAATAGATCTACCGAGTGGAGACAGCAATTTTTTCTGATACTCATAATGCTTAATTTAATTAAATTTAATTTAATTTTGCATAATCCTTGAAGCTCTAAAATTCATTAACAAAACGGACCAGAAAAATTACACAATCATAATTGACTCAATGAACGCCCTTGTGACATCCAAAACATATACTCCGGCAACCCTATTCATAAAGACATTTACAAAGAACTTCAAACTGCTGAAAGGAGAACAAATACGTGGTATTAATCTGGGTTCCATCTCATATTAGAGTACACGGTAACGAGGTTGTGGACCAGCTAGCTCAAAAAGTAGCAACAAGTTATGGTCAAGTTTAACTAAATAAAATAGTGCTAAGTTATCTTAAATTGTATTTATAAAGTTCCGAAAAACTAAGCCAAATTAAACATAATGTTTTACAAAACATTCTTTTTTGTTACCTAGAAAAACCGAATCACAAGAGGCAATCCCATACTGCAACCAGTGTCAAACCAAAATTACAGTAAATCATATTTTAACCGAATGTCAAATTCGGGAAAATCCAGGAAACAGGAAGCTTTCTTTGTTTTAATATGTATTTTTCCATTGCTGTCGTCCATAACCTCAGTGGTTCGGACAACATTAAATAAATAAAAAAAATATGTCATTAATTTCCTTTGCAACTCATGAAAGTACTGCTGCCATTTAGCATTTTTTGTAAGATAATTAGTGAAATAGCTTAGTAGTTAGTGCGCGAGTTCTTTTTATATTTACAACGCCAAAGAGAAGACGATCTGACTTGGGTCGTAGAAGTAAAGAAAATGTGCGACGAGCTACGTCACCACGACCGCAGTGATGAGCAACGAGACACAGAAAATGATCATAGTCATATTAATATGTCATAATTTCATTTTAGAATGATAGAAAATGAAGTGATACGCTTAGAATTGAACGAGTTCGTGCACATTCGTGCGTCAGCACAACACAATGTCAACTATCCCACAGAATTTTTGAATTCATCGGAATAGCTTGGATTCCCACCTCACAATTTACAATTAAAAGTGTAATCAGTTGTCAGTATGGTGCGTAACATTAATCAACCTCGACTGTGCAATGGAACGAGACTGACTGCGAAAAATAATGTTATTGAGGCAACGATTATCAAGGGAAAATAGAAAGGAGAGGAAGTCTTGATCTCGCGTATATCTATGATTCCAATGGACCTGCCATTTGATTGTAAGCATCTACAATTGTACGTGCGTTTGGCTTTTGCAATTACGATAAACAAATCGCAAGGCTAATCGTTGGAAGTTTGCGGAATCAACTTTGAGTTTCCATATTTCGAGCATGGACAATTATACGTCGCGTTTTTACACACGGGAGACTACCATCGTTGAATATTTACGCACATAAAAAAGACCAAAAATATTTTATCAGAAAGCATTAATTGATTAAAAATTCTTCGTACAGAATGTTTTTGAGTATTTTTTTGGTTGTCTGTTAATTTTTAGTTATTTTTTGACTCATTATTTAAGTCTATGGCAGTACAATGTTCACCGAGTCAGCTAGTTCTTTTAATAACGGAGCTAATAAAGAAATTAGGAAAGCAAGACTTAAAATTAAAAAAAAAAAAATAGGATGAAATAAATTTATTTTGTTTAAATATTACAGCTACCATATTTTATCTTGACTCTGATCCGTCTTTTTCGCCTTATGTCTTTCTACCTCTTTTTGCGCTGAATTGAACATGTTCCTCAACTGCCTAACAATATGACGTTAGTCGGGCGTATAAAAAACCTTTCATTTTACAGTTTTGGAATACTTTCAACTTCTGAAATCATTAGATATTGTCTTAAATAAACTGTTACGTTTATAGTTTGTACAACTGAAGCAGTAAATGAATTTCAATTAAGGGTTTACATTTTTTTACTCACACAAAGTATAAAAATATTTAAACGAGACATTTAAGTACATTTTTACAAACAAAACTGTTACACTATGTTTCTCGAAATTCTGTTTGGTTTGAAAAATTATAATCAGATGAAGTTCATCCATTTATAGAATACAATGTCCAGAGTATTGCTGTGAAGCCAGAAATGCATAATTATTCTAAGCCTCTTATTTTTAACGTACCATGTTTTACAATATAACATAATCGATAAGAAAAGCAACACTAACTTCTAAAATAAATTTGGATATACGCAAAAAGTCTTAAAACGTTACCATATCATCACTCATACACGAATTGTGATAACAAGAATAAAATATTTCGTATTAGGTTTTAGTTGTAATCCTAAAAAATCACAGAGCCTTAAAAATATTGAATTACCAAAACTATCGGTGCACACAAATAAATAATGCGCAATAAAACTAAAGATGCACTTAATCAATCTTGACGGCCGCGTAAATTTTTCTAACGAAAGCGTATGCAGCGAAGAACCCTATAGAACCGGTGAGTAACCAAAAAGTGAAAACCATCAGTCCGGTGTAGCTTATGTAAAGTAACGTCGGTATGAATTCTGTTATTTCTAAAACTGTCATAAAGTAAAATAGTGAGTATCCTAAAATGTAGAGGGCGCTGCCACCGGATACGATGAAACTGCGCCACCACCAGTGGTAATCCTGAAAAATATATTAATATTTTAGTTCTGCGAAGTAAGTTACTTAAGTATAATTTTTCCCAATATTAAAATAAAACTTGAATGCGATTTATTAAGAAGTGCAGTAAAACCTGTGTTAACGGCCACCTGTACTAAAGGCCGGTTTCAAAATTTCCCAAACCGATTATAGGTAGACGAATTGAAAGACGTAGAAAATTATTTAATATGCAATAATAATGGTGAAATTTTTATGGATGTGTCTCGAATTTTACTTAAATGTGAAGCTGAGGTTCTTAAATTAAAGCTAAAATTCTAACACAAACAACAATTGACACATACTTTAAAAAAGTTTAACATCTGTTTTTTCCTAGTATAGTAGGTAGTTTTATGTTTTGTATTAGTATATTAAAAAGTATTTTCAGTAGTTTTCCGTTTATGTATAGAATTATATTTGCTTTAATTAATAAAATAAACAAAGTTGCAAATATCGTTTATGTATTTGTGGACTACAAAACCTCTCACTTTTATATAACGGTCAATAGTTCTTTCACTTTTGGTGGCTGTTATTGACAGGTTTTACTATATAAAGATTTGTTTGCATCCCATGTATTTATAGTCTATAATTTAAATTGCATATAAATAGTGAGCCTAAACAAGGAATCGTATGCAAATATACTGCCTATAAATATTCAGAGCAATGAAAGAACTAGAAGTACCAAATCAGTTGGTAAATTTAACAAAACTAACTCTTGAAAAAGTTTAATGTAGAGTCCGAGTCCAGGGGGAACTGTCTAAACCTTTTAAAACAAATAACAAGCTGCGCCAGGGAGACCCCCTCTTCTGTATACTGTTTAATCTGGCTCTGGAAAAACTAATACGTATGTCACAAATCACAGCCACCGCTTCAATATATAACAAATCAGTGCAAATCCTTCTTCTTGTGCCACTCCTATCGGGGATTGGAAATCATCAAGGCTATCCTGACCTTGTTTACAGCTGATCTAAAGAGTTCATTAGTGGTACAGCCATACCACTCTCTCAAATTACGCAATCATGACATTCTTCTACGGCCTGGATTCCGTTTTCCTTCTATTTTTCCTTGCATTATATTTTGAAGTAATGCGTATTTATGTCCTCTCATCAGGTGACCCAAATATTCGAGTTTTCTTCGTTTGGTCGTTGACAAAATTTCTGGGTCTTTTCCTATCCTTCGCATTACTTCAAAGTTTGTGACTCTTTCAACCCAACTTATCTTCAGCATTCGACGGTACCACCACATCTCGAAACTTTCAATATTTTTTATGTTGTTCTCTTTGAGATTCCAGGCCTCTACACCGTATAATAGCGTTAAATACGTAGTCCCTTAGCATTCTTAATCGTAGAGGGATGCTTATATCTCTGTTGCAGAAGAATTTCCTCATCTTTATGAAGTCCTCATCTTTATCCTTTATGCAAATCCTTGTCTATGATCATAATATCAATATTGTTAGGAGAACGGAAAATGCTGTACCAGAGGCGTATGTAGCACTAAAAGAATCGAATAATAAACATCAACAAAATTAAGTACATGAAAACAAGCACGCAATCACAAATCCTACAACCACTTGTTATAGATAACGACGTCATCAAAGTAGTTAAAGAATTTGTATACCTGGAAGCGCTCGCCAACACGGAAAATAACACTACCGCAGAATTTGTACGGCCAACAGGTGCTATTTTGGGATTAATCTCCTTTTTAAATCTTCAATTATATCGAGAAACACAAACTCTATAAAACAATATAGAGTTCAGAGACCTGGACTTAAACAAAAAATAATGAAAATATGATAGGATGTTTCGAAATAAAAGTACTAGAGCGAATCTATGGAGGGGTGAATAACAATGAAGTGTGAAAAGACGATACAACTTAAATATATATATTTAGGGATTCTACAGTATTCACTGCGTTCCCTCGCTCAACCGTTTCCATCTCTCTGTTGTTCCATTCTCCATCGTTTAGTCCTCTCTTACTCATGGCGTCGTCTACTTCGTTCCTCCAGGATTTTCGGGGTCGTCCTCTTTTCCTCCTTCCTATGGGACTCCATTCGGTTATTCCCTTTATCCATCTGCTGTCGCTAGTTCTTCTTACATGTCCATACCACTTTAGTCTTTTTTGTTCTATATATGTTAGTATGTCTGTTTCTATTGATGTTCTTTGCTTTATTTCGTCATTACTTCTCCTATCCATTATTGTTACTCTGCAGCATCTTCGCAGGCATCTTCGCTCTGTTGCTATTATCTTACTGCTATTATCTTATCGCTGTTTCTCTTGTTTATGATCCAATTTTCAGCCCCATATGTCATAATACTTCGCACTAATGTTTTATAAATCTGCGTTTTTGTCTTCATATTTAGGTGTCTATCCCACCATACTGAGTTAAGTTGTCGGATTGCTGTTCTTGTTTGTCCTAATCTTTGTGTAATTTCTTCCTCTGTTGTTGCCTTTTTCGTGATTATAAACACCAGGTATTTGAATTTATCCTTTCCTTTGATTGTTACGTTGTCATCAATCTGTAGATCTTCTATGTCTTCTTCACTTGTAGATAGGTACTCTGTTTTCGCGAGGTTAATATCCAGGCCAGCCTTGGTATATTCTTCTTGTAGTTTCTTCATCATGTAGCTGAGGTCGTCTTGGTCTTGTGCAATCACTACTTGATCGTATGCAAAACCTAACGTATATAGGTATTCGTTCCGTACCGGTACTCCCATGCCTTCGCATTTTCTTTTCCATGTAGTCAAGGCTTTCTCTAAGTATATTTTGAATAGGGTTGGAGATGTGGAACAATCCTGCAGGAGCCCTTTTGTTGTGGTGAAGTCTCCTAAGATTCTTGTTCCCATTTTAATGGACACTTTATTTTCTTTATACAGAGCTTTTGTAGCTTCTATGAGTTCCGTCTGTATTTCTAATTTGTACATTGCCTCCCATAGTTCTGACCTTGGTACAGAGTCATACGCCTTTCTCAGGCCCACAACTACAACTTTAAACTTTATAGAATACACTAGGAACCAGATATCGTAAAATACATTAAGATATGATGTTATGAGTGGCCAATATTGTTTTATGGTGCAGAGATTATGGTCTAGAGACCACTTAAAAGACTACTTAAAATATCAAGGATGGATCGAGTTACCAATGGAGAAGTCTTGCGACGAGCTTGAGTAGCCAGGTAATTGTTCGAGTGTGGTGAAACAGCGCAAGGATTCCTATTTGGAACACGTCTTGCGTGTTGTGATTCCTATTTGTTCTTACTTAACGGGTAAGATTGATGGTAGAAGAGGTCCGAGAAGATTACATTCCTGGCTTAGAAACATACGAAACTGGTGTGATCTCGATTTCCATCTCGCTGGGTCCATTTTCTGACTAGTTAAGGAGGAAAACCTTGGAATAGTTGATTAAGACAACAACTGAAACGCCTTCAAGCTACTGACTAAATGTCGCAACAAGAAGATTCGGTACAACGTTCCTTAATAATCCTTTCTTACGCAAATAAAAGCTGTGATGTTGTTCCTCCAACTTCTCAAGGACAGGAATTTCCATTAACTAATAACCGCCACAAGCTCTTATTTCCCATGCTCAAACGCAAACAAACACAAAAAAAGAATCATGTTTTTGACACTTTATAGTGACACTATATATGTCAAAAACATGATTCTCTTTTTTGTTGTCCATTGTTTTGATACGAAGTATCATTCGAAGTAAACGTTCACAATTTTTTACGAAGTTGAAGTTGTATGTGTCATCATTTGTATGTTCACATATTTTATTTGAAAACCAAATTTCATTTTAATTTTTTGAGGGTCATTTACTTAATATTTTAGTAAAATGCCATTTAAATGTCTTTTTTGTGGTCGCGTAATTTCGAAAAGCGAAATATCACTTTTCAGGAAATCATTTTTGAAACGTATTTTGTCTTATAAATATTAGGATATATATTGATTGTCAGTGAAGGCTTTTATCAATCAAACCATCAGTTTATAACTTTCTACGCCGTCTTCTGATTTCCAGTCTCCATTTATGTAACTCGGTCGATCCAAAGGTTTTCTTCAACTCCCCTCTCCCTTAAGTCTTTATCGATTCCTTCTCTCCAACTTAATCTCGATCTACCTTGCTTTCTTCTTCCACGTGGTGTCCAGTTCAATACTTTCTTTGGTATTCCGTGTTTATCCATTCTTTAAACGTGTCCATACCATCTTAGTTGATTTATTCTGATGTCCTCTGTTATATTGTGCTTAAAACCCATAATTCCTCGTATTATTTCGTTTCTAACGCTCTCTAATCTTGATTTTCCAGCCGCTCTTCTCCAGAAGTCCATTTCTGTTGCTTCTAATGCTTTTAAGTTTTTTCCTTTCAGTGGCCATACCTCACTTCCATAAGGCTTTTAGTTTATTTAATAAATAAATTATTATACATTATATGTAGTGAATATTTTACAGTTATTTTTTTGTTTTTTTTTTAATTAAAATCATTTAAATATAATTTTTCTAACCAGTTTTTTCATAAATTTCCTTTGGAAGACGAAAAATAAACTCATTATAAAATAAACGAGCAAGCCATTATTGTAGTAAACATACCTCCAACCTCCAAGCCATAGGTCTTTATGACACCCGATTATATATCAAACGTAGCCGACTGCTGGGTCTATTTATTATACGTCATTGGATTTAGCTTAGAAGTTCATGTTGACAGCTGGTAGCCCTCATGTTGACAGCCGCCATCTTAGAATTAGGAGAGGCTTACAACTCACCTGCACACGTGCCACGCCTGACGACAATCATTAAAGGATATCGAGAGAAGATCAAAGAATGCCGCCTTTTCCACGGTCGGCAAAATTTTTCCACGTCCAACCCTTTCGATACTGTTGCCGTAAAAGTACGATTTTCATTTGAAGCTTTGACGAGAAGGCGCCGTACTATTACGCAAATTAATCTCCATCGTTCAGCTTTAAAGAGCTATAATCGTAATAGTACGTTCTACATTGTCCATCTTGCTTACTAGTATCGTTCATGTACGTTACGATTCACAAATACACGACATACACGACAGCACATCACCCACCCTAGCGTCGTACTTTCTGAATACCGTTTTAAGTTTTACGAAAAAAAATTCTACTACTTCGATAAAACGAATATAAACAAACTGCCGACAAACGAAAAACGATTCAACCACTTCAATATAAAGAATGTAACCTACTGAGTGGCCGTCTCGATCGCGAAGTGCAAAATTTTCCCGGCGCCGTATATGTGCAACGCGCAACCGATACTTGATCCGTAGCGAAAGGGTTAAAATGCGATTACTAGGCAGGACTCACAGAACTCTTGTAGCCATTTTCGCATCTAATTTTTAATAATAAAAAAACTGGATAATTTGTAAGTTCCGAAAAAAAGATTATTTTCTTGAGCTTAAAAGTGAATCGAAGAAACTGTTAATTTAATTGCTATGATTTGTTAATATTTCGCAACTAAATCCTATACTTGTTTTTGTGAACTGTTTTAATATTCATAATTTTTATTTAAAATTAGCTAATGAATAACACTCACCTCTCCGCACAGTTGAAAATACACCATCACAATAGATATTTGAGAACAAGATATTATTAATATGACGAAAACTAAGAAGAGGAATCCGAAAAGATAGTAGAACTGATTTTTCCATATGGCCGTGAATATAAAAACGAGTTCTATAAATACTGCTCCAAATGGTAATATTCCTGCCATCAGTGTGCTAAAAAATAAATCAAACAATTTAAATCAATTTGCTACACAATTATAGATTAAATATTATTTTTATATGGTATAAAGCCACAATTGATTGTAATGAAAATTACATTTTATAATAATAATTGTTCATTGACGTTTCGATTTCCACTCCGGAAATCGATTTCAAAAAAGATTGTTTTAAACTGATGGACAAAAATATCGAATATTTTGGAATTTTCCAATTTTTTTTGTTGCAGTCACTATTACTTCAAAATAATTTTAGATTACTGATAATACTCAAATAGTAGGTTGATGTACTCAACTGGTTTGAAATATTTTGATGTTTATTTTGACGTTTATTCAGTGGTTAATGCCATTCGTACATTTTATCATAAAAATCCTTCTTCACGTAAAGGAAAAATCATACTAATTCGGTTATTTTTAGTTTAATTTATTAAGTTTAATTAAATATTGTTTTGATTTAACTAAGTTTAAAACAAGTATCCCACCAATTCGGCACTGCGATGAAGTCCAAGTAGCACATATTGTAATTTTGTACGATGAAGGATATGCACAAAAAGGTATCGCACGACGTCTCAGCAGAACTGAATCTATAGTTTCAAATACTCTAAAAAGGTACCGCGAAACAGGAAATTTTGAACGAAGGCCTGGTCAAGGACGCCCAAGGTGCACAACCGCATCTGATGACCGATTTTTGGTTCTTAATTCTACACGAAATCATTCATTGACATCGATGCACCTCAGAAATGAGCTATTAAATGTTAGACAAGTTAATGTGAGTTCGCAAACAGTTAGACGAAGATCAAAAAAAGCAAACTTAAAGCCCAGACGCCCCGCCAAAGTTCCACGTCTTCTCCAAAATCATAAAGCTCGTCGTTTGGAATTTGCAAGAACACATATTTAGTGGAATACCGACAACTGGAAAAACGTTCTTTTCACTGATGAGACCAGAATACTATTATGGGAGCCAGATGGTCAAAACTACGTCTACAGAAGAGTTGGAGAACGATTCGCCAGCTGCAGTCTCGCCCAGGCCATTAGTTTTGGAGTTGATGGCATAATTCTTTGGAAAGGTATTAGTTGGGAGGTACGTACCGCACTTGTGGAAGTGATTAGACGGATGACTGGTGATTCTTACGTTTAAAATATCCTGCAAGATCATGTTTTGTCATATGTTGGTTACATTGGATATGAAAGATTCACGTTAATGCACGATAATGCCCGACCACATGCCGCTGCCATAGTGAGTAATTATCTTGATGAGGTCCAAATTCGAAGATTGGATTGGCCACCGTCTAGCCCGGATTTAAATCCAATAGAGCACATGTGGGATCCCCTAAAAGGCAGCATACGACAAAGAAATCCCGTTCCAAATACGATAGAGCAGCTTCGGCTTGCTGCACAGGATAAATAAAATGCAATTTCCCAAGGATATGTCCAAAATTTACTTGCAAGCATGCTGAGAAATATGCAAGCAGTAATAAGAGCTACAGGGGGGAATACTCGTTACTGATCATGCACTTCTTTCAGTTTAAACCAGTTGTTTAAGCAATTTAAATTATCATTTAAGTTTAGAGTAAAATAACCTTATTTACCTAATACTAAACATTTATTTTTTTCACAATTTTCTCCGCATAAAAACTTAAAATTTTTCATTAAACATTGTTGAAATAAACTCTATTTTACAATAAACGACTTGCTTGACCAGAATTTATTTTGAAAAAACAAAAATTTGAAAATTCCAAAATATTCGATATTTTTGTCCATGAGTGTAAGTTAGGGAGTTGTTTTTATACCCTATAGCTGTTTGGCGCTTTTATTTGCCAAATAGACGGGCGACTTACTTGGCCTCTATATTGTAGGCAAATAGCCATGCTTTTAGTTGAAAATTCTGAGGATGGTATTTGCACCCTCAGGATGATATCAAATTCTGATTATTTTGTGTGTTAGTTTGCTATTTGTTTGTGTATTATGTATAATTGTAGATGATTTATCTCTGACTCTATTGATCCGCTAAAGGTATACAGAGGATCTCCTTCAATAGATTTCAGAATTTATTAGTGGCCGTACGCAGACAGTTAACTTGGGTAGTGATACCTTAATTGAAATGACGGCAGTATCAGGGCTGCCGCAAGGCTCCTATTGTGGCCCTGTTTTATTTTGCTTGTCTCTGGACGATTTAGTACAAAAAATCAAAAATTGTAGTGTTCTTATATTTGCTGACGATGTAAAACTGTTTGGAAAAATTCAATCCTGGAATGATGCTATGTTCTATTACAGGAAGAGCTTAAATCGTTTTATGATTGGTGCAGTTTAAACAAAATGTCACTTAACATAAACAAATGTGATTAAATGACATTTTCGAGGCAATGAAAACCAATTACATTTATTTACTCTATAAATAACTTGCCATTTGCCTCTAAAAATTAAGACTTGGGAATCTGGTTAGACACCAAACTGTCATTCTCAAGCCACATTAATCAAGTAACAAACAAGACGATGAAAGCACTGGAATTTATCCAACGCATATTTGTAGACCTGTCATTGTTCAGATTTAGAAGACTTTATTGTGGTCTCGTTAGGCTCATTCTAGAGTATGGATCAGTTGTGTTGGTCTCCATCATACAACTGTTACATTGAACGTATTGAAAGGGTCCCAAATAAATTTTTGAGGATATCAGCTTTTAGTGAGTAAAAGACAGCCTTGATCTACCAACACTTGAGTCAAGGATGACATTGTTAGATTTATGCTTCCTGCACAAAGTCATTAATTCTATTACATACTGTCCTCAATTGTTATCACTCGTTAGTCTTAAAGTATCTAGTAGAAACAACAGACAATCGGAAATCTTTTCAGTGCAATTTCACCACACTAATTATGGTATCAATGAACCGACTACACGATTGATACGGAATGCTAATAGCCTGCCAAGACAAATAAATATTGTTGACTCCAAAATTAGTTTATATAAAAAACAACTAAAAGGTATCTTATATAAGCGTAGTGTACTATATAAGCGATTTCTTTTACATGGCAATCCTAGTCTACCTAGTAGCTGTATTAAAGTTTGTTATAATTTATTACTCTGAGACATTTGACATTTTAAAAATTTATATATATATATATATATATATATATATATATATATATATATATGTATATAAGAAATACAGGATAAAAGTGACTGTCGATATAAACAAAACCACAAGTTTATTAGGGCTGCAGTCATACGGTTGCCCGAGATGTTAGAGTAACACTCTTTTGACTTTTTGTCGAGCTTTCGGAATGGTTTTATTCCTTTTTCAAGACACTGTAATGTATATAAAAAAATGTGTAAATATTTACAAAATGTCACAATTCGTCAGTGCAACTTACTAGTCGTTGAGATTATTTAAAATAAACTTTGACACTCAACATTAAAAATACAAATTTAAAATATAATAATGGACAATACATTCTAAAATTTTGGTCAGGATAGTAAAACTTTGTTTATTTCATGACATATTTTGATGATATGTTTTAACTATAATACACAGAGAACAGAAAGAAAAAACCAATGTGATTAAAGTGTAATTAGTTGTTCTTAATATTGTATTTATTTGTTTTTTCAAGAAGCAAGAGGTCCATATTTGGGTAGTTTTGATTTTTAATTATTAACCTGTCTTAATGGTATGCAACCAGTTATGCATACAAGAATATTTAGACATTTATATTTATTTTATTTTTGATGTTTTTCCAGTAAATAACAATAAATGTTGCTCAATTTATCTATGTCAGACTTTTTATTAATGCAAGATGTACTGGATTTTATACAACACATTTTCAAGAAAACACGTTTTGTATGGTTTTTTTCTTCTTCTTTTCTACCAAAATACAGGAATCCTCGAAATTGAACTCACGTTTCCGAGTTATTGCATGTTCTGCGAGTGCACATGCATTTATTTTGTTGGTTTTTATGTCACTGCGATGTGAGATCACCCTATTGTGGAAATTACTAATTGGTTTTAATTAATTTAATTTATATATATATATATATATATATATATATATATATATATATATATATATATATATATATATATATATAAACCTCTCATAATATGAAGATAATAACCATAACTCACCACAAGATTGGATTCATATACCAGTGTTGTTCAGGAACTTGTCTAGGTATCTGATTTGTTCTGACCGGATGTTGGTACGGCTGTTTTCTATATCCGAAGTAATACCCTAAGTATACCAAAGGTAGCGATACGAATACCCACATCAACAAAAGATTGATCATAGCGGAAAACGGGACTGCACCGCTGCTGGCCTTCATTATTGATGTAAATAACAAATTTCATTAATCTTTGAATATTTTAAATAGGAATTGATTACTTACTTTTCCCCAAATAAAGAAATTTAAAAAGAAACAAGTCCCACCGACCACAGCGGGATATAGAACAGCTGTGAGAAAGGCAGCCCTTTTCCACTCTCTTCCCTTCATGGTTTTATAAAGACGAGCTGATAGATAGCCTGCTACAGCTCCATGGATCATGTAGAAGGTAATAGCTGCTGTGGTTAGAGCACCTCGAGACGCTGGTGAAAGCATTCCTAACATAGCAAAAACTGAAACAATTTTAGATATGAATGTATGTATTAAAATACTCATGTGAAATTAGTGAATTATTACTACACTTATCAGCATTAATACATTTTATATTTGTTTCTGGAAGAAATACTAAAACAGTTGATAAATCAAAAAAGACTTACATATCGTTATAAGAGACATCAAAAATATTTGAATTCCAGATCCAACAAGAGCAGCAAATAATCTCGAGTTACGTGGAGGTCTGAAAACATCTCCGTGTACTAACTTCCAACCAGTTTCTTCGATTGTTTCGTCGTAACTTTCGTCTGCATTATATTTCGCAATATCTCGTCGAAGTGTTCGAACCATTATCATGGTGAGGATGCCTACAACAAATTGGTATAGATAAATTTGTAGCATTTTCTTTTACCCTGTATATTTTAAAAATCTGTTTAGTTTCTATGAGCACTGCGTCTTAAAAATTTCCGAAAGAAAGGCTTTCAAATGTCTCAAAGAATAAACAAGAATGTTAATGTTGATTTTATTCAGCCCAAATAGCCTTGGGTGAATAGAAGTGAATAAAGTGCCGATCAAAGGATTCAGCGTTGAGTGTCTTAGCCTGTGGAGGAATTTTTGCTGAAATTGCGATGATGTGTGAGAAATATTATTCATTAAATACCTGGCATTCTTTTGCCAGGTACTGGGGCTTTGTCCCCTAGTATCAACAATTTTCAATTTAGTCCATCAACATTTTAAACGTCAATGTTCCCATTTTGGAAACAAAATAAAAAACGTACTAAATATGCTTTCTGTATGGTCCTTTCTTACTTGCGGTAACATGCTTTCTGTATTTTTGCGGCAAAATACAAAGCTGCATTCTTTACCTATAAAACGCAGCTTGACTTTTGTCGATAGGTCACTTAGATCAAAAGATATCGAATTTTTACCCGTCGAGCTGATACAAATTTTATTGAACATTGATTTCACATTTACATTCAAATTCGCGCCGATCGCTTCAAGCGTTGTTTTTGAGAGAACGATGCATTCTACTCAAAAAGTGCTAATAAGCATTTTTGTTGAAAATTATATTAGCTACATTTTTTATTTGAAATATTTTTTTCTACGGCGTACAGATTTCGTCTCTGAGGACTGGAGTATCTAAAAATCGTGTAAAATAACGTCCAAATTTGTCACTTGCTTTTTTTGTACTATAGTTATTGCGGGAAGTCGATATGTAGTGTACAGTACATACAGTAAATGAATCATATGAAAGAAATATTTACGAGGAACATCTTTAGGTAACTTATTTTTAAAGATATTACGTTCAGAGTTCATTGTTACCAAAATGGGAACGTTGGCAATAGCGAAACACTGTTATTCAAGGTTCCCTAAAAAATACCCGTGCATAATTGACGAATTGCATTAGGCGTCATAAGCCTGACAGAAGAAAACACGTGGTTTGTATAATAATTTTGAGTTTTAGTTACGTTTCTGTAGAGAAACGGATCCTTTGGATCCAAAAACTTTTTATGGTAAATTTATAGCAGTAAAAAAGGCATAATACGTAGACCTATATTTATACCTACAGTTAAATCATCTGTACGAAGGCAGAGATTTCTGATAAATGCACTCGACGACATAGAAGCTTCAACATCCGCCAGATATCGGCGGACACATACTGACATAAATAATCTAATAGCTACATAGATTACCGTCCTCCATCAAATCAAAATAAATGATTATCTCCAAAAGGTAAATTAATTATTATTACTTAGTACTTCAAAATTAAGGGATCAGGACCACAATCTGTCAAACCGGAAAAAGCTTTTGGTCAGTATATAATATTACTAATTAAAAATTACACATAGTACACTCTTAATATTCCCAAAAAAATTCGTAATTTATTAATAATTGAAATAAACACGAATTTAATCATATATACACTTAATATAAATTGTCTAAATAAAATGTTTACGCACTCACTTAAAAATCAGATAGTGGTGAATTGAAAGTCGTTCACCTCTTGGTGGAGGCCATGTGTGGTGATGCAAATAGGTACGATCCCAAAAAGGTCGAAGTCCCTTAATATCTAGCCGGCAGAAATAAAACGATAGAGCAGGGTGAAAGAAAAAGAACTCT
Organism: Diabrotica undecimpunctata; assembly: GCF_040954645.1. NCBI lineage: Eukaryota > Metazoa > Arthropoda > Insecta > Coleoptera > Chrysomelidae > Diabrotica > Diabrotica undecimpunctata. Next base: position 129,349,562 of record NC_092809.1, on the reverse strand, counting down.
AGGAAGATAAAACATTTTTCTATATTTTATGATTGAACGAAAGTGGCAAAAAAAATAAAACTTACCGCATACATGCGAGTTCTTGATCACACAAACGTATTTAAAAAAACTGCAAAATCTCTCTTTATAAGAGACATCGTGAGAGAAATGAAAATAATGGGAGTCAACATTCTCGGAGTCAGTGAAGTTAGATGGCCTGGATCTGGACAGACAAACATCGATAACCATGTAATATACTATGCTGGTAATGACGATCCTCATCATTATAACGGAGTGGCATTTATAGTTGACCAGAAAAGCAGTAAATGTATAAAGAACTTTATACCTAATTAATTAATACCACTCCTCGTAATACTAACTTTATTCAAGTATATGCTCCTACAGCAGAAAAACCAGAAAGAGAAGTACGAGAATTCTACCAAGAGATCAAACAGCTAATGAAGATCACAAAGAAAAATGCTGTAAACATTATTATGGGATATTTTAATGCCAAAGTAGGTGAAGGACGGACCGAAGACGTAGTAGGAAACTTTGGTTTGGGCCAAAGAAATGATAGAGGAGAATTACTGGTCCAATTTTGCCAAGAAGAAAATCTAATGATCGCAAACACCTGGTTTAAACAACTAAAAAGAAGATTATATACATGGAAAGCACCTGGCGATAATCAAAACCGCATAATAAGAAACCAGATTGATTATATATTAATTGACAAACGTTATAGAAATGGAATCAGCGGAGTTAAAACATATCCCGGGGCGGACATCGGTTCCGACCACAATCCTGTTGTTGGTAAAATTTCAATTAAACTAAAGAAAATCAAATACAGAGAGAAGATAAAACCTAACCTCGAAAAACTTAAAGATTCAATAGTACAGGCAGAAATAGAGAAAACACTCAATGATACACTCAAAGAAAAATTCAATGAAGCACCCGCGGAAGCAGAAGAAACAATAGAAAGTATTTGGCACACCTTCAAAACAACAATCAAAACTATACAAAGAGAACAACTACAAGACAACATCAGAAAAACAAAGAATACATGGATGACAGAAGAAGTCCTAGAACTGATGGACATAAGATCTTACAAAAATAGCAATGAAGAAAAAATATAAAGAAACCCAGAAAATCATTCGAAACAAAATCAGGAAAGCCAAAGAAGAATGGATGAGCAGCAACTGTGAGGAACTCGGAGATTTACTAAAAAAGAAGACTACTTTAATGCATACAAAAAGATAGTAAGTCACAAATATGAAGAAAAAAATCACTACAACTTTGGTAGATGATAACAACCAAATAGTATCTAGTCCAGAAAATGTAGAAGATATCTGGGAAAAATACATCAAAGATCTGTTTGATGACGAGAGAACAGAACCACAAATGAATATAGTACAAGAAACAATAGTTGATATATTAACATCGGAAGTTACAAAAACAATCAATACGGCAAAGCCACGAAAAGCCTCAGGTCCAGATGAAATATACGTAGAGATCATAAAGCTTATCAATGAAGAAAATCTTCAGACGTTAACACTATTATTTAATAAAATATATACCACTGGAATCTTCCCAGAAGACTGGCTTAGATCGACATTTATACCTATACCCAAGAAAAATAAAGCAAATAGATGCTCACAGTTCAGATTAATTAGCCCGATGAGCCATTTTCTGAAAATTTTACTCAAAATTGTACATCAACGAATATACAGAGAATGCGAAAGAAACCAAACAATTGTTTGACCACGCCGATCGAAATCCACCCTCGAAATTTGTACTAAGCAGCCAAAAATACAAAATAAAAACTTGGATGGACCCATCAAAATTGAAAAGGCCACGGTGACCTAGCTGACCCCTAGACTAGATACTTTCTGAAAGAAAAAGACAATTCTTAACGGCAATATACAAATAATAATCTCTTTACGAAGTTTATACAGTGTTAAATAAATAATAGTTGAAACCGCTACCACAAGTTTATCATTAAAAGTTAAAATTTAGATAACAGTTGTTTTCATTACAAATTAAATTTTTATCAGTTGACCACAATAACCAATTTCGATATTATTTAAAAAAAATAAATAACCAAAACTTACCAGACAAGAAGAAAATGACGACGATCGAATTTATAATCGAAAACCAGTGTATTTGTGCATCTGTCATGGCCAAGTAGGTATCCCATCTTGAAGCCCAACTCACTGACGATTCTTTCCATTCCACCTCGTATGTAAAATACAATTTCGTACCGGAAACTGGATCGACCACTTGAGATTTATGTTTACTGGGAAAGTCGCAAGTATTTCCATTAAACTTCAACTCATCCATATGTATGGATTTAGCGGTTATTTGAAAACCTACTATTCTGTACACATCGCTAAAAATAAAAAAAATACAAATTTTATGGCGGTAATTTCTAGAGTGAAAGCTCGGAAAAGTTTAGCGAAGTACAGTACTCGGTCAACAGACATTTACTCAATACACACACACTAAGTAAAATTGAAAATGTCTTGAAAATGTTGAAAAGAAAATGTCTTCAAAAAACTAAATTGGGTCGAAAAGGGATTAAAAATAGATGGAGTATATCTTAACCATTTGCGTTTCGCAGACGACATAGTACTAATAAGCACAGATATCCATGAACTAAAATCAATGCTACAAGATTTAAATCACAAATCGAATCAAATAGGATTAAAAATGAATCTCGACAAAACAAAGATATTAAGCAACAGCCTAGAAAACATCACGATAGATAACATCAATGTAGAAAAGATAGAACAGTATATATATCTAGGACATGCAATTAAAAACGAAAAGGAACATCAAACCCTAGAAATTAAAAGAAGGACACAATTATCATGGGCTGCTTTTGGGAAGTTGAGCTTCATTTTAAAAGACAGAAAAATCCCAATACACTTAAAACGAAAAACCTATGACACTTGTATACTACCAGTTGCAACTTATGGATTGGAAACTATGGCAATAACAAGAAAAATGGCAGAACAATTAAGAGTAACTCAACGGGCCATGGAGAGGGCCATGTTAAATATAAGCCTCAGAGACAAAATTCCTAACACCGAAATACGTCGAAGAACTAAAGTAACCGACATCATGGAAAAAATAGCGACATTGAGATGGCAATGGGTAGCACATGTAGCAAGACAAGACACCAACAGATGGTCTCATAAAGTGACATTCTGGAGACCTCGAGAAACAAAAAGAAGCGTGGGAAGACCCAAAAAGAGATGGATAGACGATATAACAGCTGTAGCTGGAAAGCAGTGGATGAGAATTGCAAAAGATAGGGAAGCGTGGAAACAATTGGAGGAGGCCTATGTCCAACAATGGATGAATGAAGGCTGAATAAGAAGAAGAAGTAAAATTGTTAGTAGATTATAGATTTCAAAGTGATCGTCTCGTAGATCTTGCTCCCGTAGACTCATAATAGATATTTCTACTTTTCGACCTGAAAGATATTTTTTGAAGACTGGCTAATAATTCAGGGATAGAAGATTTTTGTCGTGACACTGACCCCGCCAACAAACGACAGTTGTTTTGAGTAGTAGTCCTGCAAATCGATTTTTGGACTTAATTAGTTATTAAAAACTTAAGGTCAAAAAACGGTAAATTTTCACTTTTTTCGTTTATCAGCAAAAGTATTTGAAACAAATTTGAGAGTAAGAACCTTATAAGTCATAGAAAGACCTTCAAAATGCCATTTTTTTAAACGTTTCTATCATTATTTGTTGCTTAGAAATTTGCAAAATGAATCACAAATTTAAGCTTCTTATAAATGCTAATAACTTCTTTAAAAATGAACTTAGAACCTCCATATAATATGAAATGTTAGGACTTGTGGTGCTTATAATATGATCAAAATTGCAAAGCGATCAGTCAAATAGTTTAAGAGTTATTTAATTTGTTTATCCCACATTAAATCTTTTTGTAACAATATAAGCCAGGGGTCGGCAACCTGCGGCTCACGAGCCGCATGCGGCTTTTTTATTTTACACGCAAATATTATTTATTTTACCAAAAAAAAAAGTTTTAAAAAGCCTTCTGAATCGATTGGTTCGCTTTCGCGCATGACGTAGTCAAGAACGCTTATTCCCGCAACATTTGAATGTAGTATGGGAAAGACTTTTAATTTTAAGTTTTTTTATATAATTTGGCTAATTTAATTATAGTAATCATAAAGAGATGATAAAATTATGTTATTATAATATTTTAATCATAAATAAAATTTTTAAGTTAATTTAAATTTATTGATTTTTGGTATAGTTATTTTGTTAACATAGATATCCTTTATAAAACAAGTTTTAATTATCTTTTATTACACGTAGGTACAGGTTAATTAACCTATACTCCAGAGTTCGATATTTCAGATGTTTAAAAAGATACAAAAAACTGGTAATGAAGGTACACAAAATTTGTACGTATATACCTACTGGACAAAACACAAAATCCAAATAAATAATGATAAAGTCAACTTTATTTAGATCGGATGAGCTAGCTGGCCATCGAATATTGTAGTGTAGTGAGGTCACACAATATTGCACAACATTTTAAATGACATCTTTTGTAATATTCAAACATAAAATTATCTTGGTATTGTTTATAATAATGATAACATTATATATTTTAATAATGATAACATGATTTAACAAAGAAAAATATCTCATTCTGGAAGATGCTACTTAACAAATCGATATGAAAGAACCATTTAAGGTTGCTGTCTAAAAAAATAACAACAATTTTGCAGATGAATTCTGGGTCTTCGTTAATCTATAAAATGACAGATATTATAATGGAGTTTTTTCTAGTTGCATAACTATGCACATCACTCAGTTTATCCAAATGTTTTTAAAAACACCTATTTTTAACAGCGATGGTTCATGAAGATGTGGAATATTCACTTGAGAAGTGTATATATTTGTATAAAGAGACATATGTAAGCATATATCTAAATTATTTTTCTATTATAAAATAGATGACTCAGTCAGTATTGAGTTACTTTAAAATATATTTATTATCTCATAGCTTGCAATTTGCAGATAAAGATATTATCGTCGAACTTTTGTTTTTATACAAGCCTTCTGTCTTGCCGGTGTAAAGTCGTCTGAAGTCGATATTTATTGTGTTTTGCGTTTGAACTTATTTGTGCCTTATTTTTATATTATTATATTGTTTGATAAGTAAATTTTGCATATTCTAATCGGTAGGTTATAGTAATGTGTATATTTTTTATTTTACTAAATTTCATTATAATTCATCTAAAATACCATATTGAATTGTAAAACAGATTTTTCTTTATTGTAATCTATTTTGTTTTTATTTCAGTAAAACTGCTGGGAAATGAGTGACAGTGAAACAGAATACGCAAATCTACTACTATTTACCTATTCACAGTATTTCCTCTGCAGAAAATTTTTAAATTTCAAAGGATTTGCATACAAAAAAAAGCTTATATTATTAGTATATGTATGAAAACAAAAATAAATATTTCGCCTGAATCCCTAGGAAAAGTAAAGGATTTATGCTACTGAAAATATATTTTTTATTCAATTATAACCAAAACAAAACATTAAAAAAAAAATTAGACCATTTTTTTACCCTAATTTCAAAATAGCTAGTACAAAATAGATAGTGCGTTAAGCTGTAATAATGGGTTCGAGCAGTCTTGACTTCGTCACACTCCAGGGCCAGCTATCAAATGTCATGCGCAATATCATACCTTGTGTATTCATTGTACCATGAGTGTACTTATAGTCAATCAGTACGTGAGAGAGTGGGACAAACAGTGTTTCGTGTCCAAATAATCAGAGATTTATTTATTTTATTTAGGTAAGTATTTTAATTAAGAAATATCGCTGTTAAATGTATTTTAATACATTTTATTTCATTATGCCCAGCTTCTCGTATGTATTTAGGTACTTAAGTATACTTTGACATAGTAAATAATTGCAACATTTGTCGTCTGCTATTTTGAATACCTAAATAATAATAAAAATTATTTATTTCATAAACCAGTTTCTCGTATGTATTTAGGTACTTAAGTATACGTTTACATAGTAAATAATTGCAACATTTGCCGTCTACTGTTTGAACAACAACCATTGAAAAGCGTACAATGTACAAAAAACATTTAGATGTATAGTTAACAATGCAAAAAGTTTTAATCTACATGTCTTTTTTAAGGTAATACTATTTGTTTTTTTACCTCTCTATGAATGTTTGTTCTTATAATACTCATTTGTAGATAAACTGATAATATTTACTGAGCAGTAAACGAAACATCTTCAATAAATTTAATAGATAAAGTAGACATAGTCCTTGTCTCATTATCTCCACCTACTGATCGAGAGACCCTAACACTTCGAGTGTTCCTTATTTATATGCGAATTGACGGTCGTACTCCTTGAGAATTAAATTGTTTTATATTATAATTTTATATGAATAAAAATTTTTATTTTTCAAATATATATTTTTGATTTTTAATTGGAGTAAATTTTTTTATATTTCATTACTGGCATTATTAAGAATATTAACCACAAAACAAATTTTACTTTATTTCAGCTTTACCGCAAGTATGGCATCTCAAAAAAAAGGGAAGAACTGAGGATGAGCAACGAGAATTTAATCGAAATTGGATAGAGTTGTTCGCTTTCATATGCAACTCAGATGGCCTTCCGACTTGCCTCGTTTGCCAAGAAAAACTCGCACACAATAAGAGATCAAATTTAGAGAGACATTTCACTAAAAAGCATACTCAATTTGCTAGTAAATATCCAGCCGGCGAAGAAAATAATGTCAATCTGGCAAGCTTCGCTGTATCACTAGAAATTGCAAAAAAAGGCAAACCATTCACAGATGGTAAGTATATCAAAGCCTGCTTTATAAGTACATCTGAAGAACTGTTTAGTGATTTCAAAAACAAACCAGAAATCTTGAATAAAATCAAAGATTTGCCACTATCCGCTAAAACAGTACAAGATAGAGTAGCTAAAATGTCTTCAAATGTGACATATTTGCAGGTGGAAGATATTCAATGTTCTTCCGCCTTATCACTTGCTATAGATGAGTCTTGCGATGTAAAAGACACGGCTTTTGTTGCCCTTTTTGTCAGGTGTATTCCCAAGGTCCCAAAGAAGAACTTCTGGTATATTGCTACCGCTCTCGGGACAAACTAGAGGGGAAGATATAGCGCATGCGTGCAAAAATGCCTTGAAGACAATGAGATCGATTTAAATAAAATAGTTTCAATAGCAACTGATGGAGCCAGACGTATGACAGGAAAAAATAAAGCGGTAACAACGATTCTTCAAAGCAAATTAAATCACGAAATTCTTAACGTTTCACTGCATAATACACCAAGACTCGCTTTTTGCCCAAACATTTCTAGCCGAAATAGTTGAGGTCATGAATTTGCTGATCAAGATTGTTAATAGCATCTTGTCAAAAGCACTCTACCATCGTCAGTTCAAAGAATTCTTAAATGAAATGGAGGCTCAGTATTCCGACCTCCTTCTTCATAATCAAGTGCGATGGCTTTCCAAAGGTAAGGTGTTAAAGTTTATTTGTTTACCAAATTCCCATCAGTAAACATGAGCACGTGTTGATATTCGCCGTCTCATTCGTCAAAAGCCTATTAAATTTAATTTATTACCTTAAGCGAGACAGATTCTCATGTTACAGATCCCAACTTGCGAGCATTTTAAATTCAAATTGTATCGTGTTGATTTTTAAGTTAATATATTGTGTTATATTTATGTTATAGTTATTGTTAAGTTATTTACTGGTCGTGTTATTTTTTTAGAGTTTAGTTAAATTGTGATATAATGATTAAATTTCAAGAAATTCTTACACTAACAGTTTCAAAAGTAAATATTTTTAAAAATCATATAATACATAGGTCGTACATTAGTACGACCCCGTTTGGCTTACACGTGGTTCTATTGACGATTGGGAATTCGTAGAATGAATAGGGTTTAAAACGTTTTGCTTTGTGCTTGAATGAAATGAATACATTCCTAAATGAAAAAGACATCAATCACCCTGAATTAGGGAACGAAAAATGGTTGCAAAAATTTTACTTTATGGTGGATATCACAGCGAAATTAAATGAGCTGAATCTAAAACTGCAAGGAAAGGGAAACCCAGCCTATGTTTTGGTGGAAGAATTGGTTTGTTTTGAAGAAAAATTAATTGTTTTTGCAGAAGATATGCAGAGCGGTAAATTACTTCATTTTCAATTTCTAAAGCAATATCGCGATAAAACCAGTTCGACTGTTGGCAGGAATTACTTCAGCACAGTTACAAAAAAAAATTAAAGATGAATTTGCTGGCAGATTTGAACAATTCAAAACCAACAAAACTACTTTAGCATTTATAGTAAATCCTCTCAACACAAATAGTAACGAAATTCACGTTGAGCCATTTGGAATTCATACTGGATCTTTAGAAATGCAATTTGCTCAACTGTTTGTTATTGAAGAGCAAGTTCAATATGTTCTGTAGCAATATGTTCAAAAATAAAATGTCACTGTCTTAATGAGTACACACTGGATTTTCACTGCATACTCTTCGGCACTTCATAGGAGAGCGTGTCTTGAGGAAATTTTTTTCATTCTAGATACTACCATGTCATTATATGAATGAAAAAGCGATAGGCAGTTGTTCACCCAAGAAAAATTGCTGAAGCTTTAGTCTGAGTCTTCTTCTCATTGCGCCGTCTCCTTTCGAAGGTTGGCGATCCAAATGGCAATTGTAGTTTTGGAAACTGCTGCGCGAAAGATCTCTGCGGATGAGCGGTCGAACCATCTCCTCAGGTCTTTCAGCCACGAGTTCTGGCGTCTTCCTACTGATCTTTTGCCCTGTACTTTTCCTTCCAGTATAACTTGAAGTAATTCATATCTTTCGCCTCTCAGCACATGACCCAAGTATTGCATTTTCCTCTCTTTGATTATTCTTAGTAATTCTTTTTGTTTACACATGCGACGAAGTACCTCAACATTAGTAACTCTTTGTACCCATGGAATCCTCAACATTCGTCTGTATATATACATCTCAAAGGCATCTATTCTTTTTTCTACTTCAGAGTCCATTGTCCAACTTTCACAGCCATACAGTAAGACAGAAAAAACGTAACATCTGATCATTCGGATTCTAAGCTGTAGACTAAGGTCTGATCTTGTAAAAAATGTTTTAGTCTGGGTGCTGCAGCGAAATTGGTGGGGTACATGAAACAACATTTCAAAAGAGAATGAAATCTGTAAGTTCAATATTGAGTCTATTAACTAATTTTTATGGTATACGAGGCATACACTAAAAGTTTTACATAATCTCATTGCACCCATTATTCCATGCAAACAGAGTTTTGCAACTCTATTCTCTTTTACTTGATCGAAAAGGATGATTTGAACAAAAAAAATAAATAAAGAAATAAAAATTCAAAATCTACAATGCACAATGAAAAATCGAATGTACTGAACAAAAATAATATTCTGCAGATAAAACAAGCAAAAAGTTTTTAACATATTTTTTTTACTTACGGCTGTGGATTATGGTACAAAAACCTAAGTTTAAGGTGGTTATTGATGAAACTTCTATCTCCAACAGTGTTGCCAAGTCGGTATCCATGTTCTACTTGAAGTTCATTGGTGTCAGGATTGAAAACGTCAATTGCTGCTGGTAGATTGTCTACTAACCTAAAATTGCATTAAACTATTATAATGTTACAGTTAAAGTACAAACTTCAGTCTGACACTAACCACTAGTTAAAGATTTATGTCACATTTTAAATACAGTGTCAAGGAAATAAAATGTACTTCTAAATGTCTACATTTGCTTATAAAATGCATATACGCACCAATAAATCCCATAAGGAAAAAAGAACGAAAAAGGAACAAAATGGTACAAAGAAGTAAACAAGCCCCACAATAAAAAAGGGCAAAAGAAATATTTGCAAAGGAAAATGGAGAAAAAAACAACTTTTTACACAAGTATATTGATAGGAACCATGACTCTTGAAGATATCAAACAAAAAATAAGACACCTGGAATAGACAATATTTCATCTTGTAGCATAGATTACTTACAAATTTATATTAAAGGCCAAGTTGCTCTTGTTGAAGAGAGGTGGGCGTGGTTCTTTCAAACATATATAGAAACTGTGTATTATTTTAGAATTTATTACAACAAGTTTTACAACAGTAAAAAGTAGTCTTAGTAATGAACAAAAAAAAAAAACATTATTAAAAGATCTCACTTTAAAAGTTACGTCATTCCAGAAAGATATTAAAATATCAACTTATGTTTACATTATTTGGTTACCATGAGAAGTGTTTATACAAAACTAATTTTAAAATCGTAAGTAAACAAACTAAAGATAGGACGTCTGAGGTGGGTAGGCCACGTAATGCGGATGGAGCAAACCGACCCAGCTAGAAAAACGCTCCTTGATAGACCTATTGGTCAAAGAAGAAGAGGAAGACCCAGAACAAGATTCCTAGATAACATCGATGAAGACATGAGAAATATGGAAATACGTACTTGGCGGAGGAAGGCGATGGATAGGGACGACTGGAGAAAAATTCTTGGGGAGGCTAGGACCCACACAGGGTTGTAAAGCCAAAATGATGATGAAGTAAACAAACTTTCTATATCATGATGTTAAACTCAGAATGAATTTATGTATTATCCCAAATTTCGAAATTCGTTCACATTCAAAGAAATATAGTTATTTATTAACTAAGAATATCTATTATAATTTTAGATAAAAATAATACACTTCACTATTTTTTTAAATTCATAAATATTCCTCGCTTGCTCAATAGAGAATAGAAATATGAAATTTGGTACAACCTGATTTATCCAACTGCTGGTGGTTAGGAAGAAAAGGATATGCTTTGTTTCTTTTTACCCTCTAAGTATTTGATTGGATTAAACCATTTATTAGGAGTCCTTTTATACCATTAAGAATTACTGGACTGAGTTTAGAATATATTACTTTGAGTCAAATAAGTATATTCAACATCTCTAGCCTCACGATAAGGGTCTCTATAAGAGACCACAAAAACAGAATCACGTCTTAACAGTTTGACGTTTTAAGAGATAAAAGAAAGACGCTATATCTTTTCCGATAAAAATCGAGACGATTTACAAGTTAATGAACGTTCTCATCTAACGGATATATTTGGAATTACAGTAGAATCCTTGAGTTAATTAAAGTACTTGGCAGATAGATGGCGGGAGGAATTTTATTTTAAAAAAATTTAATGGAAATTATAATGAATTTTCTAAAACTTTTGAAACGGTAACAATCTGAACTCTTTAAATTAGATGGCCAAAAAAACCAAGTAGAGTTAGAAACTTGAAAGAAAATTCTTTAAAGATCTTTTGACTGACCAACGAAAATGAGATGTGGAGATCCAGAAACAACCACAAACTTTACTGACTGTTATGCACGAAAAAAGAAAGTGAGGCTATGGAAAATATGGAATAATGAAATAGAATAGGTAAAGAGAAGGAAATTGAACTTACAATTAAAGAAAGAAAGCTACAGTATCTAGGACATGTGATGCGGGGCGAGAAGTATGGCATCCTGCGACTCATAATGCAAGGAAAGATAGATGGCAGAAGAAGCATCGGAAGAAGACGAATTTCATGGCTCAAGAACCTGAGAGAATGGTTTGGATGCAGCTTAAAACAACTATTTAGAGCTACTGCCTCAAAAATTAAAATAGCTATGATGATTGGCAACCTCCGTAGCAGAGATGGCACCTGAAGAAGAAGAAGCAGTTACACAAATTTTGATTAGTGGAGTTGAACTTAAAGATGTGATCAGCATGCTTGGACGCGACATCATTAGAAGCAAAGTATGTATGCAAAATCAGTAGTTAGATAAATTAAAATAGGGTGCCTTTACATAGCTATTGGAATTCTTTGAATAAACTGCTCAATTATCTAATCTTTTTTTTTTCAATTTGTTGAATTCTTTTTCAAATCAAGTTTTCAACATTTTTTGTTGTCCATTTCAAATACTGATGATTTGTTATTATTATTCAAAGGCAAACTTCATGTCAAGCATTATCTTAAAAGACACTGATTGACTGTCTAGAGGTACAAGGTGCCCTTTGTTTAGCAGAGTGCTATACTTACAAGAAAAATATTGAATTATTGGTAATTTTGTTATCTAGGCCTTTGTGCAAGTTCTTACTGATATTGCTGGTACATAGGTTCCTCTTGGCTGAAAAGAACCCTATTGAATAATTCTTCTTTTCATATTCTTATGCTTATTTGACAAAGGAAGAGTCCTAGAGTCTCTATCGAATTTGGAGTCAATAGATCTTTTTGTCATTAACCACAACTTCAGTTAAAATTATGTTTATTTTGAATTTCATTTTTCACTTCAGTGAAATTTTCTATTTTTCACCAATTTTTATTTTGAGAACAATTTCCAAAATGAGAATTTTGAGAACAATTTCCAATACAGGTAATAAAAGAAAATAGCTTCAGAGCAATGCTTTAGTATCATACTACACATTTTTTAATTTAGCAACAAGTGATACAAATCTTGTTTGGAAATACCATAACCAATTTTTTTATGAAATAAATTTTTTTTGGGTTATAAATTGGTAATTTATAAATGTAAATTGTTAAATTCAATTGTTAAATGTAATTATTAAACTTCACAAAGTCAAACAAAAACAATCCATTTGTGTTATTTTTCAATGTTTTTATATCATGGACATATACAAAGTTATCAGTATCAGATGATCTGAAAGAGCATTCTTAGAAATAATAATAAGTTTTATGACAATGTATTAACACCAATAATAATTAGCAAAAGCCATTTAATATTCGATTTTTAAAGGATACTTTCTATAAATTGTTGGATATTGAAGATTTTTAGTTATTTATTGAAATTTCTATTATATTTTCATAATAGTGAATTTTTATGAAAATCCTGTTTTTGTAATGTTATATGGAATGTATTCAATCATTACTGACTGATACCAGTGACCTTAATACTTACAAATGAACAAAGTATTCATGTTGAATTCTATCTACTACAACTTGAGATTCTCTAACACTCCAGTTGATTGGATTACCAGGAGAATTGCACAATAAAGTACATGGGGTATATTCTGCCATCTTTACAATGTAGGGAGTATTTACAATTCTGTCTCCTCTTAAAACTTCACCCAAATTCTCAGATTTGTACTGAATATACTCAGAACCTCCTTTGGGTAAACAGAAGGGTAGAGAATAATATTCATAAGGTAATTGGGTATGTATACTAGTCATTTTTACAGCTCTTACTTCTATTTGTTCACCTAAAAACAATAAATTATATAATTGCACAAAATATCAACATAAATTATTAAAATAAACCCAATTTAGTAAACAATTATGAAGTTGATTTTAATCATTTTCTAACTTAAAATATAGGGGACAAGGATTGTCCCACCCAAAACATGACTACAATTTCATACAGTAAAATATTTACCCTTTTTAAAATCACTAGGTGCCATTCCAGGAACATAAAATTCATGACTTAGCGTTATACATGCTAATAGTAAAAATAATTTTACAAAGTGTTGAATATTCTGAAAAATAAAATATAATTTAAGGTTGAGGTTAGGTGATCTATATATTTTAAATACTTACAAGGCAACTCATTTTAAATATACTGTAATATAAAATATAAATTTATATCGATCTACGTTATTTTTGTTGATAAAAGTTACGAAAAATCATTTTATTTTAATAACAAAAAATAACCAATCTGACAGTTCCTTAGGACGTATACAATAATGTTCCGTATCCGTTTAGTAATCTGAATCTGTGACTGTCACCATAGAATAGTCGAACACACATGTGTTCGGTTGTTCTCTGCTGTCACTGTCTATGGGCATCGGGAAAGATGGCAAGTATTTTTATGTACTGTGGGCACAGAATAATTAACAATTGTTATAAATAAATTTGTTATTGTTATTATTTATTCTGTGCTGTGAGCAAGGCATCGAGCAAAAAGTCAATGCTCGATGGGGCAAGGAAGAATTTGTCTTCAGGACTGTTCAGGACTTCTGGAATCCCCAAACTTAAAAGCCAATTGTGGTTTATTATGCTGGCAAAATAAAAGAGATTAATCGAAATGATCGTTTTAATTTAATGACATAAAAAAACACAAGAAAACAGACACAGATGCACGTACAGGTGCGAATTGGCATACCCAATATTTATTAATATTATTATTTATGTGATATGTTTTGTATTATTTATTAAATGTTCATAATTATATTAGTCTTTTGTATTTCAAAATAATAATCTCAATAAATCACTGACTTTTTCATTAATATTATTACATGGTAAATTAAACATATGCGTAAGTAGAAAAGTTATGTATATTACTGTCATTTTTAAATACTTACGAATATTTCATTTTAATTTTGTATTGTATTATTATATTGAATTAGGTTGTACTGTATTGTAGTGTATTTTTTTATGTATATTATTGTCATTTTTAAATACTTATGAATATTGCATTTTAATTTGTATTGTATTATTATATTGAATTATGTTGCAGTGTATTGTATGGTATTTTTATATTAATAACAAAATATACAATGAATTTTACTGCAGAGTATGTGTAAAAAAATTTTTGCATTCAACTCCTTTCATACATATATGAAAATAAAAATATACATTTTCATCAAAATATTGATTCAATCCTTCATTTACTATACTCCTATTACAGGTCAAATGTTGTTTATGAATTGTTAGTAAGTTGTTATTAATTCTGTTTCTCTTTCTGCTATGTCTTACCTATAGCATTACATATGTAATGATTATGCAGATTGACTCCCAAATAAATTTGTAACGGCGAATGCGTGTATAGAAGTGTAACTTCTACTGGCAGTCCCACTGGACTGCCACACCCTTTTTTATAAATGCCACAGAAAATATAAATTAGATGTTCGTATATAAAAAATTCTCTTGTGTGGACTCTACATTATGCAATTTTCATTCTATGCTATATATACATATTTCTATGCTATATTATAGATGAGAAATTATTATATGTGCTATATAGACGAGAATGCAAAATTCATTTGCCAATACAACAAAATTTATAGTTTAGAATAAAACTTAACCTTATTGTGTAGGTAAGTGTAAATGTTAATTATTAGAAGTAATAATTTGTGATTTATATTTTAATATATTTAATGCTAGACTGAAATTTCTATATAAGTGAAACATCTAAAGTTAATGTTTTCATATATTTCTTCTATTGGCAACAGTGAGTGGTGTCACAAAATTGCACGAAAATAGCTCTAATATAAACAGATCAGGCAAGGCAAGAATGGCAAGATATAATTATAATACGCTATTATAGACAAGACGGACTTGCGTAGCATGAGACTTGCATGGCTTAGATGTTTAAGCTACTTTTAGGTAAGCTATGATTCGGATTGCTGAATCCATCGTCTAACCAAAGGAAAACCAGTTTATTTTTTGTGTAAGATAGATCGATTTGGATAAAAAGTTTAGTTTCCAATATAAAATAATGTTTTTATTAAATAAAATATTAAACACAAGTCTTCGGGACTTCAATAGATCTGCTATAACTAGATATTCTATATCTCAGATTACAATAGTCATTAGGCGTCTTTCATTAAATAGCAAACACAAGTCTTCGGGACTTCAATAGATCTGCTATAACTAGATATTCTATATCTCAGATTACAACAGTCATTACTTTATGAGTTCTTTCTTGAACTACCTGTTTTTACTTTTTTTCTGTGTCAATGTATCCCCATTAGTTGAGCTTCTGTTAAGTCTACAGTTTAAATTGCCCATTAAGACCGATTTGTTTAGTGTGGAAAAGTATTCAATCAGCGGCTCGAAGAGGCTTCGGCAGGATGCTTATATAAACTTTTATTATTTACTAATTTATAGTAAAGAGATATTACTTTTTTACAGTAAAGAGATTAACGCTTACATTAACGTTGAGATATCCATGTGGAGAAGGATGCCATTCCCGTGGGAGAACTGGCTCTTGGGTTTATAGTATATGGTTACTAGGGAGCGGATTTCTAGCTAAACGCATATTGCTTGCATAGTTCGCTTATTTGAGAACTTTGGCAAAATTTTGCAGATTTTTAAAGAAACATGCATATTATGTCTATATTTAAAAATATTTTTATTAAAAAAAAAATTCTAGAATTTTTTAATTCGACACAAAATATTCCCCCGCATATGCGGTTGTATCTTTACGAGAACTACCTGAAGTCGGCTCATTCACTGACATTTCGGTTTTTCTTAGAAAACACCCGATCTTTACCCACAAAGTGCGCATAGTACTCCGTCATAAATTGATAGCAAAAATAATTTACTGGGAAATCCGGACTTTATTTAATTTTATTACTTTTATTTATTTTACTTAGTAGGTACAATTTTGGTGATTCTTTTAAATACCCTATTGTTAAGAAAATATTTACACCTGTAACCATTGATTTTCGATTCTCTAATGGAAATTTAAATATTATTTAAATAAGATCCCGTTTTGTTCTTTGAATAAATAGTATTTACCACCCGCTGAGCTTCTTCTTTGTGCGTCGTGCTTGTTTTCAAGCGTTTTCGAGCTGATGGCTGATTAATACTGCAAATTCCTTCTAAGTCGATAAGAGAGGATACTTAATAAACGTATGAATGGACTTACACCCGTTGGTTTTGCAAAGGGGAAAGTAAATCAGTAAAATTAGGCACCTTTAGTCGGTCAATGCCAATGTTTAGTTTTTGTGTACAAGTATTTCTGTTTGTGAATGGTGCAATATGCCAAAAGACTCTAACCTGGTTTATTTCTGGATTAGAACCCATCCCGAGCTTCTTTAGATCAATGGAAAATTATTCTGCAAATCATGTAGTTAAATTGTGAGTTTTAAGATTGCTTTCTTCATATTTTTTTTTAAACATAATATTTGGCTGCTTCCTCAACATTCAAAGTTTTAACAGTTTGAAAAAGTTCGTGTTATTGTCGTAGATATCTCAGCGAAAATTTTCGGTCACACACAGAGATATATAAGAGAGGTCACACAACATCTTGGCACAGAACTACTAAGTCAAAAAGCCAGAAGATGAGCGAATCGAAAGTTGTTCAGTTACCCAGTTAGTCACGAGAGCTTAATTTCCCGACTCAGCACCCCCCACTACTATTTATATGTGCAAGTATTTAACGAATGGCGGGAAGTTTGAAATATATGGTAACAATTAGTGCCGGTTGTTCGACCGCTAATCAAAACTTGATTGTAATCAAATATTGCAAATATTTAATTACAAGCAAATACGTCACAGCAGCTGTCAAAATTGCTTATTATTATTATTGATTTGTAAATAAAAACATGAAATTAACATCAGAAAGAGATAAGTTTAATTATGGTTTATTTTAAATTAAAACGCAAAATAATAAAATTGAATAAATCCAAACGTCATTGAATAAATCAGTCAAGATAACCTCAAAATGTAACGTATTTGATTTTAATTAAATATTTGAGTTCTCATTAGCGTTCGAACAATCGACCCTTATTGTATTAAATTTCTGTCTTTTTTTTATTCCTATACATACTTTGGTAACAAAATCTAGATTTTTTACAGAATTAATTATAAATACTACTTTAATTTTTTAATAATAATTTTTATTTAGAAAGCTGTAAAAAATTACTCCTGTTACATTTAAACAGTCATTTCATTAATTATTTTAGTTCATCAAAAAACTTAAATAATAATGATTGGTATACTTCGTTTACGCTTGTACAAAACACATAATGAGGTAAATAGTCATATTTTTTAGAAGAAAATGTTACAATGTATAGACGGTGTTTACAGTCTTGCGATTTTATTTTTAAGTGGTGGTAGGTTAGCAATAAAGGTATTGTGTAGAATAAGGGATGGTCGAATTTGCTTCCTTTCTCAAATACAGGCCATTGAAGTTTCCAAAAATTTAGATTTTTTTGTAATATCTCTTTAGCGCATTAGAATATTCAAATGAAATTTGGTGTACACAACCTATAGAATGAATTGCCACTACACGTATAAGAACCGTGTAATAATCTAAATAAGTTACATAGATTCGGGATATGTCGTTTATAATTTAAAGAAAAATTTCAGTTGGCCTCTGTAATATGTAATTTCTAAGATTTTTTGTAAGTAAATTCCATTTAAAACAACCTCTCGACTTTTCTTTATATCTCCTACAACAAAACTTGTAGTAGCTGTACAATCCATAAATAATGCTTACCAAATTGCATAAGAATATTCTAAAGTGTGTATGTGTTAAATATTACAAAAAAATCTAAATGTTTGCCAACTTCTAAGCCCTATGTATAAGAAATTAAGCACAATTCTTCCACAATTAATTAGACGAAATACCATTCTTTTTTGATAAACTATCACCTATAAAAAATATCACAAGAGTGTAAACACCCTATATAATATCAAAGAATATAGACGCTTGACGTCTATATTCTTTGATAATATACAGGGTATACAATGTACCATAACATTTTACAGTTGTTTCCAATTTAGGGAAAGGTGAAATAAATACAAGATGCATGTAGTATATAACAATTATTTTAATTTTTATTTAAATAGTACAGTCAGTGTACTATTTCTTTATTTATTTATTTAATACACGGGATAACCCCATTAACAGTTTAAATTACAATATACAATATCACAGTTAGGATTCAAAACTTGAAATTACTATATAAAATCAATATTAAAAAGTTTTAAAAAATGAGACTAAAAATCTTACATACTAAAATAAAACAAAGTATAACAAGAATAAAATTTAACTGAGTTAAAGTTATATTGAAAGTATCAAAATCGCGATCATTTAATAGCCCCATGTATCTATCCAATGAGTTGTGAATACCATAGGTTGTTCTGTGGAAAGGAATATTGAAAACATTGTGGTAACGTAGAGCTTGATGGTGAACATTAAAGTTAATCTGGCTCAACAGGTTCGGACGATCAATAAATCCATGTATGATCTTATAATCTATTCTCTTCAAGTGTTCTCCAATGTTATCATAAACACTTTGTACAATTCTGAAAAATACTACATTTTACTTCTGCTACTGATGCAATAATAAACAAATAAAATTCATGGCAATTACATCATCTTATAATATTAAAATATATTTGCTTACTTTTAAGGTGGAATTCCAACAAGCAATTTAGAAGCAATTTTTTCTCTTTCTTGCTTTGGGAGTCTAATTTTTCCAAGGTCAATTTCATGCCCATAGTGTGTTTTTTGGAAATTCACAGTTATTTTATCATTGGCACTGACAATTTTTATTTGGCTAGTGCATAATGAATCCATATGGCATAAACCTTGAGACTTACAATTACGCTTGTATTGCTTATTTAATACTTGCTTTCCATCATGAGCTACAAAGAAAAAAAAATTTAATTATAAATAATTATAGTATCCATCTAATACGATGTTATCATATGTTAAGTATCTTACTTACATGTTTTGCTACGATTGCAATTAAAGTATGTAATATTTTTATCTTGCTTGTATTTAGATACAACATAGAAGCTGCAGGATGTTTCTTCCATTGATCGTTTCCAAATAATAAATTCTTAAACAAAAAAAAAATTAAATTAGGAAATGTCAAAATTTTCCTTGCTGAAAGGAATTATCACAATCAAGTTCCAAACACTTAAAACCCCATACATTTTTAGCATAAGATATGCGTTCAACCTGTTTAAAATGAATTTGTGTGACGTGTCTATTTAAAGTAAATTGTCTTGAAAAAACTTTATCACAATATTTACACGTTACAGGCATTTAAAAAAAAAATAAGACACCAAATATAAACATAAGAAATCAAATCATAAAGTTAGGTTAAGTCCAAACAAATCCATAAATGTCAAACGTCAAACTGTTCCGTTCCCAAAAGCTTAGGTGGTGGGGGGTGCCTAGTCGGGAAAATAAGCTCTCGTAGTTAGTCAGTTACCCATTGACAGTAGACAACATAGTACATAAAAAAGGGGACATATGGTAGACAATCGTTGGTGACTTGAATAACATATCCAATGAACAACATAATTTTTTTTTATTTAAATTAATGTGTCTCGGCTGCAAAGACCATTGACACAACATAAATTTATTTCTGTTTTTTAAGTGTTTTGGAAAATTATTCCAAGAAAAGTGTTTTTGGAAAGGTGACATATGGGGCCATGTCACCAACGTTGAGGTCCTACAGCGCATGAGAAAAGAAAAAGAAGTGCTTAATTTAGTGAAACAACGTAAGCTTGAGTACCTCGGCCACGTGATGCGGAACGAAGAAAAATATCGAATTCTTCAATTCGTTATGCAGGGTAAGTATATAATCAGGGACGCCGTCGTATCTCGTAGTTGAAAAACCTCAGACAATGGTTTGGGATGACCTCCGCGGAGCTGTTTCGCAGAGCAGTCAACAAAACCATGATAACCTTGATGATCGCCAACATCCGGACCGGATAAGGCACTGAAGAAGAAGAAGATTTAAGTTCATTGTCAGTTTTGCTTTTTGGTATTCTTTTTTAGCTTTGTTATGTATTCAAAATCATCATTGTTCTGTGCCATATAATCTGGTCATCCACTGTACTGATTCACGCTGTTTAATACCTTCTTTTAAGGGATAGTTTTTGCCAATAATAGTAGTAAATATTTGTATTGCATAACGGTATATCTCTCAGAAGTTGGCTCGCCTTCTTTGAGATATTGCTGACCATCCAGATCGAAGATATTTAAAAAACTCAAACAACGTTTAGGTGACCCTTTCATTTCCATCCAACTCAAGAATCACTACAGATCACCAAAAACATCGCAACAACCCGCTTCTAAATCATCACCTTCCAGCTGGTCGTGACTAAGGTTGATACTGCCACCATTGTTAAGGAATTCGCAGACAGCCTTAACTTTCGTCCACAGAGTCATTGTTCGCAAGGGCAATAAACCTACAAAGCTCATAAGAATGTTCCCCAACGCCTTGGACAACGGCATCTCCATCGATGGTTTGCTAAGGCGGGATAAGGCTTCCAGTTCTCCAACGATCACTCGCCCATTCACAAAATATTCCAGAAATTTTTCAGTGGGAACTACATAAGGAAAAAAATCATAAAACATTCATTACCAAATCTTAAAATACTTAAATGGTTAGTTTTACCAAATTGTCGACATGCAATTAAATAAGATTCACTAGGTTGATCTTCGTGCATAGATCCTACTAATAAATTTATAATGTAACGTCCACAGGAATTTGTAATTTCATCTACAATAAAATAAATGTATCGATTTTCCCCTATCTTCTTGATTTATTTTTATGGTATCGTTGTAAATTTGAGGTACGTAATTTTTTCTCAATGTACCTATTATCGTTTCTTAGAAAAATTTATGGTTCCTAAATGGTTCTCATCCTAGTACAGACATCCACACAATTATGTTACCATTCTGCGTTCTGGAATGGTATTATCATAGCAGTTTTAAAAGGCAAATGTGAAAAACTGTATATTTCAGTTTCGGTATTATATTTTTCAGTCGTGTAAATATGTCTCCGCCTATGGAATGTCATCTAACCCGATAGTTCACGATTAATAAGGTTGCCTATCTTCAGACCGACCCATTGTCAACAAAATTTGACTGGCTCATGATTTAGAGAATAGAGATAGACCATGGTACAATGAATACACAAGGTATGATATTGCGCATGACATTTGACAGCTGGCCCAGGAGTGTGACGTAGTTAAGATCGCCTGAACCACCTCGAACCCATTATTACAGCTCAACGTACACATTAATTTTGAAATTATGGTTAAAAAGTGATCTATTTTTTTTTTAAATGTTTTGTTTTAGTTATAATTGAATAAAAAATATATTTTCAGTAGCGTAAAACCTTTACTTCTCCTAGAGATTCAGGCAAAATATTTATTTTTGTTTTCATACATATACTAATAATATTAGTACTCTTTTTGTATGCAAATCCCTTGAAATTTAAAAATTTTCTGCAGAGAAAATACTGTGAATAGGTAAATAGTAGTAGATTTGCTTATTCTGATTCACTGTCACTCACTTCCAAGCAGTTTTACTGAAATAAAAACAAAAATCGGTTGCCTGTAAAGTCGGTTTTACGGGCGAAGATTTTACGTGACAACGTCTTTTTCTCGGTAGAATATTTATTGATGTGAATATTATTAAATTGCACAATAGGAACAAGGAATTGAATGAAAATAAGAATTGCATTACCGATTTATTAGGTATTTTATATATTATTTATATTTTATATATTATATTTTTATATATTGTTTTATATATTATTTATTTTATATTATATTATTGATCTTATTATTTTCTACAAAATTTATTTGAAAACTTTTTCGATATATCAATTAGTTGCGGAGATATCGATCATTGAAGTTATTGTTTGCTACCAGTATTTTATATATTTATTTTTTTCAGTTATAAAAAATTACTATTTCCAATTGTGTCTACCAAGTATGGTCACATGTATTTGCCTACATATTAAATAATAATAAGTACAGATAATGTTATGTGACGTTCACTTCTGATTATATATATTTTAATATTTTTAATTTTAAAGAATCAATTTGAAAATCAAAACACTTATTCAAATCGAAGGTTCAAATTTTTGCTAAATAAATTTGAAATTAATTAGAATTTGTAAATGTAAATGGTAAAGTTGAAAATTAAAACATTTACTAAAATTGGAATTTGAAATTCTTGCTAAACACAGTTAAATTCTAACTCCGCGCGTGGTGATTGGTCGGTTTAGTTCGTTTGTTTGGTCGCCCTGTTTTGACAGGTTAGAAGTTATAATTTGTTATTTTAAATGTTTGACTAGAAATACGCGCTGTTTCTTCTCAATCGACTGAATTACGATTGATTGCAGAGTGATTTAAACTAATAATTTACTTAACACTATCAACATTTGTCAATAGTATGACATAACCTATAAACTCAGTTTCTCAACTTTTGTGTCAATCTAACAATTAATCAATCAATCATAGTTTACGATAATGAAATATTAGTGTACAATTATTTACCTTTATTGTTGTAGTTGTAAATGACGAATCTAAGCACTCCACATTTTCACTACAGACACAGCTGACGATACTTTCAACGATTTTTAACTTTAGCGATTCAACGCGCCTAATTCTATAGTGCCGCGCGCAGCGGACCGATCATGTTTGAGTGGGAGAGAGACGCAAGGCATTCGCCGGTCCGGCGGGCCTCTCTCTCGTTCGGCGACTCACTGTAACAGACGTGAGCGGGCGTTACACTTTTTCTTAAATGACTCCGAGCCACAACCTAATTTAAGACGTTGTCACGTCAAAATAGAGTACAATAGAGAAAAATCTGTTTTACAATTCAATATGGTATTTTAGATGAGTTATAATGAAATTTAGTAAAATAAAAAATATACACATTACTATAACCTACCGATTATTATATGCAAAATTTACTTATCAAACAATATAATAATATGAAAATAAGACACGAATTAGTTCAAACGCAAAACACAATAAATATCGACTTCAGACGACTTTACACCGGCAAGACAGAAAGCTTGTATAAAAACAAAAGTTCAACAATAATATCTGTTATCAATGGTGACTATTGCAAATTGCAAGTTATGAGATAATAAATATATTTTAAAG
Organism: Diabrotica undecimpunctata; assembly: GCF_040954645.1. NCBI lineage: Eukaryota > Metazoa > Arthropoda > Insecta > Coleoptera > Chrysomelidae > Diabrotica > Diabrotica undecimpunctata. The sequence goes on along the minus strand of NC_092809.1, from coordinate 129,325,842 downwards.
TATCTCAATACTGACTGAGTCATCTATTTATATTTTATACAAATGGTGTTTAGTTACTATTTATTTATACTGTATAGTATTTTTTTGTAAAACTGAAAGTTTTTATTTGCCATTGTATATCTGGTTTTGTACCTTTTTCAAAGTACGCTGTGCAATTGCTTGTTGCAATAGTGACAATGGAGATAAAATCTTTAGGTTTCATACATTTCCTAAAGATAGCGTGACCAGAAAACTGTGGATTATATCTTGTTGTAGATAGGATAATTTTAATTGTAATACTGCAAGAATTTGTTATACACATTTTAAAACTGAAGATTACCAAAGAAATCTACAACAGGAACTTTTAAATTACGTTTCTAAAGAGGGTCTAAAACTCAAACCTGAGGCAGTACCTAGTCTTTATTTGCCTAAATCAACATCGGCTACCCTTTTAACCAACCAAAAGAAACGCGTACAAGGAGGCGAACACAGAGAGTCCAAAAAGTATGTTGAGCAGCTTCTTACTACTTCTAGGACAACGACGTAAGTCTAAATCTTTATTTTTATTAATTATTAGTCATGAAACCTTAAATGGTTTTTTCATATCGATTTGTTAAGTAAGAAATTAGCCTCAGCCTGCTATGCAATTTGCAATAAGAACTGTTTCGGAGGAAATCAATTTAGCATCTTCCAAAATAACATATTTTTCTTTGTTAAATCATGTTATCATTATTAAAATATACAATGTTATCATTATTATAAACAATACCAAGATAATTTTATGTGTGAATATTACAAACATGTCATTTTAAATGTTGTGCAATATTGTGTGCCCTCATTACACTCATATTCGATGGCCAGCTAGCTCATTCGATATAAATAAAGTTGACTTTGTCATTATTTATTTTGATTTTGTGTTTAGTTCAGTAGGTATATATGCGTACAAATTTTGTGTACCTCCATTACCACTTTTCTGTATCTTTTTAAACATCTGAAATATCGAACTCTGGAGTATAAGTTAATTAACCTGTACCTACGTGTAATAAAAGATAATTAAAACTTGTTTTATAAAGGATATCTATGTTTTATAAAGGATAAATATTATAATAACATAATTTTATCATCTCTTTATAATTACTATAATTAAATTACCCAAATTATATAAAAAAACTTAAAATTAAAAGTCTTTCCTATACAACTACATTCAAATGTTGCCGGAATAAGCGATCTTGACTACGTCATGCGCGAAAGCGAACCGATTTTGGAACATTATGTATCATACCTTGTGTATTCATTGTACCATGGAGATAGACAGTCATAAATAGAACGCATAATGCATTAATCCAATCTTTCTTTCTTCGTTGTCATTGAATGTCAAGTTAGTAGAACAAAAAAATAGTTTTAGATTTTCAAAATTAAGATGATTATTCCCTTTTAACGTTACATCATAGAAGAATATTAAAAACGAAACAGTTCAATTAATTCATAAAAATGGCAGACACTGCCTTTACAAAGAACGAAGTAATAGGATTGGTGGTAAGGTTAACTCTTGTTTCTGCAGTTACATTTTTAAGTATAAAATGGATTATGAACCAAGTTGACCCCACGAATAAAAGCAAGAAAAAAGCAAGACGACAAGCAGAAGAGCAGTTAAAAAGGTAATAAATTTAGAAATTACAAATTTATTGTTGGCGTTGGTAATACATGGGAAGTCCCTATTTGTAGTAGATTACCAAATTAATAACACCCTAAAATCGCAAATTGTTACCCTAAAATCGCAAATTGTTAATGAAGCTCTCGGCAAAATATGCATTTTTTGTTGTAATATTTTAATTCTCTTTGCTGTTTCTAGTGATTCATCTGGCTTTATAACTTTCTAGCATACTGTATGACAATAGGTGAAAATGCCCATTTTTTGTGTAATTTTTGAGACTCCCAAACAGTTAGTTTTTAGTTCATCCTACATTACATCCTATTTCACCAAAGTCATATTTTCAGATGTAATTGTGTGAGATGTGCATTGATGTAATTTTCAGGATCATAGAGGCCCTATCCTCTTACTATACTGGTACCAATAATTCTTGGAGGAAAAGTCTTATATCTTGAATCTGGGTACATGAGTATCAGTGTGACCATATATTTTTTAGAGAATCTACCAACAATCAGGTTGAAAATCTACTAAAAACTACCAAATGATACTACGCATGCGCTATTGCACAAAAATGGTTTATGCTTTAAATATGTGACGTGAGAACCAATAGTATCGCCTTCTATTACAAATATGCGGTTTAAATGTTAAATTGGTAATATAAATCAAAGATGTTGTGAAATGTGTAGTACTTATTTTCCATTTTATTTTTTCATACTTTTTTTACTAATAAAATAGGAATGTTAATAATTTCCTTTTGGAATCTTTTTCAAAATAAAAAAGGATTCATTCTGTCCTGTACAATTGTTCATATTTTCTTTTCATTTTAAATACTTTTCATAGATTATATTTAAAAATTTTGAAAAACAAACACCTCTTATGCTTATTGCCTTCTAACGAATAATGTTTACAGTTTACTAACAAAATAATGTTTACAGTTTACTAACGAAAGAATGAAACTGTTTAGAGTGATTATTGGTATGGCAATCGCTGAATCGCTGTTTAAAAGTTAAAGACTTTAAATAATTAGGTGGTATTATTCCAAACATCCATAATTCAAATTTTATGGGACCAAAGGCGGCTCACATCAGAAGTTAATTTAGGTCATAATATTTACCATATTTACATAAAATTTTAAGAGTGGGTGAATAATTTATGGTTACCAATACGTGCCGATACTGAATGATGTTAATTGTTATGGTTTAGGTATCAAATTACAATTACGAATTTCCGGGATTTCTCATTCTTTGCATTTAATTTTTAAACAATACAGGGAAGTATCAAATAAATTTTAATACAAACATATTAAAAATTCTATCAAATTTTTTGTGATAACAAATTTAAACAGTAGATTTCCGAATAGAAACAGAAGTAGAAATTATAGTAAAAACTACTAGAATCTACCAAAGATTTCTTCCCTACTAAAAATTGTAAATTTACGTCAAAAATCTACCAAAAAAGTAGTTTTCTACTAAATATGGTCACACTGATGAGTATGTTCCTAAAGAAACCTATTGAATTTGGGAGTCAATAGGTCCAAGGCCACTAATGTTATAGTCAACTCCAGATGGGGAGCATACAGAATCTTGAAATTTGACATATAGTTTTAAACTCACTACTTATTTTTAATACTGTTCACAGATTATCTGCTACAGGACATGCACCTATAATTATTGACAAACTAAATGATTATGAAATGATGATAGCAGCTCACTTGGTTCATCCCCAAGATATTAAAGTAACTTGGAGTAGTATTGCTGGCCTGGAAGGACTTATCCAAGAATTGAGGGAAACTGTAATACTACCTATTCAGAGAAAAGAATTATTTGCTGATTCACAACTAACCACAGCACCAAAAGGTAAGTTTTCTTTTAAAAACCATTTTTTATTAACAAAAGTACTAAAAAGGAGTATATACATATTAATTTTTTTATTTATTTAACATTACAAATATAAAATCATACAATAAATAAGAAAAAATAATAGCAACAAATAACAATACAAAAAAATATAACAAAAATCAATCACCAAAATTATAATAGTTGTTTTATACTTTCTCTACATTTTCCAAAGCACAGTAATAAATTCATAATATCAGCCTCTGTCTGCCTCTTAAACAAATTTAGGAAGGTTTAATGTGATTCTAAAAGTATGCATGATCACTTAAAACCTGTGTAGTTTAAAACTTAAGTATGTAATAAATTTATTTTAACTCTTTCGATGTTGGCAATACTTTATCAAGATTTTATCACAAAAACTGAAATGTAACCCAACTGCCGTGCTTCGAAACACATTTATCTATATGAAAGTTTTTACAGAGGGGCCTGGCATGTAATACTAGTGAGTGAGCTCTGCACTTTTTATGTGTTTATCATCATTAAAGATTTTTCAAAAAAATTATAAGGATGTATTAAAAAACATTTTTATTTTAATCAAATAATACAAACAGTTTTTATTAATTATACAGAATAATGCTGAACGTCAAAAAAAAAATGACAAACAATAAAACTTATTACATGCATCGCATGAAAATTTCGATTTTGGTCCCTTCTGAGCAGTTTTTCAGCCTTCTTCAGCACTTATTTTTGCATAACATACTATACATTTTTGACGATCTTTTGAAGCAACTTCATGTAAAATATGCTTTGTGTTATCATTTTCCGGCACCTTCGGGACATCCACTTCATGCATTTGTAACATACTTAGAGCAATGCTCTGTCTAAAATCCGTAATTGATATTTTGGCCTTTGTCACTGTTTTATATATTATAAAAGCATTTACTACTGCTGAGCCAAGTAATATCTCAATTGAAAGTTTTCTATACCACTTGATCCCTTTACGCAAAGGGGAAGAATATGATTTCAACTGATCGGATAGATCTATGAATGACTTACATGAATTATAGTCAACTATAAAAGATGGCTTTTCTATGTCTGTTCCTCTTAGTGTATAGTTAGTGGTTGTGTCAGTATGAATAGTGCTGAGGCAAAGTATATCACATTTATCCTGCCATTTTAAAACAACTACCCCTGTATTACGTTCCCTTGCATAAATTTCTCCTTTGTTTAATTTTTGGGTCTCTACATCCTTTGGATTGTTTTTTCTACTTTTCCTTAAAGTACTGACAAGATGCGTTTTATGCGTTTGTAAAAGTGGCGACATAAGTGATAAAACAGTCGAAACTGTAGCAGGTTTATCTGAATTTTATCTTGTCCACAGTATATTTTGATATCGTATGTATAGCCGTCTTTTTTATTTTAACCTCTTATTTTCGATATATTGTCTGAATGACAATATCCATCTGAAGGGTACCAGTGGTACTGGTACCTATATCTTCAGTAGTACTGAAGACCCCTTTGAATTTATTGGTCAAGTTTTCTAATAAAGGGCTTAGTTTTCCCAAATGGTTATTTTTATCAACTGTTTCATTATCATTGAAATGTAGCATTCTGAGAATTAGGTAATTCGAATCAGTTTCTTGACATTTTACATGATACATGATTGCTATATAATGGATTTTTAGACCAGTAATCCGTTATTTTTGGAAACCTTGCTAGACCCATATACATTACAATTCCAAAGAATGTGCTAATTTTGTCCCTATTAGTATCTTTCCATCTATGTAATCGTGAGAAAACTGCCATAGGCTTGTTTTTGGTTTGTTGAGCATATCTATTGGTCTCTACTACAATCAAATCCAGAAGTTCATCACTGAGATATATCTTGAAAAAACCATATGGTGCCTTTGTAATAAAACTCTCAGCTATCTGTGTTGTAATGCCGACATGATCTACATCAAAATTGAAATTTTTTAAATGGGAACCATTCGGAGGAAACCAGTGTAGTTCATCTTGTAAAAGCTCTTCATCATTTTCAATTTACATGGGAAAAAACTGAGCTATAACTTTATCAATGACTTCATCAACAGAGGACTAACGTTGCTCTTTTAGAATTATCGGGACCTTTGGCCCTCTAGAAGTAGAAAGCTGCGCATCAGGATGACTTATCCCTAGGATAGGTGTAGTCATTTCAACATTGTTTGGATTACATGATCTAAAAAGAAAACAACTGTAACTGACTGATCGGCTAGACAAAGGACAAAATAATTACATTTGTATAAAAAAGAACTTTTTATAATAAAACGTTTTCATAATTTATAGGACCCAATACAACATTATAAACTGTTTTGTTGTTTCAATTTCTATGTCATAAAAGAATGTTGTAATCGAATTTTTTATAAACATATTTTCTACAGCGGATTTATACTCATATAAATCAAAGAAAATATTTAATATGGTCTATATAATATTTATATATAATAATTAGCTTATAAAATATGAATTTTAAGTATATATTTACCTATTTATATAAAAATAAAGTTATATTTACCTTTTAGTTTTTTTCTCGGATTTTTTAGTGTTTATAGTTGTTTCGCAGTTAGTGGTGGAAACTGAAGGTATTGAGGTGTTAGTCGGAAGCTTATCAATAGAAATCTTTGCTTTATAGGGAACCTAAAAGTGATTATGTTTTAGTTCAAAAAATCCTGAAGGTTGAACTATAGTTGTAGAAACATTGAAACATTTTATTTAGATTTAAAAATGGTTAACTAGAACCGAACTACATACAAATATTTAATCCTTAAGCTGTAAACAACACAACAAAAAGAAAAATAAGTTAATAAGTTTTTTGGTGATATGTTTCGCATAATAATTACCTTTTTAATTTTTTCTTCCTGGCTTCTAAATTCAATGCACTTTCATCAGACAACATCTGATGATGAATTACTGGGCAAGTAATCATCTGAAGAATTATCTATGAAGTCTAAAGTCTCTTGTTCTTCGTCTGATAATAACTCATTCCACAATTTCAAATGCCTCTCTTGCTCGTTTTCGTAACTTTTTTCCATTTTATTACGACACAAAACACAATTAAATTTTCTATAATTCACAACCAACTTTATTACGCGCCGTAATTTCAACAAATGGATTGTAGACTAAACACAACAACTGCAATTTTAGCACACACAGACTTGTTAGAACTCGAAAAAAATGACAACCGATACTCGGGTTTCGCGGCGCTCGGTCGTCAGAGGATCTGAAACCCATAAGTAGGGTGTCATTTTCAAAATACATTTTTAGAGAACTTTTTTAACCTAGCGCTTTATAACAGCCAGTACATCATATTCGAGGTAAAAACCTAATGATTTATTAGAAAAACTAAGTTGGGCCTGGGGGTGGGATATTTTTCGCTTCATTTGGGCGATTAACGTGTTAAAACAAGGCCCTAAGGGGCTTCTGGGGAAAATTTTTGATCTTTAAAAATTGTAATATGTCTGCACAAACAATTAAAAAGATGTTTGTAAATCTAATAGTTTTTAATGTGTTACATAACAATTTATAATTAATAGTGTCAAAGTCAAAAGTTTTGGAAAAGTCTATAAACAGCATCTACTTGTCAGTTTTTTCGTCATTATTTAGTATGAGATCATTAACATTAGAATTGTATTGTCATCATTGCACGTGGTTGCCTTTTTGAAGACAAATCACATGCTATGACTTTTCTGATGGACATTCTTAAGTTAAAGATGTAATCGAATGAACTTCTTTCAATAAAGTCATCCCATGAACACAACTGAAAAATTGACATAATCATTTTAAAGTCATCATTTAAGGACTTCTACCCCTTATCTCCAATACCCCAATTTCTGATGCTGACAGTTTGGCACAATGATGACGAATTGGCTACAGCCATCACAAACCCAGTAAATCCTTATCTTTAATATTCAACTTGTGCTGAATGCTTCAACGGTATCATAACTCAAATTAAACAGTATTTGGATACAAATAAAAAAAGTAAAACTAATAGACATAGACTGATTCCACATAGACTTTTAATCTCCATTAATATAACCTTGATAGCCCAGTCTATATTTTCAAAGGCTTTGACAAGGATTTTTTAGATTTTTAAATTACAGAACATAACTTTGTTGAATTTCATTTCTGCTTTTCCACAATCCCTGTTTCAATATAGTGGTACCATTGGTACTTGATTCCAGTATCGCATTAATTTTGGCATTTTTTTATTCCTCATTTTATTATATTAACATAGTTTGCATTTATCTGCTTTTACGAAAATAAAACCTTAACTTCCCAATTATAATGACGTCATGAACTTGTTTATTATTCTGAATTTTCAAATTTTAGTAACTGCAAGATAAGGCTTATTTAAAAATATTTATTTATATACTTATTAAACTGGTTTTCCTTTTTACAGGGGTAAATCGTTCATTTGGAAGAAGAGGGTTACATCTAAGAATTTTCACTTTTTCAGTAGAGAGGTTTTAAAATTCTCATCAATTTATTTCATTTATATTGTGCAGTGTTTATTGATATTGTAGGATTTAATGATTGAGTATGATAGATTTCTGATCTTTTAATCGCTCTGACAAATTTTTGTTTTTTTAAGATATCAGGTTTAGAAAAAAAACTTAGATATAACCTTCTTGAATAAAGAAATATTATCTTTTGAAGAAATTGATTTTGCTCATAAAGTTACATTTTAGAAATTGTATTGGTAAAGTATTATTAAAAATGCCATTAAATCAATATTATTTAATAAAACTGATTAATAAAACATAAAAAAACTACGTAACTAATTCGTATCCATTACACAACACAATATGAAACATAAAGCAACAATAATAACGATTATTTTTCTTTACAAATTTTTATAAAAACTTAAATAGTATTGTTATATTTTTATTAATTCTTCTAATTTATTGTTTTCATTTATTTATTAAAGGTTCTATTTATAACATTTGCAAATTTATTACTAATTTATATTACACGAACAATTATACAATTTGTAATACGGGCGTTACATTTTAATTTACGCGGCGCGATCTTCAAAAATTAACTAACTCTTCCAACAGAATTCCTTCTTTAAATATAAAACTCCGTTAGTTTCGGAATCCCCTAGAAGCAGACATGAATTGACTCGAACATTGGGGAAGACCGGTTGTTGGCGGTGTTGACAAGAATTGCCTCGAATAACGGGCACTCAGGCTGGTTTTTCGGCGACGGGACTAGAGATTTCTGTCGGCAGGTAAACAAGTCTTGCCGAAATGACTAGAACAGAAAAGATATTAGTCATAATATATTTACAGTTTTATAGGCCATGATATTTATTATCGTAACAGTATTCAGGAACACATCGCTTTTTTTCTATTAAAGACAACAGTCCATTTTTCTTAGCTTCGGTGATTCCAGTTTTTTTGTAAAAGCTTTCTTTAAAGCAATATTATTGATATTAATTTCACGCCTAGAACGCACAATTTCCACTTGATCACATTCTGCTTGATTAAAAGATGATTTATAATAAAGAATAGTAGAATTGTTTCGATCTAACATCAAGATCCTCACATCAGATATTTTAAAATTTTTGGGAATAGTAAGGTGTAAGTCTGCACACAAAGCTTTAAGATAAAACACGTCATTAAAACCCATTTCATGTACTTTATATATGGACTTCCAGTTTTTTAGCTGTCCGAATAATGCACTCAGATTGGTCAGGTACGTATATTGGACTTGAATTTTTATATTTTTTTATCTGTTTTTCTATCATAGCGTGGACACTATCCCCTTCACTCTGTCCATGTCCGGAGACAAAAAAATTATGAGTTATTGATTTTATGGGCAAAATAGTGGTGAGCAGTATTTTTTAAATATTTTGTTTCTCTGTGCTTCGTCTAATTTTTCGGAACACTTTAATTTTGTATTTCCGCATGGTGGTAAAAGGGTTTTAGCTGGCTGTAATATTTTGGATTTGGTTTCTGTGTCGTCTGCATTTTTAACAATTCTGGTAGATAAATAGGCTTCTCCGCCATTTCGCAATCTCTTTGAGTCTGCTTGTTGCCACGTTGCAGGCTACCGAAGTTTCTTCCTAACCACCTTTTCATTGTTTTAAGGATGTTAACTTTCCTTTTTTTAATTGCATTACCTGTTGTTAATTTAACTTGCCTTTTAATGACAGGTGGATTAAAAAGAGGATCTGCATGCTGTCATCTGATCCATAAGGATCGGTTTTAGAATGTTGTGAACTGTTGTCTGTATCCGAAGTTGTGTTACTGCTAGATGATGACTTACTGCTAGATGATGACTTACTTCTTGATGATGAGTTACTGATTGAAGATGAGTCACTGCTTGAAGATGAAGTACCTTTATCCATAGCTTTTTTAGGTAATTGAGTTTCTAAAAATAAGAATAATACCACTTATAATAATATTCACATTTTTAGTAACTTTAAAGCAGTGTTACTTTGTATTTTATCTTACCCAAAAAATTATTATTTCCATTGAAACATGTGTCATCATTTATCATAATAGGGCTGCTGAAGAGTTTTTCAGATGGGTCTGTATTATTAATAAAATCTAAAATAATATTCTTTATACAAAAATCCGTATTTTTTCGATCTAAATAAGAACTTAACAACAGGAGAATTTTCTAAATTTTCCTTGACAAAATGTTCCATCACCCACTTTGTTGTTGGTGTCGTTTCTATAGTATTTACTGTATTACATTTACCATATATTATGTTTTGTGCATCTTTAAAAGAATTGTCCGAATTATCTTGAGTATAATTGCCTTGACTATCTTCATCATTTTCAAGATTTGCAAAAATACGATTCGTACGGCTGTTATTAAGCATTATTGTCTAATTAAATTAATCCTAAAATAATACTACTACTATATATATATATATATATATATATATATATATATATATATATATATATATATATATACAATATAGTTAAAATAATTTACCCAATGCAAAAAAAAGATAATTCAAATATAACAAAATATCTTTAAACAATAAGGTTACATTTCACAAAACTACTTTTTACGCTATTTTATGATATATTATATAAAAGAAAGTTACAACTAAGAAAGTAACTTTCTATCAGAACATAGTATTCACTTTTATCGTTATACTTTTAAGAAAAATGGGTATATCTTTACTTATAACTCTATATACCAAAAATAAATGTATAAAAATATATAACTGTATTCTCTAAAACGAATAACGTTCAGTAAAAAAAGGTCAAGTACATACTGAAATATAACTATTTTTCATAGTCAACTCGTTAAATTCGGGGAACGACAAAGAGTTGCATCTGCCATCTCTCGGAAACTAGCGTACTTACACATGTAACCATTTTTTCTATAGCAGAAGACATTATTTGGAAGCTATTGATGCAATAAAAAAAACTTCAACATTTTGAGATGTAACCCTCTTCTTCCAAATGAACGAAATATATAAATCAAACGTACAAACAATATAAAAATATACCTAATAGTCATTTCGGAAGATCCTCTGAGTAGCAAAGTGGCCCCTCTTATTCATTGATAAATTTATAACTCAAATAAATTAACCAGTAGATCAAAATCCCGAAAATAAATTATATAAGAATGTAAAAATATATTCGGTAGGAAATCGAAAAGACTGATCCACATGGAGGAAGCAATATGTGGTATACTCTTAAAAGCCTTCTGAAAGATAATTTAAATATAGCCTTTCATAAAATATATCGACTTCCAAAAGGAATCATCCAATTTGTAGTGATATATTTATTCTATTTTACTTTGTTTTGGGTTTACTAAGACGTGATAACATGGGCAAACAAGTTTAACAGATGTACCGTTCGCGTCATAAAAAACTGGTACAACTCTTATTACCGAAAATCATGTTTTTCAAGTTGTGTAAGTTGATCTTGTCACATGTGTCATTCTAATTTCTAGGGCACTGTTGCCAGTTCAACGAAAATATTATATGAAATCAGCTAAAAATTATGTGTGATAGATCGCGTTTTGAGTATTCTAAAAACTAAAACATCGAGCATTCTCGATCAGTCAGTCACATTAAATTTGTTTAAACATGCATCCTAAAAAATTCTCATATTAATTTTGTAATTTTTCATTATCTCAATTAAGTACTCATACCTTGATTTGTGTTTTATTATAATTTATGAAAATATTTCAATTCAAATATAGTGATAGATAAAATCAATCTACACATAACTTTAAATTATTATAATAAAACATTACAGTGAGGTATTGGATTGTAACTGTCACTTTATAATCTACGTAGGATAAAGTATAATGTTAGTTTTTGTTAATGTTATCGTTCATATAATAAATAATAAATAAATCTTGGTAGTTGGCCTGTGACTAAACTTATTGATATAAAATACAGTTCGTGTTCGGTAGGTAATTGAAGTAAAAAATTAGGTACAGTAGCTGCATTCCAATGTTCCCTGTGCCAATAATCTAGGTTTAAAGATCCTTCAAATATTTTGGATATTAGCTGAACCCTATCTCTGGTTATTAAATTTATTAAATACGGTTTTTTGTTGTTAATGATAAAAATAATACCTATCTAATAATAACTTTATTTTTTTTAATTAGATTTATTGCAATTCCGTTATCTGTGATGGCAACAGCGAATTAATTCACGAACCACTGTATCCAGTCTGAACCCAGGTTTACATTGGGAAAAAAAAGTGTACCAGTTTTATATGACGGGAAGTGTACAATTTTTTATCTTTGTTTTAGCAAAAATATAAAACAAGTTTTTTATAATTTTTATTAACTGTAACTAAGTAATTGCATTTAGTTAATAATAATAAACAATAGTAATTCTCATTTCCATAATTTGGTAATATTTCATAGTGAGGAAACTTACTCATTTGTATCACAATTAAATTGATTATGCATATGTGACGTTGATGGAACAATTATGTCTTTTAAGCGAATTTATAATGAAGATGAAGTCACAAACCTTCCACAGAGTTATCAATCTGACAATGAACAACAGGACAATAAGCATGCGCAATACGTTGGTGTCTTTGTTGTTTTGTGAACTGTTGTCTGTGAACAGTTGTCTTTTTTTGGGAGAATGTAGAACGTTCTAACAATTCGATAAGCCTAGATGTGTTTATTGTATCATGCTATGCATAAAATCAACAAAAAGCATATTTAACGACTAATTGTACTTGTATTATCTATTTCATTATAAAAGTCTGATCTGTTACTAACCTACCTTGGCAGCCTTCTGCTTGAAATTCAATTATTTTTCTCATTAATAGCGTCGCTGTTCTGCAAGAGCTATACCTCTATAATTCCTACATTTTCTGTCATTTTTTAGGAATTTCTGTAGCTGACACTTGATGTATCTTTATGCATTACCTTTCGCCGCCCTCTTTTACGAACTCATCTGTAATACTATTTTCACTCGGGGCGGCTTTATTCTAAGTTTTTTTTAATATCAAATATTTCTTCATATTATGTTAGTCTCTGTTCTTCCACTTTGTAATTATTTGTGTTTCCTTGTTGCTGCATTAGAGGGACAATCTACCAATTGCCCCCTTTGTCTGTGTAGTGTTTTATGTAACTGTATATTAAGTTCTCTCACTTTTTACCTCTTTGTTTACTTACAAAATGGTCTTCAATATTGTTTAGTTTTTGTTCCAGAAAAGTTTTTTAGATAAAAATTGTTGAAAAACCTGGCTATGCCCGTGCTTTTATTATTACCCATAATGAAGATATGAGATATCCATAGCCGACTTAGATAACGGTAGATAAAATTGGGATTATAAATGAAACCTTATTGCGTTTTCAAATGATCTCCGATTCTTCTGCCTTTTGATCCTAATAACTTCGGAAGAGTATGGTAATTACGCAGACAATGCAAACATTTATAATTTGCTTTACACAAAACACCGGGTATAGTAACTATAGTGCAGTAATTTATAGCAACAGGTGACCTTTAGTTTTTATTGAGTACTGTAGTTTCTTACACTATCATAGCTATGAAAATTAATTACACCCAGTTTCCAACAATATAACGACATAATACATCAAGAATCATACTCGTTTTAAAAAATCGTGACTGCTTCCCTATACTTATCACCCCCAGACATGTCACTGACAGTAATTTACTCCAACCACAAATTACCTAGTCAACCTCGTTGTCGTCAACCTGAAACTTTAATTGGAGATTAAATTACTTTTGCGATAATATACCATATTTTACGTTTTTAAACGCCAATTGCATAAATAATAAAAAACTAATTGTTGCCACTCTCGAAATTTGTAAACTACTGGAGCAATAAATAATAAGAGGGCATATCACATTATTAATGACATATCGTAATTTTCAGTTAAAATTCTTATGTTTTTGTACAATTTTTAAAATTATTTTTAGGTGTACTTCTACACGGACCTCCAGGATGTGGAAAAACTCTTATTGCAAAAGCCACTGCTAGAGAAGCCGGTACCCGTTTTATCAACTTAGATCTATCTATTCTGACCGACAAATGGTACGGCGAAAGCCAAAAATTAGCGGCTGCAGTCTTCACATTAGCCGTTAAAATTCAACCTTGCATTATTTTCATCGACGAAATCGATTCCTTCCTTCGATCTCGCACAAGTTCAGATCACGAAGCTACGGCTATGATGAAAGCACAATTTATGTCGCTCTGGGACGGTCTAATTACAGATTTAAATTGTACCGTTATCGTGATGGGTGCCACAAATAGACCTCAGGATTTGGATAAAGCTATTCTTCGAAGAATGCCTGCCACTTTTCACGTGCCAATGCCCAACGCCGCACAAAGAAGACAGATCATGAGGTATGTGCACCTTTTTGGTTAACATTTTTGTGAAAAATAAGTTACAGTTAAAACAAAGTCCGACTTATTATTAAGAAATTGATAAAAAATGATTAAAACTAAACAATATTGGAAAAAAATCATCAATAGCGTATATTTCCCCCTCTTGCATTAATGACAGCTTGTCGGCGACGAGGCATATTTTCAATTAAATTACTGATTACATTCTGGTCAATGTTATCCCATTCTTGCAATAATAACTCTCGTAGCTCCTGAGCAGTTCTTGTAGCGGGTGTATGCTTTCGTATATTTCGGTCCAACTCACTCCAGATATGTTCGATAGGATTCATATCTGAACTGAGTGGTGGCTAATCAAACCGCCTAATTTCCACTTATTTGAAATATCCACTTACAACTCTTGCAGTATCGGGTCTAGCATTATCTTGCGTGAAAATGCCATGTTCGTCCATAATAGTCATGAAAGGCATAACATGATCATCTAAAACTTCTGTAATAACCTGTGAGCCGTAAGGGATTCATTTTTTATGAAGACTAACTCTGTACGTGCTTGTGAAGTAATTCCTGCCCAGACTATAACCGACCCACCGCCAAATGGGAGTCACTCATCAATACAAGCCGCAACATATATTTCTCCGGGTCTTCTCCATACTCGACGACGTCCGTCTGATCCATTAAGACAAAAACGCGACTCATCTGATCTGAAAACAGTATGCTGCTCAAATTTACATTATTCCAATGGAGGTGACTCTGGACAAAATTTAATCTTGCTATCCGATGCTGGCGTTGTAATGGTGGGCCTGTAGCCATTTTTCTGCAATATAATTCAGCAATTCGAAGCCTTCTTCTAACGGTCCATTCACTAACATTAACATTTTCTCACCTCTTGACGTCGATTTCGTAAGAAAACCGCAGATGCTTTTCTATTCCGAAAACTTGGGGACACCACAAACCGACCGTCTCTTTGGGTAGTGATTCGATTTCCCTCGGATCCTGGCCTTTAGGTTATTAGACCAGTCTCTTCATAGCACTGGTAAATATTTTGAACTGCACATAGACTCCTTCTAACAATTCTTGCAGTTTCACGTTGTCCGCAGTCATTTTGTATAAATGCTACAATTATTAAATTTATCGGTTTCGGAACTATAAGTACATTCTTTAGACATATATTTCAAGATATTTTAAAATCATTAGCCTCTTATCATTGATTACAAAGTCAAAGATAAGAATATATAACTATAAGTATATTTCACTGCCCTTAAATGAATAATTTTTCATATTTTTCTTTCAGGTTAATTTTAGAAAACGAACCAGTATCAGATGATGTGGATATGGAAGCACTAGCGTCATCTACCGACGGCTTTTCGGGCTCCGATTTAAGGGAAATGTGTAGAAACGCCTCTGTGTATAGAGTCAGAGATTACTTGCGAAACCATATCGATTATCCCGTTCCTACTACTTCCGAAAAAGAAGACGACGAGGAAGAGGTGTTTCACGATACTCTCCGTCCCATATCGATGGAAGATCTGAAGTTATCGTTCAACAAAATGAGGGGCAGTAAATTACAGTGTGGTTCGTTACAGTTACAGACTAGAATCGATCTTGATTAAAAGTGATAGAATATAAATGTTAGTGCTGAGTACCTATTAAGAGAAGACATTCTACTTGAAACTTGTTGAAATTTATATTAAGTATTAGGCGTAGATATTATTTTTGTTTTTCTATGTCAAAAAATACATCTACCAAGTCAAAGTTCTTTTATGATCACTGTGTATATATTTGATATACCAAATATAAACAGGTGCATGCGACTTAAGCCTTAAATGTTATTTATATAGAGTAGCACACATTGGAAATTGTATAAAACACATTAAATACAGTTTCCACTCTCCAAAATAAAATAAAAGAACAATTTAAATGTAATTTCATTTTCTTTTCGATATACCAGGCATAAGGTAGCAACGATCTCTTCCCACTATCTCTCTCCCTGTCATTGATGTTGGCTGTAATGGTAGAAAGCACACTGTGTTCAGTGGCGCACCCAGGGGGCTTTTGGGGGGTTAATCCCCCCTCCACTGTTACCCACAAATTTTAAGGACTCAAAAAGAAGGTAGTATAAAAAAAATTTCGGAGCCCAACCAAAACTCCCTCCCACAGGAAAATTCTAGGTGCGTCACTGACTGTGTTTCGCATGGAAGGGGCGACTGAACCAAATTTCGTCTGCCCACTGTAGTTAGGAGTGGTTGCACTATCTCTAGCAGCATTGATGTTGGCTGTAGTAGTAATAGCGTTGATGTTGCCTTGCTAAATCCTTATAATAAACGGTTGTTGTGGTGAACACCACTTGGTATTAACTAGTTGACTGCGCATGACTCGGATCCGAGTCGGCAGCGCTGTGCGCTTGATGCTCATGACTCAGATCTGAGTCGAAAGCATAGCTAAATTGAAATCATTATTACTCTGTTAGCCTTTGAGTAAAGTTGTCGTTGTTTTGTGAGTTAGTGTATATTCGAAAAGTGCTGGTCCTTTTCATTTGACAGTAGTGTGTCAAGGATATTTGTAACAGATATGGAGCATGATGAATCTGGACCTTCAGGCATTAAAAAAGTGAAATTGCAGAGAAATGAACGGAAAAAGCTAACACAGGACGAGTTATATAATATACTAAACAACTCATTTAGAGACGATGACTCCGAATCTTCTTCTGACAATAATTATTCCGGTAAGTAAATTATATTTCTTTTCATTAATCTTAGATAATAAGTGATAATTTATTGTTGTACAGATGATGACATATTTGATTAAATGGCTGGCATTATGGACCGAGACCAAGACAATGACGCACATGAGGACGAGGATGTCAGAAACCGAGCTGCGACTTGGAAAGATAATGTTTCTGAAATGCGAAGTTTGCCATTTACAAAACGTGCTGGCTTATTAATTGATCCTCCATTGAATGCGAAACCAATAAACTATTTCAGTAGTAGCTGATGATAATTTTTTAAACATGGTGGTAAATGAAATAAATTTGTATGCTGAACAAACTTTTTTGTCTAAAGGTGGTGGTAAGGAAAATTCTAGAATTTCTAAGTAGAAACCGCTTTCTTTACAAGAATTTTTGGTGTTTCTAGGCTTAGTTTTTCATACAGGCCCTGTCTGTATTTCAAAATTGGAGAATTATTGGAAAAAAGATCCATTGTTTAATATAAAATGTTTCTCGCAGAACATGGGCAGAGATCGATTTTTTCTAATTTTGAGGTGCCTAAACTTCGCCCCTAATCCCGTGAGACCTAATAAAGTTCCTATATATCGGTTATATAAAATAAGGCCAGTCATAGATTTTTTTCAACGATAAAATAGCTAGTCTATATTATCCAGGGAAAGACTTATCGTTAGATGAATGTATCGTTCCATGGAAAGGTCGACTTAATTTCAAGCGGTATATTAAGCAGAAACGCCATAAATTTGGAATTAAACTGTAAATGATCACTGAACCTACGGGTATTGTTCAAAGTGTACTGGTATATGCAGGGGCTTCAGATACGATCATAGGAGGGAAGGACCATGCTACCAAGGTAGTTCTCGAAATTGCCAATAGATTCTTGGATTCAGGGCATGCCCTCTATATGGACAACTTTTACAACAGTTATTTATTGACTAAACATCTTGTAACCTTTAACTACGGGCTACGGTGTACACAGTACACCATGCGTGTTAAGTTGGTTGCCGTTTCTTAAAACTATTTTCTGCGTACGGCGCTCGACGTAACCTATCAGTATAGTATCAACCATTGTCTGTTACAGTCGATACGTGATTTTTGATCGAATAGTTGAGTTGGGATAAAAAATATCAAAGTGAGTTCCCGAACGGTGCCTTCAGTACACCACGCACATAGTTATGAAAGTAAATTTAACGAATGTTAAACTTTAAATTGCCTGCAAACGAGTTATTTTCTGTGTAGTAAATGTTACATTGTACTTTTTATACAAAAATGTGAAATAAAAACTTAGAAGAAATATTTTTTATAGGGATCGAGTGCGTGTTAAAACCCTAAAAGTCTCACACAAGATGAGCTTAGAGCTATGGCTGAAGCATTGTTCGAAGAAGAACCTGAGGAAGAAGTTAGGAGAGAAGAGGATGCTAGTTCGTCAGAAGAAGAGGAAGAAATTACGAAAGACAACGATTATAACACTGAGTCGGGGATAGAACTAAATGATAAAAAGTCTTCTGATTCAGATAACGAGAGCGATGGTGAGAGTTTAGAAAGCGATGAAGATGAGTATTTTAAAGCGAAAGATAAACAAACAAAGTGGTATAAATATTCAGTGGTGAGCAAATGTAGAAAAACTTCCAGCAAAAATATTGTAAAATACTTCCTGGGCCAAAGCTGAGTGCTAGAGATATTACCAATGAGAGAAGTGCTTTCGAAAAAAATTTTAGTGACGACATTATTGAAAATATAGTTGAGTGTACAAACTTGAAAATTGCAAATATGCGAATAAAGTATAACCGGCCGAGACGGGCTAAAGACACAACAAAAACAGAAATTATGGCATTTATCGGACTATTACTTCTTGCAGGAACTAAAAAGCAAAACCATACACATTTTCTGGAATTGTGGACTAAAGACGGAACCGGCTCAGAAATATTTAGAGCGTGCATGAGTGCTGATCGATTTTTATTTATGCTGGCTGCTCTAAGATTTGATGACAAAAATAGTAGAGGGATACGCAGGGAAACTGATAAGCTTGCTGCTATTCGAGTTACACTGGATCGTTTTATGGAGAACTGCAACAATAACTACTGTTTAGGAGAAGAAGTAACAATTGACGAAATGTTAATACCTTTCAGAGGTAGATGCAGTTTTATTCAATATATCTCGTCCAAGCCTGCAAAGTATGGATTAAAAGTATTTGTATTGTGTGATGCCCAGACATTTTATGTTACAAATTTAGAGGTGTATTGTGGTAATCAGCCACAAGGACCTTACAACAAATCAAATAAACCTGCTGATATTGTACATCGTTTACTTCAAGACTGGAAAGGGAAAAACCGGAACGACATGTGATAATTGGTACACAAGTTACTCATTGGCCAATGATCTTTTGAAAGATAAAGTAACAATGGTTGGCACACTAAAGAAAAATAAACGGGAGCTGCCGTTGGAGTTCCTACCACATAATGAGAGAGAAGTTGGATCGTCCCTTTTCGGATTTCAAAAAGAGGTAACTATAGTGTCATATGTCCCTGCAAAAAATAAAGCTGTGCCTTTGATATCAACCATGCATAATGATTCTGCAGTAGATCCGGAGAAAAAAAAGCCAAATATAATTTTAGATTATAATTCTCACAAAGGAGGTGTCGACACAGTAGATAAAATGTGCGGTACATATTCGATATCAAGGAGAACGCAAAGGTGGCCGATGGTTATATTTTTTCAGCTCCTAAACATCGCAGGAATTAACAGCCAAATCCTGTATAATGCTGCAAATATAAACAATCCTCAAAAATATAGAAGGATATTTTTAAAGGAATTATTTTTATCTTTGTTGAGACCACACCTTTCAGAACGAGCTGAAATACAGAGTTTGCCCTTAGATTTAAAACTATTCCTGAAGAAATATAAAGCTACTGTAGTGGAACAAAAAGAAGAAGAACCACCAGCAAAAATACGAGGAAGGTGCTATTGCTGCGGAAGGCGTAAAAATGGAGTGACAACCATTTCGTGTCAGACATGCAGGAGAATGGTTTGCAAAGAACATTCCACCATTATTTGTCCTGAGTGTATTAACTCTAATAACCAGGAAGAAGACGAAAGTGAATAAAGACTCGTATGTGTTTATTTTTCTACCTAGTTAAAAATTTAAAAATATTCGCATATTTTTTTAGGTTGGTGTTTCACTATGTAATTACTGTTTCCGTTTTTTCCCACTGGTTTACCATTTTGAATTATTTTTTATTTTTATTTTTTATTATATAATAACTAATTATTGATTAAACACAAGTTGTGCAATTTAATATAGTTCTAATTATTAAAGAAATTTTGTTTCTGTAGCTATTTGTAACTGGTGTATAGAGTACACCGCGCCCGTATTTGAGATTCATAGTTGGGCGCCCGTAGTTAAAGATTAAGAAGGCATACTTTTTGCACAGGTACCTTACGCGCAGGTAGATCAGGAAATCCCCTAGAAATGTGTGTAGACGTGGTGTGTTCTGTTTCTTGTGAATATATTTATTAAATAGACTTTATTATTAACTTTAAAATAGTTTTTGAGGTAAGTAAACAACAGACAAATAGCAGAATAATAATATGATTGATGTTTATTCTTTTTATAGCAATAAGATGGATGCCGAAGCGGGTCCAAATAATGTACAAAGAAAGCGGAAGTTTTTGTCTGTAATGTGTATGAAAATTTAAAAAATACACTTCGTACAGTAGAAGCTGTAGTTCAGTGTTTAACGGGCGTATCCGTGTCAACAATTGAACGTATCATCATCATCATTTTGGCTTTACAACCCTGTGTGGGTCCTAGCCTCCCCAAGAATTTTTCTCCAGTCGTCCCTATCCATCGCCTTCCTCCGCCAAGCACGTATTTCCATATTTCTCATGTCTTCATCGATATTATCTAGGAATCTTGTTCTGGATCTTCCTCTTCTTCTTTGACCAATAGGTCTATCAAGGAGCGTTTTTCTAGCTGGGTCGGTTTGCTCCATCCGCATAACATGGTCTACCCACCTCAGACGTCCTATCTTTATGTGTCTTACGATATCTGGTTCCTGGTATATCCTATAGAGTTCGAAGTTGTATTGTCTTCTCCAGACACCATTTTCATTTACCGCTCCATAGATGCGCCTTAGTATTTTTCTTTCGAAACATCCTAACATGTTTTCATTGCTTTTTGTTAAAGTCCAGGTTTCTGAACCATATGTTAGGACTGGGCGTATTATTGTTTTGTAGAGTTTTACTTTTGTATTTCTTGATATAACTGTAGATTTGAACAATTGAACGTATTGTACGTGAAAAAAGGTGACTGGGATTGTGCAAGCTCCAAAAGTACCGTGGTAAAAAAAATGGAATTGGACGAGTTCCAGAAAAATTTTGTACGCACTACTAGTCATTCTTTCTTTTTTGAGAATAAAGCGCCAACCCTCAAATCCATTAGGACAAAGGTAATGGCGAATGATCTCGTTTCAAAATGAGCAAAAAGACGTTAAGGATCATAATAAAAAGAAATTTAAAATTTATATATGCCAAACGATCCCGTAAATCTGTCTTAATAGAAAGAGAAGATTTAGTCTCATGGCGACGAAGATATCTTCGCCCTATTAGAGAGGTTAGTTCTGCCCATAAAAAAATTTATCTGGACGCAACGTGGGTAAATGCTGGTCACACAGTATCTAAGATCTGGAAAGATACTACTATAACGAGTTATCTTCAAGCATTTGTGGACGGTTTATCAACAGGGTTCCTACCAGGACGAACGGGTAAAGGGCAACGACTGATTGTCGCCCATATAGGTATTGCGAGTGGTTTTTTAGGTGATAGTGCAATAATCTTTTTATTCAAAAAAACGAGATTATCACGAAGACATGGACGCCCAACGTTTTGAAAAATGATTTGAATCCCTTCTTTTACGAATCGAGCCAAATTCGGTAATAGTGATAGATAAAGCTTCTTATGCCAGTTGATTATTAGAACATCTGCCAACTATGGGCACCAGAAAAGCAGACATGCAGAGTTGGTGAGGATAAAAAGGAATTCCACATTCCGAGGACATGCTTAAGGCTGAGCTTATAAGTGTAATTAGACAGTATCGTGACAGATAACGCCAGCATGTTGTGCTAATGGCCTCACCGTTTTGAGACTTCCTCCTTACCATTGCGAGTTAAACCCGATAGAATTAATCTGGGCTCAAGTAAAGGAGCGCAGCTTGTCAAAACGTGACATACAATTTCTGATGTCAATGCTTGTTAGAAGTCGCAATGGAACGGATATGGAAAGAAAATTGGGCTACTGCCGTAGCATGTGATCAAGGAAGACACATGGTAGACACTGTTTTCGACAAAATAATAATAGACTTGTGTGACCGGGTATTATTCTTCGTTCTGTTGCTGGATTCCGAAACTTCATAAGCATAACTTAGGTAATTATTTATTTGGTTTGTAGAACTGCATTAGGCACTCTATAATAACAATAAACTTTTACTTTACAGACAACTGTAAAATACCTGTCAAAACACACATGATAATTTAATAATTAAGTATATCGGTCTTCGATTTAATTTTTACGTAATTACTTATGTGTTTAAATAAATAATTAAAATATTATTTTGGTATGCCTCTGCAAAGTTGATAAGTGGAATATCGTTTCGTCGCTTGAAGTGCGATGTTGCCAATTAATCACCTTCAATTAAAAATTGAGGGGCTGAGAGGAAAAGTGGTACAAGTGACATTTAGATAGTTTTGAGAAAATCAGAGTTTAAGTGTAAGTAATGGCTTTTTTACAAGATATACATGTGCCATTTTAGTTGTTTAGTGTAAAAATGGTACAAGTAAATATTACTACAAGTAATGGTATAAATAAATAATATCTTTTATAAAAGAAATACATGTAATTTTTTGAAAATTTATTTAAGAAGCTACATTAGGTACGGAAACAAAATTTATATTGCATAAAAATACATGAATAAAAAATAACAACGAAATGATATATAAACTTGCTGGCAACTGAGCTAGATATCTTCCTCATCATCAGTCACTCAAAAATATTTTGTCATTGTCATCTAGCTCTATATCATCTTCATTGTCGTTCTCTTTCTTTTCTTCAGGTTGTATTGGCTTCTTTTTCTGACCCTGTTTTCCTTTTTTCGCGGTATGATTAAGCTGATTGTAAAATTGATGGTAAATTGGTGGCACAAAGCATAGAATATCTTGTAAATTCTTCTATGTTTCGTACTTAAGAGTCATGGGTGAACTTACAACTAATATTCTGAGGTGTTTTTCCACGCATCTTCTTCATACAGTTAACAGTTATAAATCAGTCTTTCTTCTTTTTTTTTTTCTCAAAACAAATCCATTTTATTTCTCTCCATTTTATCTGCTTATTCTCATCATCCTTTTTATTATTTTCCTGTACGTACTAGTTGAGATTTTCGAGTGAAATGAAGTGCTCCATCTTCATTTCTTCAGAACTTCTTAGAACTGTTTCTCATAGCATTCATCCACTCACTGGGTACAAAAATATAAGGTACTTGATTTTTGTACTTTTCAATGACTCGGAAATCTTCATCGCATTCAATGAAGGTATGTCCCGGTTCAAGGAATTTATGGTCTATTATTTCTAGCTGAGTTATTTTAACCACGTTTATAAAAAATTTCACAATGTTTTTGTCCTTGTTTTGTCCCGAACAAGAGTCACTTTAAGATGTCGTGTATTTTGATTAAGACCAGTAATAAAGATTTCCAAAGACATGAAGAAACTTTCATAGAGCCTCTGGATGCTACTGATTCATCCCACATATACCGATATATAGGGGGTAACGGACAGAATTGGGCGAATACTCAAGAAAGCCAACATAAAGACCATCTTCAGACCTACAAAGAAGATCAAGGATTGTTTAAGATCGGTAAAAGACAAACGCGACCCATTAGCAACGGCCGGAGTATACCGAATACCATGCACATGTGGAATGGTATATGTGGGAACCACAAAAAGACACACCAACACCAGGATAAATGAACATAAAAGCCATTGTCGTTTAGGACATATCGACAAATCTGCCGTTGCCGAACACGCTTTGGGAAGCGGAGAACATCGAATACTATTTGAAGAAACACAGATGCTGGACAAAACTTCACAGTACTACCCACGGTTATATCGGGAAGCGGTGGAAATATACAAGCACCCAAACAATTTCAATAGGATAGAAGAAGGACTAAAAATCAACAAAACATGGATACCAGTATTAAAATCCACAAACGCCCTTCCCGCCAAACACGGAGATAGAAAAGCTACTATAAACAACGACACGCCCCCTCAAGCCGAAACCAGTGGAGGGGAGGCGAGTGGGAATTATAAATATTGCCTCCGTAGTACAACGCGTCGTCAGTTTCTGCTTACAAGCGAAGCATCAACATCTCCAGAAGATGCCAACCCCTAGTGTTGGCGAAACGTCGAGAACAAATCTCAACAGAAGACAACGGCCCAACAGCCCGAATAAACAGTTTAATAACTTATGTAGTAGGTTGTGACAGCCACGTTTTAAAAGTGTGCAGGGACATAAAAACATTTTGTAAAATAGCCTTAAAATATTGCAAGGTAAGTGTTCAATGCGTTTTATATGTCTACAATTGTTATCTTATACTGCTATTTTATTTATTTATATCTTCAAAAAGTACTAGTTGAAAGAAACTGATAGCATAACCTTAAAATGTGTCTTTTTTTTTCAGAATCTGACAGTTATTCGGAATATGACAATCCAGAAGGGGACAAAAACTATAGTCCAATAGATGATAGTAGTAGCGATAGTAATCATGATCTAGAAAACATCGCAGATGTTGATTTAAACGTGTCATTAAAGAAAAAGGGGCAAAAAACGTTTGAGATATAGCGATTTAGATAAGAGGCAAGTAAAAAAACGAAAAAGGGATGTGAAGGTGAAGAATACGTAGGCTATAAAAACAAGTTAGTAAAAGCAAGAAGTTTGCAAAGTTATATACATATTTGCAGATTTAAGTGTCAAAAATTCACCCATGAACAAAGGCAGGAAATATTTAACCAATTCTGGGGTCTAGGAAATTGGAATCTGCAGAATGCATTCATTACGTCTTGTATAGAGATCACTTTTCCCAAACGACGACGTACAGAAGCTGTTACTAATTAAGGAAAGAGCGTTACTATCAAATTGAAAAATATGAGGGTTTGCAAAATGTTTTTCCTACAAACCTTGGATATCAGCAATGGACGTTATTCGAGAATTTTAAATTGGATATCTGACGTTGGAATCACCGCTGTTGATAAAAGAGCAAAAGCTCCATGTCCTAATAAACTATCACAGGTTGTAATTGATAAGGTAAAATGACATATTAATATGTTTCGAAAATATACCAGCCATTACAATCGCCGCAGACGGAACCTTCCTTCATTTTTGGCCATAAGAAAAATGTATAAGTGTTACCTAGAGAACTGTCAAGAAAATAACGAAGCTCCTGTCAAGGTGCTACAGGAGAGTGTTTAGTACCGAATTTAATATAAGTTTTTATCATCCCTTGTCCGATACTTGTAATAAGTGCGATAAGTTTGAAACATCAATAAAATCGTGCACAAGTGAGTCAGATAAAAAGAAAATAATGTACGAGAGAGAGTTTTATCAAGAGAGGCAAAAATAGTGGCCGAAACTTCAAGCAATGAAGAAGTGGTATCAGTTTGTTTCGATCGGCAAAAAACTTTACCTACACCAGCACTTACAACCAACAAAGTGTTTTATATGCGAGTATTATGGACATATAATTTTGGAATCCATAATTTGGACAAAAAATGTGCTGCGATGTATATGTGGGATGAATCAGTAGCATCCAGAGGCTCTATGAAAGTTTCTTCATGTCTTTGGAAATCTTTATTACTGGTCTTAATCAAAATACACGACATCTTAAAGTGACTCTTGTTCGGGACAAAACAAGGACAAAAACATTGTGAAATTTTTTATAAACGTGGTTAAAATAACTCAGCTAGAAATAATAGACCACAAATTCCTTGAACCGGGACATACCTTCATTGAATGCGATGAAGATTTCCGAGTCATTGAAAAGTACAAAAATCAAGTACCTTATATTTTTGTACCCAGTGAGTGGATGAATGCTATGAGAAACAGTTCTAAGAAGTTCTGAAGAAATGAAGATGGAGCACTTCATTTCACTCGAAAATCTCAACTAGTACGTACAGGAAAATAATAAAAAGGATGATGAGAATAAGCAGATAAAATGGAGAGAAATAAAATGGATTTGTTTTGAGAAAAAAAAAAAAGAAGAAAGACTGATTTATAACTGTTAACTGTATGAAGAAGATGCGTGGAAAAACACCTCAGAATATTAGTTGTAAGTTCACCCATGACTCTTAAGTACGAAACATAGAAGAATTTACAAGATATACTATGCTTTGTGCCACCAATTTACCATCAATTTTACAATCAGCTTAATCATACCGCGAAAAAAGGAAAACAGGGTCAGAAAAAGAAGCCAATACAACCTGAAGAAAAGAAAGAGAACGACAATGAAGATGATATAGAGCTAGAGGACAATGACAAAATATTTTTGAGTGACTGATGATGAGGAAGATATCTAGCTCAGTTGCCAGCAAGTTTATATATCATTTCGTTGTTATTTTTTATTCATGTATTTTTATGCAATATAAATTTTGTTTCCGTACCTAATGTAGCTTCTTAAATAAATTTTCAAAAAATTACATGTATTTACCCCCTATATATCGGGGGTAACGGACAGAATTGGGCGAATACTCAAGAAAGCCAACATAAAGACCATCTTCAGACCTACAAAGAAGATCAAGGATTGTTTAAGATCGGTAAAAGACAAACGCGACCCATTAGCAACGGCCGGAGTATACCGAATACCATGCACATGTGGAATGGTATATGTGGGAACCACAAAAAGACACACCAACACCAGGATAAATGAACATAAAAGCCATTGTCGTTTAGGACATATCGACAAATCTGCCGTTGCCGAACACGCTTTGGGAAGCGGAGAACATCGAATACTATTTGAAGAAACACAGATGCTGGACAAAACTTCACAGTACTACCCACGGTTATATCGGGAAGCGGTGGAAATATACAAGCACCCAAACAATTTCAATAGGATAGAAGAAGGACTAAAAATCAACAAAACATGGATACCAGTATTAAAATCCACAAACGCCCTTCCCGCCAAACACGGAGATAGAAAAGCTACTATAAACAACGACACGCCCCCTCAAGCCGAAACCAGTGGAGGGGAGGCGAGTGGGAATTATAAATATTGCCTCCGTAGTACAACGCGTCGTCAGTTTCTGCTTACAAGCGAAGCATCAACATCTCCAGAAGATGCCAACCCCTAGTGTTGGCGAAACGTCGAGAACAAATCTCAACAGAAGACAACGGCCCAACAGCCCGAATAAACAGTTTAATAAGTTAGACGATGGCCGTGAAAGCCTAACGCAACTACATAAGGTTTAGAATTAGAAGAAAAGTGGGACATGTACACTTACATCACTTATACAGAAAACTATTACCAGAAATGGGTGAGCTTTTCTCACAGACAGATGTCCGTACTGGATTGTGTTTTGTACTTGCACCAGTTTTATATTAATAAATATTAACATGTTATAACCAAAAATCGTGTTTTTTAAGTTGTGTACGTTGATCTTGTTAAAAGTGTCATTCTAATTTCTAGGGCACCGTTGCCAGTTCAACGAAAATATTATATGAAACCAGCTAAAAGCAGGGCTGTGCGACAGACCGCCAGTTTTGAGTGTACTAAAAACTAAAACATCGAGCATTATCGATCAGTCAATCACATTAAATTTGTTTAAACATGCATCCTAAAAAATTCAAATATTAATTTTGTAATTTTCCATCATCTCAATTAAGTACCCATACATTGATTTGTCTTATTATAATTTATGAAAACATTTCGATTCAAAAATAATGATAGATAATCAATCTAGACATAACTTTAAATTACTATAATAAAACATTACAGTCGGATATTAGATTGTAACTGTCACGTTTTGAAAAGCGTTTTTTCGTCCCGGATATTTTATAGTTTATAATACGTAGGATAAAGTATAATATTTTTTTCACATTTATCGTTCTTATACTAAATAATCAATTAATTTTGGTAGTTTGCCTGTTACTAAACTTATTAACACAAAATACAGTTCGTGTTCGGTAGGCAATTGAAGTATAAAATTACAGTAGACGCATTCCAATGTTCCCTGTGCCAATACAGATCATTCAAACATTTTGGATATTAACTCAACCCTATCTCTGGTTATTAAATTAATTAGATACGGTTTTTTGTTGTTAATGATAAAAATAATACCTATCTACATTACAATAATACATTTTTAAACGTTATTTTTTTTTTATTTAGATTTAGTGCAATTACGTTATCTGTGATGGCAACAACGAATTGATTCACGAACCATTGTGTCCAGTCTGAACACAGGTTTACATTGGGAAAAAAAAGTGTACCAGTTTTATATGACGGGAAGTGTACCACTTTTCCTCTCAGTCCTTCAACTGTTTTAGTATACATTTTTTCTACGGTGTACAGATTATTGGGAAAACGATTTATTTTCTCCCTATACGAGGGGGGCTTTAGGTGGAACGGGGAGGTAAGAGTAGTAAACTATTTTGCATATTTCTTGAGATCCCAAAATTGCCATTTTTAGCAAAATTCGGCTTGTTTGTATGATTTTTAGAGGTTCACTGGCATTTTCGTCTCGACTTTTAGTATGGCAATATTTTTCAATTATCTTCATGATACAATGTTGAATTTTATTTTGAAAATTTTTCATAATTTTCTTTTGGACCAGACTTTATAAAATATAATTCTAAAAAATTGTTACTTATATCTTGTTTTATTTGGAATAATTCCAATTATCCACTTCAAAAGCAACACAATCTGTTTCTTCAGTAGTATTTGATTACAATGTAATATGGATATGAGTGTATGCTCATATCATACCTGTTAAAGTATTATATTGTTTTAACAATGCCAAACAAATGGTAAATTATAAATGGAAGACGGTCGTTAATTAAAAAAAAAAACTTATATTACGATTTAAGTGACATATTTGACGTAAAACATAGAATTACAATGTTGGCGTTCTTCTGTACCAAAATCTTGCTCGGAAATCATCAGAACAAGTTAAGAATGCCGCTTGAGTAGGCGAATGAGCAATCAGTCTTACAGCGCCATTATGTCCCAAAGACATCAGCTGTTTTCTGGAAGCATTTCTTGAGTTCCACGCGCATAGAGAGGTTGTCACCTCATCAGGAAAGAGAACATAATCTTCGGTATGGTTAAATACAGCTTGAGCTTCATATTCTTGTTTGCCTGTAGTACCAGCTCCTAAAAATAAAAGATGTAATTAATATACAAATTCCAAACAGTTTTTATTATTTTAACATACAGTGTGACCCATTTTTTTAATGCCATGTAACAAATACTCTACTTATACTGGAATATAATTTAAAATAGAAAATGAAAAGGGAAAATCCCAGTGGTTGGCATATACCATAGGTTAAATAAAACTTACAATGAAGTAAAAACTTCTGATCACTCTCCGCTACTTTCCACTGCGATCAATGGGCGCTGGAGATTGAACAACAGCAACGGTATAAAACAACGTACGCCGCAAGAGAGAATCGAGTTCCGCCAGAGTGATGATCTGGTGGGAAATCCACCGGGCCTTTGACCAAAGGCCAACCGTCCTGGAGATCTATCAGAGTGTTGTTCTGAGAACAACTCCACTGTCCCTAGGGTGTTGACCGAAGGCCAACCGCTTCTGCTAAAGTGTTGATCTAATCTAGTGGCAGCTCCCGAATCCAGTCTTAGAGTGCTGATCTGAGACGGAACTGTTCCGTGACTAAGTGTTGATTAATCACTTCCCGCTCCTTGCCGCATCGAGTATTGATTGATCCGTCCACCTTTAACCCAGATTATTCCTTCTCTTTAGCGCCGTCGATACTGTCGCCAGGAGTGACATTTTATTATTTTTTATTGTACATATTACCTAGGATCTAATTTTATTTTGTTATTTATTTGTTTCGAATATATTTTTATTTAATTTAAACCTGTGTTTTACTGGGTCTGCTGTCTAACAAGCTACCCGTCAAAAAATTTTTGTGATTATTATTATGCTTATTATTTTGAAGCTATCAAATATAATAGTTGTTAGATATTTGGTTATCTACTTTATAATTTTATTAGTTCCGTATGTATTAGTACACATTCCTTATATGTGTAGCGTATATATGTAGCATTAATAGAGTTTACCGCGAGATATAATTATCCCTCTCGACTCATTCGTTACTGTTTAGTAACGTCATAGTACGTTAATACATTTTATCCTTAAGCTGTCGTAATCATCTTGTATCTTCCCAGTTATCGTTCTTGCCTTATTTCCTTTTCGTTATCTTACTTAATAGGTTTCCCTGTTCCTTTCAAAAATACGGCAGAACCAAAAATTTTCTTCGCTTTTGGTCGTCATCATGTTAACAATTTCCTGAGACCTTTCTCTATTGGCTGCTGCGTGAAATAATTCTTCTATTGTGGTAACAGACCATTACGTCTAATATTGCGCAGCTATGAAACTTTCTTTCGAGTAATCCATCTCTTTCTCTCCACTTTTCCTTGTATTATAGGGCGAAGTAGATGATATTTGGGTCCTTTAATTATATGACCAAAGTATTCTTTGTTTTTGTCCTCGTTATGATGTTTATGAGCAGACGTTCTGAATTCATCTTTTTAAGAACATTTTCAATTAAAGTGTGCGAAACCCATGCTCGTATTTTTAGGATCCGTCGATAGCACCACAATTCGAATGCTTCTAATTTGTTATGTATTGTGTGAACAATTATATATATATATATATATATATATATATATATATATATATACAAGGATTTCCACAGTTTTCACTGCATTCCTTCACTCAACCGTTTTCTCCAATTTTTCCTGTTTAGCCAGTCCCATTCCTGTAGGTTTCTTCTACTCATTGCTTCGTCCACTTCATCTCTGAAAGATCTTCGGGGTCTGCCTCTCTTTCTTCTTCCTATCGGGCTCCACTCTGTTATTCTATTTATCCACCGATTTTGGTCTGCTCTTCTGACATGTCCGTACCAGGTTAACCTTTTCTGTTCGATGTAGTCTATTATGTCGGAGTTCATTCCCATTCTCCTCTTAATCTCCATGTTATTTATTCTATCTCTTCTTGTTACTCTGCAGCTTCTCCTTAGGAATTCCATCTCTGTTGCTCTTATTTTGTTTTTGGTTTTCTTATTTATTGTCCAATTTTCACACCCATAAGTGAGAATACTTCTTGTCATGGTATTATATATTTTTTTCTTTGTTTTCATGCTGATGTTCTTATCCCATAGTACCGGGTTCAATTTTCGTATGCAGTCTCTTGTTTGTCCTAGTCTATTTTTTATATCTTCCCCCGTTGTTCCTTTGTTTGATATTATGAAGCCTAAATACTTATACTTGTCTGTTCCTTTGATTTGTTTACCTTCGTCTATTTCCAGCTGTTTTATTTCTGTATTCTCCGTTGTTAGGTATTCAGTTTTCTTTAGGTTTATTTCCATCCCATTCTTTGTATATTCCTGCTCCAGTTTTCTCATCATAAAACTGAGGTCATCCTCAGTGAACAATTATATTTATATTTATAAAATTTGTCTCGAAAGGTTGAAAACCTGGCAAGGATCCGTATACAATTAAGAGTGCTAGTGCGATATGTGTATTTGATTATTTATAAATGATACAGTCCATTATTAAGTAACCCTTGTGGTTTTTAATGTCCATGTCTCATAACCATATAATAGGATAGATCACACATAACATTTCAGGACTTTCTTGCGAATATGCATCCACATGTTTCCTGTTACATAAACCTGGTTTCCAAGTCATAAAAGCTTTACGTGATATTTCCATCCTGGTCTCTTCACTAGAGTTACAATTTACATTTAACCAACTGCCGAGGTATTTAAAATGGTATTTGCGTTTATGTCCTCTCCATTACGCGAAAGCAGACCTTGATCTATGTATATTAATCTTTCCAACCGCCACTCACTTTGTATTTGAAATGTTAAGTTTAAGGCCTTCCCGACAGCTTAGTCGAACAAAAAAACCTTTAAATATTTAGGAGTCCAATTAGAGAGTACGGGTCCATATTAACTGGAAATAAATGTAAAATAGTCAGTGTCTCAAAACGCCAAGATACGCATTTACAAGACAGTATTGGTAGACCAGAGAACTAAGGATATTCCCGTGACATTCGGTGATACAGGTATCTAAGAATGCTTTTGATAAATTTAGTGATAACATAATATGTAACAAAATATTCAAAAGATTGAATGTAATTTTTTACTTATAAACAATGTAAGATCGCTATTTGATTTTATGTACTAAAGGTAAATTATATGGATAATTTTTCGACTGTTCTAACAACCATTCAAATTTCGTCATTTTGTGTCATGTGGAACAATTTCACCCAATCATGTCAACATTAGACTGATAATTGCATTCAGTGCAATTTTCAATCCGTATGACAACACGATCGAGTTTGACAACTTCATCCAAATAAATTTCAAAATGTCACGTTTCGGCAATGAGAATGTTCAAAGTATAAATGCGCTAATCAAAGAAAAAATTCCCAGAAATACAACCTACAGTCACAAATATATTTGGGGAATATTCATGGAAATTTGCTGCGGACGAGAATATGAGTTGTATGAACATAGAAGCTTAGAAGAATTGGCGTTGATACTAAAAGATTGGGCCGTCAATATGAGAAAGAAAAACGTGGACGAATTCAAAGAGGCAACGGTGAAGACAATGTGGAACGTTTCGTACAAACTATTGCAAGAAAAGTACTATAATGACTATAATATTATGATTGAGGCGTTTAACAATATAGTGTTTAAACCAGCCCGAGATGCCCGCGATGCAATCAGGAAGAAACTACAAGCAGATCCATGTAAACGTAAGGCCAGCCAGTTAAATTGGTCTGAAATTAACAAAATAATATTGCTTTGGGATGAAGATACCCCTGAAGGTCTTATGCGTAAATTTTACCATATTGCTGCTGTAGAATTAGCGTGGCGAGGAGGGGAGGCAGTTGCTTGTCTGGTGGATTTTTTTCAAATCGAGAAAAATAACGATGACACTCCAACAAATCGCATTGAATACAATCCGGTATTCAGTAAAACGTGCCAAGGTGGTTCTAAAAGCTGTGCAAGTAGTAAATGGTTGGTTATCAATAGTGAGAGACAAAGATGCCCTGTACGTCTTTTTCATAAACTGATATCAAAACGAGGCGACAATATTACCTCACCACGACTGTTCTTAAAACCAAATCGACACTGGAAAAATGAAACTGACAAATGGTACGATAATGTACCTGTTGGAAGAAATACAATGAATGGATGGACTAAATCTTCTGCTGAAGCAATTGGCTTGAATGTAAAGGAGAAAAAGATAACAAATCACTCGAATAGATCAACTGCTGTTAGCGAATTAGCAAAAAGTGGTGTAGAAGAACAACAATTGCTAAAAATTACTGGTCATGGCAATCAGAATTCTATAAAACCATACTTGAATCTCGATCAAGAACACCACAACAAGATTATAAATATTATGCGTGGTAATAGATCTTCTATAGTAGAGAACAGCAACGAATCTAATGTTAACTTAAATTTTAATAATTGTACTTTCACTAACTGTACTTTTAATAAATAAATGTTCCGTTATGTTGAGTTATGATTTTTTTTTTCGAAAAATTATCCGCCGAATATCCATCGGCCATTGATGAATGCCTCATAATTTCATGACAAATTTCTCAAGCTCGTTGCTTGGTAACAGCACTCAGCCTTCGGCTTCGTGCTGTTACCAAGGAACGAGCTTTCGATTGTCATGAAATTATCTCATCTGTTATCAATGTCCTAGGGATATTACTACTGAAAAGTACCACAATTTTACTGAAAAAGAATAGAAAATCCGTTAAAATAAAGGTTTGTAAAGTTATTGCAAACATAGCTTCAAAAGTTGATTTTTTGAAAATTATTAATAGCTTTTCTAAAAATGCACAAAAAACTTTGATTTTGCTTAAGAATAAGGACAATGTCACAAATATTCAGCTTTAAAAATTTCATTTAACCTTTTTAAGGACATAAACACATTTTCGTACGTTTCGTTTACAATATTGAAATAATTAAAGCTCAGGAACTATGCAAAATACATATTAAGTGCATATTTGCATATTTTGGATAAATTGTATAAGTGCATATGAATTTATTAAAAGTGCATATTTTCAGGTATACCAAAATATAGACAAATATCTGAGAACGCAAGTAATGCAATTTAGCGAGGTAGGTAAAAATATCCCTCGGAAATACCCCTTATTGGTATTAGCCTAATATGACAATATGGACAGTAAAACGCGATAAGCCGGTTGCCGGTATTAAATAAAACCATAAATCAATATGGTTTTTCCCGAAAGCTTAACAAATTGCCAGAATTTATATTAGCAAAAGACAAAATGCAATTGTCGTTATGTCCATAGTTACATTTAGTTCAGTATGATGTATTCTTTGGTTCAGTAAAGTTGTGTTTAAGTGTTTGAAAATGCCAAAACAAAGGGTCCTAGGGTTGGGAAACTGGCCCTATACGCGGATGAACCGAGATCTAGGTCAACTGCGTAAGGATGTAGAAAGCAAGGAGAAACCACCACATTAAAGATCCATATGGACATCTCTTGTACATCTATCATGGCTACAGCTTTGAGAGTGAAGACTACTGATCATGTATATCGGAGTGCAAGATCCGACAGGGGAGAAATAACAACACAGATCCACGGGGCCTCCCAGGTCGTTAGCAAGTGAAACCCCCAGGTAAAAGAAAAACAGTCCATTAAAATATGCACCTGGAACGTCAAGACCATGTACGAAGCAGGCAAAATTTATAATGCCATCCATGAAATGGAAAAACTGAATATCGATATAATGGGCATCAGTGAAATGTGATGGCCTGATGCCGGAAAATGTCAAATAAACGAGCACCAAGTATATTACTCTAGAAATACAGAAGATCAACATAAGCATTGCGTCGGAATAATTTTAAATAAACCAATAAACAAATACGTTACGAATTTTGTTCCAATATCCGAGAGAATCATGCTCATTCAATTGGATTTATTCCCAGCAAAAACCAACATAATCCAAATATACGCAGACAAAGTAATAGAGGCTTGTTATTACGATTTAAGGAAAGTCCTAAGTAAGTTAAAAACCAAAGAAGTAACGCTAGTTATGGGCTACTTTAATGCCAAAATCGGTAAGGGTAGTTATGGTGAAGTAGTAGGTTCATGGGGTCTGGGTGAGCGAAATGAGAGAGGAGAACGCCTACTCACATTTGCTACGGAAGAAGAGTTGGTAATCACCAATACACTCTTCAATTTACCACACAGAAGGTTGTACACATGGCGCTCACCCGAAGATACGCCAGAAAATATCATAAGAAACCAGATTGACTATATTTTAATAAATAAAAGATTCAAAAACTCCATAACATCAGTGAAAACCTACCCTGGTGCAGATATTAAGTCAGACCGTAACTCACTTGTCGCTAAGTTTCGTCTGAAATTTAAAAAAATCTACAAACCTAATCCTATAAGATACGATCTTAAATAACTAAGAAATGATGACATAAAGCAAGAAGTACGGGAATATCTGAAGAACAACATATTTAAGTCAGAAGTAGTTGTTGACACATAAATAAACCACTTAGAAAACATTGGGAAGGACATATTAGACCAATACCTGTCACCGAAAAAGACAGAAAAGAAAAAACCATGGATGACCGACGGTATATTACAGATAATGGACAGAAGAAGAGAATCCAAGCGGAAAGACTACGTTGCATATCAATTTCTAGACAAAGAGATAAAAAAGCTGTCAGAGAAGCTAAAAATAGAAATCTGGAAGAACAGTGTGAAGAAATCGAGATATTGAAACGTAAACACGATTCCTTCAACCTCCACAAAAAGATCAAAGAAGCAGCAGGCATCTATAAATCAAAAAGACCGGGACACTTAACAGACGCTCAAGGAAATCCAATAGTTGATATTAAAGAAACAAACACAACATGGATGAACTATGTGATAACAACATTTGAAGACGATAGGAATGTCACCATCACACAAAATAAAAATGACTATACCGGACCACCTATTCTCGAAGCGGAAGTAGAAGCTGCTATAAACAACATTAAGGAGGGAAAAGCCGCAGGACCAATCGAGTTCTACTCAGAATTTTTGAAAATTATAGATAAAGATGAAGTAAAAAGACTTATTGATCTTCAACAATATATACCAAAGTGGAAAAATACCCCAACAGTGGCTAAGATCAACTTTTATAAAAATCCCTAAAAAACCCAACGCCAAAAAATGTGAAGATTATCGAATAATAAGCCTTATGAGCCATTTCCTGAAAACTTTTTTAAAAATTATACATAAAAGAATATATAAAAAGTGTGAAGAACACATGACAAACACACAATTCGGCTTCAGGGATGCATTGGGTACTCGAGAGGCACTTTTTGCAATACAAGTTCTCTTTCAAAGATGTAGAGACGTGAATTATATGTGTGATATATATATGTGTGTTTTGTTGATTACCAGAAAGCGTTCGATACAATAAAACATGATGAACTGATGAAAATATTAAATTCAAAAAGCGTTCGATAGAATAAAACATGAACTGATGAAAATATTAAATTCAATTGGTCTAGACAGCAGATATCGCCGTATAATAAACAATATCTATTACGAACAAACTGCAGCTGTTAGAGTTGGGAATCAGTTAACATACGATATAAAGATAGAAAGAGGTGTGCGACAGGGATGTATATTGTCCCCATTATTGTTCAATACATATTCAGAGCACATTATGAACCTAGCGCTAACGAACATAGACGAGGGAATACTTATAAACGGAGAACGATTGAACAACATAAGATACGCTGATGATACTGTCATTTTTGCAGACAGTCTTAAAGGTCTGCACACTTGTCTCCAAGGTGGCAGAAGTAAGTAGCAGGTTTGGGCTTGATTTTAACATCAAAAAAATCAAATACATGGTTATAAGCAAAAATAGGGTACCACCTGGTCAATTACTATTTAACCAACAACCTATAACACAAATAACCAACTTTTGTTATTAAGATAAGGATCGATAAGGCAAGATAAGCTTTCGTCAAAATGAAAAAAATCTTTAATAGCCACGATATAAAATTGGAAATAACAGTTCGTTTACTAAAATGCTACGTATTCTCCGTTCTTTTATATAGCGTGGAGTCATGGACCTTAACTGAAGCATCACTGAAGAGACTCAAAGCATTTGAGATGTGGTGCTATAGACGCATGTTGAGGATTTCCTGGATAGACAGAGTTACCAACGAAGAAGTACTACATAGAATGGGTAAAGAGCGCCTGTCATAACCATAAAACGTCGCAAACTAGAATACCTTTGCCATATAATGCGCAATGAACAACGATATGACCTACTTCGGACATAGTGCATGGGAAAAGAGGTCCAGGACGAAGAAGAATATCCTGGCTGCATAACCTGCGAAAATGGTTTAACTTAACCACTATCGGACTTTTCAGGGCAGTAGTCAACAAAGTCAGAATAGCCATGTTAGTGTCCAACATCCGTAACGGATAGGCACCATAAGAAGAAGACGGCACAGTTTTTCTCTAGAAAATTTAGAGAAACATTTAATAATATATAGTTTTAACTGTAATAATAGTATAATAAAGAATGATGATGATGATGAATCAAAGAATAAATGAATATAATGATGTAGATCAGTGATTCCCAACCTGGGGGCGATCGCCCCCCGGGGGGCGGTTTGAGATATTCAGGGGGGCGATAGAGCGAAGGGGGCGATAGAGAAAAGGGGACGTTTAGCATCCGGAAAACGAGAAATGGGTAATTGAGAAAAATAATAAAAGAGAAAAAAAAATACAATACTTTCGATCGGATATCCAAAGGATAATAAAAAGTAAATATATGTATACCAATGCAGGTAATAATAACACAAACATCTCGTCTAGTCACAGAGAGCTATGAATCATAATACAATTTAATTCTATACATTATCGTTATAATTATACATTATAACGAATTCTGCATTCTCCTTTGATCGAGCTTTCGTATTGTGCGATCATCCGCACAAAAGAGAAAGAGGGAGAAGTGGAATAAGAATGATGAGAAGTACGTTTGTCGGTTGTCGTCACTTCAAATGTGGACTTTTTCGTTCCCTAGTTTTGTAGTGTGGTATATAAAGTTGTTTTGTTTCAACTGACAGTCATTGTGTTCAGTGAATTGTTATTTTAATAAAGATACTGTGATTTATTTGTGAAACTGTTAAGTCTGTCTTTCAATTCGGACATAACCACTTATCTTATCGAACACGAGGCGTCACAATATTAGAATCATTATTAGTCACAATGTTAGAATTCGGACAGAGACGTCGACGCCTGGCAATATAATTATTTATTGAGAATTGCGAGATAGTGTTTTTATTCTTTGCCTTCTCAATAAGGTGTAATTAATTACTCTTTTGTTTTGCTCTCAAAATGTCAGCACCTAAAAAAAAGTGCCGGCAGTACTCAACGGAGAATTTGAAATAGGGATTCATTGAATTGCCAGGAAATAAGATCTACCATTGTGTCTCATTTGTGCAAAATCTTTGTCAAACGAAGCCGTGAAGCCGTCTCGGCTTATGGATCACTTGAAGAGGACGGTGAAGATGTTCTCTGCAACAAATTGAAAAGCAGAGAGTTTACTGTGCAACTTGACGAGAGTACCCTGAGGGCACAGCTTTGCTGCTGTCATATGTCCGATTCATTGACGACAATGGAGAAATGGCAGAGGAAATGCTGTTTGCTAGAAGTCTGATTACTAATACAAAAGGATCTTTCATATTTGAGGTCGTTAAGAGATTTTTTGAGGAAAAAGAGGTTCCCTTATTAAATATGATCACCTGTGCTACTGACGGTGCAGCAGCAATGACAGGAGGCCATCGGGGATTTATTGCACATCTGAAACAAGCAGTACCTGGAATTTTGTGTGTTCACTGAGTCATTCACAGAGAGCATTTGGCTGCCAAGAATTTGAGTGGGAGGTTACACGATTCTCTTCGACTTGTCATAGATGCGGTAAATAAAATTAAAGCAAAACCAAAGAATGATCGAATATTTCGTACACTTTGTGAAGAAAATGATGTGATATGATGTGATATTTAATACATTACTACTACATACGGAAGTCCGCTGGCTTTCTAAAGGCAATTGCTTAAGGCGGTTCTTCAGTCTCATCGATACTGTTATTGAATTTCTTAATACTACTGACCCCACACTGAGTACATAACTACTACAAGAGAAGCGAAATGACATCGCTTATTTATCAGATTTTTTTCAAAAATTAAATGAAATGAACCTGCAACTACAGGGGAAGAACATAAATATAGCCAAAGCGAATGGAGTAGTCGGAGCATTAATTGACAAACTATCTATTTTTGAAGAAAATATGCAGAGAAGAGATCTGACCAAATTCCCCAACTTGAAATCTTCTTGTGGTGATTCTGAGGATCTTCAAACATACTGCCTCCACCTTCAAACACTGAAAGAAGATCTGCAGTCCCGATTCCAAGATTTGACTAGTCTGAAAGTGCCAACTTGGTTTATCAATCCTTTCAGCGTGGAAGTTTCAACGGTATGTCCTTCTCTTCAAGAAAACTTGATTGATTTGAGACAAGATATTGAAATTGAAAGATTGTTTCGGGAGTGTGGGTAAAAAAGATTTTGGCCGCGGATAAAAGAAGTGTATCCAATCTTGTGGAATGCAATCAAATTATTATTATTGGCATTCCCCACAACATATCTAGTGGAGAAAGGTTTTAGTTCTGTGTGTATATTAAAAAACAGACAAAGAAATAGGCTCGACATAATAGAATGAAGGGATTTGAGGTTGTTATTAAACAACATTGAGCCAGACATAAAGAGATTATGTGAGGGACACCAGGCCCAAGGAAGCCATTAACAATTCTTTTACATACATATAACCATTTATCATTTTACGAAATGTAAAAATAAATATATATGGATACTTACCTTTTGTATAGACTCATTATTTGTTTCAATTTAATTGGGTGGGGGAGGGGGGCGATTGTAGTATTCATAACTGGTGAAACTTGTCTAAGGGGGAGATCATGGGAAAAAGGTTGGGAACCACTGATGTAGATAATACAAATTTCAATCAATATTTTTTGTGACTTTAGCATAAAATAAATAAATACCTTCAATACAAGTATTACTGCGTTTTTATTTATATGCATTAAATGCATAAAAGCATATTTTAGTGCATATTTCAACTGTTCTTTGTGCATATTTGCATGCATATTTTAGAGTTTTTTAAGAGCATATTCCCCGAGCTCTAGAAATAATACTTTAAACTTGGTTCTCAATTGCGTAGTGGCAACCGTTGTGGCCTACAATCCCACTCTCAAGTTACAGCGAAATGGAGATCAGAATCGCTTGACTTTTGAATCTCGTCGTATTTTTATATTCGTGACTCTCCTTGACAGTATTTTGAGGTTATAAGAAGAAAGCCAGGCACTGTATTTTTTTTTATTTGTCATAATTTTGTGCGACAAAAATTGGTGACTACTGAATAAATATCTAGGTTGAGTTTACCGAAAGTACAAGCTGATTATAGCCGCAAATGTCAAACATGGAACAAAAAATTTCGGTATAGCAGTGTTGGCATGTAACATCGATGAAGACATGAGAAATATGGAAATACGTGCTTGGCGGAGGAAGGCGATGGATAGGGACGACTGGAGAAAAATTCTTGGGGAGGCTAGGACCCACACAGGGTTGTAAAGCCAAAATGAATGAATGAATGAGTGTTGGCATGTTTTTTTAATGTAGATGTTGTATGCTTCAATGTATACGTGCTGCAGAAATGTTAAAATCATTTTGTTTTATTCTCATTTTAGATTAGGTACCATGTTTAGAGAGATACCTACATTATCATTTTATAGCAGAAATACAGAGAGCGTACACATTCTAAATTCTCTGTGCAAAATCCAAACAATTCAGATTTGGAGGAAATTAAAATTAAGAATGATGGCCAATCAGACGAAGAATTGGATTCCTTATTGGAATTGCCAAATAACAGAGAAACCATGGAAGAACTTTCCGAATCAAATGGTACTTCTGATACTGATAGTGACTATAATGGATATAGCAATTCCTCTAGCTTTGAGATGCAGACAACAAAATACAGTAAGAGGAGAACAACCGGTCTAACATTGTCATCTGAGCCTCCTGTACCAATACAGAGTTCCGAAATCTGGTATTCAGAGATGATTGTTGGTTCTCGCTAAAATGATCCAACCAAATGCGGGTCCGCAAACACCTAACGAGGTACTGTTAATACAACAAAATAGTACCCTCTTTCAGGAAAATTATGCAAGGTCCCAGAATGAACAGATGCTATACACGGCATGGAAACAGATGGAAATTGAGAAGATTTACGCTACGGATAGAGTAAATCAGCTCCAACTCCAGTTAGATAACTTACAAAAATTAAATGAAAGCTTGCAATTAAAATCTGCAGATCTAAAGAAAAACTTGTCCAAAGAGAAAGAACCTAAGAATGAGGAATTTCATACTGATGAGGAGGAATTAGCTGAGAAGACAGAGTGGATACGTGTCAAAAACTTCAAAAAACGTAAAATGGATACATCATTGACCCCACCACAAAAAGAGTCATATGTCCAGCAAAGAGAAGAAAAAACTAGAAAAACACAAATCCCACCTCCAATAATTGTGGAGAGTATTGCCGAATTTAGCCAATTTCATGAATTAGTCAGACTACATACTGCTAAATTCCAGATAAAAGTACTTGGAGACAAGAGCGCTAAAATTAATGTCGATAGTGAAGAAGACTCCAGAAAATTAACGAAAAAGTTGAGTGAAGTAAATCATCCATGGCATACATATTGTTGATATGATGACTCATATTTAACCTGTAAAAATGTTATTATTCTAACAAGAATTTTCTCGTAGATTCTTTGGTCCGCTATAAAACCGGTCTTCTTTCCAGGCCATTCGAGAAAGATCAACATCCAGTCGAGGGGATGCCAGACTAACGGCTGTTTGATATATATATATATATATATATATATATATATATATATATATATATATATATATAGAAATTTTCATTGTGTGAGACAGTCTGAATAGTAATATCGAGTCGAGTTTTGAAATATAACGCGCGTATTGTCGGGAATATAAATTGTAATAAATGTTGTAAATAAATTATTTAATTATAGTGTGAAATAAATTAGTGTAATATT
This sequence comes from Diabrotica undecimpunctata, assembly GCF_040954645.1. Taxonomy (NCBI): domain Eukaryota; kingdom Metazoa; phylum Arthropoda; class Insecta; order Coleoptera; family Chrysomelidae; genus Diabrotica; species Diabrotica undecimpunctata. The sequence continues at coordinate 129,283,315 of NC_092809.1, read as the reverse complement.
GTACAAATAAAGACTTTAATAAACTAAGTGTTGGAATATTTTATAATAAATAAAGTTAATAAATTAGACTAATAAACTCAGTTCATTGGTGTCAGAGTGAAATATAAAATAAATTGTGAAAATGACTATGATTTATGATCTCACAGGTACGAATTTAAGAAGACATCTCGAGGACAGAGAATTAGCTTCTACCGGAAAAAAAAGCTGAGGCATTTCTTCATCCATACCGAAAGGAGGAAAGACGGGAAGAACTACCATTGTTCAGCATAAAAATACTGGTAATGCTAAGATGCCCATAAAGATACTGGTAATGCTAAGCCAATTCGTCAAACAGCTCGACGATTACCACACGCGAAAAGAGAGGAAGCTGAAACGATTGTTCAGGAAATGAAGAAAGACGGGGTGATAGAACCTTCTACGAGCCCATGGGTCTCTCCGGTGGTCTGATGAACAACGTTACCAAGAAATATAGTTATCCTTTGCCTCGGATCTACGACACATTGGATGGAAGTAAATTGTTTTCTACTTTGGATTTGAAGTCTGGATACTGGCAGGTAGAAATGGACCCAGTAGATGAAGAGAAGACAGCCTTCACCACAGGATCTGGATTGTGGCAATTCAACGTTATGCCATTTAGACTCTGTAATGCTCCTGCGACATTTGAGAGGCTTATGAAAAATGTGTTGAGGGCTATCTTGGAAAACATGCCTGGTTTATCTAGATGATATAATCGTCTTGGGAGAGACATTTGAAGACCATCTGAAGAATTTAGAAAACGATTTTAATCGACTTAAAGCTGCCCAATTGATGTTAAACCCCAAGAAGTGCCAGCTATTTCAAGGTAAAGTCAATTATCTGGGTCTTATAGTCGGTAAAGAAGAAGTGGCCGTGGATAAGAGAAAAATCGATTCCTTTAAGGAATGGCCAGAACCAACTGACAAACATCAAGTGAGAAGTTTTCTTGGACTATGTACTTACTACCGGAGGTTTATTAAAAAGTTTGCAGATATTGCTAAGCCATTAATGCGACTTACAGAGGAAGCAAGAGATTACCGCTGGGATACGGACAGCCAAAATGCCTTTGAGACCTTGAAAAAGCATTTACTCACACCACCAATTTTAGGGTATCCACTGCCAGAAGGAGAGTTTATCTTAGATACAGATGCAAGTAATGTGGGAATTGGAGGAGTACTATCTCAGATTCAAGGAGGACAGGAAAGAGTCCTTGGATATTTTAGTAAAGTTCTTTCAAAACCTGAGCGGAATTATTGCGTCACGAGAAGAGAACTTCTAGCAGTAGTGAAATCATTAGAGCACTTCTATCAATACCTCTATGGAAGGAAGTTTTTAATCCGAATCGACCATGCTGTCCTTAAGTGGTTGATTCAATTTAAGAATCCAGAGGGTCAAATAGCCAGATAGATTGACCGACTCTAAGAATACGATTTCAAGATTGAGCACCGAGCCGGAGTTAGCCACAGAAACGCTGATTCTCTTTCCAGAAGGTCATGCCCAGCAGAGTGTTCCCACTGCAACAAAACGGAATGGAAGCCCGTTTGAAAGAATACCTTTGGAAATTGCTGGGCCATTTCCAGAAAGTGAAAATAGAGGCAAGTACATGTTGGTAGTAATGGATTACTTCACTAAGTGGGTCGAGATTTACGCACTTCCAGACTAGAAGGCCGCCACCATTGCAGATAAGTTGATCAAAGAATATATCAGCCGATTTGGAGTACCTTTGGAGATCCATAGTGACCAAGGAAGGAACTTCGAAAGCGATCTATTCAAAGGAATATGTGATAGACTAGGCATGAAGAAAACAAGAACTACAGCATATCATCCGCAAACGGATGGTATGGTAGAACGGATGAATAGGACAGTTGGCAAGTATTTGACAAAGATGCTGTCCGATCATAAGCGAGACTGGGACCAATATCTTCCGTTCTTCACAATGGCCTACAGATTGCTGTTAACGAATCAACAGGCCAGACACTAGCCAGAGTCCTATTCGGACGCGAGATGCGACTACCTTGTGATCTAGAGTTTGGGTGTCGACCTGGAGAAGATGTAGCAGTTGAAGATTATATGATCGAATTACGAAGAAGAATGGACGATGTACACGAGTTGGTCCGTTCCCATCTTCAGATCGCTAGCGACTGGGGCAACTACAAAAAAAAATGAAACAAATGGATACTTACATAAATTTCCTGGACAAAAGGGCAAATAAAAATAACAAGAAAGACTCCTAGCTATTTGAAATAAGAACACCGCTTCGAAGAATCCTAACCTTGCTGGATAAAGGAAAAAAGGCTCTTCTTTTCTGATTTCACAAAAAAAAACACTGAAGTTTCTGAGGGTTAAACTGGAATCATACTGGAATTTCTGCTATACAAAAAAGAACTTCTTCAACTGGTCTGAAAAGACGACCAAAGACAAATAAAAATGAGGTTGGAACAAAATCACCGGCACATTGGACACATCCTATACGCAGCTTTAAATATTTTCAATACTCTGGTACGCGGCACAAATCACTCAAATATTTAACAAAATAGTGGTTACTCTTTCCTAATCTGCCATATTACAGAGAGTAAATTTCCACAAATTCGCCGGTTTTGACCAACTTAACTACCACACGTCCGTTCAACACCGACTTAGTTGCAAACCTCTTCCCTCAATCTCTCACGCAGATACGCAGCTCGCACTTTCCTCTCGCGTCCCCTACATACCAGTACACACCACGGAACCAGCTAAAATTCATTAGACCTACGAATCTTGGAAATAACTGGAATCTTGGAATAATAAAATGTATCTAGAAGATTCGACGAGACTTCACAAATAATTAAAGAAATATGTATTCAGAACAATGAGAAATTTGAAGAAGTCTCAAGAGCATTCGACAAGATACAGAAAAATGTAAACGACAAGATAGAAGACGTAGAAGAGAAGATCAAACAATTAGAGACCATGATAACTAACACTAAAATGCTACCACCAGTTAATACAGTAGCCTTAGATCAGGTAATAAAAGAAGAATCACCAAGAGACGAAACGACACATCATACGAGATTCAAATTGCCACCATTTGATGGAAAGTCCTCTTGGTCCATATACCTTAGACAATTTGAAGCTATTGCGACAGCCAATCATTGGACAGAACAAGAAAAAGTTGTTTCCTTGACTGCTGCTTTACGAGGTGATGTTGCGGATATCCTAAGATCAGTTCCTAAGGGTCAAAAATCATGTTACCAGACCTTGTTCACTCGACTAGACAAACGTTACGGAGATACCCACCTACAACAAGTCTATAAGGCGCAACTAAGAAGTAGAATTCAACGAGCAAGTGAAAATTTGCAAGAGTTTGAAGCAGATGTTGCTCGTATAGTGCGGTAGGCTTATCCGGAGGTACCAGACAACATTTTGGAAAAAATTGCTGTAGATACCTTCGTCAATGGGTTAAAAGAAAGTGAATTACAGACAGCTTTACGACTAGCAAGACCGAAAGTTCTAGATGAAGCGCTCGCTATTGCCTTGGAACATGAAACAGCTAGTCAAACTTCACGGAGCCATCGAGTAAGAACCATTGAAGAAGGCGACGAATCAAACGATGAACGCCTGGAAGAAATGGTACGAAAAGTAGTTCGTAACACGATGCCGAAGAGACGCGAGCCCAGATGTTGGAATTGTGATATTTGATTCCAGTTTGATATTCTCCTACCAATATTTTCACTTAATGTGACTAACCCATTGCCCAACCTTCCTCCTTTACCCCATCTTGAAACCTGCAGTGACGCCGTGAGCAATTCAGTTCACCCACGAGAGCCACATGTAGGGTTGTTATAAAAACGTACAGGGTTGTAATTTAATTTTTTTTGTAAGTATGCATTAAAAATTAATTTCTAAGCATTAGTTTAGTACGATGCCATATTATAAACAAGAGGATAACTTTTTTATTTTTTATTAATAAAATAATTACATCCTTGCTACTCATTTATTTTATATACTCGGTGAGTCTATAGTCTTAATAAAAACGTAGATGAACGACAGAATAAATTAAAACTATTGAACAACCAATCACAGGAAAGAACCCTTAAAATCATAGAACCACAATTAAACCAACTGAGTTGAGCTTTAGGAGTTGATGTACTGTCATGCGAAAATATATTTTTAATGATTCTTCATATAAAATTAACGCTTTTAATAATTTTAATTATTTCTAATATTAATTATTCCTTTGATGATCTGGAAGATTGCATAGACGAATGGCCAAGGTGTATAGATAAATCACTGAATGTAGTGTGTAAAAGAAAAGGTACTTGTCGTCCTCTCGATAACGATTGTGTGTCTCTGGAAATGGATAATGATTTTAGGAATCATATTTTGAAAGAACACAATAGTTTCAGAAATTATATAGCAAGTGGAAAGGAGAAACGGAACGGTGCTACGTCTGCATCCAATATGATGGTTCTTAATTACGATTTTGATCTCGAGTTTTCAGCTACTTGCACCGCTAATAAATGTGAAATGAAACGCGATCATTGTAGACGTACTAGAAGATTTTGGTATGTAGGAACAAATCTTTATAGAGGATCTTTAGAAACATCACTAGAAAAGGAAGCAGTAAATAACTGGTATTCGGAAATTGTATATATGGACCCTGAAGTTTTCCCTCGCTACATAGTTATACAGAAAGCTTCAAACTTTACTCAAGTTGTCTGGGCTAGGACAACGCACATTGGATGCGGAAGAGCACATTCAGAAGGTAATTATTATTTGGCTTGTAATTACGGCCCTTCTGGAAATAAGCTTTATCGCTCTGTTTACAAAACAGGTCAACCTGCATCAAACTGTCCCTATAACGTGAACAAAAGTCGAAAGTATCCAAACCTATGCGGAATTGCTTACGAAGTTAATGTCGCAATAAATTTGCATGATATTCACGACATAATATATGGCTATATGTTTATTTCACTTTTTGTAGTTTTTTTTATAAATAAATAGTAAATTGCAGACTTTTATGCGTTATCTTAAAATGACCAATCTTCTTCATGTGTTAACTAGCGTATTAATGCCTCCGATAGTATGTGTATGTGAGAATGATTAGGATCTCCCTAATAAGGAGCTCTCCGTTGAATGAAGGTACCCCCTATAAACGGGCTAGGCCTGGTGAATGGGAAGTATAGAAAGATGTGAAACGACCACGCTAGAACAGTTCCTGTCACCACTTAACTCTCTGGAGTATCTAGGAATCTCCAAGGTAGTCAAGAGACTGGGAATGGATGAACTGCTGCAGAGACCAAGAAGCAGCCTACATTATATAAAGCCTTCCCCTGGTAATGCGGTGCTCTGCCAAAAGCGACCAACCTTTCCCTAGCTACTCGTTGGAACAACATGAATGTACAACAAAAAAACCATTAACCAAAACCAAATTCCGAGGCAGGACCAAAACGTTCACCTCAGCCTGAAGCCGCAGTTGAGAATGGACAGCAATGTTCACCTCTAATCTCGGCCCAACCGGAGGCTGGACCAAAACGTTCACCTCAAGAATTAACAGAAATGTTCATCTCAAATTTCGGCCCAAGCGGGGAATGGACAAAGACCACCTCAGGAAAATCGGCCAAAGCGCCGCAGAGTTTGTGGCGCCGAGGCAAAAAGAAGGAGGAAGGCCAGAGAGGCGATGGGAAAAGCACGCCCGGGAGCAACTCATCCCTTTCCAGCCCCTCCCAAAACAAAGGTGAAGGTGACCACATCAGAGGCTGACAACGGTTCCCTCCAAAACAGGACAGTGACCGACAGCCCCCAGTGTGAAGCGCCTTCACCCAAGTACCTCCACTCGTAGGAAGAAAAATGGAAAAATATTTAATAAAAAAGAAGGTAAGCATAGGGGTAGGAGAGTTTATGGAGGATATAGGCGAAAAGAGACTGGCGACATTAGCGGAAGAGGAAGAAAAGGACAGTCGGGGGGAGAAAATGATGAGCCAAAGGAGAAAAACGAAGGGGAAAACGAGGAGATAGGTGAAACAGTGGAGGAGAATGGCAGTGAAAACGAAACGGGGGATAGTAATGACGAGAGTGAATGGACGACCAACATTAACAAAAAAAAGAAAAAGAAATCGCACGGAGAGAAAGACATAGGAGCTGGTGGAAATAAGAATGAAAGTAAGATCGGCAGATTTGGTGCGAAATGGAAAGAAACATTAGAGAGTTAATGTATAGTGCTACAGAGGATATTGAAAAAAGAGAAGAAATAAGAATATGCGTAACAACAATAGGAACACAAACAAAAATAACTGTAGCAACAACTACGAGGTGCGTAGGGACCCAGGTAGAAGTAAATTGGGAAGAGAACCCAGAATTACAAAGAAAAATGATTGAGGAACTATATAAAAAAATGGATACGGCAGAAAGCATCGAGGAAATAAGTGAAGAAGTAGATCAAGAATGGCCAGAGGAGGTTTATGATAAAGTAAACATCTGTGAAAAAGGAATTTTGGAGGCACCGGACGATGTGACAATCTTGTTAACAGAGGATGCTGCTGACGTAAGAGTGTAGGGGGATCTTAGTGCAAGGTACCCAGACCTCTCCGGATTATACGTGGAAGAAGATGAAAATGGAGGAATTGGGACTATGTCTCAAATAACATGTACAGTAGAGGAAAATGGGAGAGAGAGGACATCAAAAAATTTGTCCACGAGCTGAAACAAAGGAGAGGAGAAGAACCAATGGCTGTTAAATTCTTGGCAGCAGCCAGGAAGCTATTCGACCGTATGGAAAGAATGGATAGAGAAAAGATAGGGATAGCAGCACCAGCAGCACTAGGAGTGGAAAAATCAAGAAAAGTGCTAGAGTGGGCAGCAAGAGGAAAGAAGGTAACGGCAACGATATACGGCAAAACGTTTAAGGAAAGGCAAATAGTAGCCATAGAAAAGAAAGGGGTGATAATCATCATAAAACCGAAGGACAAGCCCTATGCTGAACTTGTAAAAGAGTTAAGGGAAGAGTTGGGAGAAAGAGAGGATGTCGTCATAAACAAGGTTAGACAAACCAGACAAGAAGGTGTATGGAGGCAGCAAAATGGCGGAACAAGTCAGGAGTTTAGTAGCATCAAGACAAGGATGCGCAACAAGAGTAGTGGCAAAAGGTGGAAGAGTAAAGAAGGGCTTGATGCAGAAAAATGGCGGAACAAGTCAGGAGTTTAGTAGCATCAAGACAAGGATGCGCAACAAGAGTAGTGGCAAAAGGTGGAAGAGTAAAGAAGGGCTTGATGCTGGCGGACATGGATGGCCTAACCACAGAAAAAGACATCGTCGAATAGGTGGAGAAATTTGATGGTAGAGAGGAAGCATGTGAAGTAGTTGGAAAAATAAGGACAAACAGGTGAGAAAGTAGAATTTGTTATGTAGAGGTGGATGAGGATATATCAAGAAGGAGATGGTAAAGGTGAAACGATGCTATAGATGCCAAGCACATGGCCACATAGAAAGATACTGTGACGGAGAAGCAAAAGGGGGGTGCTGGAAGTGTGGGATGGAGGGCCATGTGCAATACCAGTGTCAAAGTAACACTGTAAAGTGCTTTAATTGTGACGAGGAAGGGCATATATCTACGTCCACTTGGTGTCCAAAATTCAGAGGAATTATCAGAACAAAATGGGGAATAAGCGTGAAAGAGAGCGTGTGTTAAGAGTGCTGCAAACAAATGTTGGGACGGCTCGGCTAGCTCACGACCTCGCTGTGGTCTCCGCAATCGAAAAAGAAATTGACATCCTGATAGGGGCAGAGCCAAACCGGACCGTAGTGCGCTGTAGGGAATGGTTCGTGGATACGTGGGGCGTAGTAGGAGTGTGGATACTTAATAGAAAACTGAGAGATTGTACAGTGGAGAATTATGAAAGTAGACTGGATGATATTATGAATGAGGTAAGATTATTGGGAAGAGAGTGTGTAGTGCTGGGGGACTTCAACGCCAAAGCGGCGGAGTGGGGTTCTCCCAGAACGGACGCTCGCGTACAAATGCTTATGGAATGGATAGGAACTCTGGACTTAGTTGTCTTAAATAATGGTCGGGAACCAACGTTCGTGAGGGGTAATTCGCATTCATATATCGATGTCACCTGTGCCACACAGAACTCAGCGAGAAAAATTAGAAACTAGACCGTGCTGCAATATGGCACTGCTACAAAACACTAAAACACGCTACATTGGCTTTTCGATCGTCGGAGTAGGGACTACCAACGTGGAGTCATTAGCGAACCAAACAGGAAGCAGAGGTGGAGATAGAACGGACAGGCTAACTAGGACTTGAATCAATAATAAGAGACTGAGAAATTGCATAAACAGGGTAGATGAAAAAAGAAAAATGGATAGCTGACAACCTACAAGAAGATATCCTACCGGTGATTATCACAGCCAACACCGGCAGTTCCAGTGAGGACGATTTTTCCGAAATGGAGTAGAGACCAGACACTGTTATTGTAAGTCTTATCTTTATTCATTAGGTAGCGTTTAGGCTACATAAATTTTTATTCTTTTATTAGCGTAATTTTATTCTTTGGTGTATACACACTTTTCTTTGTAATAATTGTTGAGACTGTTAATAGTAATAATTGATCCAAGTTGGTATATATCCTGTCGGTATATAAATTAACAATTTAAATTTGTAGCCACTACGGAGCTACGAATTTTATTTTGTAGCGGTTTCCCTAGTAGACTCCGTTCTGTTGTTACACCCTGTATAATCTAGTAAAAAAGATTTCAAATAAAATAGTTTTATTAAATTTTGTGTAATTTGCAAAATCTTGAAGTTGTAAATAATGTTACATTTACTTCTAATAGGATTGCATGATTTAATGTTATCGTACAGGAGGGCCAACGCGGTCCTGTATCACACCTGCAAACTATGAACGTGCCCAGCGGCCTAAGCGGCAACGTCGCTTCTCATAAGCACTGTACTGAAATCCTCTCGTGAATTTGTCGTGAATTACCGTAGATGATGATGAGTGGCCTTTGGTTTTCTTGCTTAAATCAACCTTTTTACATACATTTTTTTTTGGTTCGTTTTTAAGATACCTTATCTGTTGAATTTTAAGCCATTCAACTTTTTCGCCAGTTATAGTAACTTTTCTATTTGTTATCTTATTCTCAAGAGACTTGCTACTAAAAAACTCTAGTGAGTTCAATCTTTTAATCTGGAATTTTGGATTTCTTTTTTTGGCCGATTGAATTATGGAAACCCAATCATCGGGATCAAAAATTCGATCATTGTGTTTTCTCTCCTTTTCAATCAACCCAAAATCTTGATCGCATGTACTAAAACTATGTCCAGATACAAAAAATCATTGTTCTAAAACTTTGCGTTACGATTTACACTTTTGAAGGTAATTGCTTAACATTAAACCATCTTTATATTCCGATTCTGGCCCCCACAAGCATCGCTATACAAAATCAGATATTTGGTAGGGTCAGATAAGTGCGCCTTAAGATGGTTTATTAAGCATGAAGCTGAATCCCTTGAGTTCCTAGGGATGCGACATTTTCAGGCCAGACATATATGTCACCTGTATCTGTGACTTTATCATGGATGCCCAAATTATATGTCTACAGTTGTCTCTTATAATAAACTACACCTGTACTTAACTCAGGAGTACGAAGCGTTTTCTGAAGATCAAAGACTAAAACTGATATTTTTTGTTGTGATTCTTTTGCTTTAATTATATTTTGCTTTTTGTTTTCTTTAACTGCTTCTGCTTTTCTTTGGTGTAATTCCAATTCAACTTTTGCATACTGTTTACGCTGTTCTGAAGTATTTGAAGATGATTTTATTTCAGTATTAAGACTGTCACACTTTTGACAAGTATCTTTATGAGGTGCATGAAAATGGAAATTAAACTTGGCGTTAAAAATTTTGCGAAACATAAACAGCGAGAGGGGTTTTCTTAAGTCTTCTGTGCATTTTTTTTTCATACTCTTGATACATGATCGACATGTTCAAATTTGGTGAAAGATATTTCCTTTTTATGTTATCTCGTCGGGAGTAATGGGATTTGTATGCTGGGAACAGTTCAATGAAGCCACATAAATACTACTCGTCTGCAATATTGGTTTTAATATGGGGTGGATGTTTGCCCCTTGCATCTTGAAGAGGTGTCCCATGTTCTTGTTTTCGTGCTAAAGCTAATGAAATTTTTCCATCTGTAATGGAAACTGTGTCTTTAAAAAATTTCTTACATACCACTTGGTCACAACCATTTTCATCCGATAAAGTATATACACGAGTTTTAGACCTATCTAAATTTAAATTTTGGGTATAAGTTCTCTTTTTGTCTTCTACTTTTATTTGCCCTTGAATAAAAGCATTTTTCATTGACCAGTTAAGCGAATAGTAATTTTTAAAGATGCTTTGCTTTCGTTGGTTAGAAATTTTCATATATTATGACACTTCATTTTGCACGAACATGGTCCAACTACGAGTTGTTTAGCATTTTTACGTTTTCTTTCTTCCGTGACATATTTTTCTCCCTTCTCCCTGGCTAACTTCCTTTTATACCTTGCATGATTCTCAAGATTTCTTACTCTCTTTCTGGAATGTTGGTGCGATTTGCCTTTTGGTTCATCATTGTCTTGATTATTAGTGTTCGACAACCCATTTATTGAGTTTTTTTCACTCGAATCATCATTATTCTCGTCTAGAACAATAAAGAATGTATTACAAATAAGTTTGCGGCAAAACAGCCTAAGCCACATTTGTTTATAAATGGATATTTAAGGATTATCTTGCTTGTTTTATATTTAAAGATTAATAATATTGTTATTGTCTTACCTGAAGACTCGATATTTGAAGAACTGGGATTATAATTGCTATCTATTCGCTGACATCGGATCCGAAAGGCTCCGATGCGTCACTGCTCATGTTACCGCCATGTTTTTGTTGGTTAGGCAGTTTTGCCGCATTTTTCCTACGACATTTTGTTAGTGCGAAAACCAGTTTATAGATGGGGACACCATACCAATAAAAATTAAGTTTAGGCTGATTGTGCACACGATTCTTACAGAAATTGTAAGCACTTATTAAGCCTAATCCAGTAAAAGAAATTTTTGGGGTTAGGCATCTTTGCCTCTGAGCCACTCTGAGTCTTAATAAAGACTTCGTGGATGAACTACAGAATAAATTAAGACTATTAGACAACCAATCACACGAAAGAACCGTTAAAATCATAGAACCACAATTAATCCAACTGAGTTGAGCTTTAGGAGTTGATGTATTGTCATGCGAAAATTTTACAAACTAACTGAAAAATATATTTTTTAATGATTCTTCATATAAAATTAACGGTTTTAATAATTTTAATTATTTCTAATATTAATTATTCCTTTGATGATCTGAGGGAATGCATGGACGAATGGCCAAAGTGCGATGATGGTGCAACGAATGTAGTGTGTCAAAGAAGAGGTAATTGTCGTCCTCTTGAAAACGGTTGTGTATCTCTGGAAATGGATAATGATTTTAGGAATCATATTTTGAAAGAGCACAATAGTTTTAGAAATTATATAGCAAGTGGAAAGGAGAAACGGAGCGGTGCTACGTCTGCATCCAATATGATGGTTCTTAATTACGATTTTGATCTCGAGTTTTCAGCTACTTGCACCGCTAATAAATGTAAAATGGAACGCGACAGATGTAGTCGTACCCACCAATTTTTGTTTGTAGGGACAAATATTCATAGTGGATCTTCAGAAATATCACAAAAGGCAGCAGTAAATAAGTGGTATTCGGAAATTGTGTATATGGAGCCTAGATTTTTCGATAAATTCTTATTTAGAAAGAAAATTGCAAACTTTACTCAAGTTGTCTGGGCTAAGACGACGCACGTTGGATGCGGAAGAGCACATTCAGAAGGTAATTATTATTTGGCTTGTAATTACGGCCCCGCCGGAAATGAGATTCGTGTCGCTGTTTACAGAAAAGGTGAACCTGCATCAAAATGTCCCCGTAACGTGAACAAAAGTCGAAAGTATCCAAACCTATGCGGGATTGCTCACGATGTTAATGTCGCAATAAATTTGCATGATATTCACGACATAATATATGGCTATATATTTATTTCACTTTTTGTAGTTTTTTTATAGTTCTAATTGTAGCATATTCTAATGCTCTTGACAAGTAAATAAAAATAAATTGCAGACCTTTATGCATTATCTTAAAATGACCGATATTCTTCATGTGTTAAATAGCGTATTAATGGAATATCACGAGCATTTCTGGCCACCTGCCTTAGGTCCGTGGTTCCGGTCGGGTTAACAGCCACGCGCTTTCGGAAAAATTTTTGGAAATTATGAAAACATACATTATTTTAAGCTATTTTCAAAAAACATAGGCGGAGTTTCCATTTGTTTAAATAAAAAACGACTTTGAAAATTGAAATTTTCACACTTTTTAGGCAGACATATTGAGAAATGACTTTTCCAAATCTATAAAAATGTTTAGTATGACAAGTATTCCCTGTACTCTAAATTTTATATTTTTTGAAGTGAATACTTACTATTATTACGTAATTACATATATAAACATTTATTACTCTGCTCATCGACTTATATGCATACTATTTTTTAGAATATAATAATTAAAATGGAGTAATTAAACATAAATACAAGATAATAATAAAAATTCAAATGATGAATAAATTCTGTATTATATTAACAAATTTTAAAAATTACTAAAACATTCTTCTTTGTGTGCCGTGCTTATTTTCAAGCGTTGGCTAATGTCGTATCAATAAGCCGATGAAATGTTTCTCGACCGTTCGACCTGTCCATGGTCTAATGTTATGCAGCCAGGACAGTTGCTTTCTTCCGACCCAGCGTTTTCCTTCGATTTTACCCTGGATGATCAACCAGGAGTTTTTTTATAAGCCAAATGATTTTTTATTTTTGTTGTCCAGGTTTTACATCCATAGAACAAAGCGGATCAGACGTAGTACTTCAATGCTCTTAGACGTGTGGTCAATGACAGATCTCTACTGCACAATACAGAACGCCAGCTAATAAAGCCTTTTCGTGAAATTTCTATTCTGTTCGATATTTCCTTGTCACTTTCAACCCTGCAGTCAATCCAACTACCTAGATATCTAAAGTGTTCAGCCCTTTCCAGGATTTTGTTATCTAATTTTAGTATTGAGTCTTCGAAATAATTTTTTTCTACCACCATCCATTTTGTTTTCTTTGCAACGATTGTTGAGCCCTTTTCAGTGCATTCGTTGTTTACAGCGTAGTTTGAAGGTCTTCTAGGCTCTCTCCCATTACGGCGGTGTTATCTGAGTATCTGATATTATTAATAATTTCACCGCAAATTTTAACAGCTTCGCGACGATTATTTAACGCTATCTCAAAAACTGGTTCAGTATAGGCATCAAACAACATCTATGACATAACACATCCCTGTCTGACACCAGGCTTAATAGAAACTTTAGCTGAAACCTCTTGATTCACCTTAATACAAGCGGTCTGATTGTAGTAAAGTTTTCCGTAATCTAATGTCATACGTGTCCAGACCAACTGAGTTCAAGCATTAAAATAATAGTGTATGTGGTACTCTATCAAAGACTTTTTCGAAATCTATAAAATATACGTAAATATTTTTCCTAAATTCAACGCTCTTTTGTAAGAGTATTCGCATGCAAAAAAGAGCCTCCCGAGTACCCATACCGCTTCGGAAACCAAACTGTTCATCACCAGTTATCCCCTCACAAAGTTGGGGATAACTGGTCACATTAAACTGATAAACCGATAGTAGCTACACTGCCTGATATTTATTTTCTTGGGAATAGTTATAAATGATTCTAACCAGTTGTCTGGTAATTTACCGCTGCTGTATATCTTGTTAAAGAAGGAGGTGATAATTGCAACGTTCTCATCATCTAATAGTTGTAACAATTCTGCAGGTATTTTGTTAATGCCAGAAGCTTTCCGTCTGAGGCTAGCTTCTGAGATTAAAATGGGTGGGCCCGTATCTCGGTTAGATTTTACTTCTTTGTAGATTCTTTGGTCATCTTTAAATAAATATATTATGTGATTTTCCCATTCGGTGTAGCGCTCTTTAATATCACTTAAAATTCTACCACCAGAGTCTTGTAATATATTTTGCCTGTAAATTCTACTTTTGTCTGTAAATTCTTTACTTTACTTTTTTTAGTTTTTTATGCAAATGGAAGCTGTCGTGTCGTTGCTCCAGTTTCTCAATTTCTAAACAGAATTCTTGTAGCCATCGGTCTTTTGTTACTTTAATAATTCTTTTTCGGATTTATTTATGTATTTCATTGTAATGGATATTTCATTATAATTTCATTGAGTTTGCCAATTTTTGTCGTAGGTTTTTATCAGTTTTAAGCATTTTAAATTATGTAATTAAAGAAATCAAAATATTTTTGGATGTAATTTACAAAAATATCAAATCAAGTTTAGTTTAAGTTTTGCTTTTATTCCTGCAAAATGGATGTGTCTTCTATTATTGATGTAACCAATATTACATTTTAATAATGCCACCACCGATTTTAACACCTTCTCGACGATTATTTAATGCTATCTCAAAAACTGTTTCAGTGTAGGCATTAAACAACATCGGTGACATAACACATCTCTGTCTGACACCACGCTTAACAGAAACTTTAGCAGAAACTTCTTGATCCACCTTAATACAAGAGGTCTGATTGTAGTAAAGATTTTTGAACAATCTAATGACAGATAAAAAAAAACGATGCGGAATTAATCCAATATTTGCAAAATGTTCGATTAATTAAGGAACAATTTAAGTGAAAAAATATAGGAAGATGTATCCCAAATGCATCGATACATTTTTTTGAAGGACTGAAAGTATCAGTCAGAACTGTATTTTATATACTGTGGTTTTGAGCAGGTCGAATGCCAGTTAAGTAATTATATCAGTTTTTGTATTATCTTGTTTTCTAGTTTGACCCACACAGCCTTCGCTCATGGTTTGTAATTGTATATTTAGCATTTCTATCAGTAATATTTCTACGTTCATAAAATAAGTAGATTTAGTTATTTGTTTCTGATAGTTGGTTCTGTTTCTAGACAAGATATGTTGGTTTTGAACTAAGATATAGAAAGTCCAGACTCCAGAGTCCATCTAATCATTTTTAAATTTTGGTAAATTCAATGGTATAATCCGTTCACAAATTGTTGAGAGCACGAAATGTGCCTCAAAATCATATAACGGTCGTAAAATTTGTATCATCATAGGCGTTCCTGAGGTGTTTATTCATTAAAATTAATGCGTTTTACATTTATTTTCCTTTCCAAAATGTTTATCAATATTAATAATGTTTTAATACTAATATATTTAGCAAAAAACAATTAAAACTTTCACGGCTAATGTTGGTTATTACATTATATTAATAAAAATAAGAATTTAACCATTAACAATTTTGTAAATAAGAATACCGTATCTCTTTGGATATTTCAATACTAATCTTCGCGTTTAATCACTTTACTAGAAAACCTATAATAAAGATGCCGGCTTTGGCCACGTGCCTCGTCTGTTCAGTTTATATTCGAAACTTAACTTGAAAGGGTGAAGTTATTACGAACGAAAACAATTTTTTTGTTTAGTACGTTTTTGATCGCATGGAATTTACGACTCGTCGGTGTTTCCGCGTCTACGGCAGTAATTAGCGTCTCGAATATTTCTTTTGCGAATTATATGCAGTGCGTGAGTGATTTTTTATTCCATATACCTACGAACATATACGTACCTTTCGCTCGTGCTCGTTTTGTTAGATTGTTTGTGATGGCTTCATCATCAACATCATCAAGTTTTACATCGGTACTGTTGCGTACAGTCAGTAAGTCTGTCTATTCACCCAGAGAAAAGACTATTGTCCTGAATGTTCACGATACTCTGGTTTCTCAGAATTCCACAACCACTGTTCGCAACATAGTCGAAAGTTGTGCCAACATGACTGGCGTAGGGGAGTCAACTATATATAGGTTCCTATCAGAAAGAAAAAAACACGGTATAGCTAACCCAAACACAAACGAACACTTAAAGAGAGGGAAAAAGCCTATTGAAATTAATGAATTTGCCAAAAATGGTATTCGAAGGAAAATTCATGGATTTTTTTTTTCAAAAAAGAAATACCAAACCTAAACAAAATTTTACAAGAAGTTAGAGACGACCCGGATTTGCCTCATATCGGACGAACTAAATTGTGGTAAGTTTTAAAAGAATTAAATTTCCGGTGGGAGAAATCAGACCGAAAATCACTTTTGATTGACCGGGAGGAAATAATATGTTGGAGAAGAAATTATCTAAGATCCATACGAAAATTCCGGGCTGAAGGAAGGCCAATCTTCTACCAGGACGAAAAGTGGGTAAACTCAGGTCATACTCTAAAAAAATTTGGTCAGATAAAAATATATTAAGCTCCAGGCAAGCCTTTATGAAAGGTTGGTCTACTGGTATCTCCCCACCTTCTGGAAAAGGCAGTAGACTAATAATTTCTCACATTGGCAGTGAAAAAGGATTTGTTAAGCATGGTTTGTTGGAATTTCAGTCCAAAAGCACAAAAGACTATCTCGAGGAGATGACAGCTGATGTTTTCGAAGAGTATTTTGAGCAGATGATTGAACACATACCATCAAATTCAATTATAGTATTAGATAATGCAACTTATCATTCACGACTAGTAGAAAGACTTCCAACGACTGCGTGGAAGAAACAGGATATTCTTGACTGGCTGCGGAATAAGTATCTGCCTTACGAAGATGGAATGGTAAAAGCAGAACTTTTAAAAATTGCCCGGCAACACAAATCTAAGTTCAAGAAATACGTAGTTGACAAAATGGCGGAAAGGCGAAACATCACAGTCCTTAGACTTCCACCCTACCACTGCAAAATAAATCCAATTGAACTCATTTGGGCACAAATGAAAAGTTATGCGGCTAGAAAAAATACGTCATATAAAATACAAGCTGTACGTGAATTGTTATACGAGTCTTTACAACATATTACAGAACAAAACTGGAAAGATGCAGTAAGACATGTAATATAAGAAGAACAAAAAATGTGGGATCTTGATAACATAATTGATGCGACCGTAGAGACACAACCGCTAATTATTAACCCTCAAGACGACTCGGATTTCGAAGTTGATCCTATTTATTTTGAATTTGAATAGTTTTCTAATCGTAATTATATAAGGTAGTTGTAATCGTAAGGTATTAAAGGGGAAAGGCGCAAAATGTCGCCTGTCAAAATGTTCAATGTGTTTTAAATGTATCCATTTTTTTTCAAATCCTGAGGAAACTAAAAAGCATTTTTGAAAAATTTAAAGGCTGAATGAAATATTTATTAGAATAAACAAAAAATTTCTTTTGCATGCAATATTTTCAATTAAAAATTATATCTACTATATTTTCTCTTTTATTTTCACCCCTGTTACATAACATATTAAAATAAACATTGTAGAAGTTTTCAAGGACTTTCTGGCCCTCAGTAATAATGTAATCTTTCATTCTGCGTTTAAATTTTTCAAAAATATTTATTAGTTTTCTCCGGATTCGAAAATAATGGATACATTTAAAACACATTGAAAATTTTGTCAGGCTACATTTGGCGCCTTTCCCCTTAATTA
The DNA here is from genome assembly GCF_040954645.1 of Diabrotica undecimpunctata. Classification (NCBI taxonomy): domain Eukaryota; kingdom Metazoa; phylum Arthropoda; class Insecta; order Coleoptera; family Chrysomelidae; genus Diabrotica; species Diabrotica undecimpunctata. The sequence continues at coordinate 129,265,670 of NC_092809.1, read as the reverse complement.
AATAAATGTATCTTTTACAAATGGCAAGAAACTTTTTATTTTTGAATAAAATAAAGAAGTTTTATTAAAATAAAAATACAATTTACATAAGTAAATTTAAAAAATATATTTATTTAGTTCAAATAAATGTTTCAATCATATACTCTACGACACTGGTCGGTCATCTGTAACCAAAATACCTTCGTAATCGGATTATAAGATTGACTGCTGTATTGTATTCCTTCAGATACAAGGTGCGTTAGTCGAAAACATCTTAAACCGTCAGTTTCAGGTTGGTTTTTACTATTATATCGTATTACCTATCCTCTCTGTATTTCAGTTCTCTAATTAGGGTTAAACTTATAGTGAGCTATCGACAAATTGTGAACCGATTATAGTACTTTGAATACATTTGTCCTGTTTTATCGCTGCATAAAGAGAAGTTTTGACACTTCTTTTTTATGTTTTTTTCATTTACAATTTCTTTTATGTCGAACAGAAAGTTGCCTACTTTCCTTGTCGAAAATCGTTTTGATATTCCCCTATATTTTCACTTCATTTGACTGGCTCATTGCATAACCCTCCTCCCTTATCCGGTCTTGGGACCGGCAGTAATGTCGTGAGCAATTCAATCCACCCACAAGAGCCACATGTGGGAATATTATAAAAACATACTGGATTATAATTTAAATTGTAATTTTGCATTAAAAATTAATTTCTAAACATTACTGTGGTCTATGGACCACATAATTGGCATATTTGGCTTAGTATAGTCATAATAATAGCTTCATGGATGAACCACTAAAGAAATTAAGGCTACTGGACAACCAATCACAGAAAAGAACTGTTAAAATCATTAAACCACAATTAATCTAATAGGACATCGCAAAATAGTGTCAGCCATTTTTTTCGTACTTACAGTTTTTTGTAAACACACATATTAGGTTAGGCTAGTATTGTTCTGAAGCTATTTTCTTGTGGCATCTTAAAGTAATTACTATTTTAATGGGAATAAGCCACAGCTGAAGTTTAAAAGTTTATTGACGATTTACGAAGCTGAAATTGAAACGTCAATAAACTTTTTTAAACTTCAATTGTGGCCTATTTCCATTAAAATTAAAATAGTAATTAGTAATATTAGGGTAAGGTGGGGAGGTTTGAGACACTGGGAGCTTTGAGACAATTCAAATTATCCGCCTTAAACTATCTTGTCAGAGATGATATAACCACAGAACACTAGCTTTTTAAGTTGGCAACGTCGTCCGTCAACTGTCAACACTCTATTTTAATGGTGGCGTATTTATTGTACAAGTGTATGTTGTATGGTTTTTGGATAGTTTTAAATCAGTTTATAGTGTAGTAATTAGAAAAGTGTGTAGACGAAATTGTTAGTTAATTAAGAGTGTTTTTAAAATAAATTGGTTTATTTAAGTCCATAATTTGCCGAGAAAAAATCGGAATTTTTCATTTACTGATGCATAGCGAGGCTTAAGACAACATACAGGTAGGAGCTTTGAGACATGTCTCAATGCTCTCGCTACATTATTTTAATTTCTTTTTTTAATAAAGAATACGTTTTATGCATAAATTGTTTTGTTTTCAGAATGCCGTTTAGGTGGACAAACAAAACAGGCAAAAAACGTCAGCCAATAAACGAGAGTGCACTACAAACTGCAGTTCAAACACTGGTTCAAAATGAAGGAAAAAACTTAAGATAAACTGCCAGAACTTACAACATTGACAAAGAAACACTTCGAAGGTATTACAAGAAGTATAATGAAAGTGATGACAGAGACTCTTTTAAATTTAGGCCCCAATATAACACATCCCAAATTTTTTCTGATGGTGAAGAACTTGAATTGGAGGTGTACTTAACAGATTTGGCTGGTTTAAATTATGGAATAAGCTTAAAAGATCTGCGCAAATTTGCGTTCCTATATGCGACGTCAAACAATAAAAAAATCCCACAAAATTGGACTAGTAAGGCCATAGCTAGTAAAGATTGGGTGAGAGGTTTTCTATATCGCCATGAAAATCTCTCTTTACGGAAACCTGAAACAACAAGTTTAAGTAGATCGACGGCATTTAACAAAAAGAATGTAACAGACTTTTTCGATAACTTAAATTCTGTTATGAATAAATACAAATTTGGCCCCGAAGCTATTTATAACATAGATGAAACAGGCATTACAACAGTACATCGCCCAACAAAAATAATTGCTAAAAAAGGTATTAAGCAAGTTTCAAAAGTAACCAGCGGAGAAACAGGAACCACCGTTACTTTGTGTTGTGCAATAAATGCAATAAGCAATAAAATGCCTCCGTTTTCTTGTGTTTCCCCGTGTAAAATCTAGACAAGAAATGCTGGTAGGAGCTCCTCTGGGGTCCTTCATAGCTGCTCATCCTAGTGGATGGATAACTATGGAAAATTTTCAGCTGTTTCTGAAACATTTTATAAAATACGTGAAATGTAGCAAAGAAAATCCAGTTTTGATGCTTTTAGACAATCACGACAGTCATTTGTCACCTAATGAACTAAACATATGTAAAGATAATGGTATTATAATGTTAACGTTTCCACCACATACTAGTCATAAACTACAACCATTGGACCGAACAGTATATGGACCCTTCAAAATATATATTATGATATTGCCGCAGACGAACAAATGAGAAGCAATCCAGGAGTACCACTAACCATTTATAATTTACCTACAATAGTTAACATAGCATTTCCACTTGCATTTAGTTCCGTTAACATACAAAAAGGGTTTCAGTGCACCGGAATTTATCCTTTAAACAGATTAATTTTCACAGACGCCGACTTCGCTGGCACATATGTCACAGATAGACCAGAACCACAGGTTGACCACGAAACACCCAATGTTTCATCTGACAAAAATTTACATGTAGGAGAAACAAATGACCCTAAACCATCAACATCCACATGTTCTCATAATATGTCAGTATTAACCCCTCACACACCTGAAAAGCAAACACCGTTAACTCCACAAGATGTGCAGCCATATCCAAAAGCACCTCCTCGCAAAGTAATAAAACGTGGTAGACAACCAGGTAAAACTATCATCGCTACAGAAACTCCCATTAAAGCACAAATAGAGGAAGCATATGAAATGAGGAAGTTAAGATGTAAGAAAAAAAGTAGTAAACGCAAAGAAAATAGAGAAAATGAATTTCTAAAAAAAAACTAAATTAGACAAGAACAACCGCGTTTTTAAGAAAATCAATCGAGCTCGCAGGATTCATCGTCATACATCAACATCTTCAGAATCATCAGTTAACATGTCTTCTTCCCACTCTAGTCTAGATATATCTGATGTAAATGATGATTATGCTAAAGAAGTTTTTGATGAACCTTTTTCAAACAAGCCGGTTACAGGATACTACATCTTAGTAAGATTTGCCACTAAAAGCAAAGTCTATCATTATGTTGGTTGTATTTTGAAAACTGAGGGTGATGAGCATGAGGTCAGTTTCCTAAGAAAAAAAAAATCAAGCTACTTTGGTTATCCCGATGTGGAGGATATTGGAATAGTAAGCTCCGAGGATGTAATTAAACTTCCGCAACCTGATTACCTTAGTGGAACGGATAGGATGAATTTTACGTTTTATTTTAATTTTAGTATTGTTCTTAAGCTATTTTCTTGTGGCATTTTAAATTAACTACTATTTAAATGGGAATAAGCCACAATTAAAGGTTAAAATACGTTTATTGACGTTTCAATTTCCACTTCGGAAATCGTTCTCAAAATACAAACAGTAAATTAAACAAATTTTGTTTTTTGTTACTTAGTGAAAAAAATTCTTCTAATAATTTAATTTTATCTGACTCATCTATATTGACAATTCAGACATACATTATACATTTTAAAGTAGACGACTTTAAAATGATATTGCCAATATTGTTGAGTTGCGTTCCTGGGACGACTTTACTTATAAGATAGTTCATTCGATTACATGAAATCAACTTTAACTTCAGAATATCCGTCATAAAAGATCATAACATGTAATTCGTCTTTAAAAAGACAAATACATGCCATGATGACAGTAAAATTCTCCTCTTAGTGATTCCATAGTAAATTATGAGGGAAAAACCAGGAAAAAAACCTCATAATACTATCCCGACATGGTAAGTATTTGATCTTGCATTTAGTTTACCTTCAATAAATACCAAATTCCGATTTTATATGTTTGTTATTTAAAAAATATAAATGATGCATTCTCTATATGTTACTGACTTACCAATACTGGTATTTTCCTTTTAATAACTTCGTCTTTCAATATGGGTAACCAGATCCTACTACATTCTGCCGAGGAATTCGCGACACAATTGGTCTCATTTAGCATAATTAGAGCCGCTTCTTTGATTTTTCCCTTTTTACCATCCGTTTCTTTTAGGACTATATTTGAATCATTCCATTGAACCCTATGTTCATTATCCCATGCATGTTTACATATTTGAGATCTATCAAATTCTCTATTTTTAATATAGGATTGATGTTCACTTATTCTAACATTTAATGGCCTTGATGTTTCACCTAAATAAAACTGATCGCATTCACAAGGTATTTTATAAATGCAATTCTTTGTCCTTTCTTGTTCATTGTTAGGTTTGGTTTTGGACAAAATAGATCTCAACGTGTTTGTTGTTTTGAATGTTGTTGAAATGTTGAATTTATTTCCTATCCTTTTAAGCTTTTCCGAAATTGAAACGTCAATAAACGTATTTTAACCTTTAATTGTGGCTTATTCCCATTTAAATAGTAATTAATTTAATTTTAGTAATCATGAAAATGTTTTATAGTTTTCAGAAGTGATTATTTTATAAATATAGTATGGGTAGCTGTTCTTTATTTCATAAATATTGTATGTGTTTATTTTTGTCTCAACCCTCCCATCGCATGTCTTAAGGCTCCCTTACAGAGGGAGCCTTGAGACAAAATACCTACATTTTCATTTTATATTATCATTGATAAAAGGCTTGCTATAATTAAATTAGGTCTTCACTAAATAAAAGCCAAAATTGCATTAGAGTTACAGTTTTTTTTTAAAGAAGGTATTAGTCATAATCACAAATAAAATGAGGTCCACATAAAAATTGTCTCAAGGCTTCCCACCTTTCCTTAGTAATAAAATAACAATAAGTGCATGTGAAGTCATAATTAAGATAAAATACCAAAGAAAGTCTAGTTATTGAAAAAACAGAATAATTTTTTTTATTCTATTATTATTATGATACCTGTATGAAAAGTAACAACCAAAGCTATGTCGTTATGGAGTATGTAATATACGTCGAGTGATACATGTAGGTACATTCTAATTCATTTAAACACAATACATACTATTTTATTAATTTTGCAAAGCCTTTATAACTAATATTTCTTTATTTACGACGCACGACGTATAATATTACGTCATTGATTAAAACGGTACGAAAAACATGGCGGCTGATGAAAAGTTCTATCGAGCTGAGCTTCAGAAACGTGATGTACTGTCATGTCAAAAACTTTACACAAAAAAACTGGAATAATTTTTTAATGATTCATCATATAAAATTAACGGTTTTGACCATTTTAATGATTTCTAAGATTAATTATTCCTTTGGTTCGGAAAAATGCACAGAAAAATGGCCAAAGTGCACAGATGGTACACTGAATGTAGTTTGTTCAAGAAGCGGTAATTGTCGTCCTCTCAAAAACAGTTGTGTACCTTTGAAAATGGATAATGATTTTAGAAATCATCTTCTGAAAGAACACAATCGTTTGAGAAATTTCATAGCAAGCGGAGAGGAAAAAAGGGGAGGTGCTACGTCTGCATCCAATATGATGGTTCTTAATTACGATTTTGATCTCGAATTTTCAGCTTCTTGCACCGCTAATAAATGTGAAATGAAACACGATAAATGTAGACGTACCAAAAAATTTACTACTGCAGGACAAAATCTTCATGCAGGATCTTCACAAAAATTACAAATGACAGCAGTAAACGCGTGGTATTCGGAAATTGTACATATGTCTGCTCAAGATTTCGATAAGTTCGAATTTAGGTCAGAAATTGGACACTTTACTGAAGTTGTCTGGGCTAAGACGACGCACATTGGATGCGCAAGGGCGTATGAAGGAAAGAAATATTTTTTGGCTTGTAATTACGGCCCTTCTGGAAATATTGTTGGGGCCGCTGTTTACAAAAGAGGTGAACCTGCATCTAAATGTCCCGGTAACGTGAACAAAAGTCGAAAGTATCCAAACCTATGCGGAATTGCTTACGATGCTAATGTCGCAGTACAGTTGCATGCTATACAAAACATAATATATGGCTGTATATTTACTTCACTTTTTGTAGTTTTTTACAGTTCTAATTGTAGGTTATTCTAATGGTTTTGACAAGTAAACGTAAGTAAATTTGAGACTTTTATGCAGATATCTTAAAATGACGAATATTCTTCATGTGTTACAATAGCGTATGAAAGGAATATTACGAGCACTTCTGGTCACCTGCCTTAAGCACATCTTCTTTAGGTTCCGTTTCCTCGTCGGAGATTGGAAATCAATATGGCGATTCTAACTTTATTTACAGCTGTTCTAAATAGTTAAATTGTCGAAGTCCAAAGTTCTTAAGCCAAAATGTCCATCTCCTGTCTTGACACCCTTTGCCTTTTATTTTTCCCTGAATTTTATTTCACTTCGCTCTGGAGAAGCTCTATGTTACTCCAATAGTCAGTCCATATTTTTAATATACGGTGGTAACACCACTTTTTAATGGCTATAAGCTTATTCATTTCAGGTTTATTTATAAAGCTCAACAGGCCTTAAAGGGCTAGAACTGAAAATATTGTTCTGAAGCTATTTTCTTGTGGCATTTTAAATTAATTACTATTTGAATGGGAATAAGCCACAATTAAAGGTTAAAATACGTTTATTGACGTTTCAATTTCCACTTCGGAAATCGTTCTCAAAATACTATTTTGAGTAATTAATACGTATTTACGAATTGTGGAATTAATACGAAGTGGAAATTGAAACGTCAATAAACGTATTTTAACCTTTAATTGTGGCTTATTCCCATTTAAATAGTAATTAGAACTGAAAAGTTTATTTTTCTAATACAATTACTATTTAAATTTATTTATATAAAATACATTTAATATTTCTTATATTAAATGTATTTCCATACATTTCTTTACCACTTCCTTGCATCGATTTATGTCCAATGCTTTTTCTTTAAAATTCTCAATATTATTTTTTTGTAAGTTTTACATACGCTGTCTTTCCATCTCTTTCTTGGTCTACCTTTCTTCTTTTTTGTATTGCCCTTCATGATCCTTTGCCCATTCTTTCAATGTGTCGTAAATATCTCATTCTCAATGCTTTGATTACCGTCGTTATTTTTGGTTCGTTATATAATTCTTCAAGTCCTTTATTATTACTTCTTCTCCATTGACCATCTATTTTCAAACCTCCCTATATTGTCCTTTGTGTATTTTCCTCTCCCATCTTTCTAAACAGTATATTTCTGAATTTTTAATCAGACATGTTTCGCATGGATTTGTAGCTGTAGGCCTGATAACTGTTTTGTACATTCTAATTTTTGTTTTTCTTGAGATATATTTGGATTTCATTAATGATCTCCATATTTTTTGTTTCCCTTTCGCTATTCTTGTTTTTATCTCCCCTTCCTCATGCCTCTTTTCATCTAGCTTTACACCTAGGTAAGTAAATTCTGAAGCTCTTTTCATTATGCACGTATTTTCTCCTATATCCAATGTCAAATTGTGTTCTTTTTATTTATCTGCTTCTTTTCTTTCCTTGTATATTAGAAGCCCAAATTTGTTTTCCTCTTTTATTATATTGTTTATTAATATTTTTAGTTCTTTCTTATTTGTTGTCATTAGTGTTAGATCGTCTGCGAATGCTATACATTGATAGCCATTTTTAAAAATCGTTTCCTGTATATTTATTTTGCTTTTTCTTCTTAAAAAAGAAAGAAATAGAAATTTTAAATACAATTAAAACAAGAAAATTGCAATATCTCAGATATATTACACCTGTGGAGAGAAATACACCTTGCTCCAACTGATTATGCAGGGAAAGATCCAAGGAAAGAGAAGCATAGGGAGGCGTAGAATGACAAGGGTGCGCAATCTGAGAGAGTGGTACGGATGTACATCAAATGAACTTTTCAGAGCAGTTGTCTCAAAAGTCCGAATAGCTATGATGATTGCCGATCTCCGCCGCGGAGATGGCACTTGAAGAAGATCTGCAGATCGTTTAAAAAAACTGGCCAAGCAGGTTTGTTTCTTCCTCCCTTTCAGAATATTGGAGAAATGTGTGTCGTGTTCTTCATGTGTTTTGGCAAGTTTCATTGAACAACACCGATGCACGACCAATTGTAACTTTTTCGGGGTGATTTTTATCCACGAACTCTGCAACTTTCTCCCACATTCCCAGGATCTCCTTTATATCTCTTGTAGAGACAACGTCTTGAAAAATTCTGCCTCCTCTTAATTTTTCATTGAACCACCGTATGTTGCTGCGAATGTAGTTCGTCGAACTCCTCGATTGTCAGCTCCTGAGACTGTTCCTTGACAAGTTCGTTCACATCTCTTTTATCCACCTCCAGACCCATGGATTTTCCAAGAGAAACAATCTCATCTACCACTGAGACTTCGGGTTCCAGTCCTTCGCAGGCCCTTTCATCTACAACCTCAGGCTACAGCTTCTTCCATGCAGAGGTTAAGGTCCTTGTTGTAACACCTAGCCAGGGCTGCTCAATAATTCTTAGGCATATTACTATGTTAAAGTGGTCGTTCCAGAACTCTCGAAGAGTAAGGTTTGTGTTCTCCGTCACCTCAAAGCAGCGCCGAAAAATGTGCGTGGTGTACAACATCTTAAAATTAGACATCACTTGCTGGTCCATGGGCTGCAAGATAGGAGTGGTGTTGGCAGAGAATCTTTATAAATTTGAACTCTTGGAGTAAATCATCTTCGAGATTTCGTGAGTAAGAAGGGGCATTATCGAGGAAAAGAAGGATTTGCATGGGTACGTTGTTTTGCTGTAGCTATTTTTTAACAGAAGGGGCAAACACCAGGTTTATCCACTCCACAAAGAATTTCCTGTTTACCCATGCCTTTGGATTTGCTCTCCACATAACTGGCAGTTTTTCTTTTAAAATCTTATGTGACTTTAAGGCTCTGGGACTTTCTGAATGGTACACTTCAAAAGGTTTGATTTTACAGTCGCCACTCGCATTGGCGCAAAGTAGTAGAGTTAATCTATCTTTAATAGGTGTGTCTAATCTCCTCTGCCGTTATGTAAGTCCTATCAACATCTTTTTCCAGAAAAATACTGTCTCGTCACAGTTGAAGACTTGCTGGGGGATTTATCTACATTTATAATTGTAATTTTATCGTAATGTTGCTTATTGCTTTGTTTTAATAAATTTGTAGAGCACTTCTGATGAAGCCAATAATCAATTGACGAAATATTAAGTGACTGAAAAACAGAATTGTTTTAATTCCAGACCGATAGACCTGACATATACCCAACAAAATATTTTGAATAATATATGGTCGATACTAAACAAAAAATTGTATATTTATATATTTAAACCTAGAGCTAAGATTAATACTATTATAAAAATGAATATTAAACTCACCAGTCTTCCGGGTTGAACCGCGTCGATATCCATTGGGCCGAGCTTTCGACATCCTCTCTGATGTCTTCTTCAGGGCTTCCGAGGTATCAGTCTCCCGAGCCCCCAGCCACTACTACACTCACTAGTCACTTCACTACTAGTCTGCTACTACTTCACTACAGAGAGGATGTCGAAAGCTCGGCCCAATGGATAACGACGCGGTTCAACCCGGAAGACTGGTGAGTTTAATATTAATTTTTATAATAGTATTAATCTTAGCTCTAGGTTTAATTGTACTAACCGCTGAAATCTTTCCGAACATATATATATATATATATATATATATATATATATATATATATATATATATATATATATATATATATATACTGATTTTAGTATAAAGCTTGATTGTGTTGATCATCAAATTCTCCTTGCAAAATTGCTTTCTGTGGGATTTCATGTTCAGTTTGTTGAATGTATCAAAAATATGTTCACATAATAGTTAAAAAGTTAATCTGGATGCTGCTGGTACTCTTTCATAGTCGTTATGATCACCTCAGATGTTCCTCAGGGAAGATATACATTGCCTATTTTTTTTTTATTTTTTTGTTTTTCAAACAATTGGAGTAGTAGGAATGGTCTACATTTAAATGCTAACACTCTCGCCGCCAAGTGTAACATTAATGTGCACTCTGTATTGACAAACGTGTAACATTAATGTACACTTACAGCATTTCACGTTAACAAAATAATATAGTTTTGGCGCACAACAAAAAAATTTAAAATATCATTGGTGGCAAGAGGGTTAATAAGTGTTGTTATGTAAGTTTTACTTGAGTTAAACAGGATTAGTACAACTTGCTTCAATGATGAGCAATCTCTTCAGTATGTCCCTTTCATTAAAGACTTTAGATGAAAGGCTTTCCTTGGTGAAGCATTTCAACTTAATATCCATAAAGGCTTGTAAATTACTTGGGTTTCATCATCAGTGGTGCTACAGCTCTAGTTGAGCCTTGACCTTCCCCAGTCTATTTCGCCAGTCGTTTCTGTTCATCGCCAACATTTTCCTTGCGTCCTCGTCCACACCGTCCCTCCATCTCAGTCGTGGTCTGCCTCTACTCCTATTTCCCACTGGGACCGATAATAGAGTTCGTCTGGGTGGGTAATTTTCATTTGTTCTTGACACATGTCCAGCCCATCTAAGCCTACCTATTTTTATGAAGGATATTACATCTCTACCATTTACTATTTTTTTATACTTATCGTACAATTCGAAATTATATCGCCTTCTCCAAATACCATTCTCACAGAATGCGTCCATTATTCTTCTTAGTATCTTCCTTTCGAAGACGAGCAGAAGATTTGCGTCTGTTTTGGAGATGGTCCATGTTTCTGACCCATATGTCAGCACTGGTAGGATGAGTGTTCTATATATTATTAGTTTGGTTTTCTGGCTTAAATTTCTGTTTTTTAGCTGCTTGCTTAGTCCAAAATAACATTTGTTTGCTAGCAGTACCCTCCGTTTTACTTCTTCAGATGTGCCATTATCGTTTGTTATGAGAGAACCCAAATATGTAAACTTATTTACTACCTCAAAATTATATTGGTCTATACTGAAGTTTTCTTAGGCGTTTCTAGCTCTATCTCTGTTATTTGGAATAGATGCTAACATTTTGGTTTTTTCCTCGTTTATTTTAAGGCCCATATTTTGTGCGGCTGTCAAGAAGGTGGAAGTCATCTCTTTAAGTCCTCGTGTAGTACGTGCGATCAAATCCAGATCGTCAGCGTAAGCCATAATCTGCGTTGATTTATTAAAGATTGTACCCTATTGTGTAACTCGGCATCTCTTATAGTCTTTTCTAACGCTATTGGGTATATCTAATTACTTGGGTTTATCACAAGAAATTTGAAATGTTTTTCCTTTAATATAAGAAACAAATAAGAAAAAGATTAACTCTAAATAAATTGATTTCAAATATAATAATTAATGTGAAACAAACCTGTAAGGTTAATAACTTTGCAATAATATACAATTTTTATTTCAACAATAAATGACAATTTTTATTAAACATAATATTGATAAAATATTTCCCTTATTCTCTTACTCTAATGTTTCCTACTTTTTTGTGTAACCCTATACTGACTGAGTTGTTTTTATATTACATATAAAAACATATATTACATATAACAGAAAACATCTTACCTGTATAAGCCACTAAACACCTACTAGTTGTCAATTCCCACAATTTACAAATGGAATTCTTCCCAGCAGATAACAAATACTTCCCATTCTTTGAAAACTGTACAGAACATACCTCCATCCCATCATGTGCTTTTACCAAAGTATTGATACACCTATTTGAAACAGCATCCCAAATTTTAATGTTACCATCTTTGCTACTAGAGGCAAACAGTTTGGCATCTCGAGACCATTTTAAACTTGTTACAGGTGCAGTATGTTGGTGTTTTGGGAAGGAACACACAAAACAGTGCAGGGTATTCATATCATAAAGACGTATGACTGGATGCTTGGTTGCTACAATTAAGTGGTCTCCTAAAGGATGGAATGATAGTGCTTTCACTGATTCAGCTTCCTTAAATTAAAAAACAAAATAAGAGCCTTAAAATAATATGGACATTATGTCAGATTTCTTCATCTTCTATTAAGAGATATACAACCAAATACGAAGTTGTAATTTGATTAAGTTATTCAATTATGCTAGCAGGTACTCACAGTAATAGTTTTGAAAGCCTTTTTTACACTAGGTTTAGAAATATCAAACAGCTTTATTGACATATCCCTACTTCCAGAACATAAAAATGGTTCTTTAGGGTGAAATTCCAAACAAGTAACTTCTTCCATATGGTCATAAAGAGTTCTAATAACAGGATGTCCTTGCTGCTCCCCTCTTGAAGGATCCATTTCATCTGGTGCAGATTTAGCCAACATTCTGTCTACATCTAATATTTTTATACTAGCATCTACACTTCCTGTAGCGATTAGTTGACCATCTGCTGAAAAACAACCTGCTCGACAGTTTCCTTTGTGGGAAGTTACATAGGCTGTTTCATAAAGAGCTGGTTCTGGCGCTGGGACATTTGATTCCATTTCGAATTCTAGATCTAAAAATAGTGAATCATAAAACATGAAACGATACATTCTTCACAATATGAGTTACCTAATCCTGGACCAATTTGATTGTTCCCAATTGCAGACGTTTTGGGTCTGTCTTTAATGCTGGGTTCATGTTCAAGTCCTGTTATTGTTAAATGGTACAATCTATCACTAGGGGCATTAATCGGATCAGCTTGAACAGCTTGTTGTAATGATGTAGCCACATTTTGATATCCATCGTATAATAATTGGCTAAAATAAAAATATTAATAAAAGTCAAGTACAAAGATGTGAACTTACCTTATAATAAGTTTGTACAGAAATTCTCTAGTTTTAAAAACATTATTAGTATCAGGCATCTCCTCATCTTCAATTCCATTGGAATTGCTTAAAGTAGGGGTATTGGTCATTTTATTTAACTTGAAATAAACTATTTTATAACCATACAAATACACAATCACAATTTGTAATTTGTGTAGCACAAAACACAAATCAAACTATTATCAATGAATATAGACGCAAAAGTAAATAATATGCATAATTCTTCTTTTTAACAAAAATGTTTATTTAAGTTTTACAACATCAACGGAACAAGATACGAAAATATGGTCTTTTCTTCGGCATTGATAAAATGGCAATTGCGGAAGCACTAAAAAATACTATAATTTACAATAATAAAAAAAGAATTGAAGTATACTCTCTATTTTTAAATCTTAACAAACATTTATGCTGTTTTACATGTGTTGCAGGTTCTTATATTAGTTGTATAAACATAATTGTTTTGTGACGATACAAATAGAGAAACAGAAGAAGATATAAGCATCAGATAAATGATAACCTAAAATTTTGACACTTTTTTTGTTTATTATAAATAGTGGATATTATACTCGTGATGTTTTTAAGATCATACAGAACTAAACTAAAACTTTAAATACCAATAATTTCGATATATTTAACATGTACTTACAACATCAATTATCAATAGTACTTATTGTAAGTACAATTAAATATACGTCCTCAAATTGTGGGTGTAGTACAAATAGAAATGGTCAATGCAAAGATGATTTTGATCCAAGCCATAAGTATTTAAAAGACTCAAATGAAATTAGAGACAATAATGAAAATGAAATGCTTAATACGTCTCATATGGTGCTAATAGAAAGTACAATTTTTGAAATGGGAACCAATAAACCTGTTTTTGAGGCAGATAACGAAGGCCCACTTCGTAATGTAACTGTAAATACATTTTACCTTGATAAATATGAAATATCGAACCAACAATTTTATAATTTTGTTAAGAAAACAGGGTATAAAACAGAGGCTGAAGTTTTTGGAGATAGTTTTTTATTTGAAATGTGCCTTCCTGAAAAAGAACGAAAAAAATATGAAGATATCAGAGCTGCTCAAGCCCCCTGGTGGATAAAAATGAGTGGAGTGTCTTGGAAACACCCTGAAGGACCAGATTCTACAATTGAAGGTTGGTATATTAGAACAATTTGAAAACTTGCTAAGAACTACACAATTTTGTCTTTGTTTTCTACTTTTCTTCAATATATCTTTTATATTACTCTATTTGTCAGGTAAAATGAATCATCCAGTGATTCATGTCTCCTGGAATGATGCTGTTAAATATTGTGAATATTTGGGAAAAAGGTTGCCTACAGAGGCTGAATGGGAACTGGCCTGTAGAGGGGGATTGAAACAAAAATTGTATCCTTGGGGAAACAAACTACATCCAAAAGGACAGCATTGGTAAATGTCATTCAAGTTTTCTAATAATTAACTGCATATTTGTCTTTATTTCTGTTTTTATTAATTTTTTATATTTTAGAGGAACACTAATAATTTTTTTATTTAACATGAAATAAGATGTGATAGTTTATTTTCTATAAACATTTTAAACTGTATAAAACCTCTTTTGAGTTGTTTAATTTCAGGGCCAACATTTGGCAAGGAGAGTTTCCTCATACTAATACTGCTGAAGATGGTTTTGTATTTACCAGCCCTGTGGACTCTTTTCCTGCAAACAAGTTTGGGCTTTATAATATGGCTGGAAATGTTTGGGAATGGACACAAGATAATTGGAAAAATGACCCTGTAGGTATTATCTAAAATATGTGTTACATATTCTTCTTATATAGCATTTTTTTATCAGTCACAAAAGTGAAGAAGAAAGAATTTAGCTAGTTTAACCCTTTCGATACTGTTGCTGTAAAAGTACGATTTTCATTTGCAGCTTTGATGAGCGAGCGCCATACTATTACTCAAATTAATCTCCATTGTTCAGGTTCTGTTATTCTACATTTTTAAGTATTTACATCTTTGGAAAGCTATAATCGTAAAAGTATGTTCTACATTGTCCATCTTTATTGTTCATATATGTTACGATCCGCAAATACACCATACTGATGCCGTACATACACGGCAGCACATCAACCACCCTAGCGATGTTCTTTCTGAATACCGTTTTTTTTTTATGTTTTACGAAAAATAATTCCACTACTTCGATAAAACGAATATAAACGAACTGCCAATAAACGAAAAACGATTCAACCAGTTCAATATAAAGAATGTAAACTACTGAGTGGCCGTCTCTATCACGAAGTGCAAAATTTTCCCTACGCCGTATATGAGCAACCCACAACAGATACTTGGGCTGTAGCGAAAGGGTTTACCTTTAATAAAAAATATTTCGTATATGATTACATACAAGTCATCAGTTGAATCTAAAACTAAATCAATAAGCTTACAATTGTAGAGAAAATTTCAAAGAATATCTTACAAGAATATGTAGCTGTCAATTTGATGAAAGTGAAGTATAAAAAAGTTCACCTCTAGAACCATGGAATTATTAAAAATTCAATATATTTTTGAACAAAAAAAAGCAGAACTAAGTTTTTATAAGTATAACAGAGAGCAGACCTACAATATGTAAAATTTATATAAGTACAGTAGAGTTCATAATACGGAGCTAGGACCAGAATTCCAAACCATTGATAGGAAGGTTTAGTAACCATTCTTAAATTGCTTAAAATATTTCGTATATGAATACATGCACATCATCAGTTCAATTTAAAAGTAAATCAATAAGCTTACAATTGCAGAGAAAATTTCAAAGAATATGTAGCTGTCAATTTGATGAAAGTGAAGTATAAGAAAGTTCACCTCTAGAACCATGGAATTATTAAAAGTTCAATATATTTTTGAACAAAAAAAGCAGAATTAAGTTTTTATAAGTATAACAGAGAGCAGACCTATGTAAAATTTATATAAGTTCAGTAGAGTTCATAACACTGAGCTAGGACCAGAATTCCAAACCACTGATAGGAAGGTTTTGTAACCATTCTTAAATTGCTTATATTTGACTTACGTGACATATTATGGTCATTTTGTTTCAAGAATTAAAGTAAAAAAAAAGGTTATCAGTGTATTATTGTTAACATAGTTATAGTATTTATAAAGTCAGTTAAAACACCCAAAAAACTGGTTAACAGCAAATATTAAAAGAATATTATAATGTTACGAGATATGGGGGCATCATTTATTTTTATATTCAAGTATAGATTAAAGAGGAACAAAATAAGGACAATTTTAATGTATGTAAAATGGTGATGAAGTACAAAAATATATAAAAATGTTTATAAATGTTAATGATACGATAACATGGGAAATACACTATCGAACTCATTGACTGTTTGACATATGTTATCTATCAGCACTGCTCTCAATGTCCATGACTGATTGCATTTCCTTAAGTACATCTTTATTATTCCCCAAATCAATTCTATGGGATTAAAAACGCAGTAATAAGGTGACAAGCATAAAATAGTATATCCTTGTGTCTTACATAGTTCATCAAGTATGTATTCTTTGTTAAAATTGTGGCACTTTACAATGTTTAATAAATCTTTCTTTAAAAAAGGACCCATTTTGGGAAGGCATATGTTCTTATCTCTCAAAAAAGTTACAATATCATTGTTCTTAGTACTATTGTTGGGTATTTTTGTTAAGAGTTGTGAATGATAAAAAGCATTGTCCTTGATAATTACAGAATTGGGCGGAATATTAGGTAGAAGTTGTTCTTTAAACCATTTTTCAAATAAATGAGCAGTCATGTCTTCTTGATAATCGGCAGATGCTTCTTGAATGTTTTTTCAGACAGTAACAATGCACTTCATACAAATCCATGTTCACTACCTGTATGCAAGATTATTATGTTTCCCCCTTGAAAGTGGTGTATTTAAACTGCAGCTTTGAGAATTATCTACCAAACCATACTTAATAGCATCATGTGTGGCAAACCGGGTCTAGATATATTATTAATCTGTTGGACTCTCGATATTCTTTGATTTTATGTAAATATCCTTACCAAAGTTTAACTATTCACTGAGACTCCATGATTATCATTCTATTATTTATTTTCTTATATATAAACCCACAGTCTATCAAAATATTTCGCTATGTCGCTAAACATTGGTAGTCATAATCAGGATAATCTCTTAGTGCATTCTGGATCATATGTAGTGTAGGTATAGTATGTATGCTGAAACATTTTTATGAAGGACTGTGTTCTGAATTGTCTAAATCAGAGACAATTGCAGAAACATATTTTTTAACCAGAGTGCCCAAAGCAACCTGCTAAAAGATTATAGGAGAGACATCTTCTAGACAGAGGAGAAAGGATTGTGGCAAATTTAGACAAATAGAGCCGCACTTAATTGAACATATAACCAGAACAATATGCAAAATGAATGCGGCTAATATTGTTCCAACTTGGATGTTGAACTTGGTTGAAAGCCTTCGAAGTGAATTGGTTCGAAAGGACATTCTCTCATGTTCAGCAACAATACTTCGAATATTTCTTAAAGTCGATAATTTTAAGTACAAAACTATAGACAAGCTTCAGACACTAAGGGAAAATACTAGAATAATTTCTTTAAGAAACAATTATATCAGATAGATAACTGAATATCGAAAAATGAAATGAAATATTGTTTATTTAGATGAGACCTGGTATGATACTTACGACACCGTGAAAAAAAGTTGGATGAATAATAACAAAAAGTATTTTAATTCAGTACCGCCCAATAAAGGATAGATAATTATAATTTTAAACTGCGGTGGAGAAAATGGATGGATCGACGATGTATTATTAACATCTGCAAAAAAAATTAAACACGAATTCTAAACTACATTCAACACAATTTGATTCTGGGTTCATATTTTCCTCATTTTCAAATGACCACCAAAAGGCCATATTGACAGTATAATGATTTAAAATACTTATCACAAGTCGTAAAATACTAAATAAACATTTAGCTGTACAGCACTGGCATAAGTCAACAGCGTTTCTTATCTGTACACCCTCGCCGGCGGTAACGAACGACTAAGTAGGATGTAAAAAATTGGTGATTTTGAATTACATATCAATGTCCAATATTTATCTGATGGGATGTACCTTTCATTCTCTGTTTCTTCTATCCCTCTCCTACGAAGTGCGGGGATTGTTCAAATACGTTTGAAACATTGACGCGTGTTATTTATAATTTAACTTGATTACCGGTAAATGTGATGTTGAACTGCTTTTATAAATCGCGAGTGAAATGTTTCAACTGACTTTATAAATAGTAGTAAATAAATAAAAAATACCACTAAACCTTACAACTTTTCTGAAATATTTTATCAATAAAACTATTTTGCCCTCACTTTTATAACAAATCACACAAACTGAATTTATTTCATGAGGTAACACAAAAACATTTTTAACAATTTTTCAGGATACAAAGGTCAAGAAAGGAGGGTCGTATTTGTGCCACGAGTCATATTGTTGGCGGTACAGATGCGCCGCCCGTTCATCTAATACAAAAGATAGTTCTGCCTCGAATTTAGGATTTCGTTGTGCGGCTGACAAAATATAGATCAATTACAGTTCGTATCTACTTAATATTGTACCTAAGTGTTTTAAACAAATCGGTATTAAATTGATTATATGCTGACCACACTGAATTAACTGACTGACTGATCCTTGTCTTTTTTCTAGTGTGGATGTGTCTATGTTGTAGGTGTTGTTTTATCTTGAGTGTGGTCCGATGTCCTGCGGGGGAGATAAAACGCATTTCTTTTCACACGAGTCTTTTCCCATTTTGTTTTTATTTTAATTATGTATAGATGTTTTTGAATACATATACATTTCAATATACATTGAAGTTAGCTGTGACTGCCGAATTCACAACAACAATTTTTAGTTTGGAATGA